>NC_082647.1:110583882-111225132 GCF_028023285.1 Balaenoptera ricei | reverse complement strand
ATTAAAAAAATCTATTCTAGACACATTAAACATCTATTCCAACCTTAGGATGTTGGTATTATTATTATTCTCATTGACAGATGAGAAAATGGAGGATTGAAGAGGTAAAATAACTCATCCAAGGTCACATAACTAATAAATGTAGAAGGTTGTGTTTCAAACCTAAAAAGAAAAGTATCATGAATGTTTCCAAAATGTATACTTATTTCTCCAAGCTGATTTTTTTGATATGGGTATTTTTTGAGATGAGGTGCCGTATTCTTAAAAACATGTTTTATCTAAGTTTTAATATTGAAGGGACAAATTAAAGTGTGAATACTGGTGGGCTTAATCTGATATTCTTCTTTTCAATTTAAATAAAAGATTGTGGTATTTTAATCACTTGCCCTCTGTCTTTGCTACTGTTGTTGTTGTTAATTTTCCTACGGGACCATGGGGTTCTGTGCCTACCTCTGATCAATTCAACATGAGCAAAACCTAACTCTCATTCCATCCTCTCCAGTCTTTCTTACAGATGACATCTAGAACAACCTTGACATGTTGCAGAATAATCTTAATGTGATTTTATCAAAGCGTTGTTAAAATTACAGCATTTTAAATCCTTACTCTGGAAAAATCACATTTTGGAACCTGATATGTCTACCCATCTAATCTACTTTTATTTCCCACAGTCATGTTGTATAATTTTGTTTGCATAAGCTCTGCACATTTCCTATTGAATTATATTTGTAAGTATTTTAAATTTTTGGAAACTTTTTGAAAAGGACCTTGTGTATTTGCAAAATGCATCTTGCTGTAATGAATAACAGTTACTTTAATATTTGTTTAGTATATGACCTCATTAATAAACTCACTATTTCTAAGAGCCCTCAGTTTGTTCTTTTGGTGTGCTTAAATCTATAAGTAATGGTTATTGTTTACCCTTCTTAATACTTATGCCTCTTATTTATATTTTGACCTCTAAAGAGCTAGATATCCAAAACAGTATTAGCCAACAGTGGTGGTAGAAATAATTTTGGTGCTTTCTAACACTTGCAGATGATGCCTCTATTAATTATGATTTCTGATTTTTCTACATGAGTTGTATTTATTCTGTTAAGGTTGTATGAATTTATTACTGATTTAGTAAATACTTGCAAGTAATAGACATAATTTTATGAGATCCCTTTCAGAATTAAAACAACCACATGCCTTTATCTCCCTTTAATTATTAGTCTGATGATACATATTATTAGTTTTCTGCTAATATTAAAACATTCTAGAATTATTATATCATGGTCTTCATACATTTCCATTTTTAAATAAAGCTAAAATAAATTTGTTCAAATTATAGGCATGATGCCAGCATGCACATTTGAAGATACAGTGTTCTTTGAACTTCTTTGACTAGGTTTGATGCCAGCCTTATGTTGGATTTATAAAAGAGAATGGAGGACATTCAACTTTTATTTTTTAATTCCCTTTCATGATTTGGAATGGGAATCATCTATTCTTTGTAAGCTTGAAAGGGCTTGTCTTTAACTTCACTATAGACTTATTACCTTTTCATGTATTTGCATTCAATTTTTTGTTGTTGTTGTTAGTGACTTTTGTATTATAGTGTTTATTTAAGGGAATTAAATTTGATTTATTTGTTAACTAGAATGTTCTAAATTTAAAAAGTCATTAATTTCATATTTTCTCTAATTTGTTTCTTATGGTACTGTATTGCTCTATTTTATTGAAATAATATTTTCTATAGCTTTATTGAGGCAGAAGTGATATAGAGTAATCTGCATATATTTAATATATACAGTTTGATGAGTCTGGACAAATGAATCCACCCATGATATCATCCCCCAATCAACATAATAAACACATTCAACACAACCAAAAGATCCTTGTGTGTCTTCGCTTTTTTTTTTTTTTTCTTCTGCTAAGAACACAACATGCATCTACCCTCTTAACACATTTTGAAGTACACAATATTGTACCATTAACTACAGGCACAATGCTGTACAGCAAACCTCTAGGGTTTATTCCTATGGTTATCTAGTGTAACTATAACTTTGTTCCCACTGAACAACAACTCTCACTTCTCCCTCTTTCCCTAGCAGCCATCATTCTGGGATCTGTTTCTATAAGTTTGACTATGTTAGGTATCTCATATAAGTGGAATTACACAGTATTCATCCTTTTGTGACTGACTTATTGCACTGAGCATAATGTCCTCCAGGTGCATCCATATTGCCACAAATAGTAGGATTTCTTTATAGTAAAGGGAAAAATAGAGTAAAAGGTAGCCTATAGAAAGGAAGAAAGTATTTGCAAATCATCTGTCTCATAAGGGGTTAATTTCTAAAATATATAAGGAACGCATTCAACTCAAGTCAAATACAAAATAGGCTGATTTAAAAATGGGCAAAGACTTGAATACAGATACCAATGGCCAACAGATATACAAAATGTTACTCAACATCACTAATGATCAGAGAAATGAAAATTCAAACAACATTGAGATACCACCTCACCTGTTAGGTTGGCTATTATTTAAAAAAAAAAGAGAAAGATAATAAGTGTTGGTGAGGATGTGGAGAAATTGAAACCCTGTGCACCACTGGTAGAAATGGAAATTGGTGCAGCCACTATAGAAAACCGTATGGAGACTTTGGGGTCTAGGACATGGACATCTTTGGGGGTGGGGAACATTATTCTGTCTACCACACAATTTTTGTTGTTGTTGTTGTTGGCTGCATTGGGTCTTCATTGCTGTGTGCGGGCTTTCTCTAGTTGCGGTGAACGGGGGCTACTCTTCATTGTGGTGCATGGGCTTCTCATTGTGGTGGCTTCTCTTGTTGCGGATCATGGGCTCTAGGTGTGTGGGCTTCAGTAATTGTGGCCCATGGGCTCAGTAGTTGTGATGCACGGGCTTAGTTTCTCCGCAGCATGTGGGACCTTCCTGGACCAGAGCTTGAACCCTTGTCCCCTGCACTGGCAGGCAGGTTCTTAACCACTGAGCCACGAGGGAAGTCCTCAAAACATTAAAAATAGAACTAGCATATAATCCAACAGTCCCACTACTCTGTCTATATCCGAAAGAATTGAAATCAGCATGTGGAAGAGAATTCTGCCCTCCCATGGCCACTGCAGCACTATTTACAGTAGGCAAGACATGGAGACGATCAAAGTGTCCATAGGTAGATGAATGGATAAAAGACTGTGGTGTGTACATACAATGGAACATTATACATTAGTTTGTTTCTGTTGTTTTTATTATATTTTTCTTGATCTTCAATGACTTGTTTGGATTAGCGTGTTTAGGTCTTTCCTCAGCTTGAGAATATGTTCCTTTATTCAATATTTATTAGTGTTTCTCTTCATTTATGTCATGCACTATTCAGAGGCACTATGAGGAGATTACAGCTCTGACTTCAGGGCTCCTTTTTATCATTTCTCCTCTAATTATTACTCACATCAGCCTTTTGTCTTTATTCAGTAAGAGACTCCCAGACTTGACTTTGCATCACCAATTATAATTTGTACCACTTTTTACAAGAATCTTAAATTATGGCGTGGCAACATTTAGTTATTTTTTCCTTAAGTCATTCTCCTCTTTTTTAAAATCTCTTGTCTCTTGACTTAACATCTCATTCATCTATTTTTCACTTTCAAGGATCCATGTTTTTTTTTTAATTAATTAATTAATTAATTAATTAATTATTTATTTTATGGCTGTGTTGGGTCTTCGTTCCTGTGCGAGGGCTTTCTCTAGTTGCGGCAAGCGGGGGCCACTCTTCACCGCGGTGCGCGGGCCTCTCACTATCGCGGCCTCTCTTGTTGCGGAGCACAGGCTCCAGACGCGCAGGCTCAGTAATTGTGGCTCACGGGCCTAGCTGCTCTGCGGCATGCGGGATCTTCCCAGACCAGGGCTTGAACCCGTGTCCCCTGCATTGGCAGGCAGATTCTCAACCACTGCGTCACCAGGGAAGCCCCCATTTTTTTTAATATTCCTTCAGAGAACGAGTAGATACTTTCTACCAATTAATTCTTAAAATAATTCTTTTTAAAAGTTAAAAAAAAATATTTATGTCCTGGTATATTGATTTCAAAACTCACTTTTTCCTGTGTCCACACCCTCTGCAATGTTACCTTGTAGCTCCTACCATTAAACTGTGGGATCTACTCTCCACCCTTTGAATCTGGATGGGGCTTGTAACTTGCTTTGGTGAGTAGAAGTAAAAGCAAAAGTGGTCTGTGTTGTTCTGAGTCTATGCCTCAAGGGGCCTTGGACTTCTCTCCCAGAGCCCTGCCTCTTCCAGGGAAAAGGCCCATTGTAGCCGGCTAAGTGGTTAGCCATATATGGCAAGTTGCCCCCATCATCCCAAATGACATCCAGCCAACTCCTAGATGTGTGAATGCACCTACTAATCCTAGAAACAAGGCCTAGACTCTCTCACTCACCAACAGGACCCATGAACTGAATAAATGCTTTTGTTTTAAGCCATGACATTTGGGATAGTTCCTTTTGCTGCCCCTTGAGATGTTAGTTAACTGATAATGATGATATGTTTATCTCCCTTTTTAGATTCATAGTTTTTTATAGATACCATAATGAAACGCTTTGGGGTAAGAATTCTAAAAAAGGTGTTTCTTTCTTCATGTCCCATGTCCCATTGGTCCCACAGTCATAAGAATGGATTCTTCTTGGACCTCGTCTTTATTTACCTGCCTGCTTCTTCTCCTGCCATTGGCCACAGGAGTCAGGTGGGCTGTCATGGCATTTGGAGGATACGCCTTTCAATTTTTTTCAATGAGAAAAGACATCCCATGCTCAAGACCTTCTATCCTAGAATATTTCCCATACTCACATGCTTTCTGTTGGTACATTTGCACCTCAACTTCATATAGCCATTTCTAGCTATTGATGATCTCTGGAGAACAAAGTGGGTTCATATAAAATAATAACTTTAAACCTGTCTTCTGCTCCCACCTCTGGTCTTTCACATTTGGGATTCCACTGGGGTTTCCTCTCAAAATTCATCAGGAAAATTTAACCCTGTGGTCCCATCTGTGCCACCTGGGAGGAAATACATTGATGTTTAGCATTCCTTTTCCTCATTTCAGCCCTTGGCAAGCTCCTTCCTCTTTCTGATATTCTTTCTTCATTTCAATTGTTTTGTGTTAGGGGGGAAGAGGAAAACTGGGTATAGTCATACCCAGGTCACCATCTTTTGCAGAAACAACTTATATTTGGAGTTTTGTAAGTGAGCTTCTTGAGTAATGAGATCCCTTGTGGTCCCAATCTCTGTTTCTGGGAGAGAAATGGACGCAGGGTGATGTTGCCAGTCTCCCCCGCCCCCTGGAGCCCATGGTGAGGGGTAAGCTTAAGACTGGACTCTGCATTGGATCCAACCACATCAGAATCCCTGCCTGGGACCATGATCTGTAGCCTGCAGTCTGCAGTCTCAGCCTGGGCTGGCATTTTTTGTTGTTTGCATAAAAAATACATAAAATGTAACCATCAAATTTTCCACCATTTGATGTGGGATCCTTCCAAAATCTATTCAATTAAAAAAAAAAAAAAAACTATTCTAAGGAAGGAGAGAAGAAAAGAATAATCAGATGCACAGAAAGAAGCAGAGGTAACAAGAAGAAAGAAGAAGCTGTCTGGGTTCTTTGTGGCCTTTCAGCTGTCAGTGCGCTGAGATACACATCTATTATTGTAACAAATCCATCCATTTTGCATTTCCAGGCCTGAGTTGGGTTAACAAAGAGTCCAAATATATGTTCCAAGTGTCATCTCTACTTAGTTAGTATCAGGTTTCCCTGTGCTCAGTCTGGCAGTTATGATGCCTGCTCTCTCTGCTCTGGAACTTTCTGAGGACTGAAGGATCCAGAAAATATTAATGCAGTGAAACACCATAACTCACTGTGAAATATCACTCGAAGGCTTAAAACATTGTGATCATTCATAAAATAATTACATCCATGAAAAGTCAATACCTCCCTGAAGACTTTCATGGCTCCAAGATTTATATGTTTCCCATATTACACGAGCAAAGTCAACCCACCCACAGAGCAGAGTAAGTCCAGAAGGGCCCAGGGGAGAAATAAGGTTTCAAGCACACTCTGCATTTCTATTAGCCTTTCAGCTCACCATCTCTACAAGATGGATATACAGTAAAGTGAAACATCTACATTATTAGAATGGTGTTTCATAACTTGCAGGTTGAAGTATACCTTCAGATTCTTTGAGACGTGGGTGGGAACACTTCTGATTCCTGGACTGAAAAATTTTCTCTGAGAAAAATAGGCTGAAGTCTGCATTTCATGCCTTTATTTTATTCCACTATCTCAGCATCTGCTTACTACAAGTGATGTGGTCTGTGTAATTGTCTTATTTAATTCTTTTTTTTGGCCACACCATGTGGCATGCATGATCTTAGTATCCTGACCAGAGATTGAAACTCTGCCACCTGCAGAGGGAGCGTGGAGTCTTAACCACTGGACTGCCAGGGAAGTCCCTGTTTTATTTAATTCTTAAGCCATATTTTTTCCTTTCTTCTCCATCTATCTTCCCCAGATCCTTTGGAACTGCAGAGTCCTTGCCACTGAATTCGATAAATATTATAATTGTTAAGTTAAAACCTCTCTAAGCCACCATATCCCAATTTGGACATTGGAAATGATCATATTTGCCCTACTGGACTGTTAAAAGGATCGAATGAGCTTTATGGAAATAGGATTGTCAAATTCTGCAAGTCAGTTTCTCTCTCCCTTCAATTGTGGGAAGCTTTTCCGACCACTGTGGGGGTGTCAATTCCAGGCCAAGTTTCTCTGCTGGTTGTGTGGACCCCAGTTACCACAGCCCAGCTGAGCACCTATGATGTTTCCTGAAGCAGCCCATGTTGGACACCGTACTTTCAGATTCAGTTAAAGGGTGATGGGTGATGGGTAGGTTCTTTATGAGATGAACTAGAGGTCAGACTAGTGAGCAACATTTTATTTTAGTTAAACTAGTGGAAGGTTGGTCTGGCTGTTCTGAATTGTGTTTTGACCTTTTGTCTTGGGGACTTGGGGGACCCACATCTTAGGTTAGTGTCTTGCGTAAATGGAAGCTTTGCTTAATGCCTAATTGTGGAGAGGAGTGAACTTGTGTTTGTGGCTTCCTAAAATCTTATTTAGCTATATGTGCACTGTGACATCAGGATTTCTTTGCAGGAATAACTTACTTTCTTGTCCTTTTCTCTGAACTATGAACTCAACTAGTCACAAAAGCTTACATGGTATTTTACTGAAGACTCCTTTCAAGGTGGATACAACTTAGAAAGTTTATCATTAAACTGGAGAATTGTGTTCACCATCTGAAGAATCTCAACCCCTTTCAGCAAAAGCCTGCTCTGTAAGTTCTCCAGATCCTGCTCAACTCTCCAGGCAGGAAGCTGCATCGAAAGGAAATCAAGCCTCTTGTGGATGGACGGCAGGTGGAAGGGTGGTCCTCTCTGTGGCCTGGTTTCATCGTGGCCACTGCTCTCATCCGGCTCAGCGAGAGAACACTGGGCATGGGGTGGGCCTTGTTTATAAGTTACAATCAGTGGCTTGGCAAAGGGTCCCAGGGGTCAGCCACTAAAAACACCAATTTGAACACTGCATTATTACAATCATTATTGATGTTTTCACTTAATGTTTATATAACATTGGCTAAGCCTTTCGCCCTTTACAAAGCATAAAGCTTGACAGTGCCATTTATTATCCTATCTAAGTAAAGAACTCTTTTCTAAATAGAAATGCAACTTCATTTTAACCTAAAGGCCAATCTCATCACTGAGGCAGAATTATAAATGAGGCCATCTTAAAAGAGAAAATAATCAACTATTAATTATTTATAGTACTTAATGATGCATGAAATTTGTCACATTTCCAAGTGCATTTTTAGCTAAATATGCACAGATGATAAAAGCCCTGGAATCTAAAGCAGCAATTAATTTCAAACCAAAATGTGTTTGAAATTTAGCACTCTACACTTGCGTTTTTCAAAACCTAAAGATTCAGAAGAATCTATGCCTTGCCTTCACCATTTTATTTATAGCTGAGAGTTTCAATAAAATGCACCTGTTTATATTCGAAAGGAAATAGCATATTCTTGCAAAAGCTTTAGAATTTCAAAATAAATTTAAGTCAATATCGTTTGAAAGCAGCTGAGTTAGATTTGGGAACATTATGTTCAACTCTCAGTAACAAGATTAGAATAAATGCTAGTAAAATATGGAAAAGAATGAGGTCACTAAGTTGAAATATTGTACTCTGCGAGTTAGGAGAAAAGTAGATATTTGAAAACACAATTAACCTTCGCAAAGGAAAAAACACCACATTCACATTAGGGAATGGGCAAACTTAACTAATGAAAATTTATAGCCCTGTAATGTTGGCAAAGAAAAAATCTCTCTCATTTAAAATGTCAGAATAGTCTCAGATCTCCTGTTAAGCAATTTGTTAAACTTTCCATGGTAATAAATATTAGATTTGATCATTGAAAAAAGCTCAAGTAGAATGAGAATGCTGAAGGGCACTTGCGAAGTGTCTGTTTTTAAATTTCAAACATCTGTTTGTTGATTAAATTATTTATTCATCTTTAATCACTCCTTCAGTAAACAGAATGTCTCCTAGGTGCCAAGGTGTTGAATTAGACTCTCCTGATACTAAAAATAGTGTCCTCAAGGTCCTCACAGTCTTGAAGGTAAGACTCCTGTAGGCAAATAATCTAAGTGACGTGTTAAGTCAGTCGCGTGACATTGACTACTAGCTGCTTCCTGTATCAGTTACACATTCTTCAGTTAAGATAACCACGCTTTTACTCTGGTACAAAATCAGTCCCATCTTCTCCCAGACTCAGTTGCTGCTGGTGTGACCATGGAAAAGGTTTTGCCGGATAAACGTTAGGGAAAACGTGTAAGAATTCTTGGAAATTGCCATAAAGGTATAAGGCGATGTCCTTCCTGCTCAGAGGAATGCAGTCATGATGGCTGAGCACCCACAGCCATCTTGGGCTATGAAGTCACCTTGGAAACCCATGCCATGTTCTGGGATGATGGAGCAGAAAGACAGAAGAACTCTGAGCCACTGCTGATTGTGGAACCTCCAAAACAACCCTGGGCAGATCATCAATGAACTTTGTTTTGTGAAATACAGAAACATACTTCTACCTTATTTTGAGGTATCATGTTGTAGAAAACTGAACCCAGCACTGATGTGATGGTATATTCAATCATAATAAACTGAAATCTTATAATGTACCCTCATTATGATTTCAGTGCACAGGAAAGATAATAGCAAAGAAAGCAGTCTTTGCTTGCTTTATATGCCATGGAGAAATAGAACAAATAAATAAAGATAACAATGCTAAAAAAATATAATAGTGAGATACATTCTCTGAAGAAATTATAGTGGTGTCTACAGACTCGGGGCACTAATTCAGAGGAAGACATGAGAAAAGCTTTCATTGTGGAGTCATGACTGAGCAGAATTTTAATTAAGGACTATTTTGGAGGCTGCTGTTGGGGAGAGGAATAATCCAGGCAGAGAGGGCAGCGTAGATGAAGGCAGAGAGACACAGGAGAGTAGTGCATTTTCTGGGGTATGTAAACGCTTTACTTTATGTTTGAGGTAGAGGGTAGCTGGGGTTGTGCTGTGAGTTTGGGGAAAGAGGCTGGAGTGAGAACAAGATACAAGGGATACATCCCACGAGGTCCTGCTACTTTTCTTTTGATTCCAGAACTCTTATAGTTACAGGAAGGTCATGGAGATGCTTGGAAAATTTGGCATCAGAGTGAGATTAAAGAGCTATTCTTTAGATTCACAGAATGAAATGTGCTTTGGAACAATCCTTTTGAAGGATTTTTTTTGTTTTGAATAAAACATTGAGAAGTTTTTCAATTGTTCCATAATGATAACAACAGACACTTGTGTGGTGCTTCTCTGTGCCAGGCACTGCCAGGCACTTACAAGCACTTTGTACTTAGTAGTTAACCTCATTCTAAAAACACTGCTGTAGACTATAGGCTAGGTGCTGTTGTTAACCCCATTTCACAGATGTGGACACTGAGCTCAGAAAGGAAAATGAAGAGCTAGGACTTGAGTCTGAAGCAGATTCCTGTCTCCCTTTAGAGTTAGGTGATAGTCAAGCAAGAAGACTTACATTTGGATAGCACCTGAGATTTTGGAAGGTGAATTTGCAGCAACATGGATGGACCTAGAGATGATCATACTAAGTGAAGTATATGCTATCACTTATACATGGAATCTAAAAACATGATACAAACGAACTTATTTACATGACAGAAACAGACTCATAGACATAAAAAACAAACTTATGGTTACCAAAGGGGAAAGGGAGGGTGGGAGGAGGGATAAATTAGGAGTTTGGGATTAACAGAATCACACTACTGTATATAAAATAAACAACAAGGACCTACTGTATAGCACAGGGAACTATAGTCAACATCTTGCAATAACCTATAATGGGCAAGAATCTGAAAACGAATATATATATATATACATACATATATATATATACATATATAAAACTGAATCACTTTGCTGTACACCTGAAACTAACACACCATTGTAAATCAACTATACTTCAATAAAATAAATGTATTTATTTATTTTTTCATGGAAGGGCATTTTATTTTAAATATAGCAGTGTGTACATGTCAATCCCAAACTCCCAATCTATCCCTCACCCCTACCCTTCCCCCTGGTAACCATAAGTTTGTTCTAAGTCTGTAAGTCTGTTTCTGTTTTGTAAATAAGTTCATTTGTAACATTTTTTTTTTTTAGATTCTGCATATAAGCAATATGATATGATATTTGTCTTTCTCTGTCTGACTTACTTCACTCAGTATGATAATTTTAACAAAAGATTTTGGAAGATGAGGGTCATGTTTAATTTTTACTACCATCCTGTGACTTTGTTCTTTCCATCTCCATTCTACAAAGAAGCTGTGCTTCAGAGGGTAGAACTGGGGACCTCAGCCCCAGGCAGGTCTACCGGTCAGATCAGCCATCCACAGTTACCCCTCTATAAAGAATTATTCTCTTCCCAGAATGGACAAAGCTTTGTAGTAAGGTAGCATAAGTCCCCATTTGGTCTCCAAATGGGAGCCAAAAGGCAGCCTTACCAAGGGCAGGCAGCAACCGGCCATTTCCAGAGACCAATCTTGGGCAGCTTCCCAGGAGAGAGCCCAAAGTGGAAGGCCGCTGGGATTTGGGGATCATCCTGCCTTTGCTGGGACGAACAGGAATGTTTTCAGTAAGGTCCTTTTGAGGTTCTTTTCTTGGGGTCAACTCTCTATTTTCCTGGTAATCCTTTGGAAATTCTGCCTGAGTTGGGAGGACTTTGGGGATTTGACCATCTGGTTATGTCAGGAGACATCTGTGCTTGCAAAATAACTATTATCTATCTTCCACTTGAAAGTAACTTATTTTAAGGTGCAAGTAGAGATTTTCAGTTGCATTATTAAAACCACTCTGGAAAGGGAAATTTATTAATCATTTATCAGTTAGAGGCAAATCACTTAATATTTAACATTATTTAAATGAAAGTGTTTAAACATAGTTTTCTTTTCCCCCTTGATTGTTAAGCTGGTGCTGAAGCAATTCCAAAGTTTATGACAAGTTTTCCCACTAAGCTGGAGTCTGTATGAGCCTCTGGGGACCAACAGCTTCTCATCAAAACGGTGAGCCCTGGCAGGTCATTTGTAATTAAGTATCCACAGGGGCCAGGCAGCTCATTCTAGGGAAAGAAGAGTCAGGGTCAACAGGAGTGGGGAGTGGGGGTGGGTGGAGCTAATTGGAACTGCAGGATCTCAGAGCAGAACATCTGGGGTCATCTGATGTGTCACCTGTATGTCACCTTCCTGGCCTCCTGAAAGAGAGAGTGGATGGGACTCTGGAGTTGCCTTTGAGCCCTAATCTCCGGTGGCTGTTGGAGGACTTATCTGTTCCTTCAGCACACGTTACTGACCGCCAACGATACGTCAGAAGCTGTTCTGGGCACTGAGAACACAAGGTCCATGAACGCTAGTCTCCATCATCAAGGAAATGAACGCATAATTTCAGAGTAGACAAGTAGCAGGAGGGAAGGAACACATGGTATGTGCTAGACGGTGACTTATGGCGGGAAAGGGGGTGGGCACTGGGGTTTCCCAGCCTGGGTTCCCCAGAGAAGGTGCCCAGGAGTAAGGAGCAGGTACTGCCTCTTTATTTAAGGAGGTCAGTCCCGCGGAGGTGAGAGTGAAGCGAGGAGGAGGTGGCAGAGGATTGGGGACCCCTCCAGGGGAGAACCCTGGGAAAGCCTGTCCACCACTGCCCTCTCCCATGAGTTACACCCTAGGAGAGGCTTAACCCGTGTGCTTGCGAGCTTGCACACGCGGGTGCAGAGCTGGGTGCTCAGGGGCTGCCGGCGGTCTAAGCAGGAGCCGGGTGAGCTGCGGTCACGATCCTCCAGGGACGGCCTGGTGCATGCGCAGAGGCCCGAGGGGTTGCTGCACGGCTGGGTGTACCCCACACCGCTCCCCAGTCTGCTGGTGGCCTCCAGGACAGCTGGTGCCGGTAATGCCACTCAGGCCTCCATTTTTGCGAAGAGTCCTCACTTCTTTCCTGAAAGGAGAGGTGGCAGGCAATCAGTTGCTTTGTTCTTGGTTGGCCACCGTAGCTGCAATGATCCTGCGATGACCTATTTCCTGTTACTGCTGGGCAAGGAAGCTCCGAAAGATATTCCCATCGTTCAGTCCTTTCAGTGACTTCCCCAGCCCTTCCTGTCACTGATCTTTGACCTGTGCTCCTTTCTTGTCTCTCACCAACTAGCCATGACTTTAATCGCTGCCCAGGACTCTGTATTTACAGAGCTTAGCCCGATTCATGTGAACCTCTCTGGACACTGTCTCTGGGAGGATTGCCCTTAGCTTTAGGGCCACCGCTGAGCATGGTTTTAATGTGTCAGTGTCCATCTTCCACTGACACCAACGTATTATGTCAAGACATCTGTGAGTAGGTCAGGTGGGCATTGAAAATCTCCCCAGATAAGTGTCTGTTGAAGCAGAGGTGTCAGTGCAAAAGAAGGAGATACCCTGGGCCTCTGGACTACCTGTTAATGAAATTTACTTATTATTCCTGGACTTGCATGGACCTTATTCCAAATACAACATTTTCATGAAACAGTGCATTGCTACGTCCACTTGCCTGTATGGCTCAGTTTCTTTGAAGAGACTTAGATATTGGTGGGCAGCTATGATCACACAGTCCCTGGAAGGTCAGGTTCCACTGGAATGTCTTCATCCTTTACTCAATGCCATGTTAAGACAGATCTAGAATGTCCTCTTCTTTTGTTATAGGTTGATATTGTGTCCCAGTTTCAAGGAGCCATTCCAGTGGTGCAATAAGATCAGTGCCAGGGGTCCTGGTTGGAACTTTGAATTCCACGTCCTGAGTGATATATCACATGCCATTATATTCTCCTGATCCAGATTTATGTTCTGATTTCTCCACACAAGTACATGAGCCTCAAAATTCACTTTCACATATGCTTCTCTAGGGGTGAAATGTCTTTGTCATTTAAGCTACTTCCTCCAGCAGTGGGTTATGCTGAGACTTGACTCTGGTTTTCATCCTGAAGGTGACATGGGGTGATGTATTAATTATCTATCACTGCATAACAAATGACCTCCCAAATTTAGTGGCTTAAAGCAATACATGCCTATTATCTTATTGAGTTTTTTGTCAATCAGGAATCAAGTCATGCTTAGCTGAGTGACTCTGATTCAGAGTTTCTCAAAAGGCGTGATTTAGGTGCTGGCTAGGGCTGTGGTCTCTTGTGAGGGCTTGTGTGGGGAGGGTCCTATTTCAAGCTCACTTGTGTGTTTGTCAGCAGGATTCAGGTCACCCCTGTTGTTGGCCAGAGGGTCTTATTTCCCTGCTGGATGTTTGCTGGTGGCCTCCCTCAGGTACTTGCCTTGTGCGCCCCTCCATGGGGCACCTCATGACATGGCACCTGCCCTTCCTCAGAGTGAGAGAGGCCAGTCCAAGATGACCCAACCTCACAAGGAACATCTATCACTTTTGCCATATTCTCTTCCTTGGAAGCTAGACACTGGCTCCAGCCCACACCCAAGGACACGTTATCACACGAATGAGAGTACTGGGAGGTGAGGATTAGAGACAACAGAAAGATGTGATTCTTTCATCCCATCCTGAACATGAGAGTCTTCAAGCATCCATGGTTCTAACAAGTCAGCAGTGCGAAGAGAGTCAATTACTTTGAGAGTCAGGGTTCATTAGCTCACTTCCCTGTTTTAATGGGTCTAATTGTGTACACTCTAGGACAAAGTCCAATATTCTGGGTTTGCCCCAGACAGTTTCCTGTTTAAATGCATTTGCTTCTTTAAGTCACAGAACAAATGACACAGAGGATGGAGGCCACATTATGAATTCAATGGGTCCTGGGCACTTTTGCCTTGTTAGAGCACTACTGTATACACACACATATGCACACACACACACACACACACACAGAGACAAATGCACTATCTATCTATCTATTGTATATGTGTTTGTTATAACTGTTTTATGGCGGGAGTTGTTTACTATTTGATACATTCCCATCCCTTCTTTGCATTCTAACTCACTGTATGGCTCAGACCCACTGCCCCTCTCAACTTCACTATTTCAAAAGTCCATTCATTAGTGTCCCTAACCGCAGTCTCTATTACCTCAATCTTGATAAACTGTGAGGTCCATGAGGCAGAGATCGTGTTTGTTTTATTTATTTCTGTAAATCCAGCCCTTACCATAGCAAGTGCACAATGTATGTTTGCTGGAAGAATCCCTGAGTGAATAGATTCTTTCTATGCTCCCCTCTGCTTACAGGTTTGTTGCATAAAAACCACTTCTGATAGTGTCACTTCCTCTCTGAAAATAATCACAATGGTTCCTCGTTACCCATAGAACTTAGCCCTAATTCCTTATTAGGACCTGCAATACTATTCTCACTCTGACCTCTATTATTTTGCCCAATTCTCCTGCAACAAGGCTCTGTGAACCTTAGCCCTCACTGACCCATCTTGGAGGTAATGGATGGATATCTTTAAGGATTTGGGAGGGATGTTGTAATTACAGTAGTTAACACCTCTTTGGGTATTTATAATTTACTGCAAAAGGTGTTGAGGATGTGGGGAATTTGCCCAGTAAGTCAACACAGGTAGTAATAGGAGGAAACAGAATATAAACCCAAGCGGTGTGATTCCAGTCCCCAGCCTAAGATACTACATCAAAAGGTCTTGTTCTTGACAATTTTCATAAAGCTCAAAATTCGCAGGCTGGTCACCAAACTTATATGTTCTTAATGCTTATTCAAGCCACTAAAATACGGACTTTGATCATCGTCGTTTTATTGCTGGAGATACTCTTCGTTGTCGGTACTCCTGAGTATGAATCCCCATGTGGGCATTCAAAGCTGCCCATGATCTGGCTGCTTTTGTGCTTGTCCATCTCCACTTCCTCTGTTTCCCCTCAAATGCTCTCCTGCTTGAGGCAAACCAAGCAAATGTGCTGTAGCTGCTCCAGCCCTCTCCCTTCCCTATCACATCCTCCCGTGGTACAACTTGACCAGCTCCCCAGGGCCCACCTTCAGTGCTATATCCCCTAGAAAACTTCCTCAGCACGCCCTTCCCCACCTCCCCTTAGAAATAGTCGGTGAAATGTTATCCATTTAGTTAATTTTTCACATTCTCTGTTTTATTTATTCAAATGCATCAATAAATATTTCCTATTTGGATGAAAGCTATGTGAAGTCAAGGACGATAAGAACTCCAACCTGCAGGACAGAAGGCACATCAAATTGAAGGGGTTTGGACCCTCCCTGGTTCCCTGCAGGTCCTGCTATTGCTTTGCTCTCTGTTCACAGGAAAGCTTCCCACCTGAGTGTCTATACTTCCTTAATTCATATTGCTTCTTCTACCTATTAAAATTTCTTCCATTTATCCCAAACTATTTTTGTCCAAAACACAGTGGCTTTTACTTTCTTAAGCCAAAGACCACTTCTCTTTGCAAATTGTATTCAACCTCTTACCAGCATTTGAAGCAACTGCCTACACTTTCCATCCTGAAGTGCAGTCTGGTTTCAGCTTGGGTAATGCCACGTTCTCTTTGGGCTTTCTTCCTGCCAAATTAGATGTTCCTTTTTTTGGTGTCCTTTGCTTGTTGCTTCTCCTGGAGTCCCAGGGATCAGTTCAAAATCATATTCTCTGCTATATCCACACTCTTTTCTAAGTTGACTTCATCCAATCCGGTGACACTAAGCAATGAAGACGAGAGCTATATTATTCTAAACACACAAGACCACACTCCATCAGTAAAATCTAGGAAACTTTTCTAAGACTTGAGCCATGGTCTCTGCTTCCTCCTGAGAAGTGTAACCTGAATGATTCAGAAAGCCGTGCTCTCTATAATTCAGGAAATAAAGTTCCTATTTGATGGCAGACCTAGATAGATCTAATTGGAGAAATAAATGGCATGTGATACTTGTCTCTGTGAGCTATACCAACAGAGCATGACATATTTGTCCTCCTGGGTTTCCCCAGGGTCCCTTGTCCACAGAATGGTCTGTGAGTTCCTCCTGACAACAGCCCAACTCCCTGAAGCTCCACACTTGGCACATCCCCAAAAAAATCTGCTTTAGACAAATGACTGGACTTTCTAGATCATGCAAATTAAATAAAATGTTCTTTGCATTTATAGCATTTTCACAACTTCTAAAAGTTATGTGATTGCCTGTGCGGAGCTGATCATACTTACCCTCTTCAGGAATATAACTGTCAGTTCACCCAGCACTTGGGCTTATTAAGCAGATTATCATTGCAATTTTAAAGCTAACTATTAGCATGTGTTTAGGAGAGATTGTTATGTTTTACAATATTAAGCAAGAGAAATGAATTCATAATTGCAAATTAAACTATCCTTTAAGGAATTTGTTAATTTAATAAAGATCTATTGCTACATAAGGATGAGGATTTTTTGAGGAATTAAGTAAAACAAAGAATATTTTACAGATTTTTAATTGCCAGTTTAATCAATTATTATTTTTATTTATTTATTTATTTTTGGCTGCACTGCACGGCATGTGGGATCTTAGTTACCCGACCCGGGATCGAACTCACACCCCCTGCAGTGGAAGCGTGGAGTCTTAACTGCTGGACCGCCAGGGAAGTCCTTAATCAATTATTTTAAACATATTCCATCTCAGAATTCTCCGAAGACTTCATGTTTATCCTATTCCCATGGATTAGAGAGAAAGCCTTTAAGGCAAAGTCAGGGAATGATATTCCAAGGTCCAAAAAAGAAAGTAAAAGAATGCCAGATGCCCTTCATTTCAACAGGAAATATTCATCTGGCATTTGTGGGTATAGAGTATGCAAATCCAGGTGCCACCTGTCACCTGTGAGTAGAGCTGTTGTGGCCAGGGCGGAGGGTGATGTAGGCACTTCGCTCAATCAGTCACCTGTGGTAGTTCCTCTTGCAATGAATACTGGAGTCTTGTGGTGTAAACCGAGAGCTTGCTGGTTACTGTTTCTGTTGAAGGATTTTAGTTGTGATGAGGAAGCGGTCTGGAAAAGGTGTGGGATTTGGAATTAGATGAGTTGTTTGGATCTTAGCTCTACATTAACATTTTAATCTTTCCCCCAATCTTAAATTTCTCTGAGCCAGAATTTTCTCTAGTATGAAATAGGGATGTAGCACCATGAGTGGGTCCCTGGTGCGGTGTGAGGTGCAGGAATAGAGCGTGAGAGGAAAAAACAGCTTGCCCTGTACCACAGTAGTTAGAGAATGCCTGACTAATCAAGAATGAGCAGACCGAAGTGGAGAGAGGGTTGGACTCGGTCGTGAAAGCACTGAAGGACACCCACTAATTTACACCGCCTTGAGCATGTTTTAATCTTTGCAAAAGCGGGGAGATTACTGTTTCTCAAACCCTTTCATTCAAATACCTAAGGCCATAGAGGAATGAATGGATGATAGAAGATGTCCTACTAAATTAACCAAAGCAAATTCAGACTTCTTTGAAATGTTTTGATTAACTAATATGCATTTGGCATTCTAATTCATAATATATACATTATTTAAAATATAAGATGATTTTTAAGTTAGTTGCAAACAAAATTACTTGACTTCCTGCCCCACAAACTTTGGGGAAAATGGATATTTCACAGAGATTTTCCTTATCACTTTTCAGATGCCCCCGCCCTCCTGCCCCACCGGCACACAACCATGTGTCCACGGGGTTTATATTTTTAAGTTTAAGAAACACTATTTGAGATGATTTCTACGTTCCTTCTCAGCTCTAAATTCTGCTCACATCATGAATGGAGAAAACGTTAAAATGAAACCTACTGGAAGATTAATGCATTTGTGGAAAGGTGTAATTGAAAGGATCACTTAAGCAGGAAAAGAAAGTGGATAGGGAATAATTAACATCAACAAATTACATCCTTCCTATGGTCCATCTGAGGAATATTCCTGCAAGTCTGATTACAATTAATACTTCCTGATGAAGTAACACATGACTGCATTTTTGTTTTGTTTTGTTTTGTTGCCAATAAACCCCAGGAAGATAGATAATCTTTTTTTTAAAGCATTTGATAAATTGATTTTAAAAAATAACAATTGAAATGACATCAGTGATTAATCACCTGTGCTCCCCCTACAGCTGAGGGGAAAAAAATCTTATGTATAGTTGAGCTCCAAAGGAAAATCAAGACATTATTATCAGGCACCAATTAGCCAGAATAGTGCTGTTGGTCCAGTCGTATAGACACTGACATGTTCAGTGTACCAGTGCAATTAAAATATATACATTTACAATTATCCTGCAAAAAAAAAAAAAAAAACACTCAAGAAGTGAAATAACTATGCATTAAAACAGTTATTCACTCATCCATTCACCCTTTTTGCATCTCTGAAGCCATCACTACAGTCACAAGGACAAATGAATAAAAGAACTTCTAGTAACAAAAAAATCCAAACCTCACCCCCACTTTGTGGGTTATTATGTGTTAAAATGACCACAATAAAAGGGCCATGAGCTACCTGAAATGGCAATGACAAAATGACAACTGAAGCATTTCATTTCAAATAAAACCAAACTCAAACTCATGAAAAAAAAAAATCCGCAACAATATGAGGTTGGTATTACTATGTACAAACTTACAGATACAAATAAATCGCATTTTAGAAATGCTGTTGGCTTAAGTACTAGAAATTAGGTCTGAGGAATTTCTCTCTGAACTCTGCATCTTGAAGATTCCTAAACAAACCAAAAGATATAAACTCTTCATTGCTTTTAGTAATCTATCATCTGAAGAACTTGGGGCTTACTGAATAGAGTTAACACCTGAAACTCACATAAAGAGCCAGAAGTTTCTAGTGAGTCTACAGGTCAACCCCTCCTAACATCTGCAAGCCAGGACAGATGACTAGATTCAAGGTACTAAGGAGCTACTTCACTTCCTGCTTTCTTTGCATAGCTCTGTACCTCTTGTACCATTACAATGATTTCCCTTTGTGGTTTTCTTTAGAGGGTTTGAGCGAAATCAAAGAAAGAGCCCATCTCTACTCTTGGTATTTAAATCAAACCCAAATGTTCTTCAAAAGAATTATTTTTTCCTTCTTTGTTTCCAAGAAAACAGCAACTCTTCTGAAATATCATCTTAGTTCTCCCAGGGTTCCACATCTAGAAAAGAAACAGATGACTGAGGCACAACCCACTCTGGGAGTTGTGGCCCTGTTCCTGACTCCGCAGGAATCTCTATTTCCAGTCCACAGTTTATCCCCAGAACATGGATGCAATGTGAAAACCTTTCCGCACAAGATCTATGGAGAAAAGGGGAAACAAATGGAAACCAGCACCAAAGAATAAGCTGCCTTGGGAAGAATGAGAATGTTCACTCTCCAGGGCCAGCACGAAGTGCAGGAGTGAAGCCAACATCCACCTCAGGCTCTAGCAGGCAACATGGAATATGTCCAGGATAGCTTGATTGAACAGTACTTTCCAGAAATTGTCAAGGACCAAATCTCAGACTTTTCCCTTTCTGTGCTTGTTAAAAGGTTATAGTATAAATGTAAATTATTCTTTTCATCTTAATGATCCATCCCAGGCATTCGTCCACTGGCGAATCGTGTTACATGACAACACGAGAGTATATATACTACTCTTTGTCCTTCTAGACTGAAACAAACATGAACCTTTCTATTCCCCAAATGCTGTCACAAAGCCTATGACTGAAAACCTCTAGTTTTGCTCTGTCAAGGAGTTACTACAAACACCCTCAGCACTTCAGCACAGAAGTTCTATAATTTTGTTCTCTACTTAGGAAAGGCAGTGTCAAGGTCCAGTATACTCTAAATTGTCTTAAAAGTAACCACAGCAAGAACTACAGTCCATATGACCTGTCAACAGACAAGCAGACCACAATTTGTCAAAGCTAAGAGATTCAGCAATTTATATTTTTAGTGCTTGAGTCCTTTATCAGTCTATCCCCAGAGTTAGCTTTTTCTTGGCTGGAGTCCAAAAATACCAACCTATCATCTGGGTAGAAGAGATTCTTATTATTACCATAGATTAGATGAATGTATCTCAGAGAATTTATTGTTTCCATATCATGAGATGGAGCTTCCTTGCCTAGAAACCATCTCTGAATACAAAGTGTCCATTAGTCAGCCTGAGATCCCCCATCAGAGGGATGGGTGCTGTTTGGAATCCATGGGAAGGAGTGGGCTGCAGCTTCCCTGATTGCAGTTTAGGTTGAGAAAGTCATTCTCCTCTGCTGAAATGGCTGGCTGGCATCACCAGTCAACATTAAGTGCTAGGTGTGGTACTGCTGGGCTGGCATGGGTCCCCTGCATCATCCCAATCCATGAAATGTCAATGTCACCAACAGTCTGAAGTAAGTCCTGACTGAAAGGGTGAGACAAAGCCTCGCAACTTCAATTTGCCAGACATCCTTGCAATTATAATATTGAGCCACTTATTAAAAGCTAAGTGGTTTCTGTCCTGTAGAAAAGGGCAGAATGTAATCGTCAGTGTCCCATTGGAAGAGTTGATCAGTTTCCTTGGAACAGTGGGCAATAGTGCGAGGAACATGACCTTGATCAGCTCCATCACATGGCCTGGGGTTAGGACACTCGGATTATCTGTGTCATAGCCTCTTCATCTGCTTGATTTGGATCCTGCATATGGGGACTATCTTTTTCCTTTAGAGAGAAAAATCGTCCACCTTCACCACGCTTCCGTGCCATGGCATGACGGTGCCGAGACTCATGCAGGTATTTCCTTCTTTCCTTTGGAATTTTCCCTTCTGCCTCTAATTTAGCCCGGCCTTGCCCCCTCTTAAGTATATGGTGGTGCTGTTTGGCATTCACATAGGGAGGCTCTTCTTCACGCATCTCTGCCCCAGGGAGAGGGACGCTCTGGATTGCAGGCACAGAGCCAGCACCAGGCACCGTCACGACCACCCCTTCTGAACTGACCACATTGCCTGCCACTGGTAGTGTCACAATGACAGTCCCTTGCCCACTGCTGGTTGTGTTGGCATTGGCTCTGGTCTGGACAATCTGTACTCCTGCCAAACTGGCTGCAGGTTTGGTGATCATGCCTTGCTGGAGAATGGTGCCATCTGCATTAACTGGCTGATAGACGATGATCTGCCCTTCGGCAGTTTGTGCCATTTGCTGCCCGTGAACAGCAATCTGCTGTTGCATCTGCGTCTGGCCAGCGGTGATGGCTCTGTGGGGCTGCTGGATGATGATCTGCTGGGTCTGGCCCTGCTGGCCCTGCACCTGCATAGCCTGCTCACCCTGGATCTGGATCTGTCCAGGTGGGACCAACTGTATCTGCTGCAAACCCTGTGTCCCAGATACAGGTACTTGCATGATGGTTTGACCTGGACCATGATGGGTTGGCCAGTTGATGTGATTGACTGGCCTCCACTGACCTGTACCATTAATGGCTGTCCCTGGACCTGCTGCTGAATCTGTCCAGCCTGTACAACAATCTGATCTGTTGAAATATTGCTGTTTGCTGTATACTGGTCCCTCCAAGTTAGAGTCTTGACCACAGTGAGTTTCACTCTGGAGATCCTAGAAGACTTCAAGATGCACTCCTTGGAAACATGGGGGAGGTACAGCTGTATATAAGCAAAATGTAGATAAATCTTTCCCCAGACTTCTCTCCAGGGCTGCATGAATTCTGAATTCAGGGGCCTTCGTGTCAGGCAAACCCAACACCTCCCGGCCTGGGGCGGCCTGAGAGGCTGTGCCTAAGGGTCGGGGGAATGGGGACGCATCACATCCCCAACTGGCTCTGGCACCCTGTGAGGGTCTGGACCCTGAGATGCCTGCTCCCCAGGGTGCCGTGCCCGCGCAGGGTGGCCCCCTGCAGGCCTTGGCCAGGAGTGCCCCGGGGAGCTCGCAGGCTCCGGCAGGGGCTGTCAGCCGCCCCGCTCGGCTAGGCTCAGCTCGACTCCAAGACAGATAATCTTGAAAGAAATGTAAAAATCACCTCACAGCAAATTCCAACATAAAGAGAAATAAAAATGACCTGGCAGGTAAATATTTTGAAACTAATTCTGTGTCTTATTTATGAATAAATCAAAACTAGTAATTGGATGAGACTGATACATTTGTCAAGGGCCTTTCTGTGTTCTATACCAATTTTCTATTTCCTTAACAATGAATTAGGGAATGGACCAGGCTCTGTGCTATCTGCAAAAGAAAGAGAAATGAAAGTGATGCAGTGCTTGGATATTTTTCTGTTTTGGAAGATAAACCAGGAGACGCTAGGTAAGAGGGCCAGGCTATGGTGGAGAATGCATAGCATGTGACTGAAGCCCTCATTTAGTCTAGATTATTTCACTTAGGGGAGGGGTTGGTTGTTCAAAAAAGAAAGACTATGAGTTGAAATTTGAAAAACAATTTTAGAAGGTAAACACATAGTGAACTATTGTTATGGATAAAAAGCTTTCCAATAACAGGGAAAAGAATGTGCAAATATAAGAAATGTTTTTCAAAAATAATAGAAAGCGTGTTGTTCTTGGTAAAGTCTAACTAAATATGATTGGTATAAAATGCTTGTAAAAAAAAACAATGAGGGGGCTTCCCTGGTGGCGAAATGGTTAAGAATCCTCCTGTGCAGGGGACACGGGTTCGAGCCCTGGTCAGGGAAGATCCCACACGTCGTGGAGCAACTAAGCCCGTGCGCCACAACTATGGAGCCTGCGTTCTAGAGCCCGTGCTCCGCAACAAGAGGAGCCACCACAATGAGAAGCCCGTGCACAGCAAAGAAGAGTAGCCCCCGCTCGCCACAACTAGAGAAAAGCCCACATGCAGCAACGAAGACCCAACGCAGCCAAAAATAAAATAAATAAATTTATAAAAGAAAAAAAAAAAACAACGAAAATGGAGCCAGAAAGATAAGCAGGAAAGGACTAAATCACATAGACTTTTATAGATCAACTAATTATTTAATTTTATCCTTAAGTCAATAATGGAGAGTAATTGAATGATTTAGAAAATGGAAGTAGTATGGTGTTATTTATCTCTAGAAAGATCACTTTGGGAAAGAAGAGAGGGGATTAGAGGTTTAGAGAAGACATTTTCAGTGTCTACACAAGATACAACAATGCTCAGAATTAAACAGGTATGAGAGTATAAAAATGTGGGCCAACTTCAGAGTTCTTTCAACTTGAACCAACAAAACTTTATGATTAGATCAAGTAAGGGATGAGTTCAAAGAAAAGTAAGCCTCATGTGCCAACAGTGTGTCTGACTTGCTCACTTTTATAGCTTCATAATTTCAGACAGTTTTTGACTCATTTAGGCACTTAGTATGTGTTAATTAAATTAAAGAATAAGTAGATAAATGGTTTGTGTAATTTTGATATTTACTGAAGGCATATGGGGGAGAAAAGATGCCGCATGGACTTGTGAGTTGAAGAATATGAGTCATCTCGAAGAAACTGTTCAAGAGGCAGGTTAGAAATAATGACCCGGAGGATTCCAATTTCACAGTGCAGTGATCTGCATTAGACACACCCTACAGCAGATAAAAACAATAAAGTCTGAACAAATATTTTAAAAACCCAACTATTTGTAAGTACTTGAAAGTGAACCAAGAAGAATACTGAGATGATTTGACCATTGAAAGAAGGAAATGATGTGTTCCCCTGAAGAGACTTTTCAGTGAGGACAGAGTTGAGAAATTAGTGGTCAAGCAGAAAGTGATGGCCATGACGGCGTGCGATGCAAAAGGAAGGAGATTAGGACTATCAGAGGAGCTGAAAATTGAAGATTGGCATCCCAGAAAGGAGATAAAGAAAGAAGGAGTGTCCACAAATCTACTTATAAACTCTTAAAGCATCGGCTAACCACCAACCTTGGAGGGGATCTCCAAGGACATAGCTAGAGTTGAAAGGTTGAAATATTGAAGCAAATATGCCAGCTGCTACCCATCATGAGGCAGACAGAATTTGGAGTTTGGGTTCTAACAAATTAGAAGAGCTTAGTAAATACTGAAGGTTCACCACTAAAACAGGCCTATTCTGTCCAAAGTATGATTTATTGCAAAGTATGAATCTTGCAAACCAACTGTTGAGCAAAGGGAGCCTGAGAGAAAAGATGACATATGGTGTGGTTCCAATTATATGAAGTAGAAAATCGGACAAAGGTCATATGTGTTGTTAGAACCCCTATGGGAGATGGCGGTCACTGGCTGAGGGAGACATGAGGGGACTTCTGGGGTGCTGGCCCTGCTCTGTTTTGCCATTGAGTGCTTGCTACACAGGTATGTTCAGTTTCTGGATATCATCTGGCTCCACACGAATGGAATGTACACTCTGTGTGCACGTTAGATTTCAAATTCTTTGAGAAAGAGAAACTGAAGAAGTACAGGCTGAGAGCTGAGTAGCCAGGGAGCTAACAGGAGCCATTTATTGTGCACGGGTGGCCAAAGGGATGTATGTGTTAACCATGAATCTTTGCATATAATTATGTTGTTGATCTATATGATCAACGATAAAGACATTTAAATTGTATGAACCTATGAGCAATTCTAGAAATAATTTCTCTACAAGCCTGGGGGAGAATCACAGCAAGTAAATCCTTGAGGAGGGGTAGGAGGAAGTAGACTTTTTGCTGTACTACTTGCTCTGCCTTTGCTGCCTGGTTTAATCAGCAGAAGGTAGTGTCACCCTATCCATTATGTAGATGAGAAATGGGGCTTAAAGAGATGAAGCATTTTGGCAAGCATCCTGGAGGCTGATGAGTGGTGAGACCCGCATGTGATCTTGGCTTAGTCACATCAGACAGAATGAATTTTAAAGGGATTCTAAACTTTATTCACATCTCTCTATGAATTCCGTCTCTACAAGGGAAGTCACAGCCACTGCAACATCTCCCTGGATTCTCTTCCTCTCCTCGCCAATTACTCTATCCTCAGTGGTGGCTCCAAATCTCTCCTTTGACAAACCCCAAATTTTGTCCCTGAATGGTTCTCCTTCCCCTGGCCCAGCACGGCCTCCACCTACCAGGGCACCCAGGGCCCTGGCACCTGCACCCAACCTTGGCTCCACCCCAGCAGATCTCCCTTTTAACTTGTGGGAGGGGGAGGCTCTGAGAAGGAGGGGCGCTTGTTCTTTCTCTTACTGCTTTGCTGTGCAGTGGAGGTTTGAAGAATTAATTTCTCCTGCTCCTTCTATTAAGAGAATCTTCCCTCAAACCTTCTACAAGTCTGACTGCCAAGCACCTTTACTCCTCACTGTCAGCAGCAGCTCTTGCCCCCGTTATCCTGACCGCTTCCCGATGTCCCTACACATTTTCTGCAGTTACCGTCCTCTCCAGGCACCAACCTGGTCCTGCCTGTCATGCACCTGGTTGATGCATCTGCCTGCAGCTTCCTAGTTGGATACCGTGGATCTCATTTGCCCTCCTGGCTTCTCGGACACTGGCTCTCCCGGTCTTTTTCTTTTCCTGCCCTTCTTCCTCCTCCTGCTACCTAAATGCAAAAATCCCCAAAGAGCTGGTCTTCTCTCACAGGTGTTGCTCCCTTTTCTGCAAAATCAAATATTATCATTTTTGAGAATGGCACTCTTATTTTTTGTCTCTGCCTTATTCTCCTTCCCGTTTTAGCCTCCTTGTTCCACCGACTAACAGACACCTGCTTGCGGATGTGCCTCCAGCATTGCTAGATCACCGTGACTGCTGTGGCGCCCTCACATCCCTGCCCTGTCCTTTCCTCTGTTTCTCATTTTCTCCTGATGGCACCATTTCTAGCACACAAGTTGAACACTTCCAGATCCTCCCCTCTTTTCTCCAAACCAGTCACAGAGCCTTCTGAGGATTCAATTTTGGCATATTCCTCCTGTTTGATTCTTTTTTGCACATTACCCTCATGTGGCATCTCATTACCTCTTGTCAGATTTAAGAGGTAAATCTCATGCTCATAACCCTCATAATCCCACTCCTCATTGCCACTTTAATATTTCTTTATAAAACTTCTAATCATGTTGCACCTCAGCTCTAAACATTTGCAGCAGGTCAGGCCCACTGGGAAGCAAGCTCTGAGGTGAATTCTAGGGTGCAGGATGTTTATTAGGGGCGGCTTTCAGGATCTGTGCCTGTGGAGGTGGGGGAGCAGGAGAGAATGCAGGGAGAAGCTGAGATGTGAGCAGGTCCAATGCAGCCTTGGTGGACCCCTGGGAGCTCTGGGTCTAGAATGGCCCTTGAGAGTTACCTCCCAGGGCATTGAGTGGCCAGACCTTTGAATCCCCACCCTGGTCAGTCACCAATGCTGGGCAAAGAATCTCCCTGTGTAACCAAGTAGGACCCTGTGGGGCCTTCCCTGGACAGACACCACTTCACCCATGTCCTCCTCCTGCCTTTTCCTTGTAGAAAAACTTTAGCCTCCGAGGCCTTATTCTCTGAGTTCCAAAGAGTAAATTTAATCAGAGAAGTGAGAAAATGCAGAAGCTAAGGAAAATAGTCAAGCAAGACAAAATAATGATAGTTTAGTTCCTTCTCAAAGGCTATAGATAATATTCTGAGCTATGTCCTTTGAGTTGTTTTGCAAACACTGAAATCCCCACAAGTTGGGAGAAGTTAACTGCATGCTGCCCACAAGCATGTAGATTCTAGACTAGTTGGAACCAGAAGGTTGAGGATGTTGACTCCTGGTTACCTCACCACCAACCAATCAGAAGAATGTCCAAAAGCTGATCACATACACTGCAACCTCCTCCCTCACATTGTCTTTAAAAACCTTTCCCTGAAACCCAGTGGGGAGTTCAGGTCTTTTAAGCACTAACTGCCTGGACTCCTTACTTGGCACCTGCAATAAACACTGCACTTTCCTTCACCACAACCCAGTGTCAGTAGATTGGCTTACTGCACGTGGGCAAGCACACCCAAGTTTGCTTTGGTAACACCTGCAGTTGAGGCAACCCCTGGAAGGGCTGATGGCTGGAGAATCTCTGTTTACAGCCCTCCTTGGCAAGTCTCCTGCTGAATGGGGTCCTGGGCAGCTCATCACACTGGCTACTAGAGTCCTCAATGGCTCCCTACTACTTCCAGGCCCTAATTTAAGCTCCTCAGCCTGGAGTTCATGGGCATCCAGCCTGGTTCTAGTGCCCTCCCATTTCCCTCCTTCAAGCCTCTGTCTTCAAGGCCATTGCCGTCATCACATTGAGGAACTCAGTATTGGGTCCATGAGACACACACTTTTTCATCTCAGTGACTTACACATTTTTGCCCATTTTGCTAAAACTCCCTATTCAACCCTTCCTTTATCATAGAAGTCTTATCTTCCAAGTTCAGTTCACATGACCCTCTATCTGAATTCTTCCCTGATATTCACAGCTTGAAATGGTCTTTTTTCCAGTTAAAATGTGTATGATCTTAGTAAAATACTACTACTACTACTATTACTACTACTACTACTACTAATATTCAGGACCATTGCGTTTCCTGCCATCACTGCCATTGCAATGTAACAGGGTCCATCTGTTTCCCAATCACTACACCCAGTGCTGGTCACTTTCTAGTTCTTATAACAGTTATCAATGTTCTATTTCCCCTTGAGTGTACCCTGACATAACGTTACATCCTCAGTCAGATCCAGCCCAATGCTTGGCTTAAAGAAGCCAGTCAACAGTAGTTTTCTGAGTGACTGAATGTAAAAATAAATGTTATTCAAGAATGTATCACAATATTGACCTCTTTACTGTTCTGCTACTGGCCTGGAAAAAAATAATCTTTGTCGACTGAGAACCACAAAAACGAGTAAATGAATGCTGCATCTCAAGTCTGTAATTTCATCGCTGTAAGAGCATCATAACCTTTTATCACAGCCTATAAAGACAACCATAGTCTCAGAAATACAATTAAGTGCCTAATGAATCCCACCTTTGTCAACAGGAAGAAAATATGGTCCAATGAGCAAGTGAGTTTTCTTTGCTGTGCCCTAGGACAATGACAGAGAGTTGGGGTGAGTATAGATGGAGAAACAGGAGTAATTTAATTGTACAGAACAGAATCATCCCAGCTTAATTTGCTGAAATGCTTTTTCAACATTTTTTTAACATCTTTATTGGAGTATAATTGTTTTACACTGTTGTGTTAGTTTCTGCTGTATAACAAAGTGAATCAGCTATACGTATAAATATATCCCCATATACCCTCACTCTTGTGTCTCCCCCCCCACCCTCTGTATCCCACCTCTCTAGGTGGTCACAAAGCACCAAGCTGATCTCCCTGTGTTATGCAGCTGCTTCCCACTAGCTAGTTTACATTTGGTAGTGTATATATGTCCATGTCACTCTCTCACTTCATCCCAGCTTACCCTTCCCTCTCCCCATGTCCTCAAGTCCATTCTCTACTTCTGGGTCTTTCTTCCTGTGCTGCCCCAAGGTTCGTCAAAACCATTTTTTTTTTTTTTTTTTTACATTCCATATATATGTGTTAGTATATGGTATTTGTTTTAATCTTTCTGACTTCCTTCACTCTGTATGACTGACCTTAGTTCCATCCACCTCACTACAAATAACTCAATTTCATTTCTTTTTATGGCTGAGTAATATTCCATTGTATATATGTGCCACATCTTCTTTATCCATTCATCTGTCGATGGACACTTAGGTTGCTTCCATGCCCTGGCTATTGTAAATAGTGATGCAATGAACTTTGTGGTACATGACTCTATTTGAATTATGGTTTTCTCAGGGTATATGCCCAGTAGAGAGATTGCTGGGTCATATGGTAGTTCTATTTTTAGTTTTTTAAGGAAACTCCATACTGTTCTCCATAGTGGCTGTATTAATTTACATTCCCACCAACAGTGCAAGAGGGTTCCCTTTGCTCCACACCCTCTCCAGCATTTATTGTTTGTAAATTTTTTGATGATAGCCATTCTGACCTTTGTGAGATGATACCGCATTGTAGTTTCGATTTGCATTTCTCTAATGTTTAGTGATGTTGAGCATCCTTTCATGTGTTTGTTAGCAATCTGTAGATCTGCTTTGGAGAAATGTCTACGTAGGTCTTCTGTCCATTTTTGGATTGGGTTTGCTTGTTTTTTTCATATTGAGCTGCATGAGCTGCTTGTATATTTGGGAGATAAATCCTGTGTCAGATTCTTTGTTTGCAAATATTTTCTCCCATTCTGATGGTTGTCTTGTCATTTGTTTATGGTTTCCTTTGCTGTGTAAAAGCTTTTAAGTTTCATTAGGTTCCATTTGTTTACTTTCGTTTTTATTTCTATTTCTCAGAGGTGGGAAAAAAGGATCTTGCTGTGATTTATGTCATAGAGTGGTCTGCCTATATTTTCTTCTAAGAGTTTTCTAGTGTCTGGCCTTACATTTAGGTCTCTAATCCATTTTGAGGTTTTTTTGTGTGTGTATGGTGTTAAGGAGTGTTCTAATTTCATTCTTTTACATGTAGCTGTCCAGTTTTCCTAACACCACTTATTGAAGAGGTTTTCTTTTGTCCATTGCATATTCTTGCCTACTTTATGAAAGATAAGGTGACCATATGTGCATGGGTTTATCTCTGGGCTTTCTATCTTGTTCCATTGATTTATATTTCTGTTTTTGTGCCAGTACCATACTGTCTTGATTACTGTAGCTTTGTATAGTCTGAAGTCAGGGAGACTGATCCCTACAGCTCCGTTTTTCTTTCTCAAGATTGCTTTGGCTATTCGGGGTCTTTTGTGTTTCCATACAAATTGTGAAAAAATTTTTTCTAGTTCTGTGAAAAATGCCATTGGTAATTTGATAGGGATTGCCTTGAATCTGTAGATTGTTTTGGGTAGTATAATCATTTTCACAATGTTGATTCTTCCAATCCAAGAACATGGTATATATCTCCATCTGTTTGTATCATCTTTAATTTCTTCCATCAGTGTCTTATAGTTTTCTGCATACAGGTCTTTTGTCTTCCTAGGTAGGTTTATTCCTAGGTATTTTATTCTTTTTGTTGCAATGGTTAATGGGAGTTTTTCCTTAATTTCTCTTTCAGATTTTTCATCAGTAGTGTATAGAAATGCAAGAGTTTTCTGTGCATTAATTTTGCATCCTGCTACTTTACCAAATTCATTGATTAGCTCTAGTAGTTTTTTCATAGCATCTTTAGGATTCTCTATGTATAGTACCATGTCATCTGCAAACAGTGACAGTTTTGCTTCCTCTTTTCTGATTTGGATTCTTTTTATTTCTTTTTCTCCTCTGATTGCTGTGGCTAAAACTTCCAAAACTATGTTGAATAATAGTGGTGAGAGTGGGCAACCTTGTCTTGTTCCTGATATTAGTGGAAATTTCTTTCAGTTTTTCACCATTGAGAATGATGTTGTCTGTGGGTTTGTCATATATTGCCTTTATTATGTTGAGATAAGTTCCCTCTATGCTTACTTTCTGGAAGGTTTTTTATCATAAATGGGTGTTGAATTTTGTCAAATGCTTTTTCTGCATCTATTGAGATTATCATATGGTTTTTATCCTTCAAGTTGTTAATATGGTGTATCACATTGATTGATTTGTGTATATTGCGGAATCCTTGCATTCCTGGGATAAACTCCACTTGATCACGGTATGATCCTTTTAATGTGCTGCTGGATTCCGTTTGCTAGTACTTTGTTGAAGATTTTTGCATCTATGTTCATCAGTGATATTGGCCTGTAGTTTTCTGTTTTGTAACAACTTTGTCTGGTTTTGGTATCAAGGTGATGGTGGCCTCGTATAATGAATTTGGGAGTGTTCCTCCCTTTGCTATATTTTCGAAGAGTTTGAAAAGGACAGTTGTTAGCTCTTCTCTAAATGTTTGATAGAATTCGCCTGTGAATCCATCTGGTCCTGGGCTTTTTATTGTTGGATGATTTTTAATCACAATTTCAATTTCAGTGTTTGTGATTGGTCTGTTTATATTTTCTATTTCTTCCTGGTTCATTCTCAGATGGTTGTGCTTTTCTAAAAAATTGTGCATTTCTTCCAGGTTGTCCAATTTATTGGCAGAGAGTTGCTTGTAGTAGTCTCTCATGATCTTTTGTATTTCTGCAGTATCAGTTGTGACTTCCCCTTTCTCATTTCTAATTCTGTTGATTAGAGTCTTCTCCCTTTTTTTCTTGTTGAGTCTGGCTAATGGTTTATCAATTTTGTTTATCTTCTCGAAGAATCAGCTTTTAGTTTTCTTGATCTTTGCTATTGTTTCCTTCCATTTTCATTTATTTCTGATCTGATCTTTACGATTTCTTTTCATCTGATAACTTTGGGGTTTTTTTGTTCTTTCTCTAATTGCTTTAGGTATAAGGTTAGCTGGTTGATTTGAGAGTTTTCTTGTTTCTTGAGCTAGGATTGTATTGATATAAACTTCCCTCTTAGAACTGCTTTTGCTGCAGTCCATAGGTTTTGGGGTGTCATGTTTTCATTGTCATTTTTCCAGGTATTTTTTGATTTCCTCTTTTATTTCTTCAGTGATCTCTTGGTTATTTAGTAGTGTATTGTTTAGCCTCCATGTGTTTGTATTTTTTCCAGTTTTTTCCCCTGTAATTGATATCTAATCTCAGAGCATTTTGGTCGAAAAAGATACTTGATACAAATTAAATTTTCTTAAATTTACCAAGGCTTGATTTGTGACCCAAGATAAAATCTATCCTGGAGAATGTTGCATGAACACTTGAGAAGAAAGTTTATTCTATTGTTTTTGGATGGAATGTCCTATAAATATCAATTAAATCCATCTTGTTTAATGTGTCATTTAAAGCTTGTGTTTCCTTATTTCTTTTCATTTTGGATGTTCTGCCCATTGGTGAAAGTGGGGTGTTAAACTCCCCTACTATTATTGTGTTACTGTCGATTTCCCCTTTTATGGCTGTTAACATTTGCCTTATGCATTGAGGTGCTCCTATGTTGGGTGCCTAAATATTTACAATTGTTATATCTTCTTCTTGGATCGATCCCTTGATCATTATGTAGTGTCCTTCTTTGTCTCTTGTAATAGTCTTTATTTTAAAGTCTATTTTATCTGATATGAGAATTGCTACTCCAGCTTTCTTTTGATATCCATTTGCATGGAATATCTTTTTCCATCCCCTCACTTTCGGTCTGTATGAGTCTCTAGGTCTGAAGTGGGTCTGTTGTAGACAGTATATATATATACGGGTCTTGTTTTTGTATCCATTCAGCCAGTCTATGTCTTTTGGTTGGAGTATTTAATCCATTTTCATTTAAGGTAGCTATCGATATGTATGTTCCTATTACCATTTTCTTAATTGTTTTGGGTTTGTTTTTGTAGGTCTTTCCCTTCTCTTGTGTTTCCTGCCTAGAGAAGTTCCTTTACCATTTGCTGTAAGGCTGGTTTGGTGGTGCTGAATTCTCTTATATTTTGCTTGTCTGTAAAGGTTTTAATTTCTCCGTCGAATCTGAATGAGAACCTTGCTGGGTAGAGTCATCTTGGTTGTAGGTTTTTCCCTTTCATCACTTTATATATGTCCTGCCACTCCATTCTGGCTTGCAGAGTTTCTGCTGAAAGATCAGCTGCTAACCTTATGGGGATTCCCTTGTATGTTATTTGTTGCTTTTATCCTTGCTGCTTTTAATATTTTTTCTTTGTATTTAATTTTTGATAGTTTGATTAATATGTATCTTGGTGTGTTTTTCCTTGGATTTATCCTGTATGGGACTCTTTGCACTTACTGGACTTGATTGACTATTTCCTTTCCCATATTATGGACGTTTTCAACTATAATCTCTTCAAATATTTTCTCAGTCCCTTTCTTTTTCTCTTCTTCTTCTGGGACCCCAATAATTTGAATGTTGGTGCATTTAATGTTTTCCCAGTGGTCTCTGAGACTGTCCTCAATTCTTTTCATTCTTTTCTCTTTATTCTGCTCTGCAGTAGTTATTCCTACTCTTATTTCTTCCATGTCACTTATTCTTTCTTTTGGCTCCGTTATTGTGCTATTGATTCCTTCTAGAGAATTTTTAATTTCATTTATTGTGTTGTTCATCATTGTTGGTTGCTCTTAAGTTGTTCTAGGTCCTTGGTAAACGTTTCTTGTATTTTCTCCATTCTATTTCCAAGATTTTGGATCATCTTTTCTATCATTACTCTGAATTCTTTTTCAGGTAGACTGCCTATTTCCTCTTCATTTGTTTGGTCTGATGGGTTTTTATTTTGCTGCTTTATCTGCTGCACATTTCTCTGTCTTCTTATTTTGCTTAACTTACTATGTTTGGGGTCTCCTTTTTGCAGGCTGCAGGTTCATAGTTCCTGTTGTTTTTGGTGTCTGCCCCCAATGGGTAAGGTTGTTTCAGTGGGTTTTGTAGGTTTTCTGGTGGAGGGGACAGGTGCCTCTGTTCTGGCAGATGAGGCTGGATCTTTTCTTTCTGGTGGGCAGGACTGCGTCTAGTAGTGTGTTTTGGGGTGTCTATGAACTTAGTATTTTTTTAGGTAGCCTCTCTACTAATGGTTGGGGTTGTGTTTCTGTCTTGCTAGTTGTTTGGCATGCGGTGTCCAGCAGTGGAGCTTGCTGGTTGTTGAGTGGAGCTGGGTCTTAACCTTGAGACGGGGACCTCTGGGAGAGCTGTTGCCAATTGATATAATGTGAGGCTGGGAAGTCTCTGGTGCTCCAATGTCCTGAACTCAGCTCTCCCACCTCAGAGGCTCAGGCCTGATACCCAGCTTGAGCACCAAGACCCTGTCAGCCACACATCTCAGAAGAAAAGGGACCAAAAAAAGAAATAAATAAAAAAATAAATTAAATTAAATAAAGTTATTGTAATAAAAAATTAAAAAATATTATTAAAATAAAAATTAAAAAGTAATTAAAAAACAAGAGGAGAGCAACCAAACCAATAAGCAAATCCACCAATGATAAAGAGCATTAAAATCTATACTAAGATAAGCATAAAAATCAGAAACTAGTCAGTTGCATACAGCAAACCCCTCGTCTACTGTTGCTCCCAGAATCCACTGACACAATTTTGGTATGATTCATTGTCTATTCAGGTATTCCACAGATGCAGGCTACATCAATTTGATGTGGGGATTTAATCCACTTCTCCTGAGCCAGCATGGAGAAATTTCCCTTTCTCTTCTTTGTTTGCACATCTCCTGGGGTTCAGCTTTGCATTTGGCCCTGCTTCTGCATGTAGGTCACCCTCTGGTGTCTGTTCTTTGCCCAGACAGGAAGGGGTTAAAGGAGAGGCCTAATAGTGGGCTCTGGCTCACTCAGGCCTGGGGGAAGGAGTGGTATAGAATGCGGGGTAAGTCTGCAGAGACAGATGCCAGGTGTGATGTTGCACCAGCCTGAGGCATGCCGTGTGTTCTCCCATGGAAGTTGTCCCTGGATCACAGGACCCTGGCAGTGGTTGGCTGCACATGCTCCTGGGAGAGAAGTTGTGGATAGTGACCTATGCTTGCACACAGGTTTCTTGGTGGCGACAACAGCAGCGTTAGCATTTCATGCCCGTCTCTGGGGTCCGTGCTGATAGCCATGGCTCACACCTGTCTCTGGAGCTCGTTTAGGCAGTGTTCTGAATCCCCTTTCCTCGAGCACCCTGAAATAATGGTCTCTCGCCTCTTAGGCAGGTCCAGACTTTTTCCTGGACTCCCTCCCGGCTAGCTGTGGTGCACTAGCCCCCTTCAGGCTGTGTTCATGCAGCCAACCCCAGTCCTCTTCCTGGGATATGACCTCTAAAGCCCCAGCTTCAGCTCTCAGCCCCTACCCACCCCAGCGGGTGAGCAGACAAGCCTCTTAGGCTGGTGAGTGCTGGTCGGCACGGATCCTCTGTGCGGGAATCTCTCCGCTTTCCCCTCTGAACAGCTGTTGCTGTGCTCTCCTCTGTGGCTCCGAGGCTTCCCCGGCCCACTGCCTCTGCCAGTGAAGGGGCTTCCTAGTGTGTGGAAAATTTTCTTGCTTCACAGCTCCCTCCCAGAGGTGCAGGTCCCGTCCCTATTCTTTTGCCTCTGTTTTTTCTTTTTTCTTTTGCTCTACCCAGGTACATGGGTATTTTCTTGCCTTTTGGGAGGTCTGAGCTCTTCTGCCAGCGTTCAGTAGGTGTTCTGTAGGAATTGTTCCACATGTAGATGTATTTCTGATGTATTTGTGGGGAGGAAGGTGATCTCCACGTCTTACTCCTCCGCCATCTTGAAGGTCTTTTCCAACTTTTAATATTTAAGAACTTTCTGATCTTGCTTGGAGGATCTTTTCAACTTTCTTAAAAAAAAAAAACAAGTAAGAGCTTAATTTCTTGAGCACAAGAAACACATTTTATTTGATGAAGCCTATTTTATTTTACTCTTCTTTGCTTTTGAGACAGCAAGGTCTCCTGCTTTTTTCTCCAAGAAAAAAAAAACTTAGAAAATGCAGGGTAAGATGTTAAGATTGTTTAGTAATGAGGAAGCATTGGAGGGGGGTTTTTGGAGAAAATGAGCTTTACGAGGGATGTGTTCAGAGTTAAGATTGGTAAGTTTATTTTGTGCTGTGCAGTGAAAAACAGCATGCATCAATTATACATGGATAATATTATTGCAGCAATACGCTTATCCATGTTTATACCATTGTAAAATGCAACAAATAGCTTATTTTTATGTGGGGGAAGATTCACTGTTTCTCAAAGTGCCTAAAGTACAAAAAGATATTTAAAGTCTTCTTTGACCTTATGGAATCTTCCTTCATGTTCACAAGGAAAAGATAACCTTGCCATGACAGACCCTATTTTCCAATTCTTCCTTTATAAAGGTCCTTTCTGTAATTCTGACTTAATCAAATAAGGTGCCGCCCATTTTCTCCATACAGCAAAAAATCCTGCAAATAATAGATCAAGGGAACAGCATGAGTCCACCTTTGTCAGTTAATGAATCATTCAGGGGAAAAAAAAAATACCTTATTAATTTAATCAGTTTCTCAGAGCATAATTTGGTATTGCCCTTTAATTTAATGCAACTATTATAAAAAATCTCTTTTAAAAATCACTTCATGTGTTTTCAAGCAGTCAAAATATCAGCAATTTACAACATCCCCGTTCTTTAACAGTGTGAATGTTTAAAATAGCTACAATTAATGTTATCATTAGGAAAGAAAAAGGGAAGTGAAGACTTGCACAGGCCAAATCCACCCCATTCTAGATTCTATTAAGCTGCGTGTGATTAGCATAGGGAATGGGCGCTCTCAGAGGACCCTAATTACAGCCAATCCTGTATCAGCAACCTCTTGCTACTTGTTGGGATACCCTTGTGGATATCACAATCCATGAATTAGCAAGTGCTTAAGGACAATGCCTATTTATCCCCTGCATTGTAAAATAGGGTTTACAATGGCAGTCTTGTTTTATTATTCAGAATTACAGGAGAGGTAACTTTAAATGGGATCCACTGCAATACTTAGTAGGTAGAAGACTTTATGTAAGGCTGGCATTTTTCTTTTTAAGATGGGGATGATAACTTTTACACTCTGTATATTATACTGAGTAAAAAATAGTATTAAAACGTAAATAAATGCCTTTTCACTAAATTTTGTAGATTTGTCTTGAGATGGGGTAAGATGAAGCTATATGAGTAAGACATACACACAACATGTATATGCATATATACATATATTTATATTATAGCCACAAAAGTCACATTAATATGAAGTATAAACGCTCTACCCTCTTCCTGGTGCCTTTTAAAGACAACCTTGTCCCTTACGCTGCACTAGCCACAAGGACCAGGTTCCTTCCTCTTTTTCTCCTCTTTTGCAGTCCATCTCCTGTTAGCTAAACATATATTTTAACTTTAACAAGAATGGTACTATATACATTCTATCCTACAGTGATAGTTATGTCTCTCATGCTTTATCTTTAGATTGATTCCCAATATGGAAAACCAATTCACAATTTTGCATTACTATGACTCAAGTTGATGGAATTAAAAATGTGGTATCTGGAGCCACAAAAATTGAAATAATAATCATTGCAAATTGTGGAGAGGGAGGGCAGTGTTGAAAGCAGGCTAAATACTAATCATTTATAATATAATTAATACATGTTTTATAAAATTGCTAAACCAGTTAAGGGTTCAAACAAAAAAAGAAGGCAAAGCAACAGTGATTCTCAGTGCCTGGTGTTGGGAAGTGGTCCAGGGGTAAGGGAGGGGTTGATGCTTTTCTTGATTAGCCTTTGATGTGACATTGCATTTTATGAGTTGCATGTATTTTTTTCCTATAAAATAACCAACAGCAGGTTAGATGAGAGGATGAAGAAGTGACTTCATGGAGGATCGTGTCAACATCTCTGACACATTTCAAGCTCCTTTTCTCTTCCATGACTCACGTACTTTCAGTGCTGGCCCTGCACTTTAGTGACACATCCCTAACAGGGTCAGGAGAGAGGGCCAGAGATGTATTCCTTTAGTCCTTGCTATGTTAAACTGACGGCAATAGCTCAATTAAACATGGAAGCCACTGAAAAAGCACAGAAATCTATTACTCCTCATCCAAATTCAATTTTATCTAATCATGTTTTCTCTAACCAAATTGCAAAAATGCTCACCCTATCTCCAGTGGCACAAGTGGCCGTAAGTGTGGGGAAGCGTTGTCAGAGTGGAAGCAGATAGGGATCTCGATGTAGCAGAGTTAATCTACTTTAATTTTGCAAATTTTATGAAATCATATGGGCAAGTGAACAAGTTTCTAGGATATGCCCCAGGAGCCATGGAAATGAGACCCCTGGAGTTTTAATTTCATTTGCTTCATGGTGACTTTGCCTCTGGGCACTAAATATAAGAATTTGTGGTCAGAGTGGGTAATGAAATAAAAAGAGACTTCTTTGATTCAGACAAATTTCTACAATAAGGAAAAGAGAAAAAACACATTTTGAAGAATGTGTCTGGCTTTGCCCAACAAATAAATAATGATCACACAGAAACCTAATGTCTTCTTTCTGTAATATGTCCAGATAAATTACCATGTGCCGTTCAATCTCGGATACTGGCTTTCCTATATACGTTGCAATTCTTTAAACATTATTTCCTGATATTCGGACTTAAGGTCACCAGATGTGGATTTTCATACATTAGGCACAAAAAGTCATTTCAACTCATTGTGGGCCTTGTCAGCCAACATTTTAGCGTAAGTGATATCTCCATCATTGTTAAGCAGATTGTGCAATTACATAAAAACCTTACTTCAGTGACTCTGGAAATGTGCTGTAGAAAAGAGAAGATGTCTCCTGGGGAATGTCACCCAAGTGGTGCTCGTGGTGGTAATAGGGGTTCCCTGGCCCGAGGGAGCTCTGAGCCTGTAGGGATCCAGCCAACTGCACCCAGAGCTATTCATGGTTACCTGCTCTCTGGACTGGAGTTTCAGGCATAAAACATCAGAAGAAGACCCAGTCTTCCAAAAAATTATACCTATATTCTTTTATTTATTCTATCATTATCCAACTCTGCATAAGAAATTTTCTATAGGTGTGGCATTGTTGCAGACAATATGGCAGTCCTCTGTAATACATAAATGGATTAAGCTGGCCTAGGATTTTCCCTCTAAATGGCTGTGTGGATTTTAACATGTCACTTTATGTCCTGGGCCTTTCATTCTTAATCTCAAAAAAATTAATGGACTAGGAATAAATTGTTTTTAAGGCCCCAAGTCCAGTTCTGATATTCTAGCCTGACCTTTAGCCCATCTTTCATGCTTTAATCATGGTCTCAAACATAAAGCATCAGCGTCTTCATTCTGCTAGGAGTCTAAGAAGACTGAAGACAAGAGAATGGCTTTTATTTCACATCCTGAGTAATTACTTGCTTCTTTGAGCATATTTCCTCATTTACAAAACACTGTTAATGACATGGAATCCATGTGCATGTTAGGGGTGCTCAGTGAAGTTATGGTATGACGTGCCTCACATGACATCTTGAACCTTGGTTTAATTATTAGCTGTCATCATCATCATCATCTTCACATCAGTCAACGTAAGAATTACATTCTTTTGTTTCTCATACAAATACAGCTGGGAGAGCAGCAGATCCTGCTGTGTTAGCAGCCGAAGACAAAGGGTTTGTCTGAGCAGCTGGACAGCCATAAGTGCACCATCTCTATGCCTGTCTCTCAAGTCATCCTTGAGAATGCAAATAAAGATAAATGAAAACCACTTTCTTCCTAGGCCCACGGAGCTAACTCGTCTGTGGAAATGAACTTCCATTCTCTCTGACAATTAGTTTCACTCTAAAATATGATAATTCTTTGAAATTGCACCAAGAGAGGAAATATGGCATGCTCTGCGTTCAGCAAAGGGAAGATATGGGGCTGCCGGAGACATTAATCTCATTCGCTCTGCACCTGATTTTTCACCGTTAGAATATGCAGCAAATCTCTGTGCTAAATCTCAAGCCATTTAGCTCAGCAAAGCAGGTTAGTTAGAGCCAATGCAAAACTCTACCTTATCACTTTCTTTCAGTAAATGTGATATTCAGATACATAGTCTGAGGCCTGGGCTAAAATCTGAGATGGTCTGCTTTTGCAATTTTAACAATATTAGATGTGAATCAAAGGAAGCAAAAGAGGTACTTGTGGCCTGGACTCTCACTCCAAAAACATTTAAATCTTAAATAACTTTTATATAGTCTGTGGTGAAAAGGGCTCATGAAATTAGGTTGGATGAAAGGTGGGAGGATTGTTATGTATGTCTACTTAGCGCTGCAAAAATTGTCTTTTATCTTTTTCCAAGGACAGAGACTTAACTGAGTTATTGTTTTATTAAATACTGCAGCTCCATATTAGACTCAACTGGAACTTGGGTGAATCCATGGTCAATATGTTAACTATTAGATATTAGAATATCTAGCTGATTACAACTGATTAACTACTCTTCCCTCACTGTTGTTGAATAGTGTCTCCCCCAAACACATGACCTCTTGAATATCAGAATGTAAACTTACTTGAAAATAAAGTCTTTGCAGATGTAATTAGTTAAGATGAGGTCATCCTGGAGTAGAGAGGGCTTTAACTCCAGTGACTGGTGTCCTGATAAGGCCACATGAAGACACAGAGATGAACAAGGAGAGGAAAAGTGGCCATGTGCAGACGGAGGCAAAGATAGGAGTGATACAGGTCCAAGCAGAGGACCGCCAGAGATGGCTAGCATCCGTCAGAAGCTACAAAGAGGCAAGGGAGGATAATCCCCTAGAGCCTTTGGAGGGAACATGATTTTGGACTTCTGGACTCCAGAATTTGGAGAGAATAAATTTCTACTGTTTTAAGCCACCCCATTTGTGGTTGTTGTGGCAGCCCTAGAAATCTCACATGAGCACTATGTCCTGGACTCACAGTAGAACCTCTGGGTCAGTGCAGTTGTCACCTCTCCAGATCACTGACTTTAGATCTAATAGTCTGCCTTGTTTTAGATCTGAGCTCCCCAAGAAGAGTAAACATGATTTAGACATCTTTTTACCCATGATACCTGGCGGTGTATTCATCTTTGCATCCCAGGTATCAATATGTGTTGACACCCTCCTTCTCCTCTGGTCACTGCTGCAATGACCAACTCTGTGCAGATTTTTTTTTTTTAACATCTTTATTGGAGTATAATTGCTTTACAATGGTGTGTTAGTTTCTTCTTTATAACAAAGTGAATCAACTATACTTACACATATATCCCCATATCCCTTCCCTCTTGAGTCTCCCTCCCACCCTCCCTATCCCACCCCTCTAGGTGGTCACAAAGCACCGAGCTGATCTCCCTGTGCTATGGGGCTGCTTCCCACTAGCTATCTATTTTACATTTGGTAGTGTATATATGTCCATGCCACTCTCTCACTTTGTCCCAGCTTACACTTCCCCCTCCCCCTGTCCTCAAGTGCATTCTCGACGCTCGACGTCTGCGTCTTTATTCCTGTCCTGCCCCATGGTTCTTCAGAACCTTTTTTTTTTTTTTTTTTTTTTTTTAGATTCCATATTTTGACTAGCTTTGCTTAAATGCATGCAATGGCCCCTCCGCACAGGCCTGCACCACACACCCCTTACTTCCTGCCTGGGAGCTTCTCTGACTCCGGAGTAGGCTGCCCTGGGAATGTGTCAGCTGCCCCTGGTGCAGGGGAGTCAGCACCTGCAGGGCGCGCTTGGCTAAAGGGAGATGACATCTTGGATAAATGTTTTCCCTACTGTGCCCAGGAGCACAGCTCTTCAGTGCCTCCCATAAAGCTCTTCCGTACATTCTGAGGACTGAGGGTTCTGATTCTCTTCTGCGGGGGAACCTGGGCTGACAGTCGGTACTAGAATTAGCCCTAGCAATTAGAACTTTATAGCCTTAGTAAGTAGGAGTTTATAGCTGGATCATTCTCTAGTCAGAAGGCAAAAAGTCCCCAACCCTGGAGGAAAGTAGGGTGGTGGCGGTAACCCCTAGCATGGAGAAGGCTTGCCATCGCTGGGCCTCTCGCATGAGTGCTGGGAGAATATTCAAGCAGCGAGTGAAGAGTTAGGTTATATGTTAGTTGTGGCATGTGAACAGAATAGGGGTGGATAAAAATAATTTTAAGGATTTTGAAATTGGTTGGTTAACTCTTTGGAAGTTTTAGGTAATATGTGGACCCAGATCAGCGAACTCACAACTTGAGTGAGCTTGGAAAGCTGGAAGTCCTCTACAGCCATGTTCACAGGAGACCTTCATCTCCTCCAGCACCAGGGAAGACCATGTTGAAAACCAAGCCCAGGATTTAACTGAAACAATTTCAGAGCTATGAGAGAGATTGACTTCTGAGCCTTAGCATACCTCCTGTGACAAAATCAGGCCCTGATAGTTAAAAATTGGAATATGAGAACTGGAAAGGAGATATTTGGGAACACAAGGCTGAGAATCTTTTTTTTTTAAATTGAAGTATAGTTGATTTACAATATTGTGTTAGTTTCAGGTGTACAGTGCAGTGATTTGGTTATAAATATACATATATATATTCTTTTTTCTAATTCTTTTCCGTTATAGTTTATTATAAGGTATTAAATGTAGTTCAATGTGCTATACAGTAAATTCTTGTTGCTTATCTATTGTATATATAGTAGTGTGCATCTGTTAATCCCATACTCCCAATTTATCCCTTTGGTAACTATAAGTTTGTTTTCTATGTCTGTGAGTCTGTTTCTATTTTATTTATTTATTTTAAAATTTTTATTGAAATATAGTTGATTTATAATGTTGTGTCAGTTTCAGGTATACAGCAAAGTATATATATATTCAGTTATGTATACATATATATATATATATTCTTTTTAGAGTCTTTTCCATTATAGGTTATTACAAGATATTGAGTATAGTTCTCTGTGCTATACAGTAGATCTTAGTTGGTTATCTATTTTACATATAATACTGGGTGTATTTTAATCCCTAACTCCTAATTTATTCCTCCCTCCTTTCCCCTTTGTTTTATATGTTTGTGAGTCTATTTCTGTTTTGTAAATAAGTTCATTTGTATCATTTTTTTAGGTTCCACATATAAGCAATATCATATATTTGTCTTTCTCTGTCTGACTTACTTCACTTAGTATGATAATCTCTAGTTGCATCCATGTTGCTGAAAATGGCATTATTTCCTTCCTTTTTATGGCTGAGTAGTATTCCATTGTGTATATATGTGATATATGCATACATATATATGTGATATATACATACATATATATGTGATATATATACATATATATGTGATATATATATCACATCGTCTTTATCCATTCTTCTGCTGATGGACACTCAGGTTGCTTCCAGGTCTTGGCTATTGTAAATAGTAAGGCTGAGAACCCTAAAGCCAGATCTCTAGAATCTTCTGTGAGTCAGAAGCAGCCCCTCTCTTCCCAGAGAATAGCAGCCTCCTCTTCCTTGGAGACATCAAATAAACAGTGTGCCTGTAAGATGAAGCTGGTCCTTTTTAAGATATATCCTACCACCCTCATTGCATCCAGGCCTATGACCAACGTCAGGTCTCAGCCCAAATGGGGGAATGCAATCCCATCCCTGGGAGGGAAGAGCTCACACATGAAAACCACTGCAGGAAGCATCCAACATATGTCAGCAAGAACTGTGAAAACATGTATGGAGGAGCATATTGGGGTGGGTGGATAGAATGCTAAAACTGGAGAGAGGAGAGACTTTATATGGGAACCCTCATCCATGACTCAGAAATACACAGTCTTCTCTGGAACCCATGGAGCTAATCCTAATATGGATCCATGGAGTCAATAACTTCCATGGAGCTAATGGAACGTAGAAAGCCTACTGTAAGTGAATGGAAGATTCCTTAGATTCATTGGCATAATATTGAGGAGGGGGTCCTGGGGTAATGGAGGCAGCAATGGGCAGATGTTAGCATCTGCTCATTGTGTGAAGCCAGATGTCCTACTGGACGATGCCTATGTTGGAGGAACCCAGAAGCTCAGTGGGAACTGTCGTCTTCAGGCATAGCTTGACAGTAGGATATGATGACATGGGGGTTCCAGAATGGAATGGCAGAAACCAAATAGTTGCACTTAACTGTCAGTGGCATTGTGGAAATAACGACCACAGTGAGCACAGTCAAGGGGTCAGTGGTGGAGGCTAATAGGTCGATGAGCAGAAAGGACCAAATAAGATGTTGTTTCCCTTATATTATAAACAAAAGTGGACTGCTGCTGAACAGAGACAGAGACAGAGAGATGTGGGGAGAGTTGGTGATTGGAAATTGTAGTCCTCACTTCATTTTCATATTGAAGTCAATTCATGGACACAAAGCCCATTGATTAAAGGGAGGATGGACACCCTTGAGGAAGGACTCTGCACACCTTCACAAGCAAAAGTCATAAGCATCCTCTAATACTTATCAAAGAGATTTGCGGCCATGTAACTTTGCAAAAGTAAACAGGGTCACATAGAGAACTAATACTGATACCAGATACTCAAAATGCCAGCATGGTCCTTAAATTAGAATGGGATCTAAAGGGCACTAGTGTTAACTTGACTTCTGGTCCAAGCCAAGGTCACAGTGACTCAAAGTGTCCATGGACCTTGTTATAATCACATTCTTCTGGAATATAATGGGAGTAGATACACTTAATAGATGGCATAACCCTCACATCAGTTCTTTTAATTTTTTTTTTCTCATGCACTTTTTATTTTATTTTTTTAAACATCTTTATTGGAGTATAATTGCTTTACAATGGTGTGTTAGTTTCTGTTTTATAACAAAGTGAATCAGCTATATGTATACATATATCCCCATATCTACTCCCTCTTGCATCTCCCTCCCACTCTCCCTATCCCACCCCTCTATGTGGTCACAAAACACCTCACATTGGTTCTTTGACCTGCAGAGTAAAAGTCCTTAGGCTAGGAAGGGCCAAAGAGGATCTGTTGAAATACTCTCACTCACTTACATAGGAAGAAATATATCCATGGAGAAATTTTAGGAAACAAGAATGTGAAAAAGTCTGGGAAGGTCAGTACAAATTTGCAGATCTTTGTGTTTCATGTTAATAGCCTTCAGAGAGGATTTACCATGATGAGACACTCAACAATTTCATAAACAAGATGACTTCTCTTATGGGCCCATGAACAAGGAAGCTGCAGAGGAAGCGCTGGAAGCTTAGCATGGACCTGACATCACAGGCTCTGTCTTCTTCTCATTAAGCTTGATCTACTTCCTGCTGAAGCAGAGACCAGCGCTGTACCACTGATTTGGCATCATCTCTTCAGATGACTAGGCACTGAAGCTCTTTTCACTCTTTCACCCTAGCGGCACCAGTGATTTTCCTAACTAGAATTCACACCTACTGGAGATATGAGTCTGTCTACCCGGCCCAGAACTTAACTTTCTCCAGAACCACCATGCAGAATACTAAATTTGAAGGCATGGTATCTTGGTCTACGTTATGTATTGCAACCGTGGAATCTAGCTATTGTACAATATGCCTTATCACTCAACGGCTGCAGATCCAATATAATGGTGGACTAGACTGGCAAAGTCTTAATCAAGGCACCAGCTTGGTAGAAATCTTACGATGGGTAGGGGTTGTGGTATATCCCTCTAAGTTGTGATATATCTGTTCATCCAGTGACCCCTATGGCATGTGGCTGTCTGGCATTATGGAAAATGGTGTTGTGTCTCAATAAGTATAATATATATGATGAGTATCATGGGGGGTGGAAATAGGATTGGTCCACATGATTTAGCCTCTGTCTTAGTCTCTAAGGGGAAATTCTTCCACTAGGGTGTCCAGCGAGGGTTCCACTGAATTAGGTGCTACTGCTTGGCCAGTTTGAGCTCCTGAGGCCAGTGAACCAGCAGACAAAGTTAGAAGTTACCACATTAATGGGTATAAATTACCCTGTTTACCATCAGACTTTGGGATTGGTACTACACAATGGTGGCAAAGAGGAATATGTGTGGTATTTGTTGAGGGTTCCTTTGGCGTTGGGGAAACTGTTTTTTGTTTTTCCAAAAAAGTCCAACAACAACAGACAATTAAGAACTCAGAACTACGGAGTAGGTCGAGCAAGCAACCTAGAACAGCTGAAGAGCTGGCCAAGGGTGAGGAAATTGTGGCAAGAGAGGAAAGTAATGGATATACATTTTGTCACTGGAACCATCTGTAGTGATAGTGAGAAATATAACTTATTCTTCTCCTAATACTCCTGAGTTAGGCCTTTACAGGGCTAGTGTCTAACTACCACCTTGATCCATCAGCAAAAACCCACTTTGGAGTTGGCTTGCAAATACAAAGTATCTTTGAAGATAGTTCAGAAGAAGAGCTGAGCTGTGATACAATCTCTACGAAATCCTCAGCAGATCCCCCCAGTCACTCTGGAGCTGGGATGACTGTTGGGAATTCTCCCAGTTTGTACAAGGAGGATGGGTCGTGGGGTGGACATGGACAGACACATATTTGGGATGTCCCTCAGGATGGGCTGTGATATTGGGCAAATAACTCCTTTCAGCTGAAGGCAATTTCCAGAGAGGGACTAAACTGAGAGCTGTCAGCCTTCAACTCTCTTAGCAACTGGAAAAATGGGTGTCTCAGTGGAGACAGGTGGCTGCAGGCAGCACACCACCACACTCACTGCACTTGGGAACACTGGGGACTGAGGGAATCGCTGGATCCCAAAGAAGAAGAGAAAGAGCCAGCCCCAACTCTCAGCGTGCACAGCATAGAAATGCCTGGATGAAGTAGCCTGGAGGAGAAGAGCATACGCCCCAGCGGGGAGCTTTCTGAGAAACAAATTCTAACATGGCTGCTTATACATGTTGACCTTAGACAAGTCCTTTAACCATCTGTACTACAATAATTTTTTATTTTATTTTATTTTATTTTTAATTAATTTTTATTGGACTATAGTTGCTTTACAATGTTGTGTTAGTTTCTGCTGTACAGCAAAATGAATCAGCTATACATATACATATAAGCTGTCTTTTTTGGATTTCCTTCACATTTAGGTCACCATAGTGCATTAAGTAGAGTTTCCTGTGCTATACAGTGTGTTCTCATTAGTTGTCTCTTTTACACGTAGTATCAATAGTGTATATGTGTCAATCCCAATCTCCCAATTCCCCCCGACTTCCTCCTTGGTATCCATACATTTGTTCTCTACATCTGTGTCTCTATTTCTGCTTTGCAAATAAGATCATCTTTACCATTTTTCTAGATTCCACGTATATGTGTTAATATACAATATTTGTTTTTCTCTTTCTGACTTGTGCTATAATATTTTTGGTTGTTTGTTTTAATCTGTAGAATGGGGGTTATGGTTATGCCAAACTCATAGTGTTATTATGAGGATAAGAATAGTTAATCTTTGTAAAGTACTTGTCATATAGTAAGTACTACAGAAGGATTTGTTATTTAATAAGATGGCCCTAGCCAATAACATTTCCTATGAACCATTAGAATATAAGCACAAATAGAAGTATTCACATATGCAAATATTATATGGGTATCACAGGTTAGGAAATATTAGATTACAGAGGAAAGAGAATTTTTTTTAGAGGGAGGTTGCTGAGCAGATTGTTAAACAGTTTTCCTATTTGGTTGTGGAATAAGGATTCGAGCACAAATATAACAGCAGCTGTTTGCTGAGCAAACCCAGTGTCACAACACTGTTCATTTCTCTCTCAGCCTCCAACCCACTGCTTCTTTTCCTCTAATTCCCCACTGTGCATATTGGCCCAGTTGGTTAAAAGATCTATTCTGCTCTCTCATGTATAAAGCCTGTAATGTATCAGCAGCTTCAGTGCCCAAAGGTTTTCTCATTATTGAATTCCCAGTGGCTCTTTCTTTGCACTGTAATTGGATAGCGGTCTTTGGAGCAAGTGTCCAGGGCACACAGTGTCACAAAACTAGGTGCTGTCTAGATAAATGAGATGTTGTCCATTAAAACAGAGAAGCATGGACACATATATTCCCCAAGATGAAGGGAAACAATTGATAACTGAGATGGGGAACGTCTGCCTCATTTGTGTGCTGATTAAGAAAGGATTTAGATCCTTCCTGCTAAGCCAGAATGACCTGTGACACTTAATTAGTGAATGCAATCCATGCACTCTTCCCAGTGGGTAATTAAGGCTCCATGCCAGACCTCCCCAAGTCCCCAAATGTTCAACCTTCACACACACACACACACACACACACACACACACACACAGAGGTACTTTTTGCTCTATTTATTAATTCTTCATTATTCAACATTGATGGTTATTCCAACACTGAATGGATTATTAGTTTTTAGTAATTAATGGTGAAATGTCAAATGGTAAAAGCCAATTATTTTTCAGAGTAATATGTTTCAATGAAATATTCTGAAAAACATTAGTGTCAGGAACCAACACTTACACATGATAATGGCTGAATTCTGTTAAAAATGACGCATTGAACCCAGTATTGCTATTCCCAGTATAGGGATTAAAGTGATGATAGTTTATATTAATTGGTTCACTGAACACACATTTAAAGGTGTTTAGGGGGATCTGACATTCTTGGGGTGGAGAGCAGGCTCTCCACAAGGAAGAGCGATGCTTAGCAGAGCAATTGCAGTGCTGCAGGAACGTTGCTGTCCTGGACACAAGGATGGAGCAGACAGGAGAGGAAGCCTGCTTGAGTCCATACTTGTCATTATAGGTGCATAGGCAGGTGCATTCATTGCGATCTTCAAGATGATCATTTTTATCCTTAGGATATTCACTGTAGTAATGACTAAAATAGAAAACAAAGATGACAACAGATGTTAAACATAAAAATTCAGCCAAATAAAGCTTTGCTAGGAAACATAAAGAAGGATTCCCTTGTAAAAGAGCATGCTACAATAGAATTTTGAAGACTAAATTCATATTTCCACCATCATATTTAGCACCTATCTTATGCCGTGTACCTATGCGAAATAGTATAAATGATATAATATATAATTAGCTTTGTTAATTTCAATTGTCTCAAGTAAAGTATGGTCATAGGAATGAACAAGAATCCCTTAAATTCCAAAAGTGTACCCACCATAACACTTACGTATATAGAATATGAAAGTTTTGAGGTTCTATCAAATTACATAATGATGAAACATTTGTAACATCAAATCACATCAGTTTTTTCTTATTGTGGTAAAAAACATGTATAAAATTGACCATCATAATCATTTTTAATTGTACGGTTCAGTAGTGTTAAGCAATGTATTTACATTGTTGTAAAACAGATCTCCAGATTTTTTTCATTTCGCAGAATTAAAAGTTCCTATTTATTAAACAACAACTCTCCATTCCCCCCACCCCTTTCTACTGCCCCTGCTACTTGCCTTTCTACTTTTTATATCTATGAATTTTTCTACTTTAAATACCTCATATAAGTGGAATCATGGAGTATTTGTCCTTTTGTCATTGGCTTATTTTCTTTTTCATAATATCCTCAAGTTTCATCCATGTTGATGACAAGGATTTCCTCCCTTTTTAAAGCTGCATAGTATTCCATCATATGTGTATATCACATTTTGTTTATCTATTCATTGCATCAAAACATTTTTAAAGCAATGTAATGTGCTTTAATGTTATTTTTTTCTATTTTTCAAAGTAATACTTGTTCATTGTAGGATATTTGAAACATATAAATAGGAATAAATAACTACTTTTAAATGCAAGAATTCTACCATCCAATGGTGATCACTCTAATATTATTTTACATATTTCTTTCATGTTACTGAGATATAGATTTCAACGCTGTTGTTTTCAGGTGAACTTATGACAATTTAACCTACAAATGAAATGATGCTACTAAAATTTATTTAACCATTATGCTAAGATATCAAATAGGAGGCATTAGCTCTGATAGTCCAGAGAGAGAGAGAAGGAGAGACAGAGAGAGAGAAAGAGACAGAACGTAAGCTTATATTAAGTGATGGCAGTGGGGAGGTAAAGAAATGAAGGATGTTTAAAAGACACAGTCCTTTTGCTTATCCAAGTCTCATAGTTCTCCTCCGGTAGTTCACATACATTTCTCATGGTTTTCAGGTTTGAACTATTTCATTAAAATTTTAAATAGGGCCTATTTTGAAATATAATTAAACCAGTAATTACCACTGTGAAGAAATTTTATAGACTTTTGTATATTTATTTTTTTAGGGTTTAGCCAATGCATTTTAAACTTATAATAATGTGTACTTCTGGGTTGTCTAGGGGTATAATCTTCCTAATAAGTAAATCACCATTTATATTTGGCTTTGCTACAAATTCCAAAACAATATTAAATAATATGGAAAGTAAGCGTTCTTGTTTATGGTTTTTTTTTAAAATTATTTATTTATTTATTTTATTTACTTATGGCTGTGTTGGGTCTTCGTTTCTGTGCGAGGGCATTCTCTAGTTGCGACAAGTGGGGGCCACTCTTCATCGCGGCGCGCGGGCCTCTCATTATCGCGGCCTCTCTTGTTGCGGAGCACAGACTCCAGACGCGCAGGCTCAGTAATTGTGGCTCACGGGCCCAGTTGCTCCGCGGCATGTGGGATCTTCCCAGACCAGGGCTCGAACCCATGTCCCCTGCATTGGCAGGCAGATTCTCAACCACTGCGCCACCAGGGAAGCCCCTTGTTTATGTTTTGATATCACTTAACATTCCTCTGCTATTTCATGAGAAATTGTTACCCTTTAGGCTCCATGTTCAAGTTGCAACACTATTTAGAGGGCTGATTTAACGTTTCTTCACTTGCAAATTAACATAGTATGAAGGCATACAAAAATACAAAATCTGAAACTAAGAATAAGATCATATCAAATTTTAGCTTTCTGACAAACTGTTCACTTTTCCGAAAACACTGTATTTATTAAGACCTTGTTCAAGACCTCACCTTGTTTTGTCTACCATCCTAAACTATTCTGTCATAAACTTTGCCCAATTCCAATGTTTCTCACTTCGAAAGATTAGCATTTAAAACTGCTCAAGCACAGAGTCTGAAACTGTCTAATTATCCTCTCCAAATAACTCCAGAAAAGCTGCCTTAATTGGCCAAATTAGTGGTTAAGTAATTTTCTGTGTTCTTTGTCAAATAGTAAAATACACGTAACAATGTGGAGAAAATATTAACATCTTTAAGGTTGATATTAGGCATCTTTTAAGAAGGTATTTTAGGAAGAGAACTTAGGAAAATTATTTTGACCAGGCACTTAAAAGATGGTGAAATCCTGAGGACATACCAAGACAAAAAGTGACAATGTGCAAACTGACACGCAAGAGGAAAGGAGAGAAAACCATTATGACTGGTAAGGTGGTGAGAAGAATAAGGGAAAAAAATGAAAAAAGGAAAAGGGGGGAAAATGAGAAAGATAAAGAGGAAATGTCTGGGTGGGTTGGAAATAAAAACTTCTTGAGAAATGGTGTTTGAGGGACATTTTAAGAATGGTATTGTGTACACTTCCATTAAATGTTTGCCAGGCTGCACATTAACCTCACATCCATTTTTCTTCTGAAATATTTACTCCAATCTATTTAGTTCACCACTAAGTAGTGTGATAGAGCTTTCTGAACTCCATTATTTGGCAAAATTGGTGCAGCTGAAAGAACGACAGAACTGCAGGCATTCGCAGGATTAAGTGGTTTCAGACCTTCCCAGGCTGTGAAGCTGGTGTAGTGGGAAAAAGGAGAATTCTAGACACCCACTGTCTCCTCTCTCTTCTTCTTTCTCTCCTCCATCTCTTTTTTCATGTTCTTCTTATTTTTTTTAAAGATTAACTCACGCGTTTTGTTGAGGACACGCTCTCTTCCCTCTCCTTCACCTTGAGAGATTTCAATGTACTTGTTTTGAGAATTACGACCCTTTGCATCCACAGAGCTTGCCTGGAAGGACTGAGAACCAAGGTCACTTTTGTCAACATGGCATTCATATTTGCTCTTAGAAATGATTGTCCAGGAAAGTCAGGCTATAAATCAATAAGTAAATATACAATTTGCTTTAGAAAATTCTTGAAAACCAATTTATGGGCAGAAACAGTTTGCCTCTGGGTAAATGACACTTCTATTAGAACAACACTTCACTCCCCTGGCCAAAATGTTCACTTTCCAACAAAAGCTTATTTATTAAAGCTCCTTTCATGACCCCTGCCTTGGCATGTCCACTAATCCTAAACTGTTCTGTCAGGAACTTCACCCAATTCCAAATGAGCCGTTCATGTGTGCAGCAATCATTGCTGGTCTCTGCAACTGGACAGTTCACTTCTTCCTTATGGCTTCACTGCCACGTGTCGACACAGCCATGACCTAGAAGCTAACTCTAATCTGAGGAAAAACAAAAAAACGGTTGTGCTCTCTTCTCCTGTAGCACTGGTCTTCAATGTAGTAACAGAAGAGTATGTGATGCATGGCCTTAATCACTGAAATGTGAGTTGGCTGTTTTCTTTGATAAGTAAACAAATAATACTAAAATATGATGAAGCTAGTGAAAGTTGGAGGACACTTTACAGTTGAAAGGTAAAAACACTTTAACTCTTTTTTGTTTTTAGAGACTTGGGGTGGCTAAACAGAAAATACTTGCATTTCTATGATTTGAAATGGAAAAAAAGGAAACAGATAATTTCAGACTGTAAAATAACCACTTATTTATTTTTATTTATCAACTTCCTATTTACTCATTGAACCTATTTTTCAAGACTTTTAATTTTTTTCTTTACCTAGAGAAGAACGTCTTTGGCAAAGAAAAGTTAGAATTACCTTGGCTGAACTGGCCTCCTCGAATAATGGCATTATATAATTGAATATTATCAATATTTATCTCTGTAGACACAAGTGAGAAAAGAGGAGATGCTACATTATCAGGTTATTTATTTATTTATTTGAATAGTTTTATTTTTTGCCAAAACTATTAACAAAAGTTATTTTTAGGAATTATTAAGAATGGACATTTACTAAGATTCTGAGGGCTAGGAAAGCATCTTGTTCAACATCTGTATTCTATAGGAGAGAAAACAGAAGGTGAGAGAGGAGAGGAGACTTGGTGAAGGCCCCTCAGGGTTTTCACGGTAATCAGAACAGACCATTTTCGCTAGATTATTTAGTCTCCTGTTTCAGGTTTCCACAAGTATATATAAGGCTTATTTTATATTTCCAGTCAAGTATCTCACAGCTCTTAATTCCTATTAAATAATATAAATAATATTAGCACAGATTTAAAAAAAGCTTGTGGGAATAAGTACAAAGCACTCTTAATTGGTATATTTATCAAATTACTCTTTATTGAGCACCTGTGCCAGGCAGCACACTAGGAACACGAGGTGGAGAAGGCATCTATGTTCTTGTCTTAAGGAAGTTTACAGTCTAAGAAATATGGATGGAATATGTGGGCGAAGCAATGAATAAGGTACAAATAGTGATTAGGGCTCGGAAGGAGACAGGGGTCACAGTGTGTGCTGGGGGCTCCTCTGGGTGGGAAGGAGGAGGTGGGTGTGGCCGGGGCGGGGACTCCTGGGGGAGGAAAGCACAAATGTCCACGGAGACACTCTGTTCCAGCAACTTCTGGACTACAGCGAGTTTCTCTTCTGTGGGTCTCTCCAGCAATACTGAAACACAGCATTACAAACACAGTCTTCTGCTACTAGCAGTAAAGAGGTAGGGATTACGAATTTCCTAGACAGTTTTTTGAGAGGTCATATTACTCTTGAATACCGTTATCTAAAACACTTTCCACAGGAAACTACAGGAATCCAGAGTGATGAAAACACTAAGACATCGCCCTCAAAATAGAGACACCGACATTGAACCTCAGCCCTCTAGAAGATACACGTTATGCTCTATTATTCTGCTTATAAGTTCCATTTCTCCCCTGGATCAGACTGTAAGGGCAGAAAGTCCACGTGTCTGCTGCATTGCTCCAAGCTCTCCAGCACTGTGATGGACACGACCCAGATGGGCAAGGAATACTAACTATCGATCAATAATAAATAGCAACAATAACACAAAATCTTTTTTTTTTTTTTACAAAGTGAATCAGTTATACATATATATATGTTCCCATATCTCTTCCCTCTTGCATCTCCCTCCCTCCCACCCTCCCTATCCCACCCCTCTAGGTGGTCACAAAGCACCGAGCTGATCTCCCTGTGCTATGCGGTTGCTTCCCACTAGCTATCGATTTTACGTTTGGTAGTGTATATATGTCCATGCCACTCTCTCACTTTGTCACAGCTTACCCTTCCCCCTCCCAGTAACAATAACACAAAATCTTAACTCATCTCCTGTTACTGCTACTTGTCAACACTTTAGGTAGGATTTTGATACATTTCATTGTTTATATATAGTCACAAAGTGAAGGGATTGAGAGATGACAGTTGTTTTTGTAAACTTGGATGGTTTCAGCTTTAAGCATCGTATAGGCACATCAGGGCTGGACAGGAAACCCAGATAGACACGTTAGGGGCATGCTAGACTATAGAACTTGTCTCTATGTAATGACAGAAAAATCTAAATCAGACAACTCCAAGTGGCACAGTAGCCGTGCATTGGATCTGAGTGCCATGTGTTCCACAGTGGGTTCCCTGCATGGGGTGTGGCAGCTATGCTCACCAGGAAGGGTAAATGCTACAGAGTGAGGACTCTCCTTGGTCCCCAGCTGACCAGGAGAAAAAGGCAATGCTACTCACAAGTATCAGGTTGTTAGATTGTTGAGCCCCACCAAGCTAATGGAGAGTTAGTGCAAGAAGGTTCTGGAGAAAAGGGAGGTCCGATTTTGGATTTGTTGGAATATCTTCTGGACAGAACAGGTGTGGTGAGAGAGATTTGTGTTTTTGTGAGATAACCCCAAATAGAGTGGGAATTTAAAAATACTGCAGGGTAAATTTCATACTCCCCTTGGTGGTATCTGTGAAGGATGCTAAAATCTTTGGTTAATATTGACCCAATAATCTCATAGGTCAAGTGTTCCAGTGACAGATGCCAATGCTTGCAACTGGAAAGGGCAGAATGTGTGTGTGTGTGTGTATGTGTGCGCGCTTGTGTGTGTGTTCTCAATAAAGAAAGAGAGAGATGGATTTTGGCAGTGGGCTGTTAAAATGTTTAACTTTTAACTGGTTTTCCAAGGGGAAAAGTTCTGCTTTACAGCATTTGCTGATTTCACAGCTGATTTCAAGCACCCAAATGACATCACTGAATGCAGAGCTGGGAGACAATAAGAACAATTGACTCGTGGGAGCTGGTGCAAGCAGGTTCCGACACATCATCACTATTTGTGTACACACAAGAGCTTATGTGTGAAAAAGTCATGTGGCTTTGGGTTATGAATAGATCACACTTTAAAAAATATGTTAAGTAGCTGCTTGAGCCTCCATTTGCTTAATTTATTGGAATATCCATTTTGCTCTCGTGGGGCACTTGGATTACTTTAAGAATCCCAAGGATTATTTGGTCCAAAGGATCCAATCACACATCTGGGCTCCATCTGGCAGAGAGGCCTGGGACATTGGATCAGCAATTCTGATCCAGAGCTTCCCAGGTTTTAGCCCCATTTGTATCCATGGCTGCCACATAGCTTCCAGGCCAGAGAGCTTGTGCATCTTCAACCCTGGCTGGGTATCTCTTTACAGGAGGGGGATCCCAGAGTTATCCTTGATTATATTCACATGCTCAGCTGTTTTTCCTAAACATGTTCTCACTTCATGGGATTTATGTGATGGGTGGAGTGAGACCACACTCCCTCCTCCTCTTCCACTGATTTACAGGAGGAGGTACCTGAGTAGAGAAACGGAAGCTTGGCCACGTTTCATCCTAGAGCCATACGCGGAGGGATTTACAGGTTCAGGCATGCTAAGCAGAATCAGGCGGGTAGAGTATCGGTTTTGGGTAATATAGAAAGAAAAAAAATGAGAAGCTGTGATCACAATATATAATATAATTAAAATAAAACCCAATATTATAAAAATATAATGATCGGGCTCACTATTTAGTGTAAGGAGAGAAATGATTATAATCTCTCCTCAAGGTTTTGATGCCTGGCTCAGGGGTGGATGTTTTGAGCCCTAGATCAGATTTCACACACAGTTCTTTTATATTCTTGTTTTAAACCATTTTTTAGTTGAAGTATAGTTAGCTTACAGTGTTATTTTAGTTTCAGGTGTACAGCAAAGTGATTCAGTTATATATATACTTTTTTTAGTTGAAGTATAGTTAACTTACAATGTTATTTTAGTTTCAGGTGTACAGCAAAGTGATTCAGTTATATATATATACGTATATATGCTTATATATATTCTTTTTCAGGTTCTTTTCCATTATAGGTTATTACAAGACATTGAATATAGTTTCCTGTGCTTTTATGTTTTCTTTGCTTCTATAGAATTATTATTTTCCTGATTCACTATTAAAAGTGGGTAGGAATGCAGCTCGGGTCTGGTGGGTCTGTCAGAGAGTATGGGATATTTACTTTACATCTCAGTGGGATTTGCCTCAGCCCTTTGTCAGAAATTGAGTTGATGGTCATTGGATTCACAATGGGGTACATAAACTTTTCAATGTGGGATAGTGGCGAGTGGATTTCTCATTCACTCTTCTGAAATATTTCACTCTGGAAAGCATTTATTTTCTTCTGTTCTGGCTCTTGGATGGAGCTTTGTGTTTTGCTTGATCTTGTTTTAGGGTTAGCAATCTGTGGTTGACTCTTTTGCTCGAATGAAAGAAGAAAATAATTAAGAGCTAGGAAATTGTTACGGTTGGCAGTGGCACTATTGATGACAAGCTTCAGTCCTCTTGAGAAACCCTGTGATCTTCCTCTCAACATTAAAACAATGTTATACTTTGGTACAGGCTCTTTGGGCTCTCCAGAAGGGTGGATTTATTGCTGAGAAATATTGCTTGCACTAGTCACTAGAACTATAGGAAAGGTTTCACTGGTGTTTTCAAAGACGTCATTTCAAAGACTTGTGTGAGCCCTATTCCCCCATGTCGCTGCCCATCGCTCTGTCCAGCAGGTCGTGCAGCGTCCGTGGGCAGGACTGGCTGGGAGATGCTCGCTAACATTGTGGTCATAAGCAGATTTAAGGGAGCCAGATGATTTTCAGTGTTGGTTCTGCCTCTTATTCACTGTGTCATTTTGAGCAAATTACTTCATCCTTCTTTGCTCAGTTCCCTCAGCTATAAAATGGGGATAATGACAGTCTCTACCTTACAGGTTATTTTGAAGATGAGCTGAGCAACTCCATGTAAAGTACTCAGAACATTGCCTGGCTGCTAGTCAGTACTCAGAAAGTTACCATTCTTTTATTACTATTATTACAGTTTTCAATAATGGAGGTAAATGCCATTACAGCTGGCCTTCTGTCAGGACCTGTAACATGCCTATGCTAAGAAAAGTCCATTTTTGTGCTTACACATAATCTTCACCTAATGAAAAACATGTCTTCTCTTGAGCATGGATCACATTTTTAACTTTGGGAGAAAGACCAAAGGGTTTCTTAAGGATGTGTCACACTGCAGCTTGCTTTCTCTTGCAGCATCCTTTTCTTACGGCTTTAGTTCTCCTGTAGCATGAGTTTCCTGTAAAGAGAGTCCTCCTCTACCTTCACCAGTTGCATGGCTTCTGTCCCTCCATGCTTTCACCCGTAGCATCATTTATCTTCAGTGTGGGTTCATTACTAGCATGAGTTCACCTGTAACACATCTCCTGTAGCAGGGGTTCCCCTGCAAGTTGGCTTCTCTTAGGTGTGGTTTTCCTTACTTGTGGATTATTCTCTTGCATGGTTTTCAACAATTCACAAATAATATAGTGGTCAGGCAAGTCTCCCTCACACATGCCAGAATTCTGATTTGTACCCTGCACATCTGTTTTTTTATCTGCCTATAATACTGCATTATTTTTGGATGCCTATGTGACAGTAATTACTCCATCAGATGGATGTAATTCACTTAATCAATATACAACACGGTCATTCATTAAAATAATATTTCCCCTGACTTGTGTGTATTCCTAGAGAATATATTACAGTGGAAGCCTGCCTATCCAACTTGGTAATATAATAGTTGTTGTTCATTTAATAGAAAAAGTAAATTAAAATATGGAATAAAATGTTATTATTATATTAGACACTTTAATTTAAAAATTTGAGTGGACATTCATTGTGAATGTTTCGTGAAGGGACGGGATCAGTAATTTTTTTTATTACAAGATTTTTTTTGAGGGGGATAGCAAATTCAAGAGTGATAGTTATTTTTACCTCTTGTTGTTGTTAATGAGATTTGTTCTGGCTCTCAGCACATGCTTTATTACCATACCCATGAAGCATCATTGATAACTTCCAGTTTGGGACTCTTTTAATTACACTGAGGACCTCAATGTACTTGGGTAGCAATCAGCCTGCACAGGACCTCTAAATCTGTGTGACTCCCTGCCGCCTACATCTTCCACAGTTTTAAATTTAATTTGGCAGCAATATTTTAGCAATTAACATTGATTTGTTTTGTTTTTCCAAAACATTCAACTTGGTTTTCATTGAAACAACTTTTTGTTTACATCTATGTTTTATAAATTTCCATAATATTTCATGAAATTAAATAATTACAATAATGAGCCTAACTGCCAAAACACATTTGGGAAGAAAAGTAACTATTTGTACCAGCAAACTCAAGTAGGCGAAGCAGAAAAGCGAGCTGTGCTGAGAACCAGCAGAAATCAGCCTGAGGTTGGCATCAGCCGGTGTGTTTCCTGTGGGGAATGAACAGAGGATCTGGGAACCATTGGGGTCAGTGTTCATTAGGAGATCTTGTGCTATTAACCCTGTGAAGGTTTTACATTCACGTTCTTAATAGTATAACTTTGCTCTGCACATCGGGACACTGAACAACTGCTCTGTTGTTTTGTTCTTCTCTTCCTTACATAAATAGCACAATTCATTAATTTACATTGGAAAGAACTATCTCATATTTATCCAAAACCAAAAGTATGATTGAATGAGCATTTTAAAATTTATTATTATTTTTTAATGGCAAAGCAGTTTCTTAAAAAGTTATGCACTGAAGTCTGGGCAAACAGATTGCTGTCCGTATAAAATCCAGTTTTCTGTTATTTGTATTTATAATTCTTCATCACACCATTCTTTTTAATTCTGGGTTTGTGGTGTGTTTCACAATGAAGGTTTCACTTGCCACAGCTTCATGATCTCTGTTTGAAGTTCTATTTATTTTTTGTTTTCACAAAGTTATTTGGAACTGTAAAAACTTAATTACTGTTTTCATCATTAATTTTGCAACTAATCATTTTTTGTGAAATAAACATCTAACACAACACAATAGAAGTAACAATAACATGAATTTGACAACTATAAATAATTTAAAATGACATGAAATTAAACTAGCTAAAATGTAATGCAATTAAAGTACCTGTGGTCAGAGATAGATCAACTGCCAGATTTAGTATCCAAAACATATGCATATGTAATGACTTGTTATTGCAAATCATTACTACTCTTACCTTTCTGATGTATGAGGTGTGTGTGTGTGTGTGTGTGTGTGTGTGTGTGTGTTTGTGTGTATGATGGGGATATTATATTCTTTACTCTTTCAAGTGAAAATACCAACCAGACTGGGAATCACCCAGCCAACCATGGGGCATCAGGTCTGTGGGTCACCTTTGGGGGACCTCTTGTTGGTCCTGGTCAGGAATCCAGTCTACCTTCCTCCTTGGTGAACCATTTCCTACCAGCGACGCTTGGCAGGTCTGGCCCAACCTATCAGAGGAGCGAAAGGTCCTTTTCTCCCTGGAGTTCCCGGTTCCTCTGCAACCTCACCCATCTGTTCCTGAGTTCAGCTTTTCCAGGTAGCACAGGGAAAGGGCACCCAGGGTCCAGCACCACTTCTCCCTGTGCTTACAAAACCAGTGGGCATATTCAGGAGACTTGCTCTAATAACAAAAAGCTGCTTCTTTATTTTGCTTTTTTCTTTAGACATGTTTGGTCTTAGCTATCACTACCTTGCAGTTGTGTAGCTAGAGATGCTGTTTTCAGATGCATACATATATACACACACCACACACAAAGCTTCTGTAACTTCGGACCACATGATGAGGTTGTAGGCTCTGTTTGAGTTTTGAAGATGTGCCATTCATCTGCTCTGTCAGAATTAAAGGAGGAGCAGATTGGAGACTTGATGGAGATCTCTTGTCACTGAACAAAGGTGAAGATCAAGCAAGGCTGATGAAGACCATGGACTTTTACCCGTGCATATCATCATGGAAAGGGGCTGGAGCACATGCCTGTAATTCAAATAATTCCTGACTTATCTCATAGTTAAATGGATGTGAAGATGGTTAAAAATGTCATTTTTAAAGGACATTTGACACTAATAATATTAACATGACGTAACCAAAATACAAGTATCCAAGTTGAAATAGAACTAGCTATTATTTCCTTTTCAGCCTTTGCATTCCTAATATACTTTAGGGTGGCTCAAATATTCATACATCTACATCTAGAGATTAACAGCAAGAATTTCATTGTCATAATACATCTTCTTTGATACCAGAAATGTGCAGTGGTCAGAGGGTCATTTCATTTTCTTTGTGAAATGAAAACACTTAGAAATGACATGGAAAATATCCACAGGATACTGCCTTAGGAAAGCAATAAAGACTAACATCACATCTCCCAGGTTTGTGGAGGCACCTTATTAACTAGAAATAGCACATTATTGGTGCCCTGTGAGTTTCAAAACTAATCTTTAGCCCTGTGAGCCAGGCCTGGTCCCTCCTCCTTTCTTTAATTTCCCACTAGGTTGCGTGGCCATCAGCTTCTGATGCTTTGAGGTAATCCTAGAAGGCTGAGCTCTCTCTCATCCTCCTTCCTCTTGGCCCCCAGTACCCATGGACCTGCAGGTCTGAGACAATCTCCTGAATCTCAACAGGATGCTGAGACTGGGGTGGAGTCAAATTCCCAGTTCATCAGGAAATTTGAACTGGGAGATAGTGGAGCCCAGGAGTATCTTTAGCAGAGAAGAGAGGGAATGGCAGTGAAGGAAGGACACTGTCACCAGTGAGGGGGTGCAGCCCTAACTGGGAATTGTCTGCCATAGCTAGACCACTGGGGCCCTCCGAGCATGCTAGCAAGACAGGCGCATGCTGGGGATTACTGTTATTTTGAACTTTGGCACCATTGTATTTCTTGTTCTTCCTTCTCTACTTTTTCCACTTCCTCTTTCATTCTTCACCTGTTCAGAGGTAAAGGAAATGGTATTGATGTGACACCACTGTGTGCATTTACCCCCATTTGATTCCATGGGTTGTGGAACAGTTGGATAGAAAGGTTTAAAAAATAAAATCCTAGAATACACAGTTTGTATGTAATTTTTTTATGACAGATGAATCTGATGCAAATTTAATATATACTAACAAAATATGTTTGTGGTTTCCAGTTTCCTTTCATTGGCTAACAACACTTTAGTGCTCTGTTAAAATGTCAGGTTCATTTACATAGGACAGTAAAGATTTTAGATTAGAGGAGTGAGCTTAAACTAGTCAAGAAGGGGAAATTTATAGCTCTAACTACTATCATTTTCTGATCTGGGATTTCCTAACTTGAGCCTTTAACTGGCTGTTGGGCTTTTGAGGAGATTTTTAACATATATTTTCTGTTTTACTTTTTTCCAGCAATACCTCTTCACTAGACTATACCATGGCTTTCTCTTGCAGTGTCCTCTGATCTTTTGTGGGTAAAAAAAAAATGTTGAAATTCATTATAGTAATTATGGTTGGGTTTAGGAATGTAGTATCAGGCTTGACCTTTAATGATTACAACTGTAGAACAAACAGATGAAGACAAAATCTAAACCACCCACAACATGGATACATTTTTGCTTTCTGGATATGTAGATGATCTAATGTTAAACTAAGAAAAGTCACCACTTTGAGCCTGGTCTTTTGTCCAGAAATAATGAGTTAGGAGGGAGAAACCTAAGGACACATCTGATTTCAGGAGAGGCCATTGAGTAAGCCTATCCTTGCCCCAAACTCTGTCATTTTGGACTTTATTTTTCTCATTATTGTGGAGAATGATGAATTCTTTTGAAAAACTTCAGGACTCTCCATAAATGTAATTAGACTGTATCTTATATGTATTGGTCATTGGATTAATCATTTAATTAATCATATTTTGAAAAAAATATATTTGGGTTACGTCAACTTGGAAGAAAAACCTACCATGTAAGAGCTGTGAGTTGAGTTTATTCAGGGTCTAACTGAGAACTATAGCCTGGGAGACGTCCTCTCAGGTAGCTCTGAGGGGCTGCTGTGAAGAGGTGGGGGAGGACCCAGGATGTATATCTGCAGTCAAGACCTCGGTGAAAGGTTACTGCTAGTCAAGAAGACCAGGTATCTCAGTTAATGATTTTAGCGCTTTTCTAAGTATGGGAAGTTGCAAGGGTTTGAGGTGATAAAAATTTCTCCTGAAAATACCTAAGTGTCTGAGGCTCTGTTCTGTCAGTTTTCCCAGAGCACAGAGTGCCTCATTCCTGATCTACATCTTGGATTCTATTCTAAGATGTGCTGTAGGTCAGTGACTGCAGCGGCGGATGACTCAGTTCTTGTAGATGGTGGGCAATATTCTTTGCTTTACAGGGTATACATGCACACACAATGGGGAAACAAAAGGGTAGTGGGGGAATGGAAAAGTTTTGGAAACATAATTGTTCAACATGATTGATCCCTGGATGTGGCCTCCCTCAGTTCTCTGTAAGTTACAGACAGTAAATAAATGTGGGCAACTCTACAAAGCACTGCTTGGAAGACTGTCCAAAGTGTCTGCAGGCAGCTCTCACCAATCAGCCTTTGCCTTGAATCAGTCCAGTAGCAGGAGCAGGGAACAAAGGCCAGACTGGTCAGTCTGCCTTAAGAGGGGAGAGGAAGAAATTCTGGGATGTATTTATATTTGACCATTTTATCCCCAAGAAAACTCACCACTGGATCTTCTATCCCGAGTCCTTCAAAGCATTTTGAAATTATTAAGCAAATCCATGTTCTAATACAGATGAAAATCATCCATTTTTACCTTGACTTTTTTTTTTTATGTCCTGCCTTCTGATTTTCTTTTCCAATGACTCACTTGGAAGACAAATACACCAGTATTTTGTAGCGTATGTCAATTTTTCCTGGACACCCAATCTTCCTGATACACAGTAACACTTACGTACCTCTTGGGGTTATAAGGTTTACCCAAAGGTTGTTTTCATCCTTAATATGAATCCAATGTCTGCACAAGTCCTTCAAAGATTGCATTTCCAATATAGGAGGAAAGGTGATTCAAAGGACTGAAACAAGCACTTAGAAGTAACTATAAATTACTTTCTTCCTTCTCACAAACTACTTTCATGGATTACCTTCATGGTGCAATACTGTTTCTGGCACAATATATCTTGCATAATAACATTCTTACAGTAGGTGATTCAAATGGCTTTTGAATAAGCAGTATTGCGTTTCCCTCAATGCCTGGGCTCCCAAAGGAGACTTATTTAGCACTAAGTTTGGGATAAATAAAGCATACTGTTAGGAAGAGTCTTTTTTAGGCTTATGTTTATGTTAATTTATTTAAATATATACATTAGGACAGTGTGGATCTGAAAATTTAAGTGTCTTTGAACTTCCATATGTAGACTATCCCTTTTATTTAAGATCCAGCTTTTGCCGATACAATTTTTCTTTGTTGGCTTTTCCTGTTTCTGAGAACTTATTTATCCCTTCATAACAATTATCACCTCCCTTGCATCACCCAATTTATTTTAGCCAAGTTAGGGGTGTGCACAAACAAAACAAGGTAACTATTAGACTCAGAGTTCAAGCTTTGATTGTATAGAGGAGTTTTAGGAAAAACTCAGGAGATTCCACACTCAGGGAATGGGGACACACATACACACACACACTTAGGCACTCAAAAACAAAGGGTTATTATGGGATTATATGAAATTATGAGTGTTTTAAAAATTGTAAGGCATTATGGAATTTAAAGAATCTTTCATTCAATAAAAAATAAATTATAAAAAAGTGCTTGCTGCCTTAGTACATATATATTTGATGTTTAATTTTTAAAAAAAATCTGTGCATTCGTTTATTTACTAATCAAATTATATACATTAAGTGGTTAGCAATTTCAGTGATGCCTCGGTATCCTTTATGGGCAGTGATAAGAGTGTGCCTTGAGGTCCACACACTATATCATGAATTACATGTACCGACGGCTGTATAAGATACGGTCCATCCCACCGCACTGAGAAATACATGATGACCCGGAAGTCAGGTCTCACCACACTGAGAAATACACGATGACCCGGAAGTCAGGTCCCACCACACTGAGAAATACACGATGACCCGGAAGTCAGGTCTGACTGAGGGATGCAGCAAAGTGGTCCCCCTCTTTCACCCTGCTGCTCTGTTTCTCTCTGCAAGGAGCCTCGCCTCACACCTGTCTGCTAGGACAGGTCAACATGTTCAGACTTTGTGCCCACCTGCCCGGGAGAGCACCCCCTGCCCCTGCCCTCCCCCAGATAATGGTGCTTACACCCACCTTCTCAGAAGGCCCTGGAACTGGGCTCAGACCTGGCTTGGCAAGGAATCCTGAGGTTGCCAGTTTGCACATGTAGTCTAGAAGATGAGCATGGGGTCTGAGTGGGCACAAGCCCTTGGTCTGGAGGATTCTTTTCTGTGGAGTGGGGAGTGATGTGAGGGAGAGCCAGGTCTGGGCACTCTAAATCAAAGTGTCCAGAAAGGGGGCTCTTCTGCCTGGGTCTAACGTTGCTGGCTTAAAGGAACTTGACGAGTATATGAAAAGTAGGCATAAGTGGCCGCATGACTGGACATTACAGCCCACTGTGAGAGACACACAAGGAAACATACTTACAACACACTGTGGCGGGTGCTATGATGCACAGGACGGGCTTTGGAAAAAATGTTCTGACTCAGCGGATTCTTGAATGCTGGGTGAGTTTAGCTGGGGAGGGAGGATGGGATCAACACTTCTAGCACTTGCAAAGGTGAGCAGGCAGGAGAAATGCATTAGTTAGGGTTTATCTGGATGTACATTACAGAAACCCTAAATCACAGTGGTTTTCTGTAATTTAAGTTCATAGCAGGCAGTTTCTGAGCATTGGTGAGTAAATCTATGATACTGGAGCTGGTGTTTTTGCCCTTAATTTTTGGCTTTTCCTTTTCAGCTACTGCAATCCAGTTATCACTCCAACAACATTCAGACGCAGAAGCAGAAGGTGGGAGCAAACAGAATATCCTTCCGTGTGAGGCAATTTCGTTTCATTCCAGAAGAGATACATCTAACCCTCCAAAGCTGTTGGAGACCAAAGAACTCCCCTGAGCTCAGGTTAGACAAACAAGCGCACAAGCCCACCATGGGCTCCTCCAGGTTAAGGGGAGTGGGCTTACCATGGCTATTCTTATTGTCCGGGTAGGGCTTCTCCTCCCTGGGATGGAGAGGTCTCTGTCCTCCACATGAACAAAACAGGCTTTCTCCACTGGAAGGAAAGAATAGGCAAGATATTCCAGGGAAGAAAAAGCGTTACCTCCACCTCAAAAAGGAGTCGGCATATTGGGGAAGTTCTAGTGATTTGGCATGTTTGGAAAGAAGGATATGAGGAGAGATTCACCAAGAGGAGAGAGGCTGCACAGGTAGGGAGAGTGTAGACAGGCCGTGCTGCAGAACTGGGAAATTCCCTCTACTCAGCCACAAAAAAAAACAAGATAATGCCATTTGCAGCAACACTGATGGACCTACAGATGATCATACTAAGTGAAGTAAGTCAGAAAGAGAAAGACAAATACCATATCATATCACTTATATGTGGAATCTAAAAAATGATACAAATGAACTTATCTATGAAACAAAAACAGATTCACAGACATAGAGAATAGACTTGTGGTTACCAAAGGGGAAAGGTGCGGGGGAGAGATAAATTAGGAGTTTGGGATTAACAGATACACACTACTATATATAAAATAGATAACCAAGAAGGACCTACTGTATAGCATAGTGAACTATATTCAATACCCTGTAACAAGCCATAATGGAAAAGAATATGAAAAAGAATATATATATGTTTTATATATATATATACACACACACACATGCATGCATAACTGAATCACTTTGCTGTACACCAGAAACTACCACAACATTGTAAATCAACTACTTCCATAAAAAAATAAAAAGAATTAAAAAAAGAGAAAGAACTGGGAAATTGTCATTACTCAAAGGGTTCCCATCCATTTTTAAAAACAAATAATGATTTATAGATAGCAATTGTACTTTTCATACATGTTAATTAAAATTATAATGAACTGCTATGAATTAATGAAGGTTTAAGCTCACCTGTAAATGCACATCACATACTGATCACAAGTGCATCTACATATGTTTAGAAAATAGTTGGGCAGTCGTGGAAGACACTCATTATGTATTCAGTTGACATGCTGCCTGAGCTTCTCCAGTGCACAGTGAGGTGTTTTAATTAAGAAAATGACAAGATCAGTTTTGCATTTTACTTACTTAGCTTTGTGGCTAGAAGAAGTGATTAAACAAGTTAGAAAACTATTGTCTGAATCCAAGTAAGAGATGATAAGATCTGGGATTAAAGCCACGAAGAGACTTGTTAAAAAGGAAGAGCCAAAAGAGATTGGAGACTGATTTCTCTCAGGTCTTACAAGTTTAGTGCCTGATATGTGGAACAGAGCAGCCTCTCAATGCATGTTCACTGATGGCGAAATAATTGAAAGAGCAGGGTTGCAGAACTGGAGGGTGAGTCGGATGGGGGAAGGTGTGGGGTCAGTTTTGGATGGGCTGAGATGAAGGTCATGGCAGGATGTCTAAGTGGAAGTGCGTTCAAGCAGTGGACACCTAGATCAGGAATTTAAGAGACAGTCTGTGTTGGGTAGATTTAGGAGGCATCAGCGTGCAGAAGGAGGCTAAGGTCAGAGCTATTGGGAAAATCAAGTGACAAGGAAAGAGGCTGAAAAGGAGAACAGTGACAAAAGGAAAGCCAGAAAAATCTTGTTAGGAAATCCAGGGGAGCAGGAACGGAAAGTGTTTCATCCATTCTGCCAACCTGAGCAGAGCCAATAAGCAAGGTGAAGATTAAAGTATTTCCTTTGCATTCCAGTGACTAGGAAGATGTTAATGACAGTGGCTAAAACAAACCCAGAGGGGGACTTTGGCAAGGACCCAGACTGGGAAAGCTCACCCCTCCCACCATCAACTGTAAAGAAAGATTTAAGTATCGTAGAGGAGCACCAAAGTTTGGATATAGGCAGAGGGCAGTGTACACGTGTTTATGGTTTAGGTAAGAACATAAGAAACTAAATGTCACCACCAAAGGTCAAGTCCATCAGGAATACGCAAGGGACAATGGGCATGGGATGGAGGGTGGAAGGGGCAGTGGAAAGAAGGGACAGAGTTTTCATTTACAGGAGAGGCAGGAAGACAGAATCTCAATGTTATCCAAATACACAAAACACACTATTCCATCAGAAACTTCAACACTTACCATATATGCAAGAACATGTTATTGTTTGCTGTTTATTTTAGTAGAATTGAGGGTACAGTCAAGTACCTATAAATGACACACTGCTATTTCCTTTCTAATGAATCATGTGACATATTCTGTACTAAAAACATAAATTATCAAACACATATACACATATGTAACTTCACAATGTTCATTTCCTTTGGCTCTCTCAGGAATGCTCACTAGAGCATGAACACAGGCAAGATTTGACTCAACAATAGGTAGTCCATTTTCCAAATTCTTCTTGGTAGTCTTTGTAAACTTTACAGTTGCTGAGAATTCATTACATTCTTTAGAAATATTACTGTGTCTGTTTTTAATTAAAATTGGTTCATCAGGTGCACAGCATAGATGTAAAAGTAATAGGGTCATTTTTCATCCTGGACTTACTGAAACGTGTGGTTGGCTTTTGTCTTTAGTAGTCCACTGGGCCTTACTGCATTCAGCTTATTATTTGTTTGTATTTCACTTTTTCATTGAAAGTTGCTATCAGCCACACTAGGAAGATAAGAGAATTTTCTTCCTGAGTTATTTAAGTCATAATGTTTTGATGCAAAAGCCTTCAAAGGATTGATAATGATTACTGTATCCTATAAGAACCATTACAGTATTCTGGAAGCATCGGGGCACTGTTTTTTATTTATTTCATTTAACTAAGAGAAAGACTCCTTTAACACCAATGAGAAAAATTATCAGTGAACATGGGTTTAACCAATCAAGATCCTTCAAATACATCATCTGTTGGCTGAAAGTCCAATTAATATATGTAGTCAGGCCCCTTGAAACTGTGGGGACCCAGAAAAGTCTAGTAAGTAATCTTCTGCCTTGCCATCAGTATTCATTGGCTGTTCCATTCGATTGGTATCAAGTATATGCTGTCAGGTATTAGTCTTTTCTTTATATTTTTCTTTCCTTCATCTCCTGTTTCCATGACAGAGAACTGGATTGTCAACACCTTCAATCTCAAAATCTCCCTTGAGGGCCACAGGGCTCAATATTTGTGCAAGTGTCCAGTAATTCTAGGGAGCAGTCTTGGCATTATTCCATAGTCAGCTTTCTTCCTGCAAAGTGTCTATTTCAGACCTTCTCCTCTTTCAATAGATGGTCTAGTCTCTAATCTGACAGAGAAAATAGAACTAATCTAACCCCACTGTCTGCTGCTCACCTGACCTTCACTGACTTGCCCTCTCTTCCTTCCTGCTGTTCCCCAGTCACAGGAAGGGGGTGCCCCCTCCTGCTCCAGGCTCCTGGCACCACTTGCTTTCCCTCCTTTTCCCTCTGAGGATTATTCCAAATGTTGGTCCTTCTCTCTTCTGTGTGCTCATCCTCTCACTCTCTTCCAACTGCTTCCAGTCAACAGTCAACATTTGCAGACTCTTCTCTGAACAAGGAAAGTGCACGTAGGCAGTGCCTGGTCCAATGCAGCTTTTGTCACAGTAGGAAATCCCGGGACTGGGTTGTACTCTTCCTGATATTCGCGTCTTTTCTTTCTGCCATTGCTGCTTCTGAGCATGTGATGGTGTGGACCCCAAACTCTACTGAGCATGGGATGTACTTAAGGATGTTGCTCACTTTTCTGAATCTACCCTTAGTTACTTGGATGCATCTGGTCTTCAGCAGAACCCAGGGATTTAAAAATGTAACCACTCGAGCTGACTCTGAAGCGAGGTGTCTAGCATTCACATTTTGAGAAATGCTGTTTGAATGTATACATTTCCTGGCTCAATTTAGGCTTTCTCAAGCATATTTCAATCTTTGTAGCTGTTTCTGTTCTTGCTGGATGTTGGATCCATCTCTGCAACATAAGCTTATGCTGGAAGGATGATTCTTTATCAGGGTGGATGCTCTATTAACATCTTGTTTCCACAGATGCCTTATCTCAGCTACTGAGAGAGCTCCTTTTCTCTGAGCTACGGAGATGGAGGCAATTATATTGACTTCTTTTTAGGTAATGACATTTTCAAGGTTGTGAGGTGCCTGAAAGACGGTCCCCATTCCATAGGAGAAACTTGTCTATAGATGCATTCTTATACACAGGTGCTGCCCTTTCTGCAGCTCATGAAGCTAACTTCTGCCCTTGGAGACAAAGGACAACTTCACCAGGGGACCAATGCCTAATGCTCACATTGCACATGACAATCATGGGCGTTTTAGAAGAAAAATAACAACACTCTGTTTTAGGAATTTATTTTGGTGTCTTAAAAGTCCGGCAAGTCCTATTCATTTATGCAATGTGTTTAATATAAACCATGTTCAGATGGCTGTACTACATTGGGAAAAAAAAATTGTCCTTTGAAAAGCCCAATAGTTCAAGAAGGGGGCCAGAAAACCCAAGAGATTTCAGGGATTTCATGGATCTTACCCATGATAATGTGCTGTCTCTTGGTGATAAAGTCATTTAAAAATGAAATCTGATCAAAGATTCCTAAGTTAAGTCCATTTTTATGCAGTGCCTTTGAGGGCAGCCACTCTGAAAGCAGCCAATTGTTTTTCAGTTGAGTTCATTGAAACTAACTCATTGAAACTAGTTTATTGAAACTAATATCCCTGAACTTTATATTTCTGCTGTGTGTTAAATTTAAGTGTCTCGTGGTAATCTAGAAATCAGATTACCTACAGTGAGGGTGGGGGTGTAAGGGAAGGAGGCAAAGTCATGGTGAAGTTGATGACCCTGAAACTCATATCCACACAAACCTCAGATTGCAAATTAATGCCTGAACTCACCAGGCATGTGGTTGCTACACTACCCTCAGAAAGACCTGACACAGTCCATGTTCCCATCATGGGTAGAAAGAAGCCTGGCTTCCGAGTGATCTGGCTTCCTCAGTTTAGAAGCTGCAGAATTCTGAAAAGTAAGAACCTCTTGGAGCTGCCATTTTCTCATCTGAAAAGCAGAGTTAAAAAGATGCACCTTGGGGCTTCCCTGGTGGTGCAGTGGTTGAGAATCTGCCTGCCAAGGCAGGGGACACGGGTTCGAGCCCTGGTCTGGGAAGATCCCACATGCCGCGGAGCAACTGGGCCCGTGAGCCACAATTACTGAGCCTGCGCATCTGGAGCCTGTGCTCCGCAACAAGAGAGGCCGCGATAGTGAGAGGCCCGCGCACTGCGATGAAGAGTGGCCCCCGCTTACCACAACTAGAAGAAAGCCCTCGCACAGAAACGAAGACCCAACACAGCCATAAATTAATTAATTAATTAATTAAAAAAAAAAAAAAGATGCACCTTGTGCATATACCCGGACAAAAAGATACATGCACCCCAATGTTAATTGCAGCACTATTCACAATAGCCAAAACATGGAAACAATGTAAATGTCCATCAACAGATGAATGGATAAAGAAGATGTGGTACATACATACAATGGGATTCTACACAGCCATAAAAAAGAACAAAATAATGCCATTTGCAGCTACATGGATGCAACTAGAGATTATCATACTAAGTGAAGTAAGTCAGAAGGAGAAAGACAAATAACATATGATATCACTTATATGTGGAATCTACAATATGGCACAAATGAACCTATCTACAAAACACAAACAGACTGATGTATATAGAGAACAGACTTGTGGTTGCCAAGGGGGAGAGGGGGAGGGAGAGGGAAAGACTGGGAGTTTGGGGTTGGTAGATGCAGACTATTACATTTAGAATGGATAAACAACAAGGTCCTACTCTATAGCACAGGGTTCTATAACAAATCTCCTGGGATGAACCATAATGGAAAAGAATATTAAAAAAAATAATGTCTCTATGCATAAAACTGAGTCACTTTGCTGTACAGCAGAGATTGGCACAGCATTGTAAATCAACTCTACTTCAATTAAAAAAAAAGATGCACCTTGCAATATTATTGTGCCTGGATAAAAACATTTACTCTTAACTTTTTTGGAAGGTCAAGCTAATATCAAACAAGCCAGTGTATTTTTTTTTTTTTCTCTCCAAGATTTGATTGTTCTGGAAGTTTGGAGAAAGAAACTTTTCTTCTCCCTGTGTCTGTAGATGAAACATTTGTCACATATAGTCTCAGAGACAGGAGAGGCTACAGGCTCCTTGTAGGTCTTGGGGAAGTTTACATTTAGATGCTTATTTCAGAACATATCTAATTCACATGTTTAAGCCACCCTCCAGTGGCAGGCCAAATTGTGCAGTCATGAGCTGTCAAAATAACATAACCTGTGCTTAACAGAGTTGCCCTTCTGGAATTATCAGCATTCATGGAACTGCATGAGAAGCTGGGTTTATTCATTCTAATCTCTAATAAGAGTAATGATTAATCTACATATGAGCCAGCTTTTATTGAGAGATGAGATTTACCCCGAGTCAACACCTAAGTTCTTTAGATGTATTATCTCCTTTAAGCTTCACATCAGCTCTATGGGGCAGATACTTATATTTTATTCCCAGTTTATTGGTGAGAAGCTGGAGGCACAAGGAATCTAAGTAACTCAACTTGGAACAATGTCTGTGTCTATTGGTGTGGAGGGGAAATGGGATTAATGGATTGAGGATTCAGAGAACTCCAGTGTGTGGCCAGGACAGGTTATTAAAGGCAAGACCATTTATCCTGTAGGAGGGAATGGGGTGGCCAGCCTGAATGTACACTTAGAGGAATAAATTCCATGTATTTCAGAGTTTGATTCAATTCACTGAACATTCATCACACAACTTCTCTGCACCATTTCCTGGTTGAAGTTCAAGAGACACAAAGAGACAAAACATCCAACACTTTCCAAAAGAAAGAGCAATCAGTCACAAATAAATTGTCATTGTTTATCAGGGGAAGCACCAGGCATTACAACCAAGAGAGAGTGAATGATGTACTCTCTGGTGGCAGAATACAATTGGAGAAATATATCAGAGCACTGGGTTTGTGGAAGAATAAATATTGATGGGTGATAAAGGGGAAGGTGTAAAAAAGGAATGCCAGCAGTGAATCCAGCTGCCCACACAGACATGTGGGAGAGATGCTCAAAGGCTCTCAGTGTTCTGATGGTCCTGGAACATAAGCTGTAAGGGAAGGAGGACAGAAGGCAGTATTAGATGAGGCTTGGGAGCTGGGTGGGTTTAGTATGGTCTTGGGATTTTTTCTGTAGTCACAGTGTGTGCATATGGAAGGCACTCAAAAATGCTCATTAAATGAGAAATGTGTGACAAGCTGCAGGCATGTAGGAGCAAAGCATGGTTACTCCACTGGCCCTCAGACTCTTCTCCCTGGGTCTTTCTGGGGAGGTCCTGGAAACCTCTTTTCGTAGTCTGGAAACTCCAGAATTAATCCATCTCCATTGATTTGTCTCAGTTCTTGCTTTAAAAGAAAGCACTGGGGGCATTTCAGAGACCTGAGGCGGCTTTGAGACTCAGGATGGAAAAGAATTTGTGAGTCAGGATGCTATGACGGGGTCCCTAACATTGCCTCACTGTGTCATATGACCTGAGCTGAAATCTTTGTTAGAATTTCCAAGCAGAAGGGCGGTGGGTATCTCCAGGTGTTTATTACAGTTCTGAGCAAGAGAAAGATTAACAAAGCTTTAATGGGAAAATTCAAATCTATATTGCAGACTCAAAGTGGAGATTCATAAAATGGTCCTAATTAAACTTGGTTAGCCAGTCTCAAGGGGCTCCCTCTATCTTGTATAGCTAATCTTTGAAAAATTGGAGTAAAAATCAGTGAAAATCTACTTACTGGAATTCAATGAACATAATTAAATTAAGCTTCTGTTCTTTAGAATTCAGCTTAGAGTGGCTGGTGTAAAAGGAAAAAAAAAAAGGGCTTTATAAGAAAAAGGGTTTTAAAGCCCAAAGAATGACAAATGATTTCCAACCTGTAGGATGATATTTCTAAAGCATAAAATGATTCACTCTCAAAAATTATTAATAGAGTGTCAGGAGAGAACAAAGCATTTTTAAGAAAGACCATAATTTTTACATAATATTTTTTTTGTATTTTGCCAAGAAATGCCATTTGGGAAAATTGAAAATGAAAGTATCTAAACATTTGTAATTAAATAATAAAAAATTTCTATCAGCTTTTCTCTTCATGTTTTTTTTCTTATTTTAAGGAGTTGTAAAAGGACAAAGCAAAAGAGAAATGCCTTTCATCTCAGAGAAATCTGTACTCTCCAGACATGACTTCCGGGCTTTTCGTTTTTATTTGGCATTTTCTCATCGCCAATAATTACCTTGTTGCCTCCCTTGGTATTCTGAGTTCTCCTTCTTTTTCTTTTTCCTGAAATGAAGTCTTGACTTATGGAGATGTTTTTCCATTTGTTTCTTAGGTGTTTCTATACTGAGATATCCTCTATCTTTCTCAGCCCCTTTCAGTTCTGCGGTGTCTTGGAGAAGTTAAGATGCTGAAGAATTAGAAAGAACTTGCAATGTCAAGGGTTTCTCTCTCTCTCTCTTTTTAAATTGCAGTATAGTTGATTTACAATGTTGCATTAGTTTCTGGTGTACAGTAAATGGATTCAGTTACATATATGTATATAGTTTTTCAGACTCTTTTCCATTATAGGTTATTATGAGATATTGAGTATAGTTCTCTATGCTATACAGTCCTTGTTGTTTGTCTCTTTTATATATAGTGGTGTGTATATGTTAATCCCAAATTCCTAATTTATCTCTCCCTTTCCCCTTTGGTAACCATATGTTTGTTTTCTATGTCTGTGAGTCTATTTCTGTTTCTACATCTGTGAGTCTATTTCTGTTTTGTAAATAAATTCATTTGTATCATGTTTTTTAGATTCCACATATAAGTGATATCATATGATATTTGTCTTTCTCTGTCTGACTTACTTCACTTAGTATGATAATCTCTAGGTCCATCCATGTTGCTGCAAATGGCATTATTTCATTCATTCTTTTTTTATGGTTGAGTAATATTCCATTGTACATATGTACCACATCTTCTTTATCCATTCATCTGTCGATGGACATTTAGTGGTTGCTTCCACATCTTAGCTACTGTAAATAGTGCTGCAATGAACACTGGGGTGCATGCATCTGTTTGAATTATGGTTTTCTCCAGATATATGCCCAAGAATGGGATTGCAGGGTCATATGGTAGCTCTACTATTTGTTTTTTAAGGAACCTCCAAACTGTTTTCCATAGCGGCTGCACTAGTTTACATTACCACCTACAGTGTAGGGGGATTCCCTTTTCTCCAAGGACAGTTTCTCTTAATATACACTCTGTACAATTCTTAGAGAATCACTGCTTCTGATTAAAAAAGAAACAATGAAAATAAGACTAAAAAAACCCCAAAACTTTAGACGAAGTTCCAGTCCCCCCAGTAGGATTGTCATGGATGAGTCTACTTCGGATCCTCTGCTGTGGGACCTGAGGCTGTTGGGACGCAGAGAGCATCCTCTGACCCGCTCACTTGTGAGGTACCACGTTCTGATGCTGGAAGCAGTCCAGTCGGTCAGCGACAGAGGGTTCTTGGGCTTTACAGGAGAACACCTGGGTATTTCTCATGCTCGGTCTGCCCTGACGGGCTCTGCTGGAATTACTCTTTCCTCCATTCCTTCCCAGCACCCCGTATCCCCTCTTCCTCTGCACCCTCCCCTGCAGTGCCTCCTTGTGGAGCAGGGACCCCTCCCAGGTGACCCACACTCTGCAGTACCCAGTTCCCTCATGCTCTGCTTTGAGGACTCAGCTGGCTCTGGAACACAAGAGTACAGAATGCTCCGGACATGACACCTTTAAGCTCCCAGAGTCCTCTTCCTCCTCTTGGTTACTCCTTCCTGGGGTTCCTCCTCTTTAAACAGATCCTGTGCCCTTCACTCCCTGGGGCCCCTCTCTAGGACAGGTGCAGGAGGGTCACACAAATGCCCACAGTCTTTGGTGCGAGTTTATTTTCAGCTGCATAGTCAGTCAATTCACATGGCTTAAGACTTAAAGACATTGATACCTCACACCTAACAAAAGGTAGGTTGACGAATGCAGTGGCTAGATCACATCATGAAGAACTAAGACCTTTCCCATGTGTCTGTCTGTTTTGTCTTTCCTTCTTTGTCTTCATATTTATCCCCTTGTGACAGAAATATGGCAGGGGCAGCTCTGGGCATCACCTTATCTCACAACAACATCAGAAAATTCTCCTTACAAAAGAATTCCAAATGATATGGGAAAATAAACTTTTCTCCCCTTCTCGGCTGGACTTAGGCTCATTTCCCAAGAAGAGAGAATGGAAAGGAAAAATATCTACTAACTTCACAGAGGAGAAACCTGGCAAATGCTGCCTTAACCAAATGACCAATATTAACATCACCAGGGATATCATGGGTCCATTGCCTACCTCCTGATGGAATGTGATGAGAAGGGCACTTCACTTGTGGTTTTCTTTTCAAAAACCCATGATCCCAGTCTTTCATGAGGAAAATATAAGACAAACCCAATCTGAGGGACAATCTATACAATACCCAATCAATACGCCTCAAAACTGTCGTGGTCATGAAATAAAGACGATGGAACTGTCAAAAACCAGAGGAGACATGAAAACTAAATGTAATGTGGTACCCTGGGATGGATCCTGGAGTAGATAAAGGATGTTAGTGGAAACACTGGTGACCTCTAAAAAAAGTCTGTAGTTTAGTTAATAGTAATGCATAATGTTAGTTTCTTTAGTCTTAACAAGTAGGTCTTGGAGTGTGAGATACAAACATTAGGGGGTACAAACTGGGTGGCAGGTAACTCTGTACTAACTGTGTAACTTTTCTATAAACCCAAAACCTGTAATGGAAAATCAAAATAAAATTTCCCACAAACTCAAAAAAGAAAAGAAAACAAGAGAAAATTCTCCCTACAAATCTCTGGAAAATGGAGGTAGCTCTTCTAGAAGCCACCCAGCAGACTTGCTAGCTGTGGAGGGTACCTGGCCACTTGGACAGAATAAAGGAAGGCAGGAATGCTATGCTGTCTGCAGGGTGGGCAACCAACAGGGTTAAGCCATAACCTGCTGTCTCGAAAGAGAGAACACTTCATTTGCAGGGTTTTCTTGCTAATTACTATGCAGAAATAGTCCTATGCATCAGTGGGAAAACACAAAATTCCTGAATCTAAACAGTCCATCAAGCTGTTGTTTTTCCCCTGCCTGTTTTTCTGGATGACCCCTGGGTTTCCAGATGAGTCCTTTGTGAATCATTGAACTTTGTGCAAATGGGAGCTCACAAGTCCAGCCTGTGCTGGGACCCCAAACCCATCTGCTCTCACTCAGTCTCCTGGGGACTTTTCCTTTCCTACCACCACCACCCGTTGGTCTCTGGGTCCTAGCTTATTTCTTGTGGATTTACGGGTGTCTTTGGATTCTCACAGGGAGTGGGGAGGACCGTCTGCCTGGAGTCAGGAAGGGACCTCATACAATTTCAGAGCACAACCGGCCTTCAGTCCTACCATATGGTCTCCAGAACAAACACTGGCAAGGGCAGAAGACATGAACTTCCCAGACCCGGGTGGGAAGGGCAGCTCATGCAGCCAGGCTGCAGCCAACCATGTGGTCTCAGTGGACCCCAATCCCAATCCTTTCTTTTCTCAGTGCCCTTTGTGGACATGTCCTTCCTGCATGCAGGGTTCAGGCCTCTCTCCTGAGTTCACTGTCCTCTTTGTTCTCATCAATGTTCTTCTGTCCTCCCACAAGGAGCCCAGGAGATCTTCAGTCTGGGCACAGCAGTGAGAAGCCTAACTCCCCCTCTCATTTGTCTGCATCCAGAGTCCTCTTTTGGTCCTGAAATCTTGTAGGAAATATTGCCAGGGAGACTCGTTTTTTTCTCCTTGTGAGATCATCATCCTCTATGGCCTTGGCTGCGAGCACATAAAGCTTGAGTAAGTGGGGGTAGGGGTGTGGATGAAAGCCCTACACTAGGTCATATGTATCCATTCCCCAGGCTGCTGTAACAAAGTTAGAGCAGAGTTTTCTTGTCTCACAGATCTGGAGGAGGGAAGAGCAAGGTCAAAATGTCAGTGGGGCTGTGTGCTCTCAGGTGTGTAGGGAAGACTCTTTCCTCTCCTCTTCCACTTGTGGTCGCTGACAATCCTTGACGTGTCTATGTTTGCAGCTGCAACACTGCTATCCTTGCCTCCTTGTCATTGTCACATGGTGTTCTCTCCTCCTGTATCTCAGTGTCTTCACATGGCCATCTTTGCATAGGGACTCTAGTTATATTGGGTTAGAAGTCCACCTTAAACAACTGATTCCAGTATGACTTCATCCTAACTGATTAGATGGCAATGACCCTCCTTCCAAATAAGGCCACATCCCCTGATGATCACCAGCTCAGGCTAGATGTGTGTTTCTGGAATCACTGCCAGGGTGGTGCCTCCCCTTGGGGCCCTGGGCCTCATCTCTAGTTGGTCTTTTTTAGGGCTTGATCTGCATGCATTTTCTCTTACTTCTCTGTACTTTATTTTTGTTTGCTTTGGCCCCCAGACACCACATTTATTTTCCCTGCCACACTCCTTTCTACAAACCATTTCTGTGAAATGTATTTTATCAGGAACTGTAGCCCATTACTTTTTTTATAAGAGAAAAATTAAGGTCTCACTCTCTCTCCTTCTTTAAAGTCTGGTGCCGTTTATTATTTATAGACACATATATCTTTTGGAGAAGGGACATAGCTCATAAATGTGGGGAACATGGATTTTTTTTTTCATCACAGCAAAAATAGAGAGTTGTGTAATTTAAAGATTCTAAATAAATGATAGCTTTCTGATATAGTAGCGGGTAGAAAAGAGAAGGCTCTGTGTGTGAATGTGTAGCATGTGTTTTAATTACAAAAAACAAGCTATTCATTAACTACAGGACTTCTGGAGAATGTAACAATCATTTGCTTCCCATTTACCAATGTACCAAGAATCCATGGGTTATGTAAACAGTGAGCTAGTTGGAGCTGCAGAGCTTAAAGCCATCCTTTCTATAGGGGTTGTGGGGTGTGGACGTGTGGGGAGGCTGGGCTTTAAGGCCCGAGAGGCTTGGATTTAAATGCACACCTGATCACTTCCTTGGTCGAGATCCTTAGATTTCATACTCCTCGCTGGCTATGTAGATCCAGGAGGGCTGCTGGGTGAGGTGATATTAAAATTCCTTCTTGTCTAGCCCAGAGTCTGGCACATCAAAGATAAGCCTTAATGTCTAGGTTTATTTTATCTCCACATAATTTCTCTCTAGATCAAAATGAAGCAACCTGGTTAAAGGATGAACTATGGGGGCATTTTTATGACTTTTTATTCATGAAATATGCCCACTAAACTGATATACTAGATATTATAATGCATGTTCTAGAATTTGTTCACTTCTTTCTGTTATTTGATAACAATTAGTATTTGATTTATACAAATCGTGTTCATTTTTGTCCAGATTCATATTTTGTTCATTCTTAAGCAAGTTGGACGACATGCCATTTCCATGATATATTCCTTTTCTTTGGGACAATGTGCATTTTTCCTTACAGGGACTGACTGGCATCTCTTAGGAACATCTATAGTAGCTCCATGTATTGAATTCCTTTTACCCAACATTCATTTTCCTTAGTCCAACATGACCTGTGGTCATAGAAATACTAACAAGAGAGAAGTAGGTGTTCCATGTTTTCTACTTTAGTGCCCTTTGGAAGGGGGAAGATTTGAGTGGCATGTGCTCTGGTTTCTACCTGTGCTGGGCAGATTCTAAGATGGCCCCAGGATTCCCACCCCTAGTGACTCCACCTCATAAAACACCCTCCCCTGAGGGCAAACAAACCTGGGAATAGGATGAAATGTCACTCCTGGGGACTTTGAGTTAACATGTGGGTGAGTCTGACATAATTGGCGAGTCCTTCAAAGGACAGACTGCAAGTGTGAGAATCTATAGAAGAGCCACGTAACTGAGCTTTGCGGGTATTGATAGGTGTGAGTCTCCAGGAGCTGGGCATCAGCCAACAAGAAAACAGGGGTCTGAAGTGGGCCAACACCAGAATGAACTTGGAAGAGGGCCCTGAACTCCAGATGAGAACTCAGGCCTGGTCGACCTCTTGATTTCAGCTCTGAGCAGAGGACCCTGATGATTCAAGCCTGGATTCCTGACCCATGGAGACAGGGAGACCATAATTGCGTGCAGTTTCCATCTGCTATGTTTGTGGTCATTTTTTACTCATCAAAGGAAAATGAATATCTCCACCTACATGAATAGGAGTTGGGTGAGATCACAAATAATCTCATAAGAACAAATCCAAGAGCATCTTCTCCTTCCTAATTTTTTATAGTGTTTGGGTTCTAAGACCTGCTTTGCCTCCCAATTTCCACAGCGAGGCTTAAGCAGATTAATTAACCTTTTCTGAGTTCTATAATTGCAGAATAAAATTCTCACTTCCATGTAGTCTCCTCGTAGGATTCTTTTAAAGATTAAATGAGATCACGCATGCAGGTACATAAGACGGTCAAGGGCAGGCTGTTGTTGGTTTGGTTTGGTTCATCTCTCCATGACTCAGTTTTCTAAAAGGATATGTTTAAACCACTACTCACAGTGTGGTCTACAGAAAACACTCATGCTCAAAAGACTTGTTACCTAACTTTTTAAATATAGATATTGAGAATGAAAAAAGAAATTTTTACATATTGAGATACAAGGAAGTCATTAGGGCCTATTCATGAGTTAACTTGAATTTTATGCAACTACAATAGCCTGTCTGTGGCTTATCAAACATACATTGTGCATTTGCTTTAATTATTAAAGAAAAGGGCACACTGCAGAAGTAAAGAATGTCCATGTTAAAAATAAAGATTAAATGCCTCTTCCTGGAACGCCAATGCTTGTCCTCCTTCAATGATAAGACTCCCTTCCCAGGTGTCAAGGCCATGCTGACTCGCTCTGTATGTGCTGATCTATGTGGGTTTATTTTTAAACCTTGGAGAAATGTATCCCTCACATGTTTAATGTTCTTTGTTCTAAGAAGATATAAAACTGCTGAAAACCATGCCTCTCCGGAGCACCTTCTCAGAGTAATCTGGGAAGTAATCCGGGCTTCTGGGCTAGTCCTTAGTTTGGCTCAGATAAAATTATTTTCTTATTTTAAACTGTTTATTGATTAGTTTTTTTGGTGCTAATTTTAATATTATTTTATTTAAATCTATATATCTAATTACTATATTTCAACTTATGGTCAACGTAAAGATTATTGAGATCTTTTACATTCCTTTTTTTAACATCTTTATTTATTGGAGTATAATTGCTTTACAATGTTGTGTTAGTTTCTGCTGTATAACAAAGTGAATCAGCTATATGTATACTTATATTCCCATATGCTCTCTCTCTTGTGTCTCCCTCCCACACTCCTTATCCCACCCCTCTAAGTGGTCACAAAGCACGGAGCTGATCTCTCTGTGCTATATTGATTATTTTTGTTGATAAGTGTCTTTAGAACTGTAATGAATTTTCAGTATCCTCCATCCAAGTGCATGGATATTCTACTTACAAAAGGATCAGCTCACAATTTATTACCACAATTTTTAGGAGTCTAGGCAAGGGTTAGCTGTATTCTCAGCTCAGGGTCTCACTGGTCTGTAGCCAAGGTGTCAGCCATGCTGGGTTTTCACCTGCAGCTCCAGGACCTCTTCCAAGTTCATGCAGGCTGTGAACAGATTTCGGTTCCTTGCAATTGGAAGACTGATGCTGGAAAGGAAATGTAAACAACTAAATAAAACAGAAAGCAAAAGAGGTCCCTCACCAGAGTGAGTCTGAGAACCAGTAACTTGAAGGTCTGTATGATTTCTCACAATTCTAAAATTATATGAATCTAAGATTCTTTTTATTTATCTGATAATTCATATTTTTTTAATATTTCTATTGGCTCCCCTTCCTCCCACACCCTAAGAAGAGATCTGGAAATGGTGTACTTTACATATTTTGTTTCATTTCATCCATGGATGGATTTATTTTACGTTCTCAGAGCCTGGAACATGGACACCTCTGTACTTGGGGACTCAGAGGTTTGTGGATTTGCACAACCTAAAAATGCAAGATGTTAGATGAAAACACTTACGTCCAAATTAGATATTTGAAGTTCAACATAAAGGTGGTTACAATCAATTCATGGAAAAGTCTATCAGTGCAGTACATTTGACAAAAGAAATCATTTGATGCTTCAGACCTTATTGGCGCTAATGTATACCCCGGCAGGAAAAAAGCCTGCATTGATAGTCCTCACATTTGAGACCAATTTCTCAAAAAGGGGATTTGTACCTCTTAAGAGATGTGCAGAAATGAGCCAGACACCATTGTTTGAAATGGATAATTGGTCATTAGCTGATGATCTTACTTGCCTTTATCTTGTAGACAATGAAGGTCTTCGACATTGTAGAAGGTCAAATTGCCAAGAGCAAGTAAGAAGTGTAGCTGGGTCCAGGACAGATGCCCAGTTGGAAATGTTCTCTGACCTACACTATGTATCTGAGTTGTTGCAGGAAAAACTCTTACCTATAATTGGATTCCTTTGGCTGCCTCTATGCCTTGTGTACTTTATCAGTATGACCATGAGCCTGATAACCACAACACCACTTGGGGAACAAAATCAGGTCACTCAAAGGTTAAACTAAACATTAATGCAACTATGAAATGAGCATAATGCTTTACATTTATTTTCAGAGTCTCCTTAAAAATAGGAATATAATATGTATATCTTCCTGTTACCCAGCCAAGTTCTCTGGCAGGTGAAAAACCAGTTGAAAACCAGAAAAAAAAATGAAGCCCTTCGATACATGTTTCTATAACCATCCTTAGCAAACATGGAAACAATGTGTTACCGTTATGGTTGTTCACCTTTTTGAAATTCTTTTTTTTTTTTTTTTAAACATCTTTATTGAAGTATAATTGCCTTACAATGGTGTGTTAGCTTCTGCTTTATAATAAAGTGAATCAGTTATACATATACAATATGTTCCCATTTCTCTTCCCTCTTGCATCTCCCTCCCTCCCACCCTCCCCATCCCACCCCTCTAGGTGGTCACAAAGCACCAAGCTGATCTCCCTGTGCTATGCGGCTGCTTCCCACTAGTTATCTATTTTACATTTGGTAGTGTATATATGTCCATGACACTCTCTTACCCTGTCACGTCTCACCCACCCCCTCCCCATATCCTCAAGTCCATTCTCTAGTAGGTCTGTGTCTTTATTCCCGTCTTGCCACTAGGTTCTTCATGCTCTTTTTTTTTTTTTTTTTTCCTTAGATTCCGTATATATGTGTTAGCATACTGTATTTGTTTTTCTCTTTCTGACTTACTTCATTCTGTATGACAGACTCTAACTCCATCCACCTCATTACAAATACCTCCATTTCATTTCTTTTTATGGCTGAGTAATATTCCATTGTATATATGTGCCACATCTTCTTTATCCATTCATCTGTCGATGGACATTTAGGTTGCTTCCATGTCCTGGCTATTGTAAATAGAGCTGCAATGAACATTTTGGTACATGACTCTTTTTGAACTATGGTTTTCTCAGGGTATATGCCCAGTAGTGGGATTGCTGGATCGTATGGTAGTTCTATTTGTAGTTTTTTAAGGAACCTCCATACTGTTCTCCATAGTGGCTGTATCAATTTACATTCCCACCAACAGTGCAAGAGTGTTCCCTTTCCTCCACACCCTCTCCAGCATTTATTGTTTCTAGATTTTTTGATGATGGCCATTCTGACCGGTGTGAGATGATATCTCATTGTAGTTTTGATTTGCATTTCTCTAATGATTAATGATGTTGAGCATTCTTTCATGTGTCTGTAGGCCATCTGTATATCTTCTTTGGAGAAATGTCTATTTAGGTCTTCTGCCCATTTTTGGATTGGGTTGTTCGTTTTGTTGTTATTGAGCTGCATGAGCTGCTTGTAAATCTTGGAGATTAATCCTTTGTCAGTTGCTTCATTTGCAAATATTTTCTCCCATTCTGATGGTTGTCTTTTGGTCTTGTTTATGGCTTCCTTTGCTGTGCAAAAGCTGTTAAGTTTCATTAGGTCCCATTTGTTTAGTTGTGTTCTTATTTCCATTTCTCTGGGAGCTGGGTCAAAAAGAATCTTGCTGTGATGTATGTCATAGAGTGTTCTGCCTATGTTTTCCTCTAAGAGTTTGATAGTGTCTGGCCTTACACTTAGGTCTTTAATCCATTTTGAGTTTATTTTTGTGCATGGTGTCAGGGAGTGTTCTAATTTCATACTTTTACATGTACCTGTCCAATTTTCCCAGCACCACTTATTGAAGAGGCTGTCTTTTCTCCACTGTATATGCTTGCCTCCTTTATCAAAGATAAGGTGACCATATGTGTGTGAGTTTATCTCTGGGCTTTCTATCCTGTTCCATTGATCTATATTTCTGTTTTTGTGCCAGTACCAAACTGTCTTGATTACTGAAGCTTTGTAATATAGTCTGAAGTCAGGGAGCCTGATTCCCCCAGCTCCATTTTTTGTTCTCAAGATTGCTTTGGCTATTCGGGGTCTTTTGTGTTTCCATACAAATTGTGAATTTTTTTGTTCTAGTTCTGTGAAAAATGCCAGTGGTAGTTTGATAGGGATTGCATTGAATCTGTAGATTGCTTTGGGTAGTAGAGTCATTTTCACAATGTTGATTCTTCCAATCCAGGAACATGGTATATCTCTCCATCTATTTGTATCATCTTTAATTTCTTTCATCAGTGTCTTATAATTTTCTGCATACAGGTCTTTTGTCTCCTTAGGTAGGTTTATTCCTAGGTATTTTATTCTTTTTGTTGCAATGGTAAACGGGAGTGTTTTCTTAATTTCATTTTCAGATTTTACGTCATTAGTGTATAGAAATGCAAGAGATTTCTGTGCATTAATTATGTATCTTGCTACTTTACCAAATTCATTGATTAGCTCTAGGAGTTTTCTGGTAGCATCTTTAGGATTCTCTATGTATAGTATCATGTCATCTGCAAATAGTGACAGCTTTACTTCTTCTTTTCCGATTTGGATTCCTTTTATTTCTTTGTCTTCTCCGATTGCTGTGGCTAACACTTCCAAAACTATGTTGAATAATAGTGGTGAGAGTGGGCAACCTTGTCTTGTTCCTGATCTTAGTGGAAATGGTTTCAGTTTTTCACCATTGAGGACAATGTTGGCTGTGGGTTTGTCATATATGGCCTTAATTATGTTGAGGAAAGTTCCCTCTATGCCTACTTTCTGCAGGGCTTTTATCATAAATGGGTGTTGAATTTTGTCGAAAGCTTTCTCTGCATCTATTGAGATGATCATATGGTTTTTCTCCTTCAATTTGTTAATATGGTGTATCACATTGATTGATTTGCGTATGTTGAAGAATCTTTGCATTCCTGGGATAAACCACACTTGATCATGGTATATGATCCTTTTAATGTGCTGTTGGATTCTGTTTGCGAGTATTTTGTTGAGGATTTTTGCATCTATGTTCATCAGTGATATTGGCCTGTAATTTTCTTTCTTTGTGACATCTTTGTCTGGTTTTGGTATCAGGGTGATGGTGGCCTCATAGAATGAGTTTGGGAGTGTTCCTCCCTCTGCAATATTTTGGAAGAGTTTGAGAAGGATAGGTGTTAGCTCTTCTCTAAATGTTTGATAGAATTCGCCTGTGAAGCCATCTGGTCCTGGGCTTTTGTTTGTTGGAAGGTTTTTAATCACAGTTTCAATTTCAGTGCTTGTGATTGGTCTGTTCATATTTTCTATTTCTTCCTGGTTCAGTCTCGGCAGTTTGTGCATTTCTAAGAATCTGTCCATTTCTTCCAGGTTGTCCATTTTATTGGCATAGAGTTGCTTGTAGTAATCTCTCATGATCTTTTGTATTTCTGCAGTGTCAGTGGTTACTTCTCCTTTTTCATTTCTAATTCTATTGATTTGAGTCTTCTCCCTTTTTCTCTTGATGAGTCTGGCTAATGGTTTATCAATTTTGTTTATCTTCTCAAAGAACCAGCTTTTAGTTTCATTGATTTTTGCTATTGTTTCCTTCATTTCTTTTTCATTTATTTCTGACCTAATCTTTATGATTTCTTTCCTTCTGCTGGCTTTGGGGTTTTTTTGTTCTTCTTTCTCTAATTGCTTTAGGTGCAAGGTTAGGTTGTTTATTCGAGATGTTTCCTGTTTCTTGAGGTAGGCTTGTATTGCTATAAACTTCCCTCTTAGCACTGCTTTTGCTGCGTCCCATAGGTTTTGGGTCGTCGTATCTCCATTGTGATTTGTTTCTAGGTATTTTTTGATTTCCCCTTTGATTTCTTCAGTGATCACTTCGTTATTAAGTAGTGTATTGTGTAGCCTCCATGTGTTTGTATTTTTTACAGATCTTTTCCTGTAATTGATATCTAGTCTCATAGCGTTGTGGTCGGAAAAGATACTTGATACGATTTCAATTTTCTTAAATTTACCAAGGCTTGATTTGTGACCCAAGATATGATCTATCCTGGAGAATGTTCCATGAGCACTTGAGAAAAATGTGTATTCTGTTGTTTTGGGGTGGAATGTCCTATAAATATCAATTAAGTCCATCTTGTTTAATGTATCATTTAAAGCTTGTGTTTCCTTATTTATTTTCATTTTGGATGATCTGTCCATTGGTGAAAGTGGGGTGTTAAAGTCCCCTACTATGATTGTGTTACTGTCAATTTCCCCTTTTATGGCTGTTAGTATTTGCCTTATGTATTGAGGTGCTCCTATGTTGGGTGCATAAATATTTACAATTGTTATACCTTCCTCTTGGATCGATCCCTTGATCATTATATAGTGTCCTTCTTTATCTTTTGTAATAGTCTTTATTTTAAAGTCTATTTTGTCTGATATGAGAATTGTTACTCCAGCTTTCTTTTGATTTCCATTTGCATGGAATATCTTTTTCCATCCCCTCACTTTCAGTCTGTATGTGTCTCTAGGTCTGAAGTGGGTCTCTTGTAGACAGCATATATATGGGTCTTGTTTTTGTATCCATTCAGCCAGCCTGTGTCTTTTGGTGGGAGCATTTAATCCATTTACATTCAAGGTAATTATCGATATGTATGTTCCTATTCCCATTTTCTTAAATGTTTTGGGTTTGTTATTGTAGGTGTTTTCCTTCTCTTGTGTTTCTTGCCTAGAGAAGTTCCTTTAGCATTTGTTGTAAAGCTGGTTTGGTGGTGCTGAACTCTCTCAGCTTTTGCTTGTCTGTAAAGGTTTTAATTTCTCCATCACATCTGAATGAGATCCTTGCTGGGTAGAGTAATCTTGGTTGTAGGTTTTTCTCCTTCATCACTTTAAGTATATCCTGCCACTCCCTTCTGGCTTGCAGAGTTTCTGCTGAAAGATCAGATGTTAACCTTATGGGGATTCCCTTGTGTGTTATTTGTTGTTTTTCCCTTGCTGCCTTTAGTATGTTTTCCTTATATTTAATTTTTGACAGTTTGATTAATATGTGTCTTGGCGTGTTTCTCCTTGGGTTTATCCTGTATGGGACTCTCTGTGCTTCCAGGACTTGATTAACTCTTTCCTTTCCCATATTAAGAAGTTTTCAACTATAATCTCTTCAAATATTTTCTCAGTCTCTTTCTTTTTCTCTTCTTCTTCTGGGACCCCTATAATTCGAATGTTGGTGCGTTTAATGTTGTCCCAGAGGTCTCTGAGACTGTCCTCAGTTCTTTTCATTCTTTTTTCTTTATCCTGCTCTGCAGTAGTTATTTCCATCATTTTATCTTCCAGGTCACTTACCCTTTCTTCTGCCTCAGTTATTCTGCTATTGATTCCATCTAGAGTATTTTTAATTTCATTTATTGTGTTTTTCATCATTGCTTGGTTCCTCTTTAGTTCTTCTACGTCCTTGTTAAATGTTTCTTGCATTTTGTCTATTCTGTTTCCAAGATTTTGGATCATCCTTACTATCATTATTCTGAATTCTTTTTCAGGTAGACTACCTATTTCCTCTTCATTTGTTAAGTCTGGTGTGTTTTGACCCTGCTCCTTCATCTGCTGTGTGTTTTTCTGTCATCTCATTTTGCTTATCTTACTGTGTTTGGGGTCTCGTTTTCACAGGCTGCAGGTTCGTATTTCCCGTTGTTTTTGGTATCTGTCCCCAGTGGCTAAGGTTGGTTCAGTGGGTTGTATAGGCTTCCTGGTGGAGGGAACTAATGCCTGAGTTCTGGTGAATGAGGCTGGATCTTGTCTTTCTGGTGGTCACGTCCACGTCTGGTGGTGTATTTTGGGGTGTCTGTGGCCTTATTATGATTTTAGGCAGCCTCTCTGCTAATGGATGGGGCTGTGTTCCTGTCTTGCTAGTTGTTTGGCATAGGGTGTTCAGCACTGTAGCTTGCTGGTCATTGAGTGATGCTGGGTCTTGATGTTGAGATGGAGATCTCTGAGAGATTTTTGCCGTTTGGTATTACGTGGAGCTGGGAGGTCTCTTGTGGACCAGTGTCCTGAAGTTGGCTCTCCCACCTCAGAGGTACGGCCCTGATGCCTGGCTGGAGCACCAAGAGCCTTTCGTCCACATGGCTCAGAGTAAAAGGGAGAAAAAATAGAAAGAAAGAAAGAAAGAGGCTATAATATAGTGAAGTAAAATAAAGCTATTGTAAAGCAAAGCTATACAGACAAAATCTCACCCAGAAGCATATACATATACAGTCACAAAAAAAGGAAAGGGGAAAAATTAATATATCCTGCTCCCAAAGTCCACCTCCTGAATTTGGGATGATTCGTTGTCTATTCAGGTATTCAACAGATGCAGGCACATCAAGTTGTTTGTGGAGTTTTAATCCGCTGCTTCTGAGGCTGCTGGGAGAGATTTCCCCTTCTCTTCTCTGTTCGCACAGCTCCTGGGGATCAGCTTTGGATTTGGACCTGCCTCTGCGTGTAGGTCGCCTGAGGGCGTCTATTCCCCGCCCAGACAGGACGGGGTTAAAGGAGCAGCTGCTTCGGGGGCTCTGGCTCACCCAGGCCGCGGGGAGGGAGGGGTACAGAGGAGGCGGGGTGAGCCTGCGGTGTCAGAGGCCGGCGTGACGTTGCACCAGCCTGAGGTGCGCAGTGCATTCTCCCGGGGAAGTTGTCCCCGGATCACGGGACCCTGGCAGTGGCGGGCTGCACCGGCTCCCGGGAGGGGCGGTGTGGAGAGTGACCTGTGCCCGCACACAGGATTTTTGGAGGTGGCAGCAGCAGCCCCAGCGTCTCACGCCCGTCTCTGGGGTCCGCGCTGATAGCTGCGGATCGCGCCAGTCTCTGGAGTTCGTTTAGGTGGCGCTCTGAATCCCCTCTCCTTGCGCGTCGTGAAACAAAGAGGCAAGAAAAAGTCTCTTGCCTCTTCAGCAGCTGCAGATTTTTCCCTGTCTCCCTCTCAGCCAGCTGTGGTGCGCTAACCCCTTCAGGCTGTGTTCACGCCGCCAACCCCAGTCCTCTCCCTGCGATCCGACCAAAGCCCGAGCCTCAGCTCCCAGCCCCGCCTGCCCCGGCAGGTGAGCAGACAAGCCTCTCGGGCTGGTGAGTGCTAGTCGGCACTGATCCTCCGTGCAGGAATCTCTCCACTTTGCCCTCCGCACCCCTGTGGCTGCGCTCTCCTCTGTGGCTCCAAAGCTTCCCCCTCCGCCACCCGCAGTCTCCGCCCACGTAGGGGCTTCCTAGTGCATGGAAATCTTTCCTCCTTCACAGCTCCCTCCCACTGGTGCAGGCCCCGTCCCTATTCTTTTGTCTCTGTTATTTCTTTTTTCTTTTGCCCTACCCAAGTACGGGGGGAGTTTCTTGCCTTTTGGGAGGTCTGACGTTTTCTGCCAGCATTCAGTGGGTGTTCTGTAGGAGCAGTTCCACGTGTAGATGTATTTCTACTGTATCTGTGGGAAGCAAGGTGATCTCCACGTCTTACTTTTCCGCCATCTTCCCACCTCTTCCTTAAATTCTTTTTAAATATTTTATCAAACTATTCTATTAATTTCCCCCAACTCTTATTGAGATTTTAAAAACCACAGGGAGGTTGACAGACCAGGACAAAGAAGAGCAGAAGTTGCCCATGAGTTGAAGTCACCCAGTCCTTATCTGGGACTGGAGGAGGACTGTGGGCAAATGATCCCCAGACTTAAGGAAGAAATTGATCATAACCTCCACGGAGGAGTAGAAAAAGCAGGTAGTTACGATGAGGGAAACACAACAAAAAAAGAGAAACCCAGTTCTTGTATTTTCCCCTATTTTTTACATACTAATGCTGGAGAGAGAAAGAAAATCCAAGGGGAATGTGAAAGCAGCACCAAAGTCACAAAAATAGCAGAATCACCGTCTTAAGGAAACAGAAACTTGCACCAAGGGGACACCCCCAGACTCCATTCTCTCCAGGAGAAAACATACAGTCGATGCTGATATTGGCTCGGGAAACTGATGTTTCACCATTACGAATGTCTTCCCTGAGTTCGTGTCTCCCTGTAAGTTACTACTGGAGTAAAATCCAACAGGAATTAGAGATACTATGGCTAATCTTTAACCAGTGAATGTGGGCAGATAAAAATCTTTTAAAAATCCAAATTCGAAACAAAAGAAAAATGAAATTGACCTATCAGTTATGGTCTGGCTATGGGCTGGTCATTGCAGCTTTTAATTAGGATTATTAATTAGGTCTAATGTCAAAGAGCAGGTATTAAAATGCATGTCTGAGTGGGAGATTCTGCTATTTGTCTGCTTCAAAAGCAATACAGAAAAGCCCAAGAGCTTAGGAATAATTGCTATATTAATTCAGTTTATCAAAAGCCACTAGAAACATGGCACTTGCTTTTCTAACAATCCAAAGGACTTTGGCACTTCAGTTGGTGTTAATTGGTCTGAACTGACCCAGTGCATCTGGCTGTCCACGAACTATTGTGCTATTCTTCAAATGGATCTATTTTACCATATGGACCATTGTGTAAGTGATACTCCAGAATCGAGGCAATCTGTGTTTCGGAAATGATATGATATTGAGTACAGTTGTTTGTCAAAATAGCAATAAATCCAGCTGTCTTGGGAATGCTAAAACGAGCACCCTCTTTTAAAATAAGCAAAATCACACAAGGAAGAAAAGATCTTTAGACCATTGACATTCTGCATGATTAGGATGGAGGACGTCAAATGGAGGACGTCAAATGTAAGCCGAAATCTAGAGGTAGAATCCTAAGGCATATGTTTATTTACCAAACTGAGAAGTCTGTTGGCATAAGCAATGATATGAATGCGAGAATGGTCCCTTTATGGCCTTAAAAGTTATACTCTGTGATTAACAACTGCAAAAGGGATTGAGAAAAGAAAGATTGAGTGAGAACGAGAGTAAAATTGGAGAACCCTAAACGTGCCTCTGGGATTTCACACAAACAAGGATTATCAGGAGGGCCTTTCCAGATAATGATTTTTTTACAATAGAAAATGTTTGGTTTATGAGTGTGGCTGTTATTCTGAGAGCAGATGTTACTGTTTATCTTTGCTCTGCTACCACAAGGTTTTAGAACCCTCTCTTACAAAACACTGTTCTCTTTAAATGGCTTTGAATTGTATCCAGTAATGAGCATTGTAACCCCACCTCTTCGCATAACGCTTTTTTTTGAATTTTAGAATTTTATTTTTTTTTTATACAGCAGGTTCTTACTATATGTGCATTTTATACATATTAGTGTATACATGTCAATCCCAATCTCCCAATTCATCCCACCACCACCACTCCCCACCACCACCACTTTCCTCCCTTGGTGTCCATACATTTGTTCTCTACATCTTTGTCTCTATTTTTGCCCTGCAAACTGGTTCATCTGTACCATTTTTCTAGGTTCCACATACATGCGTTAATATATGATATTTGTTTTTCTCTTTCTGACATATCTCACTCTGTATGACAGTCTCTAGATCCATCCACATCTCTACAAATGACCCAGTTTCATTCCTTTATATGGCTGAGTAATATTCCATTGTATATATGTACTACTACTTCTTTATCCATTCGTCTGTCAGTGGGCATTTGGGTTGCTTCCATGACCTGGCTACTGTACATAGTGCTTCAATGAACATTGGGGTGCATGTGTCTTTGTGAATTATGGTTTTCTCTGGGTATATGCCCAGTAGTGGGATTGCTGGGTCATATGGTAATTCTTTTTTTAGTTTTTAAGGAACCTCCATACTGTTCTCCATAGTGGCTGTATCAATTTACATTCCCACCAACAGTGCAAGAGGGTTCCCTTTTCTCCATACCCTCTCCAGCATGTATTGTTTGTAGATTTTTCTGATGATGCCCATTCTAACTGGTGTGAAGTGATACCTCATTGTAGTTTTGATTTGCCTTTCTTTAATAATTAGTGATGTTGAGCAGGTTTTCAGATGATTCTTGGCCATCTGTATGTCTTCTTTGGCAAAATGTCTATTTGGGTCTTCTGCCCATTCTTTGATTGGGTTGTTTGTTTTTTTAATATTGAGCTGCATGGGCTGTTTATATATTTTGGAGATTAATCCTTTGTCCGTTGATTCATTTGCAAATATTTTCTCCCATTCTCAGGGTTGTCTTTTCATCTGGTTTGTAGTTTTCTTTGCTTTGCAAAAGCTTTTAAGTTTCATTAGGTCCCATTTGTATATTTTTCTTTTTATTTCCATTACTCTAGAATGTAGATAAAAAAAGATCTTGCTGTGATTCATGTCAAAGAGTGTTCTTCCTGTGTTTTTCTTTAAGACATTTATAGTGTCCAGTCTTACATTTAGGTCTCTAATCCATTTTGAGTTTATTTTTGTGTATGGTGTCAGGGAGTGTTCTAATTTCATTGCTTTACATGCAGCTGTCCAGTTTTCCCAGGACCACTTATTGAAGACACTGTCTTTTCTCCATTGTATATACTTGTCTCCTTTGTCATAGATTAGTTGACCATAGGTACGTAGGTTTATCTCTGGGATTTCTATCCTGTTCCATTGATCTATATTTCTGTTTTTGTGCCAGTACCATATTGTCTTGATTACTGTAGCTTTGTAGTATAGTCCAAAGTCAGGGAGTCTGATTCCTCCAGCTCCGTTTTTTTCCCTCAAGACTGCTTTGGCTATTCGGGGTCTTTTCTGTCTCCATACAAATTTTATGATTTTTTGCTATAGTTCTGTAAAAAATGCCACTGGTAATTTGATAGGGATTGCATTGAAGCTGTAGATTGCTTTGGGTAATAGAGTCATTTTCATAATATTTAGTCTTACAATCCAAGAACATGGTATATCTCTCCATCTGTTTGTATCATCTTTAATTTCTTTCATTAGTGTCTTATAGTTTTCTGCATACAGTTCTTTTGTCTCCCTCAGCAGGTTTATTCCTAGGTATTTTATTCTTTGTTTTGCAATGGTAAATGGGAGTGTTTCCTTAATATCTGTTTCAGATTTTTCATCATTAGTGTATAGGAATGTAAGTGATTTCTGTGCATTAATTTTGTATCCTGCTACTTTACCAAATTCATTGATTAGCTCTAGAAGTTTTCTGGTGGTATCTTTAGGATTCTCTATGTATAGTGTCATGTCTGCAAACAGTGACAGTTTTACTTCTTTTTTTCCAATTTGTATTCCTTTTATTTCTTTTTTTTTCTCTGATTGCCGTGGCTAGGACTTCCAAAATTATGTTGAATAATAGTGGTGAGAGTGGAAACCTTGTATTGTTCCTGATCTTAGAGGAAATGCTTTCAGTTTTTCACCATTGAGAATGATGTTTCCTGTGGGTTTGTCATATATGGCCTTTACTATGTTGAGGTAGATTCCCTCTATGCCCACTTTCTGGAGAGTTTTTATCATAAATGGGTGTTGAATTTTATGAAAAGATTTTTCTGCCTCTATTGAGATGGTTATATGGTTTTTGTTCTTCAATTTCTTAATATGGTGTATCACATTGATTGATTTATGCATATTGAAGAATCCTTGCATCCCTGGGATAAATCCCACTTGATCATGGTGTATGATCCTTTTAATATGTTGTTGGATTCTGTTTGCTAGTATTTTGTTGAGGATTTTTGCATCTATATTCATCAGTGATATTGGTCTGTAATTTTCTTTTTCTGTAGTATCTTTGTCTGGTTTTGGTATCAGGGTGATGGTGGCCTCATAGAATGAGTTTGGGAGTGTTCCTTCCTCTGCAATTTTTTGGAAGAGCTTGAGAAAGATGGATGTTAGCTGTTTTCTAAATGTTTGATAGAATTCACCTGTGAAGCCATCTGGTCCTGGACTTTTGTTTGTTGGAAGATTTTTAATCACAGTTTCAATTTCAGTGCTTGTGATTGGTCTGTTCATATTTTCTATTTCTTCCTGGTTCAGGCTTAGAAGGTTATACCTTTCTAAGAACTTGTCAGTTTCTTCCAGGTTGTCCATTTTATTGGCATAAAGTTGCTTGTAGTAGTCTCTTAGGATGCTTTGTATTTCTGTGGTGTCTGTTGCAACTTCTCCTTTTTCATTTCTAATTTTATTGATTTGAATCCTCCCTCTCTTTTTATTGATGAGTCTGGCTAATGGTTTATCAATTCTGTTTATCTTCTCAAAGAACCAGCTTTTAGTTTTATTGATCTTTGCTATTGTTTTCTTTGTTTCTGTTTCATTTATTTATTCTCTGATCTTTATGATTTCTTTCCTTCTACCAACTTTGGGTTTTGTTTGTTCTTCTTTCTCTAGTTCCTTTAGGTGTAAGGTTAGATTGTTTATTTGAGATTTTTCTTGTTTCTTGAGGTAGGCTTGTATTGCTATAAACTTCCCTCTTAAAACTGCTTTCGCTGCATCCCACAGGTTTTGGATCATCGTGTTTTTGTTGTAATTTGTCTCTAGGTATTTTTTGATTTCTTCTTTGATTTCTTCAGTGATCTTGGTTATTTAGTAACATATTGTTTAGCCTCCTTGTGTTTGTGTTTTTTATGGTTTTTTCCCTGTAATTCATTTCTAATCTCATAACGTTGTGGTCAGAAAAGATGCTTGATATGATTTCAATTTTCTTAAATTTACTGAGGCTTGATTTGTGACCCAAGATATGATCTATCCTGGAGAATGTTCCATCTGCACTTGAGAAGAAAGTGTAAGCTGCTGTTTTTGGATGGAATGCCCTATAAATATCAATTAAATCTATCTGGTCTATTGTGTCATTTAAAGTTTTTGTTTCCTTATTAATTTTCTGTCTGGATGATCTGTCCATTGGTGTAAGTGAGGTGTTAAAGTCCCCCACTATGATTGTGTTACTGTCGATTTCCTTTTCATAACTGTTAGCAGTTGCCTTATGTATTGAAGTGCTTACTATGTTGGATGCATATATATTTATAATTGTTATATCTTCTTGAATTGATCCCTTGATCATTATGTACTGTCCTTCCTTGTCTCTTGTAACATTCTTTATTTTAAAGTCTATTTTGTCTGATATGAGTATTGCTACTCCAGCTTTCTTTTGATTTCCTTTTGCATGGAATATCTTTTTCCATCCCCTCACTTTCAGTCTGTATGTGTCCCTAGGTCTGAAGTGGGTCTCTTGTAGACAGCATATATATGGGTCTTGTTTTTGTATCCATTCAGCAAGCCTGTGCCTTTTGGCTGGAGCATTTAATCCATTCACATTTAAGGTAATTATCAATATGTATGTTCCTATTACCATTTTCTTAATTCTTATGGGTTTGTTCTGTACATCCTTTTCTTCTCTTGTGTTCCCTGCCTAGAGACATTCCTTTAGCTTTTGTTGTAGAGCTGGTTTGGTGGTGCTGAATTCTTTTAGCTTTTGCTTGTCTGTATAGCTTTTGATTTCTCCATCCAATCTGAATCAGATCCTTGCCAGGTAGAGTAATCTTGGTATAGGTTCTTTCCTTTCATCACTTTAAATATATCATGCCACTCCCTTATGGCTTGTAGAGTTTCTGCCGAGAAATCAGCTGTTAACCTTATGGGAGTTCCCTTGTATGTAATTTGTCATTTTTCCTTTTTTGCTTTCAATAATTTTTATTTGTCTTTAATTTTTGTCAATTTGATTACTATGTGCCTTGGCATGTTTCTCCATGGGTTTATCCTGCATGGGACTCTCTGTGCTTTCTGGACTTCGGTGGCTATTTCCTTCCCATGTTATGGAAGTTTTCAACTATAATCTCTTCAAATATTTTCTTGGGTCCTTTCTCTCTCTCTTCTCCTCTAGGACCCCTATAATGTGAATGTTGTTCCATTTAATGTTGTCCCAGAGGTCTCTTAGGCTGTCTTCATTTCTTTTCATTTTTTTTCTGTATTCTGTTCCACAGCAGTGAATTCCACCGTTCTGTTTTCCAGGTCACTTATCCATTTTCTGCCTCAGTTATTCTGCTATTGCTTCCTTCTAGTGTAGTTTTCATTTCAGTTATTGTATTGTTCATCTCTGTGTGTTTGTTCTTTAATTCTTCTAGGTCTTTGTTAAATATTTCTTGCATCTTCTCAATCTTTGCCTCCATTCTTTTTCTGAGATCCTGGATCATCTTCACTATCATTATTCTGAATTCTTTTTCTGGAAGGTTTCTTATCTCCACTTCATTTAGTTGTTTTTCTGGGTTTTTTTCTTGTTCCTTCATCTGGTACATAGCCCTGTGCCTTTTCATCTTGTCTATCTTTCTGTGAATGTGGTTTTTTCTCCACAGGCTGCAGGATTGTAGCTCTTTTTGTTTCTGCTGTCTTCCCTCTGGTGGATGAAGCTATCTAAGAGGCTTGTGCAAGTTTCCTGATGGGAGGGACTGGTGGTGGGTAGAGCTGGGTGTTGTTCTGGTGGGCAGAGCTCAGTAAAACTTTAATCTGCTTGTCTGCTGATGGGTGGGACTGGGTTTCCTCTCTGTTGGTTGTTTGGCCTGAGGCAACCCAACACTGGAGCCTACCTGGCTCTTTGGTGGAGCTAATGCCGGACTCTGGGAAGGCTCACACCAAGGAGTACTTCCAAGAATTTCTGCTGCCAGTGTCCTTGTCCTCACGATGAGCCACAGCTACCCCCCGATTCTGCAGGAGACCCTCCAACGCTATCAGGTAGGTCTGGTTCATTCTCCTCTGGGGTCTCTGCTCCTTCCCCTGGGTCCCAATGCACACACTACTTGATGTGTGCCCTCCAAGAGTGGAGTGTCTGTTTCCCCCAGTCCTGTCAAAGTCCTGAAATCAAATCCCGCTAGCCCTCAAAGTCTGGTTCTCTAGGAATTCCTCCTCCCCTTATCAGACCCCCAAGTTGGGAAGCCTGACATGGGGCTCAGAACCTTCACTCCAGTGTGTGGACTTCTGTGGTATAAGTGTTCTCCAGTTTGTGAGTCACCCACCCAGCAGTTATGGGATTTGATTTTATTGTGATTGTGCCCCTCCTACCATCTCATTGTGGCTTCTCCTTTGTCTTTGGATGTGGGGTATCTTTTTTGGTGAGTTCCAGTGTCTTCATTTCGATGATTGTTCAGCAGTTAGTTGTGATTCCAGTGTTCTCACAGGAGGGAGTCCCCAATCTGTATAATGCTTAATCTAACAATTTGCCCACGAAGAGAGTCAGCTCCTCTGACAGACTTTAAGGGCAGGGCCACACAGCCCATCTCAAGCCAGAAAGAGGAGAAGGGCAGGGGGAGGGAAGGCAGGGAGGGATCACCTCTGCATGCTCATCAGCAAGTATGTGTACTGACAGGGCACATTTCCTCAATAAGTCAAATGCCTACAGCATGGTATGGTGGCATGTCACAGGAAGAAGGCCACAGAATTCCCCTACCTGCCTGGGTGGTCATGGTGCCAAAATCAGAGTCAAGTTGGTGAGGAAGTTGAAAGGCAAATAGTAAGGTGAAAACCCACCCAGCATTATAGGAAATAGGTCAGTGGGAAAGCCTGTAAACTTTAGCATATATCAATTTTGTAGCAGTTTGCATACGTGAACTTTCTTGTGGGAGATCAGAGCTTTAGGTGGAATCTCAAAGTTCTCCAAAATACTAAAAAAGATAAAGGATGGAATAAAAGAAAAATTAACCACTGCATTGGGTAGAGAAGAGAATTAATTAGAGGCTGTGAGAGCCAAGAGCAAGGGCCAGCCGAGGGCCTTATAGAGGAGTGGCATCAGACAGGCTCCCGAGGACCTGGACACTGGTGAGGAGACTGGTGGCTGGTGGTCTTCAGTCTCAGGCCAGGTCCTCAGGGATGATGGGAACCAAGTGTAATTGAGGACTGACTGTGTGCCAACTGTGATTCTAAAGACCTTCCATCCACTGATTCATATCACCCTCAGACGCCCCTCTGACTTGGGTTTCCTTAGAGATGGGAGGCTGATGCAGAGACAGGTCACCTCAGGAGAACAGTCACTTCAATAAATAGTCTCGGAAAAAATGGATATTCATATGCACATGAATGAAATAGGGCCTGTATCTTATAACAGTCATAAAACTTAACTCAAAATGGATTAAAGACTTAAATGTAAGACCTAAACCATAAAATTTCTAGAAGACATCACAGGGAAAAAGCTCCTTGACAGGAGAGCTGGGCTGTGAAACTCCACCCTCCTCACAGGCACTGGGCTGGATTCACATCCCCACTTGCTGTCTCCAGCCTTCCTCCTCACCGAGATTCTAGTTTTGTGGGATCCTCACTTTGCTGACAATGGGACTGCCATTGGATCCCCCTGTCAAACATGATTTGTCATTTTGACTGGTCCCCATGCAGCCTGTCTCTCTGCCTCCCAGCCCCTCCCTCTCCTGCCTCCCTGGTTTTCTTCTCCTTTCAAATCCCTTCTCACCTTGGGCTCCTCCCAGGGCCCTGCTGTGGGACAGCCTTCCCCTTCTCTTTGCAATGAACAATTACCTTCCATTTTCATGGGCCAGATCAGCAAGCTGGAGTTACAAGCTTCTTCCATGATTGCTGAGCTACCCATCTTCCCCCAGGGCTGAGGGTCTGGGTCTCTCTCTCTTGGTGACAGAGAAGGGAGCTGCTATAATATAAAGTATCTTCACAAGTGTGCCCTGAAAGTCTCTTTCCTCTTCCACAGATGGTGGCCCCCAAGACATGTGCCTGATCTCAGCCCCAGGCCTGCCTACATAGAATTTAACATTGTTATCACTGGAAGAAGCGTTAGGGATTCATTATCTGTAGTTAAGGGAAATGCTTTCTCTGGAGAGACTGTGTGTCCTGCCCATGGTGCACAGGTGATCCACAGCAGAGCTTCAGCCAGACTTCAGACGTCTTCAGCTCCTGGGCTAGGACTTTTGTCACTACACCAACGTCATCCTCACGTCCAGCTGTGTGTGTCTAAGGAAACCCACTTGGTCCATATCCGGGGTCCCTGGAAAGACAGGGACCAGGATAGGGAGTGGGTGGGGGGGGGGAGGATAGGAGGGTCGTACTGGGAGGATCTGTGCTATGAAAAACCAGACACACCAGGTGAAGTGGAAGTGGAGAAGAGCCAGGATAGCTAGAGGCGTAAGTAAGTAAGATGGATTCATCTGGGATTGAAATCCACACATGCTAGGCTTGAGTAGAGCCCTGTCCTACATCCATGGGCAGTGGTGGAGACTTTGCAAGCTGTATTGGTCACTTACGGTCCTGTCTCAGGAACAGTTCTAGCTTGAAGGGATCAATAGTTGGAATGCAGTGATTCACTGGAGCAGAGGAACTGCCTCTTAGAGCTGCAATGGCTCCAAGTCACGGTGGGGAGGAGGGAGGATCAGGTAGCAAAGAGCTAAAGAGGGCACCTGATATGTCTCCAAGACCCAGGACTGGAGTCAGAGCTGATGGTCTTGAGCCTAAGGGAAGGAATCTGTAATTGCTCCAGGCCAATCCGATCAGCCTGCGTTCACAATGCAAACACCTCAAGAAAAGTGAAGTCAAGCCCATCCAGTGCCAAGGCCTTCTCTTGCGTGGAATGTTCTGTCTTGAACATAACCCACTCCTGCAGGTGGCTCGACACACCATCTCCATTATTCCTGCCATGCCTGCATCTTCTCCTTCAGGAGCACAGTGTCAGGATGTGGTGGCAGAAATCTTTCCACTCCCACCACGTCCCTCCCGAAAGCAACTTAAAATCACCCCCTCCCCTCTCCCAGCTGTGGTTTCAGGGTTTTTTCTCTTCCCAATTAATGGTACACTCACTAATACCTACAATCGCAAATAGCTGCCATAACCTCATCAGAGTTTTCTTTCTTTCTTTCCTCTTTTTTCATGTCATAAACAATAATGGAAAATCACAGATGCTAAAATCAAGTGTTGGCCAGGGCAGAGTGAAAAAGCTTTTATTCCATCTCTTCAAGCGTACTCTTAATTGTACTGCTGAATGCTGCAGCATCATCTCCTTGGTGATAGGGAGCGAACAAAGCTGTTCCGTGATCTTTAAATCTGTTTTTCAAGACCCGTGAACCAGAACCGGATAATCACCCACCCTGCATAATAATAACTTTAACTGGTGTAGGGAAAGCACCAAATTACAGGATATCTAGGCTACCTGAATGTGGATTTGAGGGGCCAGCAAATAAGTAGAATCTCACAGATAGATGCTTCTTGTAAAATCTAATGCCTCAAAAATGCAAGTCCTTGTGGTATCCTAAAACTTTATTGATTGTGGCTTTGAAAACTTGTATATGTGAACAAATATTTGGTACATGTTATTTGAATTTTGCGGCAAAGGATGAGGTGGTTATGAACCTACTATCATTGTTATTTTCTAGATGAAAAAGAGTTTCAGGGAGATTAAATGTCTGCCCGTTTGAGGTGGATGCCGGGATTGGAATGATACCTAAGGTGTCAGACTTTTCATCTGTATGTTTTCCCACCAAACTGGAGAATCAAAAGGAAAAGGAAAAGAATATTCCTTGACTCTTGAAGTAAGTCAGACAGAGAAAGAGAAATATCGTAAGATATCGCTTATATACGGAATAAAAAAAAAAAAAGATACAAATGAACTTATTTACAAAATAGAACCTAGAAAAGGAATTTATGGTTACCGGGGGGAAGGGTTGGGGGGAGGGATAGATTGGGAGTTTGGGATTGACATGTACACACTGCTATATTTAAAATTGATAACCAATGAGGAGCTACTGTATAGCACAGGGAACTCTGCTCAATATTCTGTAATAACCTAATGGGAAAAGAATTTGAAAGAGAATAGATGCATGTATATGTATAACTGAATCACTTTGCTGTACACCTGAAACTAACACAACATTGTTAATCAACTCTACTCCAAGATAAAATAAAAAGTAAAAAAAAAAAAAGGAGACAATTCCTTCACTCTCATCTTCATTGAGAACCTCTGACTTTACCCCTCTGCCCTCCCCGCCCCCGGGGTTTTGGTAAGTTTCAGGAATCTAGGAAGGCTCGGGCAGGTCCACACTGTGAGGTGTCTGGCGAGAGCTCTCTCTCTGCATTGGGTGGGTCCATCTAATTTAAATACCGTGGTCACACCATGAGCTACGGACTGGAGAAAACCAGGATCTGGGGAGAAGTGTGCCACCCGACTCTGAGAAACCTCTTCACTCATATTACAACTTTCACATAAGAATTAAGTCCTGGTTCTCAAAGGGTTCACTGTGGCTGTTTTTACTTTAAGAATGCTGAAATAAAAGAATTAGACCAAATGAGATGAATGGCTTTGGAAAAAAAATTGTCTGAAAAAGTATATATGGCTCTTTAATTGAGAAAATAACTTCACTGTTTTTCATGTCCCCAGAAAATATTCTTAAGCACAACATCAAGAGTTTTTGAAATGTCTCTTCTGTTGTTTGAAGATCCTTACTGTACTCAGTTTCAACATCAGAAACCAACATTCCTAGACTCAATTAATTTACACCTGTACAGAAACCACTTTCCCTGGTAAATTGTGTGCTTTTTTTTCTTCAGCTTTTATTGAATGCCTTTGTAAGAAACATCTGTTTGATGGATTGAAAACATGTAGAAGTTGACAATATTGTCTTCAGATTCCAAAATCCATTGTACGGGAACTCAAGGGATGTAATTTTAATGAATCTGTACACAGAAAAGATCATCTCTTAAACAATGCATTGGCTTCTCTTTAGTCAAACAAAATAAGTATAAAACACAAGTAACTCAGGGATGAATTCATTATTTGTTGTTGATTGACAGCTGTACTGATGTCAGACACTTGTACATACGATGTGCAGAGCCCTTAATAATGTACGTGTCCTCGCCTGAACGTACTGCTAGTATTTCCAACTCAGAATACCTAAAAGAGGACTTTGGCATCCTTTTTGTTAATAACATGCAGTATTATTCAGAGTCACAAGATACCCTAGAACTGATGAAAACAGGAAACTTAATCCATGTAATTGTCTGTAGAGCAGGGAAAGGAGTGGAGGATCCAAATGGCTCACAATGAGGTGTTCCAGGATGCCTGGAAGGTTCTAGGAATGCATGCTGTGGGGAGGGATGGGGTGTTCCCACAGCCCAGGGGGTTCCAGCACTGGGACCCAGCCGCCCTGCATTAGCCAAGTCGTGGAGGGGAGGTGAACACACTGCTGAGAGGTGTGCCAGGTGCTTTTGGGACTCAACGGCATCTAAACTTCACAGTACCCTTGTAGGATGCCATCATTAAACTCATTTTACAAATGCAGAAAGTGTTCATAAAAGTAACTCTTTTGCTCCAAAATTTACCCATCTATGGAAAACAAAAACAAAAACAAAACCCCTTGTAGAATCAAATCAAGGTCTTTCTGATCCAAGGATCATGCTCTCTACCACATCTGTAATCTCATATTAAATAAGGAACTATAGTATTGTAGTTTTAGTTAATTGCAGAAAAATGGCTGTATTTTATGTGGATCGTTGCTCAAAGTAATATAGAAGGCTGTCTCTAAGGGTCCCAGAAAATTTGAGTCATATTAACTTTTTCCTAATTTAGGACCTATATCTTACTTAAATAATTGCAAATGATGCTGTATTAGGCTGGCAGAATTTTTTTCTGGAGTGACTTCCATCTGAAGAACATTTTTCCTCTAATAAGAACAAAAGTAGCTTGAGGGAAAAGAGCTATAACTGTATTTCTTTGCTAACTTTTTGACATCAACTTAGACTCTTCAAAATATTGATTTTAAAATTCGAATGTCATGGTATCACTGGTAACAAATACTAGAGGAGTTGACATTATTTGGGGGTATGAAATTATTAATACCTCTATAACATTGTTTCAAGAGTATTAATAATTAGGATGGCAATAAAATGTTATAGGTGGTAGTAATGTCTGATGATGGTAGTAAAATGATAAGTCCATTTCCTATGGGATTAAATATTTTTTTCAAAATATTGTTTATGACTTTAATTTATTGTCTACATCTTTCTCTGCACAGCTATGTATGCAATTAGCAGAATGGGATTTTGCGGCCAGAAATACTGAGTTTGAATTTTGGCTCTGCCATGTACTACATTCTTGCACCTGAACATGATCCATCAGCTGTCATCGCTGTAAAATAGGAGGATCATTGCGAAAGCGTTAGGTAACAGACACAATGCACCTGCAAGTGCCTGGCATGTAAGAAACCTGCCACAATTATAAATAGAAGCAAACTGAGATGTTGGGGCCTATTTTTAAAAAGAAACTCCTGAGTTAATTTACAAAGCAAATAATTGCATGCATGTATTCTATGTTTAGAGTTTTGATTTCATTGGACTTTCAGGCTAATTACTTGTTAGTACATTTCTTTTTTTAGATTTTACGCTCATTTTTACTGGACTATAGTTTTCCATTGTCTTTTTGCTTTTTGATTATTAGTAAAACATTCTCATTTTAGAAATTAAAAGTTGACAAAAATGAAAATCATGCAGTATCATTGTTATAGGATGAACTGTGTTTCCTTAAGATTCACATGTTAAAGTTTTAATCCCTGTGTGACAGTGTTTGGAGATCAGACCATTAAGGAGGTAACTAAAGTTAAATGAGAACATGATCCAATAGGATCCATCCAATAAGAGCAGGTGCTCTTATAAGAAGAGGAAGAACATATATAGAGAAAAGTGTGAGGACACAGCAGAAGGTGGACGTCTGCAAGCCGAGGAGAAACACCTCGTCAGAAATCAATCCTGCTGGCACCTTGATCTTATATTTCCAGCCTCCAGAACTTGGAGAGAATATATTTCTGTTGTTTGAGCCCGCAGTCTGGTGTTTTGTTACAGCAGCCCCAGCAGACTAATACAATCATCTTCAATCATTTTAATGAAGGTCCTTGAATGAAGACACAGGAATAGATTGCATCATGTTAAAATGGTTGTTTTGTTTGGTTTGCATTTTTGGAATTGTTGAAAGAAAGCATAGCAGCCCCTGGCCTCCAGGAGCTACCCTGGCCCCACTAGCTCGGGCTCGGGGTGCTATGACCTGGCCTGCCCTGCACTCAAAGCCGGGTCCTCATGTTTTTCTGTTCAATATAAACATTTCACAGAACATCAGCATCAAACGAGGCCATTCCATGACCATTATTCATCAGGACAAAAAGGAGACAGTGTAATTGTGTTAAACATAGATAAAACATAAACATTGTCTAAGCCAAAGAAAAAATGACTATACACCCCTATCCTGGCTACTGGGGGTGAAGGTTTATTCTCTACAAATCAGGACTTTAGCTTTAGTCTGATTGTCCTTCCTCATAGATCAGATTCATTAAGATATCCACTCATAGAACAAACCCGGCTTCTGGCCAGCACCCAATCCGGAGCAAAATCTCCCAAGCGACCAAATCTATAATAACTGTATTAACGGTTTTCTGACTCTCTTACTGCTCCTGAGGTGTGTGCTGCTTCTCACTGCGAAGAGTAACACCTCCAGATCATTCAACAGCAGGTTGTTCCTTCTGGTCTTGAGCTGAGGAACCTTGACATACTTGTTGGTGGATTTAAACCCAACTCTGAATGTTGTCTCTCTCCATCGTTTTTCATGACAATCTGACTATATTTCCATCGGGCACTGGATGTTTTAAAAACTGGAACATAAAGTATTTTAAATTTTATTATGAAAAACCAAATTAATTATTTTTCATACTACATATTTTCCTCCTCAAAAGTGGAAAGAAGATGTTGCTTCTATGATACTATGGCATATGATTTTAAGAAAATGTTCACCTTCTAGGATAGCCATTATCAAAAAACAAAAGATAATTCACGTTGGCCCATATGTACAGAAATCAGAACCCTCGCGCACTGTGAGTAGGGAAGTTGCAAATTAAGAGAGAAAAATAAAGGCAGAAAGGGAGACTGAAAAGCCAATGAGAGAAAGAAGGTGGAGAATCCAGGAAAGAATGATGTGAAGGTGACAAGTTGATAGTTTCATGTGACAAAGTGTACTTGCCTGTTTGCTTCTGATTTCGTCCTAAAACTCTGCAAAATCAGGGGAAGGGAATAAAAAGGGCAAGCACATATTGCAAAGAAGATAGAAAAAGACCATGGTTTGGTGAGAGATTTTTAACACATTTCGGGAACATAGGAAGTAGAGGCAGCAGGTTGTTTATGCACAGGAATGAGATGTGGGGTCGAAAACACAGGGATAAATGTGTCCTTACGAGGAGGAGTACCCTCCCCGCACTCTCCCAGGGTCCTCTTCCGTCATCCCCCCACCCGCCAATCACACACCAGTTATCTATTCACCTGGGGGAAAGAAAAGTAGAGAGAAAAAACAAACCAAGGGATCATCTCTTAAGTACCTGAGTAAAATCTCTGGAAATATCTATGTCCCTTGCAATCCCGAATGAATTCTTCCTCCTCCTGGCAGTGGTAACCTGGCTTAGTGATGATCAGCTCCCTATTATGGGTGTAGGATGAGAAATTGTCCAACATCACTCACAATCAGGGAAAGGCAAAAAAAAAAAAAAACCTACAATAATATATGACTTCACACCTTTTATGACGGCCATTATCAAAAAAATAAAAAATAAAGATAATAAGCATTGGCCCGTATGTAGAGAAATTGGAACCCTGGTGCACTGTGGGTAGAAATTTAAGATGGTGCAGCCGCTATGGAAAATAGTTGGGAGTTCCTCAAAAATTAAAAGTAGATCTACTATATACGATCCAACAATCCCACTTCTGGGTATTTATCTGAAAGAAGTGAAATCACTGTCTACAAGAGGTATTTGCACTCTATTCTTTGCAACATTGTTCACAATAGCCAAGACATGGAAACAACCTAAATGTCCATCAGTGAATGAACAGATAAAGAGAATTTACACACACACACACACACACACACACACACACAAGTGGAATACTATCCAGCCTTAAAAAACAAGAAAACACCACCACATTCAATAACCTGGATGAACTTTGAAGGTAGTATGCCAAGTACAATAAGCCAGTCACAGAAGAAAGAATACCGCATGGTTCCACTTACATGAGGGATCTAAAATAGTCAAGCACATAGAGGCAGAGAATAGAGTGGTGGTTGCCAGGCTCTGTGGGAGGACGAAGTGGGCAGTTGCTACTCCATGGTTATAAAGTTTCAGTCCTGCAAGATACCTAAGTTGTAGACATCTGCTGTGCCTCTATAGTTAACAATAACTATAGGCATGATACCCTTAAAACTCTGTTAAAGGGTAGATCTCATGTTACATGCTCTTAACACACAAACACAGAATTGTACAATTTAAGAAGAGGTATTGTACAAAATACAAAATCAAGGGACATAATATAAACGATTCATAGCCTGGATGAAAGGGGAGCAGCTCAGTTTTCCACAGCTCTCCTCAGCTACCTGCACCCAAGAATATTTCTGTGATGCAATGCCAAGCTTCACTTATCTGACTCTCATTTTTCACCTCTGCAAAGAAGAGATCATAATAGTATATGTTTTAACATTGTATGGTTAAAGGCAAAAGTATGGAAAGATCGGGGGGCATTGACTGGTGCATAATAAATGTTAGCATTAGTACCATCATCATTATCCCAGCTTTTATTCCTCACAATGTTTCAATGAGAAATGCATTATTCTCCCTATTCTGGAGAATGCAAGATCACACATTGAGAAAATATCGAGAGTTAAGACTCTAAACCCGGGACTTCCCTGGTGGCGCAGTGGTTAAGAATCCGCCTGCCAGTGCAGGGGACACGGGTTCGAACCCTGGTCCAGGAAGATCCCACATGCTGCGGAGCAACTAAGCCCCTGCATCACAACTACTGAAGCCTGCGCACCTAGAGCCCGTGCTCCACGAAGCCACCGCAGTGAGAAGCCCTCGCACCGCAACAAAGAGTCGCCCTCACTCGCCACAACTAGAGAAAGCCCGTGCATAGCAACGAAGACCCAACGCAGCCAAAAATAAATAAATAATAAATAAATAAAATTATGAAAAAAAAAAGACTCTAAACCCAAGCTCTTTTTCATGAAATAAACTTGTCTCAAACTCTCTAATAATAAAGTCAACATTTAAGTAATAGTCAATGTTTTTTATTACTGCATCTCTTTCTTTGTCTCCAACCAACTAGAATGCTCCCAGGCCTTGTCAGTGTGTGGGTATAAAGGAGGTTTTTATCCCCAAGTCTCCTGGCTTATTAACACCTGCTGATTTATAGCAGTGCCTTGGTCCTCAAACCAGAGTTTCCTCCAGACTCCTGCTCTCTTGGACCTTGTCTATTCTACCTGCAGGTGAGGAGGTACCACTGCCTGCACCCACTCTTCTGAGTCTGCTGTTTAAGGCCATACCCAGGTACATCTCCATGGGGTCCTCAAAGGATACATCTTTGACTTGGAGCAGAACTTTACACCTCCCATCATGTAAATCAATTCCCTCTCCATTGTGAAAGCCACTAAAACATTTTAAATAAATCTCAACATCCAGAGCTCAGGAGTGTTACTGAGAGGGGATAGGGAGGCCCCTTCTCATCTCCAGGCTAAGGCCTGTCTTCCCATTCTTCACTTCCTTTCACAAGATCTGAGTCTTCCCAGAAAGGCTTGTAGAGTGAATGCCTATATTTTCAGATGAACCTTCCCCTTCTGGACACACAGACTCAAGGTCACATGTTTCTTCTTCTTAGAGCAGTCTTTCCATGAAGAAAGTTTTAAAACACACTCCCTAAGAGTGGGAGCTAAGATCTGAAGGTAACCCCATCTCCTTCCACCTTGTTTTGGGGATCATCACCTCCTCCCTATGAAGCTGCTAAGGAACCCAAGGGCCAGGTGGGTGAAGGTGGGAAGCATGCATGAATGAAATGTGTGTCCACATTTACTAGTGTCACAATTCTGCAGTGAAAAAATTATATATATATATAGTCAGGATAAGCTGTGGGAGAATGTGTAAATTTATAATGTAAAACATAACAAGAACTATATCAACTTATACCCTAAAATTGTTTTCCTTGGAGAATTTACCCAAAGGATATCATTCAAAATTGGAAAATATAGAGCACACACATACATTTTACAACATTGTTTCTGAAATGGAAACAAAGGCGTAAAATATATGCAGAAAGATAGGGGATTAGGTGAGTGAATTGTGGTAGATAACTATGATAAAATATTATGGAATGCTGAAAGTATTGTGAAACTGTAGGCATTATAATGACCATACATAAATATGAAGATGTTTCTGATATAATATCAAATGAAAAAGTTATGTCATAACTTTTATTATGTTCAAGTGCACGTACCCTTGGAAAAAAGCAACAGCTGATATATTTGGTGGCTATATTTCTTTCACATTATTTCCTTTATTATTGTTAAAATATTATTCATACAACTAATAAAAGTCAGAAAAGACTTTTTGGTTAAGAATAGTGGAATATTTGCTTTCTTAATATATACAAACTTAGAAAGTGCAGGAGAATATCATTAACAAAATCGATTTATCAAAACAAAAATATGGAAAAACACAGATGACATTTAATTTATTTTACTTCCCTAGAAAATCTTTCAAAGGAATATTCATTTTATTACTGAAGTCCACAAACATAGGGTGCCATTTGTACTCATATTCTTGATTTGGTTTTCCCAATTATATTTCTTTTAAATGACTATTCCACTTAAAACTAAGCAAATGGGTGCAATTTAAAATTTTTAGATGGTTTTAGGCCAATTCAATTTATCTTATATATTTTAAACTTTCTCCAGCCATATTGAGATATATTTGACATATAACATGATATAATTTGAAGGTGTATAACATGATAATTTGACTTGATACCCGTATATATTGTGAAATGATACTACAATAAGGTTAGTGAACACATTCATTACCTCACTTTTTTTTTTGTAGTGAGAATTTTTGAGATCTACTCCCTTAGCAAACATCATGTATGTAATATAGCACTGTTAACTGCAGTCACCATGCTATACATTAGATTCCCAGAACTTGTTCATCTTATAACTGGAAGTTTGAACCTTTTGAACCACATCTCCCCATATTCTACTCCCACACCCCCACCAGCCTCTGACAATGACCATTCTACTCTGTGGTTTTGTGAATTTGACTTTTTTAGATTTCACATATACGGAATTTCATACAGTGTTTGTCTTTGTCTGACTTATTTTACTTAGCATAATGCCCTCAAAGTCCATCTAGGTTGTTGAAAATGGCAGGATTTCCTTCTTTTTTATAGCTGAATAATATTCTATTTTATCTATATCACATTTTCTTTATCTATTCATCCATCAATGTGCATTTAAGTTGTTTCCATGTCTTGATTATTGTGAATAGTGCTGCCATAAACATGGGGGTACAGATATCTCTTTGAGTTAATGATTTTATTTCCTTTGAATATGTACCCAGAAGCAGGATTGCTAGATCGTATGGTAATTCTATTTTTACTTTTTTTGAGGAACCTCTGTACTGTTTTCTGTAATGGCTTTACCAAATTACATTCCCACCAACAGTATATAATGCATAGTTCCCTTTTCTCCACTTCCTCGTCAACACTTGTTATCTATTGTCTTTTCGGTAACAGCCATTTAAATAAGTGTGAGGTGATATCTTACTGTGACTTAGATTTGCATTTCCCTGATGATTAGGGATGTTGGGCATCTTTTCATGTACCTGTTGGTCATTTGTATATCTTCTTTGGGAAAGTGTCTTTCCAGATCCTCTGCCCATTTTTTAATTATATATATATATTTGCTATTGAGTTGTATGAGTTTCTTGTATTGGGTTGGCCAATAAAGTTTGTTCGGCTTTTTCTTTCAGATGGTATGGAAAAACCCGAACGAACTTTTTGGCCAAGCCATATATTCTGGATATTAACCCCTTATTCATGTGTGGTTTGCAAATATTTTCCCCCATTCCATAGGTTGCCTTTTATTCTTGTTGACTGTTTCTTTTGCTGTGAAGAAGCTCTTTAGTTTAGGGTTGTCCCACTGGTTGATTTTTGTGTTTGTTGCCTGTGTGTTGTATCCCCAAAAAACTATTTCCAAGACCAATGTCAAGGAGCTTTCCCCCTGTGTTTTCTTCTAAAAATGTTTAAGTTTTAGGTCTTACATTTAAGTCTTTAATCCATTTTGAGTTAAGGTTTGTGAATGTTACGAGATACAGGTACATTTTCATTCTTTCCCATGATAATGCCCATTTTTTTCCATGAATGTTGAAGTGGCTATTCTTTTCCTATTGATTATTCTCGGCTTGTATGCTTTGATTCCTTTATCTTTATCTTTTGTGATCTGCTGTAGAGTTTTGCTTTGTGGTTACCATGAAACTTATGTAAAACATCTTATAGATATAACTGTCTATTTTAAGATAATGACAACTTCAATCACATACAAAAATTTTACCCTTTTACTCTTCCTCCCATTTTGTGTTTTTGATGCCAAAATTTACATCTTTTTAAAAATTTGTATTTTTTTTTGAGGTGTAGTTGATTTACAATACTGTGTTCAAGTGTACAGCAAAGTGATTTAGTTATTTTTTTCAGATTATATTCCATTTTAGGTTATTACAAGATATAGACTATAATTCCCTGTGCTATATAGTAAATCCTTATTGCTTATCTACTTTATGTATAGTAGTTTCTATCTGTTAATCCCAAACTCCTAATTTGTCCCTCCCTCCATCCTTCTCCCCTTTGGTAACCATAAGTTTGTTTTTATGTCTGTGAATCTATTTCCGCTTTGTATATAGTTTCATTTGTATTATTTTTAGATTCCACATATAAATGATATCATATAGTATTTGTTTTTCTCTGTCTGACTTAATTCACTAAGTATAATATTCTCCAGGTCCATCCATGTTGCTTCAAATGGCAATGTTTCATTATTTTTTAATGACTGAGTAATATTTCATTGCATGTTATACCACAGTTGTCTGTTGATGGGCACTTGGGTTGTTTACAGTTTACCTCTTTTTATATTGTGTATCCATTAACTAATTATTGTAGCTATAATTATTTTAATCCTTCGTTCTTTATCCGTTATTCTAGAGTTAAGAGATTAATATACCACCATATTACAGTATTAGAGTATTCTGAATTTGACTATATACCTACCTTTACCAATGTGTTGTATGTTTTCACCTGTTATCATGTTACTCTTTAGTGTACTTTTATTTTAGCCTGAAGGACTTTCAGTATTTCTTCCAACGCAGGCCTAGTGTTGATGAACTACCTCTTCTTCTGTTTTCTTGAGAAAATCTAACTTTCCTTTTATTTCTGATGGACAACTTTGCCAAATAAAGTATTCTTGGTTTTTTTCTTTCAGCACTTTGAATATATCATTTCACTCTCTCTGGAAAGTTTCTGCTGAGAAATTTGCTGATACCTTATGAGGGTTCCCTTGCATGTAAGAATTTTTTGGTTTTTTTTTCTCTTCTTATTTTTAAAGTTCTCTCTTTTTCTTTGATTTCAAACAGTTTTATACAATGAGTTTTGATAAAGATTGTTTGGGGTTGAAAAGTTTGGACAATCTATGATCTTCATGAACTTTGGATGTCTACATTTCTCCCAGATTTGGTAACCTCTCAGCCATATTTCTTTAAATAAAATTTGTCTCCTTTTCCCTCTTTTCTCTTTCTGGGACTTCAGTAATTTATAGGTTGCCTCTTTTCATGATATCCTAGGTTCCCATAGGCTTTCTTCACTCTTCTTCATTCCTCTTAGCTGTTTTTGTTCTCCTCTGACTGGGTAATTTCAAATGATATGTCTTCCACTTCACAGATTCTTTCTTCTGCTTGATTGTCAGTTATTAATATTCTCTATTGCATTTTTTATTTTATTCATTATATTTTTCAGCTCCAGAATATATGGTTCTTTTTTTTTTTTAACATCTTTATTGGAGTATAATTGCTTTACAATGGTGTGTTAGTTTCTGCTTTATAACAAAGTGTATCAGTTATACATATACATATGTTCCCATATCTCTTCCCTCTTGTGTCTCCCTCCCTCCCACCCTCCCTATCCCACCGCTCTAGGTGGTCACAAACCACCGAGCTGATCTCCCTGTGCTATGAGGCTGCTTCCCACTAGCTATCTATTTTACGTTTGGTAGTGTATATATGTCCATGCCACTCTCTCACTTTGTCGCAGCTTACCCTTCCCCCTCTCCATATCCTCAAGTCCAGTCTCTAGTAGGTCTGTGTCTTTATTCCCGTCTTACCCCTAGGTTCTTCATGACCTTTTTTTTTTTTTTTCTTAGATTCCATAGATATGTGTTAGCATACTGTACCTGTTTTTCTCTTTCTGACTTACTTCACTCTGTATGACAGACTCTAACTCCATCCACCTCACTACAAATAACTCAATTTCGTTTCTTTTTATGGCTGAGTAATATTCCATTGTATATGTGTGCCACAACTTCTTTATCCATTCATCTGTTGATGGACACTTAGGTTGCTTCCATGTCCTGGCTATTGTAAATAGAGCTGCAATGAACATTTTGGTACATGACTCTTTTTGAATTATGGTTTTCTCAGGGTATATTTCCAGTAGTGGGATTGCTGGGTTGTATGGTAATTCTATTTTAGGTTCTTTTTTATGATTTCTGTATCTCTGTTCAACTTCACTTTGTCCATACATTATTTTCCTGATTTCACTGAATTATTTTTCTAAATTTTCTTATAGCTTCCTTAAAACAACTATTTTGAATTTTTTATTGGGCACATCTCTTTGGGCTTAGTTTTTGAAAAATTATTGTGATCTTTTGGCAGTTTCATGTTTTCTTGGTTCTTAATACACCTGGAAGACTTAGGTTGCTATTTTCACATTTGAGGAAGGAATCACCCCTTCTGGTCTTATTGATTGGCTTCAAGAACAAAATATCTTTCATCAACCCTGCTAGGGATTCTGAGGTTTTCTCAGATTTTCCTATGCATACACTGTTCCACACTTCTTGTTATCTCTTGGCAAGGGATTTCATAAGATTGTATGTCTTTTCTCCATCCTGCCAAGGCACACCAGGTGCCAACGGCCTTCTTTGTTTTCTCTAGGGCAGTGCCAAATGCTCAAGTTTGTATCGTTTCTCTCAATCCTGCAGTGTCAAGCTGGTTTCTGCATGTGCTCACTAACTGTCTGCAAAGGCTCACTTTCATTGCCTTTTTGAGGACAGACACAGTGAGATGTGTGTGTCAGTGAGGTATGTGGAATATTGGAGGTGTCTGTGGGCCAGTATTGGGGATCCCCAGTGGCTCATGGGCAGGCATCCTGATGAATTCCACAGCACAGTTAAGATCTACATTGGAGAGACCTGAATGCTGTTCTTTCAGCTGCTCCCCACTTCCCAGCCATGCAGTTCACTTTGGCCTTCTGGATGGGACAAGAAAGATGTGGGTCTCTTTGGCAGCATCCATACACCTGGAAAAGCTGTGTTCTCACTCCATGCTCTCACTGCCCCCAGGAGAGAAATTCCAGTCTGAGCAGTCTCCTGTTACCAAACCATGGCACCTTAGGGGAGGGGCCACGTGGGTGCAGTGAAGCTGTTCCTGTACTGTCTCTAATGCAGTCTATCTTGATTGTTTTTTCTCCAGTAGTGTGCTGGAATTTCTCCACTGGATTCCTGGGTTTTCATAAAGGCACTATTTTCTGTGAGTGATTGTTAAAAGTGTTGCTCTTTGGAAGACAGTAGGAAGCTCTTTGACTGTTTTGAAGACATCATTCTCCCAGTTCAATTTAAGTTAAAATAACAAACCTTTATTTAGCACTTGCAGTGTGCAAAATATACATTTTTTGGTTTATAAAATTTGAACTCTAATTCAAAGCTGAACAAAAGAGTGCTCTCTTATAAGGACATCTGCATTCCACAGAGAGAAAAGGGTTGGCAAAATGTGTCCTGAAAAATATATAAATAGAGCAAATTATCTAAGATTCTGAGACTTAAACAAATGTCATTAACACTTTCCACATTTATTTATGGTGATGATGGTGATATTATTAATGCAAAAGCAGACATCGTCTATGTTAAATGCAGAACAAGTAAATTCAAGATCAAATAAAGACTGATGTGTAGATTAATCTATATTGCAACTACATTTGAAGAATAATTGTGCCCACAGGAAAGGAGAGATCTGTATAGAGCCTGGAAAGAAAGGGTGCCAAGGAGATAGCCTTGGGCAGTCTTCCTCAGAAATTCGGAGATGTGGGGACCTTATTCATCTATGTTTGCCAATTCAGCACGGCATGTTTATCACTTTTAAGCAGATGCATATATTGCACTTGATAATATGAGCCTTTATTATTGTACAACTTATACCTTATTCTTTTATAGCTGGATCCCAAACCACCCCCCCTGATTACAAGTTGCCTCCCAAGTAGGGGAAGTTCATATTGAATAATAGATCTGAGCATCCCAGGACCCCTGATAGCCTCATTTTTCATAGTAAATCAATAAACACCATCCTCATTTTTGCAATCTGTGTCTTATGAGTTTGGTTACTATTAGTCTGTCTTGTTTTGGGAACCTGAGGCCCTTGGCCAGTGGAAGTTGAAGCTCAGCTCTGATGCTGTCTGATCCCGGCATCATAGGGGTTCCATGAATGTACGTTAAGTGAATAGACTGAGATAATGTCAGAGTTGGGGACTTGGCTTCAGTCACTAGTTAACATCCCTAAGTGGCATCTTTATTTTATCATGTTAACTGCAGGACAAGCAAACTGAAGAAGGATCTCAGAACAGATGATGAGTTTCTGCTCTTGGTGTTGGAAATAAAGATGGCAGCAGGTTTGTTTAGAAGATTTTTGACAGTAACATGCCCTTTCAGAAGTTGTTAAGGAATAGCCAAAATGCTGAAGATTCAGGGAACCAGTTAGACATTTAATATTGATTAGGCCCCGGGAGTGGGGGCATATTGAGAACCAAATATTGGGAAGAGAGTTACATCATGCTCTTTGGGACAGTGCTCCTGGACCACTAATAACTAAGCTGTGTCATCCTTTAATTGGAGCAACGAAAGCCTAATATTCTCTGTGCACAAAAAAAAAAAAAAAATGATACCAGTGACTGTTAAACCATAAACATAACAAGCATCCTCTACAAGACTGAATAGTGTCTTTCATACATATGTATTTACATTTTTCTAATGTCCAGAAATGTACTTCCAATGCATAAAATGGTTATCTAGAAATAAAAATGTGTGATGCACTTCTAAATTTATAACGGGCCTTTTGTCATCATTTATTTTCTCAATAAATGAATGAAAAGCACATCTACTATCACTTAGCCATCTTTAGTATATTTTGTGGTTGAAATGGGTCATTATACATAAAGAGGTTGGGGACTATATTTCTGGAGTGTTCAAGGAGAGATGAACAGGGCTTTATACCTCTGCTCTTTCTTGAATATTTGCTAGTTTCCCATTTCTTTAACTCTCACTAAATATACTATTTTTATTCTTGTTCTCACTCTCACTTTCTCATTTTTGTGTGTACATCATTATGTAGGTATATGTATCAGTCAGGACAAGCTAGGTTATGTTGTGATAACAAACGACCTCAAAATATCAGTGGTTCAAAACAACAAGGATTTATTTATTCTTCATAGTTCTTGTTCTTCTCTTGTCAGCCAAAGGTATTCTGCTCATTGGGTCTCTCAGATGCTCTGGCTTATGGATCAGGCACCTTCTTGGACATGGTCCATCACCACATTTGAGGGAAATAGCCCTCAAGCCAGAAATGTGCTCAGACTTATTGGCTAGAACTTGTGGTATGAACCTGTAGGATCTCCAGGAGTTTCTGAAGTGAAATTCTACTAGAGGATCAGAAGGTAGAGAGCCGGGAACTCTTGGTGACCTCCTGCATTAATGACTAATACAGCATTCTGAATCATTGCTTTAATCCAAATATAGTCTTAGGGGGAAAAAAAAAAAGTACACTGGAGAGCATTCGACTAAAGTGGTCCTTGTTGTTAGGACAAGGAACCACATCAGTGGAGTGTGAGTGAGAACATGACAAACAGCCAGATGGCCCAGATCAGGTGTTCTAGTAGCCTTGGTAAGCAGATCCTTTTATTAGTTAATATACTGTTCTAATCAGAGCTTGATCAGGGACATCAGTGATATCAATTTCTCCAGGATGTGGAAGAGCAGCCACTGATTTTAAGAGAAAAAGTCATCAGTTTCTGAATTCATATCCACCTTTGACAGGAGAAATGTGCACAGTGTGGCCACTGATTTATTATAAAATCAAGGTTCCCAAATTCTCAGTTTCTCCATTTTCAAATAAACTATAAAAAAAAAAATAATCAGAACATTTCCCAAACTGAATTCACTGTATGTCAACATAGACTTGATTTCACAGAAAAAGATGGACTTAAACTCCTTTATCAGACCATGTGATTTTCTAGTTTTGGAAACATTTTGTCTGGGTTTATAATATGCAGTGAACAATGCAGCTGACAGCAGAATGTGAGGTGTTATGAACACCAAGTTGAGGCATTTATTCCTCATTTTTTAAGAAAATATTTTTTGCAATGCCTGTAATAAAATTTAAAGAAGAGGAGAACAGTAAAAATTACTGCAATAATCCCTGTCAACAAAGATATTGACGACTTCCCCAGCAAGAAGGGATCTCTCCTTTCTCCTAAGACCTGAACACTTGAAGCACCCACGGAGCCTCTCCAAATGCTAAATACCTTAAGGTGCCCACCAAATATTTGTTTAAGGAAGATAATTGAGGAAGATCATGGTGATGGTCTAATAAAAAGGGGATTTTGAGATGCAAATGGGAGACATTCAGATGGACAATATCCAGAAATAGAAGGTAGATGCCATGTAGGTGGTATTATCGGTATTATTAGCTATCTCTTTTTAAATTAATTTTTATTGGAGTATAGTTGCTTTACAACATTGTGTTAGTTTCTACTGTACAGCAAAATGAATCAGCTATACATACACATTTATCCCCTCACTTTTTGGTACTATTAGTTTTCTATGGCTGCTGTAACAAATTGCCGTATACTTTGTGGCTTAAAGCAACATCAATTTATTATCTTACAACTCCAGACGTCACACTAAAATGGTTCTGACTGGGCTAAAATCAAGGTGTCTGCAGAGCTGCATTCCTCTGAAGTCTCCAGGGGAGAATGTGATTTCTTGCTTTTTCCAGTTTCTAGAGATTTCCACATTCTTTGGCTGGTGACAGCACACTCCACACTCAGCCATAAGTGTAGTACCTTCAAATCTCTTTTTCACTGTGACCCTCCTCTGTCCCTCTAATAAGGACCTTATTGATTACATTTGGCCCAGCTGGATAATCCAGGGTAATTTCCCCATCTTGAGAACCTTAATCACACTTACAAAGTCCCTTTGGCCATGAAAGGTAGTATATTCCCAGGATCCAGGACTATTCACACATGTCCAGGGACACCTTTCCAGTTGGTGGGTGGGGAGGTGGGCATTTTTCTACCTACTACAGTGATGAGAAAAAGAGTAAGTAAATAATAGTCAGGCAAAGGTACGGACAAAATTACTCCTCACCTCTCATTTCACCTTGTTTTCCTGCCGTTTTAGTCAAAGCTTCCTTAATTTATTTGGAACTTTGTCATTTCTTTTTGTTTGTTCCTTTCTAAACACAGAAAAGTAATGCAAAACAGACTCAGACCCCTTCAGTGGCTAGAGAAAAAACATTATGCTAACCTGAGATGAAACTCGACAAGTGATGCATTACTCAGAAAACCACTGGGCACTGAAATTGCATATTATGCAAATATATTCAATTCCTGACCATTGTTGAAGAAGTTTTTATAGGTAATTGCAGAAGGCGACAGCAGTGGCTTTCCTACTAGGGTTTAATGTTTCCAGTGGATGGTCATGAATAGTGATATTTTACCTAAGAATAAAATCACTCACTTCCACTTGAAACACTCATTAGCAAACTTTTTAAATGGTTGCATTGTCTGAAGCCTGATTAGTCCTGTTGGACTTTGATTAATGTTGCTCATTACTTAGATTAAGCTTCAGCTTTGTGAAGACTACTCCATTGCCTTATAATGCGAAACATCTTACATTGAAATTGAGTCATGTAGACAAATGATAGTATTTTAATCAATTGACTAGTGGTGCTTTCAGAACCCTCACAAGAGGTCTAGGCACATTGGAAAATGCCACATCTTTAATAGTTTATAATTATCACTGGGTGATGAATTGGTTTCACATTGGCTGAGAAGACCTTCTCACAGGTTTCTTCCTGCATGAGATGCAGCCCTGATAAGACATACAATATGCATATCTTGCTGCCTGCAAACTCTATATTTGGCCTTACTAACAGTGAACCTACAAGTTTAAATCTAGTTTCCCCAGTAATCTCAATACTGTGAATCTAACTAGAAATATTATCTATTTGTTTATCAAGAGAGGTAAATCAGGTAGAACCACAGCATGCTGTGCACTCTTAATTGGACTATTAATATGATGGATGAAGACTATCATTTAAAATTTTATGGGGTAGAGCCACAAGGCATACAAAGTCCCCTCTGTGTTGTGTATGCAAATGAATGGAGACAACTAAAACCCCATAAAATCTCATACACAAGGCTGTAATTGATGAAAATCTAATTATGTCTTTTTGAGGAGAGGGGTCAAAACTATATAAATTAAGTACTAATTTATTCATAGAAATACTACACAGTCTAGTTAGCAACCCAAGGAAAAGAGATAGAAATAGAGACATATATTTAAAAAGTAGAAAACATAAGAAATAATCAAAATGTAAAGTTTCTCAATTTTTCCTTATGTTTGGTTTATTATGTAAACCATTTTGATCTAAAAATAGAAGTCTGTGGATGATATGATTTCAGACCAGTTTGTTGTCATGTATTGGTTGGGTTAATTATCAACAGTTGTGTAAAATATTTGTGAAAGTTTCAAATTTCAAATCGTGCAGTCTTTAAACAAGAGTAAAAGTTTTTGATTTGGAGGTTAAAAAAAGAAATGCCTGCTTTTCCTTTCTTCTTTTGCCTGAAAAGATTAATCACACCACAATCTCCAGTAGTCATACACACTGATATCTACTGTTCGTTTGGAAAAATGAAATTTCTTGCTTTGCAAAGCAGATAGTATACTTTTTGTCACATAATTGTCATTAAACAAACAATAATCCCCCACCTTTTCCTAAGACTATTGGGAAACTGTAAATGTATGATTAAAAAAAAAGAACAAATCAGTACACAAATGTCTATTCAATCATAACATTTTGATAAATAGGAGACAGATGCAAACATGTGCTAGAAGTTCACATACAAACCAGGGAGTTATTAATACAATTGTTTGGGGTCATGTAGACATTCAAACCATCCTAAGAATTTTACAGTTGTATAAAAAAGAAAAAATGCTTTTCTATGATTCAATTAAATAATTGCAGAGCTCAGTTAAGCAGTAGGATAATATGAGCTGGATGGGCTTGGGTTGGTCTGGGAGGGAGCAAAGGTGTGAATGGACACGTGAGGGACCAGAAAGGACAGAATTCGGAGGACAAGCCTGATGCCTCAGATACTGCTCAGTCCTGTTTTCCTGAGATCACGCTCTGTGGAGGGGAGGGAGGATGGTGGAAACCTGGGAATCAGGGCATTTAGAATCTAGATCTCCATGATCTGGGAGGGGATGTAACTGGGTGGGATGGCTCTGGGTTGTTCCATTTTAAGCAGAAAGCAAGTTGATGGAAAATGTCTGGCAATAGTCTGGTTGTGATAAATGAAAAGTATCGGAAGTAAAAAGACTGTGACCTGGGAGAACAGCTAAGGGTCTATTAAAAAAAAACAGGCTTCTGGAATGAAAAGAAATAACATGAGAGAGATTTTGAGGAAACAATTAATGAATTAAAATATTTACTGAAGGTAGATGATTTGGGAATTAATGGTATGATACACATATGGGTGCCAGACTTCAAGCTGGGAACAGTGATCTCATTGACCACAGAGGGAGTGTTGGTCACAGATGAAAGGCAAGGTGATGAAATTGACAAGTGTTAAATGTGAGTGTGAAAAAAAAAAAGTAAGTGTGAGCTGATGGAAGGATTTTCCAAAGGAAACGTGCCTCTGTTTATTAGAGACATGAACCTGATACTTATCCCCAAAGACAACTCTATTATCATATTTTCACAATTGTTAATCATATGCGATTAAATGTGCCACAGGAAACATGTAATCAAACCAGTGTAATACATCTATTTGTTACCGAACTGGTCGACCTGACCCACACCAGCGTCCTAGCCTTGTCTGAGACCCCTTGTCTTGACCAGAGAGGTTCTTTTTCCCATCAGATTTGAGCATTTCCTTAAAAATATAAATAGATCATTAAAAAATGATCTATTTTGATCATTTGATCTAATTTGAGCAGCAAAACCGATGCTGAGACTGGAACAGCACAAGCTTTACTCAATGGCCAAAGAATGGAAAAGCAGGAACCTAGTTCACAAATCAACTTCTTAATCTGATTTGGGTGGAGACACCAAATACTGTAATAGGAGTGTCCAGGTAAAAGGGAGGGATTTGGAAAGAGTGGGAGGAATATTCATGAGTTATTCAAGAACAGGGGTGTGGTTTCGACCTGGAACACTCCTTTTCAGTCCTTGTTTGGTCTCTTCTGGTTGTTGTCATGGCAACTGTCAACTATCATGATGCTGGTGGGTGTGTCATTTAGCTAATACATTACAATGAGTGTATAATGAGGCTCAAGGTCCACTGGAAGTCAAATCTTCCCCCTCTTGGGCCTAGCTGGTGTAATCTGTTCTTGTTTTTTTCTGTTGCAGCTTCCTCCTGAAACTTAGGTAAGAGTAATTGGTTTCTATTCCAGGGAGGGGTAGGGGTATGATTCTGTGGCTACAGCCTTGGTAACAAAATAAAGTGTTCAGGTAAATAAGAATTTTGAAGAATCACTTTTTTAATGATCTATTTATATTTTTAAGGAAATGCAAATTGGAATTACCCAAAACATTTAAAGAATTTTGAGAATACGTCTGAAGGCAAAATTACATTAAAAATGGCTACTGATTGTCAAACATCCAGGAGTTTATGAACACTTTTCTGATGTCACGTTCACTTGTAGGACAGTAATCTGAGACATTCTGAGATGACAGGATTTATATGAAAGGATGATTATGTTTTAAGATTACAGAATAACAGAACATACTTTTATCTGAATTGCACGGTATTTTAAACAACCCCATATCCTATTTTGTGTACTTTTGATGCCCCATAACTTCTTGAACCACATAACAAATAAAACACAAGCCAAGAGCAATATTAATTCCATCATAAATTCATGGACCTGGAACCAACAAAATGAGAGCAAATTTAATGCCTTGTGGAATTGAGATATTTCTTTAATGTTCTGAAGAATGCAAAAAGCTTTCTGCATACATGACATCTAAACAACTGATGTTTTAAAAACTGATTTTACACATTCATCAAAAAAGTGTTAATCCGTAAAAGTGTCAGAAATTGAGCAGAGTATTTCTGCTCTATCATATACCTTGTATACAAAAATTCACTATTAATAAAACTTTCCTTATTATGTGTCAAGATCTCTGATCAGTGCTTTACTTGCATTATATATTATTTAATTCCAAATATCATTTATGATTTACTTACTTTGCCCAAGTTATACAGTTTCTATGTGCAAGAATTGTGCTTAAAATATAATCTTTGGGAGGGACCTTCAAGATGGACTAAGATGTGGAGATCACCTTCCTCTCCACAAATACATCAAAAATACATCTGGGCTTCCCTGGTGGCGCAGTGGTTGAGAATCTGCCTGCCAATGCAGGGGACACGGGTTCGAGCCCTGGTCCGGGAAGATCCCACATGCCGCGGAGCAACTAAGCCCGTGAGCCACAATTGCTGAGCCTGCGCGTCTGGATCCTGTGCTCCGCAACGGGAGAGGCCACGATAGTGAGAGGCCTGCGCACCGCGATGAAGAGTGGCCCCCACTTGCCACAACTAGAGAAAGCCCTCACACAGAAACGAAGACCCAACACAGCCATAAATCAATAAATAAATAAAATTAAAAAAAAAATACATCTACATGTGGAACAACTCCTACAGAACCCTACAGAACTGAACACTGGCAGAAGACCTCAGACTTCCCGAAAGGCCAGAAACTCCCCATGTACCTGAGTAGGGCAAAAGAAAGAAGAAAAAACAGAGAGAAAAGAATAGAGATGGGACCTGCACCTTGGGGAGCGAGCTGTGAAGGAGGAAAAGATCCCACACACTAGGAAGCCCCTTCACTGGCAGAGACGGGGAGTGGGCAGGGTGGAAGCTTCAGAGCTGTGGAGGAGAGCACAGCAACAGGGGTGCAGAGGGCAAAGCAGAGAGATTCTCACACAGAGGATTGGTGCTGACCAGCACTCACCAGCATGAGAAGCTTGTCTGCTCACCCACCAGGACGGGTGAGGGCTGGGAGCTGAGGCTCCGGATTCGGAGGTCAGATCTCAAGGAGAGGACTGGGGTTGGCTGCGTGAACAGAGCCTGAAGGGAGCTAGTGGACCACAGCTAGCTGGGAGGGAGTCCCGGGAAAACTCTGGACCTGCCTAAGAGACAAGAGACAATTGTTTTGGGGTGTGCGAGGAGAGGAGATTCAGAGTACTGCCTAAACGAGCTCCAGAGAAGGGTGTGAGCTGCTGCTATCAGCCCAGAAACCAGAGACTAGCATGAAAGGATAACACTGCTGCTGCTGCCACCAAGAATCCCGTGTGCTAGCACAATTCACTATCCACACCTCCCCTCCCGGGAGCCTGTGCAGCCCGCCACTGCCAGAGTCCTGTGATCCAGGGACAACTTCCCAGGGAGAACACACAGCATGGCTCAGGCTGTTGCAACAACACGCTGGCGTCTGCTGCCACAGGTTTGCCCCTCATTCCATACCACTCCACCTCCCGGCCTGAATGAGCCAGAGCCCGCTAATCAGCTGCTACTTTATGCCCATCCTGTCTGAGTGAAGAACAGATGCCCTAAGGTGACATAAACACAGAGGAGGGGCCATATCCAAAGCTGAACCCCAGGAGCTGTGTGAAAAAAGAAGAGAAAGGGAAATGTTTCCCAGCAGTCTCAGGAGCAGTGGATTAAATCTCCACAATCAACTTGATGTGCACTGCATCTGTGGAATACCTGAATAGACAACAATTCATCCCAAAATTGAGGCGGTGGACTTTGGGAGCAAATGTGGACTTGAGGTATGCATTCTACATCTAATTTGTTTCTGGTTTTATGTTTATCTTAGTTTAGTATTTAGAGCTTATTATCATTGATAGATTTGTTTATTGATTTGATAGCTCTCTTCGTTTTTTTTTTTTTAGTATATTTCATGGCAATTGTTATCACTGGTAGATTTTTTTTGGCTCAGTTGTTCTCTTCTTTCTTTCTCTTTTTAATTACTCTTTATATTTTATTTTTTAAAATATTTATTTTTTATTTTAATAATTGTATTTTATTATTATTATTTTTCTTTCATTCTTTCTTTTTTTCCTTCCTTTCCTTTTGAGCCGAGTGCCTGACATGGTCTTGATGCTCCGGCCGGGTGTCAGGCCTGAGCCTCTGAGTTGGGAGAGCCGAGTTCAGGACATTGCTCAACCAGACACCTCCTGGTCCCATGTAATATCAAACAGTGAAAGCTCTCCCAGAGGTATCCAACTCAACGTTAACAACCAGTTCCACTCATGACCAGCAAGCTACAGTGCTGGACACCCTATGCCAAACAACTAGCAAGAGAGGAACACAACCCTATCCATTAGCAGAGAGGCTCCCTAAAATAATAATAAGGCCACAGAGACCTCCAAACATGCCACCAGACGTGGACCTACCCAAGAGAAAGACAAGATGCAGCCTCATCCACCAGAACACAGGCACTAGTCCCTTCCACCAGGAAGCCTAAACAAGCCACTGAACCAACCTTAACCACTGGGGACAGACATCAAAAACAATGGAAACGGGGCTTCCCTGGTAGCGCAGTGGTTGAGAATCTGCCTGCCAATGCAGGGGACATGGGTTCGAGCCCTGGTCTGGGAAGATCCCACATGCCACGGAGCAACTGGGCCCGTGAGCCACAATGACTGAGCCTGCGTGTCTGGAGCCTGTGCTCCGCAACAAGAGAGGCCGCGATGGTGAGAGGCCCACGCACCGCGATGAAGAGTGGTCCCCACTTGCCGCAACTAGAGAAAGCCCTCACACAGAAACGAAGACTCAACACAGTCATAAATAAAAAAAAAAAAAAAAAAAAGAACGTGAATTTCTTTAAAAAAAAAAAAAAAAAACAATGGAAACTACGAACCTGCAGCCTGCGAAAAGGAGACCACAAACATAGTAGGTTAAGCAAAATGAGAAGACAGAGAAAGACACAGCAGATGAAAGAGCAAGGCAAAAACCCACCAGAACTAACAAATGAAGAAGAAATAGGCAGTCTATCTGAAAAATAATTCAGAATAATGATAGTAAAGATGATCCATAATCTTGGAAATAAAATGGAGAAAGTACAAGAAACGTTTCACAAGGACCGAGAAGAACTAAAGAGCAAACAAACATTGATGGACAACATAATAAATGAAATTAAAAATTATCTAGAAGGGATCAATAGCAGAATAACTGAAGCAGAAGAACGGATAAGTGACCTGGAAGATAAAATAGTGGAAATAACTACTGCAGAGCAGAATAAAGAAAAAAGAATGAAAAGAATTGAGGACAGTCTCAGAGCCCTCTGGGACAATATTAAATGCACCAACATTCAAATGATCGGGGTCCCAGAAGAAGAAGAGAAAAAGAAAGGGACTGAGAAAATATTTGAAGAGATTAAGGTTGAAAACTTCCCTAATATGGGAAAGTAAATAGTTAATCAAGTCCAGGAAGCACAGAGAGTCCCATACAGGATAAATCCAAGGAGAAACACCCAAAGACACATATTAATCAAACTATCAAAAGTTAAATACAAGGAAAAAATATTAAAAGTGGCAAGGGAATAACAACAAATAACACAAAAGGGAATACACATAGGTTAATAGCTGACCTTTCAGCAGAAACTCTGCAAGCCAGAAGGGAGCGGCAGGACATAATTAAAGTGATGAAGGAGACAAACCTATAACCAAAATTACTCTACACAGCTAGTATCTCATTAAGACTTGACGGAGAAATTAAAAGCTTTACAGACAAGCAACAGCTAAGAGAATTCAGCACCACCAAACCAGCTTTACAAGAAATGTTAAAGTAACTTGTCTAGGCAGGAAACACAAGAGAAGGAAAGACCTACAATAACAAACCCAAAACAATTAAGAAAATGGTAAGAGGAACATACATATTGATAATTACCTTAAATGTAAATGGATTAAATGTTCCAACCAAAAGACATAGACTGGCTGAATGGATACAAAAACAAGACCCCTCTATATTCTGTCTACAATAAACCCACTTCAGACATAGGGACACATACATACTGAAACTGAGGGGATGGAAAAAGATATTCCATGCAAATGGAAATCAAAAGAGAGCTGGAGTAGCAATTCTCATATCAGACAAAATAGACTTTTAAACAAAGAATATTACAAGAGACAAAGAAGGACACTGCATAATGATCAAGGGATCAATCCAAGAGGAAGATACAACAATTGTAAATATTTATACACCCAACATAGGAGCACCTCTATACATAAGGCAAATACTAACAGCCATAAAAGGGGAAATCGACAGTAACACAATCATAGTAGGGGACTTTAACACCCCACTTTCACCAATGGACAGATCATCCAAACAGAAAATTAAAAAGGAAACACAAGCTTTAAATGATACATTAAAGAAGATGGACTTAATTGATATTTATAGGACATTCCATCCAACAACAACAGAATACACATTCTTCTCAAGTGCTCATGGAACATTCTCCAGGATATATCATATCTTGGGTCACAAATCCAGCATTGGTAAATTTAAGAAAATTGAAATTGTATCAAGTATCTTTTCTGACCATAAGGCTCTGAGACTAGATATCAATTACAGGAAAAGATCTGTAAAAAGTACAAACACATGGAGGCTATAAAATACGCTACTTAATAACCAAGAGAACACTGAAGAAATCCAAGAGGAAATAAAAAAATACCTAGAAACAAATGAAAATGAAAACACGACAACGCAAAACCTATGCGATGAAGCAAAAGCAGTTCTAAGAGGGAAGTTAACAGCAATACAATCCTACCTCAAGAAACAAGAAACACCTCAAATAAACAACCTAAACTTACACCTAAAGCAATTAGAGAAAGAAGAACAAAAAACGCCCAAAGTTAGCAGAAGGAAAGAAATCATAAAGATCAGATCAGAAATAAATGAAAAAAAAAAAAGTGAAGGAAACGATAGCAAAGATCAATAAAACTAAAAGCTGATTCTTTGAGAAGATAAACCAAATTGATAAACCATTAGCCAGACTCATCAAGAAAAAAAGGGAGAAGATTCAAATCAGTAGAATTAGAAATGAAAAAGAAGTAAAAACTGACACTGCAGAAATACAAAGGATCATGAGAGATTACTACAAGCAACTATTAGCCAATAAAATGGACAACCTGGAAGAAATGGACAAATTCTTAGAAATGCACAACCTTTCAAGACTGAACCAGGAAGAAAAAGAAAATATAAACAGACTAATCACAAGCACTGAAATTGAAACTGTGATTAAAAATATTCCAACAAACAAAAGCCCAGGACCAGATGGCTTCACAGGCACATTCTATCACACATTTAGAGAAGAGCTAACTCCTATTCTTCTCAAAACTTCCAAAAAAATAACTGAGAGAGGAACACTCCCAAACTCATCCTACAAGGCCACCATCACCCTGACACCAAAACCAGACAACGATGTTACAAAGAAAGAAAACTACAGGCCAATATCACTGGTGAACATTGATGCAAAAATCCTCAACAAAATACTAGCAAACAGAATCCAACAGCAAGTTAAAAGTATCATACACCATGATCAAGTGGAGTTTATCCCAGGAACGCAAGCATTCTTCAATATACGCAAATCAATCAATGTGATACACCATATTAACAAACTGAAGGAGAAAAACCATATGATCATCTCAATAGATGCAGAGAAAGCTTTCGACAAAATTCAACACCCATTTATGATAAAAACTCTCCAGAAAGTAGGCATAGAGGGAACTTTCCTCAACATAATAAAGGCTATATATGACAAACCCACAACCAACATCATCCTCAATGGTGAAAAACTGAAACCATTTCCACTAAGATCAGGAACAAGACAAGGTTGCCCACTCTCACCACTATTATACAACATAGTTTTGGAAGTGTTAGCCACAGCAATCAGAGAAGAAAAAGAAATAAAAGGAATCCAAATTGGAAAAGAAGAAGTAAAGCTGTCATTGTTTGCAGATGACATGATACTACACATAGAGAATCGTTAAGATGTTGCCAGAAAACTACTAGAGTTAATCAATGAATTTGGTAAAGTAGCAGGATACAAAATTAATGCACAGAACTCTCTAGCATTCCTATACACTAAAGATGAAAAATCTGAAAGTGAAATTAAGAAAACACTCCCATTTACCACTGCAACAAAAATAATAAAATATCTAGGAATAAACGTACCTAAGGAGACAAAAAGCCTGTATGCAGAAAATTATAAGACACTGATGAAAGAAATTAAAGATGATACATATAGATGTAGAAATATACCATGTTCTTTGAGTGGAAGAATCAACAGTGTGAATATGACTCTACTACCCAAAGCAACCTGCAGATTGAATGCAATCCCTGTCAAACTCCAATGACATTTTTCACAGAACTAAAACAAAAAAGTTCACAATTTGTATGGAAACACAAAAGACCCCAAATAGCCAAAGCAATCTTGAGAAAGGAAAACAGAGCTGGAGGAATCAGGCTCCCTGTCTTCAGACTATACTACAAAGCTACAGTAATCAAGACAGTATGGTACTGGCATAAAAACAGAAATATACATCAATGGAACAGGATAGAAAGCCCAGAGATAAACCCATGCACATGTGTTCACCTTATTTTTGACAAAGGAGGCAAGAATATACAGTGAAGAAAAGACAGCCTCTTCAATAAGTGGTGCTGGGAAAACTGGACAGGTACATGTAAAAGTATGAAATTAGAACACTCCCTAATACCATACACAAAAATAAACTCAAAATGGATTAAAAACCTAAATGTAAGGCCAGAGAGTATTAAACTCTTAGAGGAAAATATAGGCAGAACACTCTATGACATAAATCACAGCAAGATCCTTTTTGACCCACCTCCTAGAGAAATGGAAATAAAAACAAAAATAAACAAATGGGACCTAATGAAACTTCAAAGCTTTTGCACAGCAAAGGAAACCATAAGCAAGACGAAAAGACAACCCTCAGAATGGGAGAAAATATTTGCAAATGAAGCAACTGACAAAGGATTAATCTCCAAAATTTACAAGCAGCTCATGCAGCTCAATATCAAAAAAACAAAGAACCCAATCCAAAAATGGGGAGAAGACCTAAACAGACATTTCTCCATAGAAGATATACAGATTGCCAACAAAAACATGAAAGAATGCTCAACATCATTAATCATTAGAGAAATGCAAATCAAAACTACAATGAGAGATCATCTCACACTTGTCAGAATGGCCATCATCAAAAAATCTACAAACAATAAATGCCGGAGAGGGTGTGGAGAAAAGGGAACCCTCTTGTGCTGTTGGTGGGAATGTAAATTGATAAAGCCACTATGGAGAACAGTATGGAGGTTCCTTAAAAAACTAAAAATAGAGCTACCATATGACCCAGCAATTCCACTACTGGGCATATACCCTAAGAAAACCATAATTCAAAAAGAGTCATGTACCACAATGTTCATTGCAGATCTTTTTACAGTAGCCAGGACATGGAAGCAACCTATGTGTCCAACAACAGATGAATGGATAAAGAAGATGTGGCACATATATACAATGGAATATTACTCAGCCATAAAAAGAAAAGAAATTGAATTATTTGTAGTGAGGTGGATGGACCTAGAGTCTGTCATACAGAGTGAAGTAAGTCAGAAAGAGAAAAACAAATACCCTATGCTAACACATATATATGGAATCTAAAAAACAACAACAAAAAAATGGTCATGAAGAACCTAGGGGCAAAACGGGAATAAAGACACAGACCTACTAGATAATGGACTTGAGCATACAGGGAAGGGGAAGAGTAAGCTGGGACAAAATGAGAGAGTGGCATGGACATATATACACTACCAAACGTAAAATAGGTAGCTAGTGGGGAGAGCTGCATAGCACAGGGAGATCAGCTCTGTGCTTTGTGACCACCTAGAGGGGTGGGAAGGGGAGGGTGGGAAGGAGGGAGACACAAGAGGGAAGAGATATGAGGACATATGTGTATGTATAACTGATTCACTTTGTTATAAAGCAGAAATTAACACACCATTGTAAAGCAATTATACTCCAATAAAGATGTTTAAAAAAATAAATAAATTTAAAAAATTCAATAATTTGTAAATGTCAAAAATATACATATATTTATTGAGTCAAAAACTCTTCTATGGTGGAGAGATAATAGAAAAACACACTGAACAGAAGAATCCTAGTCCTTTCTGTGATAGAGCTCACATTCTTGTAGGAGAGACAATACACCGATAAATGAAATGCCATGTTAATAAATAATAAGGGTGAAGGAAACATTTAAGAGTGGAGGCTACAGAGAAGATGCTATACTAATAAAGTTGTTAAGGAGGACCTCTTAGAAGAGGAGGTATTTCAGGTGAGACTGAATGCAGTGAAGGAGTGTATGATGGAAGCAAATGTGTAAAAAATAGACTCTTTTTATAAGGTGGTAAGAAATTGGGTTCTTAAAGAAAAATATTACTTGTGCCGTGAATGGAAGGCAGAGTATGGGTAGGTGGGAAAGATATTCCTGCCAAAAAACTGGAATATAAGATTATGTAAACATGGATGGAGTATTTAAGCACTAACTATCATGTCCACACAGCAGGTGTGTAGTGGGATGTGGTAGAACAGGAGTGAGTTTTTGTCAAATTGTGGATTTCTACTCAATAATATCAACATTTTTCTATAGTCAATGAGAAACTGTATATGTTTTTTGAAAGCAAGGTACCTGGTCAGCAGATGTGAGGGAAAGGTCAAGGCAGATGTAGCATTTAGAACAGGGCTTTTCAAGGAGATATCCTGAGGTAATTCTAGCCCCACTAGAACTAATTGAAAAAGGAACTCAACAAAATAAGTTTGGGAAGCATAGTTTTGAATGACCCTGGGAGTTCAAAATGGACTTTAAAAAGTTATTCACTTAACAGAGTTTAACCCAGAGCTTTCCAGTGATATTTTAGCATAGAACATCCACCACCTTCTTTTGGTGGGGAACTTTTTTCTACACAATAGAAGAGAGTTATTGCAATACTGCCAAGGAGCATTAAATAGAACTTGAAATTGAATGGCAAAGTAAGTTAAAGTTTTCAGATAAAAGAAAGTTATGAAACAATGCCTCACTGTTAGATCAATTGGTGAACAAGACTCACAATAAATGAGAACAATGTTAATTAAGCAACAGATATTAATCAGATATTAATTTTCTATTTTGGCTGGTGGATATTGATTTGAATGGCTAACAATAGAGGAAATCCTTAAAAGGGAAATAATCTTGTGTGATTAATATCTACAAATAAATCACTGCCCATAGATATTAAATGACATTACAAAAATTGAAATTTGTGCAAGCTGTGAAAGAATATGAACAATGCACAGGACATTCGTTTAATATTCATCCTCAAATGCTAGTTGTTTATCAAACAGCTTTTAGGTTGCAGGATAACCTTTCAGAATTTGAAGGTGAATCAGACTCCAGTCAGAATAATGGAAGTGGTACATTCTAGGAGCATAACACATTTCTTATTGTCTATAGGTACATAAACTGTATGCAATTAAATACAATGATATTATGGAATCTTAACATGAGAAAAGATTGATTTCAATTACATATGTATCTGAAATTCAACTTTAAGAAAGTTATAGAGCCTAACTTCCCAGCCTTGACACTCCTTCATTTGTTCCCACCGCAATGCTTCTTCTGTCGCAAGACAAGTCCCTGGTTCCCATCACCATTTTTTTATTCATTAATTTATTCCTCTTTGCAGTTCTTTCCTCTCTGACAACTTGCAATGAGCCATCCTTTCAATCATCCCCCTGAACTCCCCTGGCTCCTTGTCTTTGCTTCCCAGTCTCCATAGGCTGAGCCAGGACCAGCACAGCTTTCTGCTTCATGGGCCACAGAACTGCTGAGCCCTCCCAAGGAAGATCTTCCCAGCAGCCACCCTGACCACATACTGGTAATCTGGAGCTAACTGTGACGCTCACTGGTTCTGATCTTTTCAGTTCTTGCCTTTGACCTGCAGGTGAATTCTACACAAAGGAATACAAGGTCCTTCATATCATGAACCTTCTTTACCTCTCCTCTGGTCACTTATACTGCTCTACCATCTATTTGAACTATTTGAAGTTCCCTGAATGAGCCATGCTTATATGCAAGTAGGCCTTCACATGTGAATCTCTCAGCCTAGAAGAGCTCTCCTCTTCCTCAATATGGTTAAATGTTCTTCCTTCTTCAAGATTTCATTCCACTGACCCCCTCCTCCAAAAGTCTTCTGTGAGGTACCAGGGGTTCTACCTCCTTACTTTTTAGCACCCTATGTTACCCTTCCTGCTATTGCTCACTTTGTTTTGGCACTGAGATTGCCCCCGTCTCTCTCCTCCTGGGACTATGAGTTCCTGGCGGTCTCAGTCTGGATTGAATTCACCAGTGCATTCCAGATACCAGCACAGAGCATAGGACACAATGGGTGAATGAAGTACCTCTATATTTCATGTGTATAGATATTTCAAATGTTTGATAGTCAATTATTCACATCCCTTGGAAAGAGAAATATATATAATGTGTGTGTGTGCATGTATATATATATATATATATATATATATATATATATATATATATATATATATATATATATATATATATACATGTGACAGAGAGATTGTTTGACTATGAGGAATTGGCTTATACTATTAAGGAGTTTGAGAAATCCCAGGATCTGCTGTCTGCAAACTGGAGACCCAGGAAAGCTGGTTGTGTAATTCCAATCTGAATCTGAAGGCCTGGGAACCAGGGAAGCCAGTGGTGTAAGTCCCAGTGCAAGAGCAGGAAAAGATGAGATGGCCCAGCTCAGCAGAAAGGCAGGAAGGGGACGAATCTTCCCTTCCTCCACCTCTTGTTCTATTCAGGCCCTTAGCAGATTGGGTAATACCTACCCACATTGGGGAGGGCGATTTACTTTACCAAGCCCACAGATTCAAATGCTAATTTCATAAAGAAACACTCTCACAGACACACCCAGAAATAGTGTTTAATCTGGGAAGCCCGTGGCCCAGTCAAGTTGACACCAAAGATTAACCATCACAGGAGTTAAACTGATTTCATGCAGCTGCAGTCTACTGACCTTTGCCAACACTTAAAAGAGATCCTCTTTATTCGCCCGACAGATGGAACCCCAATTTTACAATGGTGAGTAGACAGTTGCTACCTGGCTTTTAATCCTGCTCTTCCATAGACACAGACTTTGAACATAACAAATTGATAAATTTGGGGTCAATCTGTTGTGGTCTCTTAGATTTTTAAATTTTATCTCCAGTACAAGGGGGTTTGTGAGGCTTGTGGAAAGGGAGGGTGTTTCCTGACCAGTCACTTGCTCACATGCAGTCTTGGTGTAGAGATCCTCGTTGGGCACCACATTTCCATAGTAAAGATATCACCTTCAGGACCAAAGACCCTCTTTTAAATTTACCTGCAGAGGATATAAAGGTGTGAGCAGCTGTGTAAAATACTAAGGATGTGAGCAAACAGGAAAACGATGGTTCACTATAACAGACTTCCATTCAATGTGTGTGGTGGCTTATAACTCAGCCTTTCAAAGACCTTACTTTTTCCAACTTCCTAGTCTAACCCCAGAAATTGATAAGGAGATAGAACAGCATGTAGGAGTCAAGTTAAACCTACATGGTTCCAAATCCCAATTTGCTGCATCTTAAGAATCAAATTCCTTATCTCTATAATGGAGGTTAATAACTACCCAAGAGTGTTAATGGGAGATGTGAAAGAGAAAATGCATTTACAAAGCACAGCATTTGGGAAGCATTTATAAGTGATAAAAATATAAGTGATTCTTAGTAGTATTTCTCACTGTGAAAAATATAGAAATTCCTCAGGAGGGGACCCACAGATATGGCTCAAAAGAAACATCAAAAGTAAAAGATTTGAAGACACAGAAAACAAACTTATGGTTACCAAAGGGGACAGCAGGGCAGGTGGAGGGGGGCAGAGATAAATTAGGAGTTTGGGATTAACATATACACACTACTGTATATAAAATAGGTAAACAACAAGGACCTACTGTATAACACAGGGAACTATACTCAATATCTTGCAATAATCTAAAACAGAAAAGAATCTGAAAAAAGAATATATGTATACATATATATATGTATAACTGAATCACTCTGCTGTACACTTAAAAGTAACAGAACATTGTAACTTAACTATACTTCAACAAAAATGCAATTAAAAAATCAATAGCATAGTTGAGAAAAAAATCAAAAAATAAAAGTAAATGATTTGATCTGAAAAAGTAATTGATTATAGCAGGTGGAAATTGTTCCAGAATGCAGCAAATATTTGGTGTCCACATAGTCAAATTTTAAAAAATGAAAATTTACCTTCAGAAGGAAAAAGTATCTGATATTCTATTAAAATATCATGAATTCATTTTTGACCATGTTCTTTGGTACCGACCGACATGCCTGGCATGGAGCTTGGTGTAACGGGAATCGTGATGGCCAAGCCTAATGTGGTCCCTTCCCCCAGTGAATGAAAAGGACAAAGTGTAAAGAGCAAAGGCATTGCAGACTTACATCTTGGATCATTGCTTTGAAGAGTAAATTCAAAGTGCCATGCAGTGGGGTGGGGAGAGGAGGAAGGTCCTAATCTAGCCAAGGGGATGGGGTATGGCAGGACAATGTCTTTGGTGAAGTTCCATTTACTATTAGCTCCAATGTTTTCAAGAAATGGAAAACCCAACATATAGTATCAAAATCAATAATAAGCACGACAACATGATCCAATTTGTTCTTTAAATAATTACTCCACCTATAATGCGTTAGGGAGATTTGGGGAGTAAAATATGGATGAAGGGAGACAATATTTTTATTTTTTTTCAAAAAACACAATTGTGCACAAACTGTGCATCAGGCTTCGGGTTAGATACATGAAAAGATGGATAAAGTCTTTGCCTTTATGGAACTTACAAAGTATGAATGACATATATGAAAATGTAAGAAAAGGACTATAGATTGTGATAAGCACAAGAAATTAACCAAACGGGATGCTACGATAGGAATAAGATTTGGAGTAGTCAAGAAGAGCACCTGACATTTAATCTGAGAGCTGAAGGATGGTGGACATAGTTAAGCATAAGGTGATGGGGGGACAGAAACATGAGAAAGAGACTAAGATGTATTTGACCTAGAGATGATCATACTAAGTGAGATAAGTCAGACAGAGAAGGAAATACCATATGATATCACTTATATGTGGAATCTAAAAAAAAAATGACACAAATGGACTTACCTACAAAACAGAAACAGACTCGCAGACTTAGAGAACAGACTTGTGGTTGCTAAGGGGGAGGGGTGGATGGGGAGGGATGGCCTGGGAGTATGGGACTAGCAGATACAAACAATTATATTATATATATGTATAACTGAATCACTTTGCTGTACACCAGAAACTAACACAATGTTTTAAATCAATTATACTTCAATAAAATAAAACATAAAATAAAGATATATCTGAAAGGTATCAGTCAAATTGATAATGGATTTATAAAGAGATAAGGGGGAGAAAGTTGCCAGTAATGATTCTTAGATTTTTTGTGTGTGTAGGCAATAGAGTAAATCGTATGACACTAGTAGATGGAGAACAAAAGGCATGCCCAGATAAAAATGTAATTTTGCGGTCATTAGCATTAGATGCCACATTGCTCCAAAAGGAGAAGAAAATGTGGCTCCAGGGGACCCATGCATCTCTTCTTTCATTCATCTCTTTCCTGCCAAGCAATTATTGTTTAATTGGAAATCTATTCCCCTTTAGATGACCTCTCCTAAATCAAATCTAACCAACAATCAACGAGCATTTTCAGAGTGCCTGCTGTGTGTAGGACATTTTGTTTTCAAAGCAAAGTATTAACATTTGGAATATTAAGACAATTATGTATTTATAGAAAGTGTGGAATCTTTCACTATCAGATTTAGCAAATAAAGTTGATGTCATGTATTAATGGCCGTCAGCAAACCTTCTTTACAGGTTATATAGAATTCTCTATCTGCATTTCAGAGCTTCTTGTTTCCACCAGTAGGACAGATTACTGGTAAGCTCTGCTTTTTTTGGTTTGCTTGTTTATTTTGCTGTCTCATAAAGTCTACGGTATAATTGCAAATTTTTACATCATAAAAGATGTGAAGAGAGTGATTTTGAATGCAGTAGCAATAAAATTTCTTTCCTTTTTTTTTTTTTTTTTTTGGAAAAAGGGAAATTTAATGGAAAATAGGGTTTATTACTCCTCATTTATACCAAAATGTACTTTGGCCACATCACACCCCAGAATGATCCCTGTTGGCAGAAAATACTAGAAGACTAGATTTCTGCTTATTCATGCATGCATTCTTTTTGCAATGGAGACCTTGGACCTGGTTTGGTCAAACACATGTAAACCTATGTTCTGAAGTGTTAAAAAGCCATAAAAAGCCATGCTACTGCTTGCCAAGGAAATTTTCTGAAGAATGTTTGGAGGAATGAATGGAATTTCAAGTCTGGTGTTCAGTGTGTCATCATCATTCTCTAAATTTACTTCTTAGCTATGCTGAAATATAAAAGCTCAGCTAAAATTTTACTGCTTTGTCTATTTAATATGGCAATTTGAATAATACCAGAAGAAAATGGAAGCACAATTACATGTTTTTCTAAATTCAGAACTAGTCCAATGGGCTATTTTTATATGTATTGTTAGATCAGAGCTCAGATAAAATTTAGTATTCAAATATAATCTCCTAAACACAAAAAGCAGCCATCTGAGTGAGATAATTACATATCTAAGGCTGGCAAAAATGATTTGGATTAGAATAATAGAAAAAGGTGGAGAGCAGAAATTCTTTTTTATTTTTTTAAATTTTTATTTATTTTTTAACATCTTTATTGGAATATAATTGCTTTACAATGTTGTGTTAGTTTCTGCTGTATAACAAGGTGAATCAGCTATATGTATACATATATCCCCATATTCCCTCCCTCTTGCGTCTCCCTCCCACCCTCCCTATCCCGCAGCTCTAGGTGGTCACAAAGAACCGAGCTAATCTTCCTGTGCTATGTGGCTGCTTCCCACTAGCTATCTATTTCACATTTGGTAGTGTATATATGTCAATGTCACTCTCTCACTTCATCCCAGCTTATGCTTCCACCTCCCTATGTCCTCAAGTCCATTCTCTACATCTGCCTCTTTATTCCTGTCCTTCCCCTAGGTTCTTCATGACCTTTTTTTTTTTTTTTTTAGATTCCATATATATGTGTTAGCATACGGTATTTGTTTTTCTTTTTCTAACTAACTTCACTCTGTATGACAGACCCTAGGTCCATCCACCTTGCTACAAATAACTCAATTTCATTTCTTTTTATAACTGAGTAATATTCCATTGTATATATATACCACATTCTCTTTCTCCATTCATCTGTCAATGGGCACTTAGGTTGCATCCATGTCCTGACTATTGTAAATAGTGTTGCAATGAACATTGAGGTACATGACTCTTTTTCAATTATGGTTTTCTCAGGGTATATGCCCAGTAGTGGGATTGCTGGGTCATAAGGTAGTTCTATTTTTAGTTTTTTAAGGAACCTCCATACTGTTCTCCATAGTGGCTGTATCAGTTTACATTCCCACCAACAGTGCAAAGAGGGCTTCATTTACTCCACACCCTCTCCAGCATTTATTGTTTGTAGATTTTTTGATGATGGTCGTTCTGACCAGTGTGAGGTGATACCTCATTGTAGTTTTGATTTTCCTTTCTTTAATGATTAGTGATGTTGAGCATCCTTTCATGTGTTTATTGGCAATCTGTATATCTTCTTTGGAGAAATGTCTATTTAGTCTTCTGGCCATTTTTGGATTGGGTAGTTTGTTTTTTTGAAATTGAGCTGCATGAGCTGCTTGTGTATTTTGGAGATTAATCCTTTGCCAGTTGTTTCGTTTGCAAATATTTTCTTCCATTCTGAGTGTTGTCTTTTTGTCTTGTTTATGGTTTCCTTAGCTGTGCAAAAGCTTTTAAGTTTCATTAGGTTGCATTTGTTTATTTTTGTTTTTATTTCCATTTCTCTAGGAGGTGGGTCAAAAAGGATCTTGCTGTGATTTATGTCTTAGAGTGTTCTGTCTCTGTTTTCCTCTAAGAGTTTTCTAGTGTCTGGTCTTACATTTAGGTCTTTAATCCATTTTGAGTTTATTTTTGTATATGGTGTTAGGGAGTGTTATAATTTTATTCTTATACATGTAGCTGTCCAGTTTTCCCAGCACCATTTATTGAAGAGGCTGTCTTTTCTCCATGTGCATGGGTTTATCTCTGGACTTTCTATGCTGTTCCATTGATCTATATTTCTGATTTTGTGCACACACCATACTGTCTTGATTACTGTAGCTTTGTAGTGTAGTCTGAAGTCAGTGAGCCTGATTCCTCCAGCTCTGGTTTCTTTCTCAAGTTTGTTTTGGCTATTTGGGGTCTTTTGTGTTTCCATAGAAATGGTGGAACATTTTGTTCTAGTTCCATGAAAAATGCCATTGGTAGTTTGACAGGGATTGCATTGAATCTGTAGATTGCTTTGGATAGTATAGTCGTTTTCACAATATTGATTCTTCCAACTTAAGAACATGGTGTACACCTCCAACTGTTTGTATCATCTTTAATTTCTTTCGTTAGTGTCTTATAGTTTTCTGAGTACAGATCTTTTGTCTCCTTAGGTAGGTTTATTCATAGGTGCTTTATTCTTTTTGTCACAATGGTAAATGGGAGTGTTTCCTTAATTTATTTTTCAGACTTTTCATCATTAGTGTATAGCAACACAAGAGATTTCTGTGCATTTATTCTGTATCCTGCTACTCTACCAAATTCATTGATTAACTCTAGTAGTTTTCTGGTAGCACGTTTAGGATTCGCTATGTATAGTATCATGTCACCTGCAAACAGTGACAGTATTCTTCTTTTCAGATTTGAATTCCTTTTATTTCTTTTTCTTCTCTGATTGCTGTGACTAAAACTTTGAAAACTGTGTTGAATAATAGGGGTAAGAATGGGCAACCTTGTCTTGTTCCTGATCTTAGAAGAAATTGTTTCAATTTTTCACCATTGAGAATGATGTTGGCTGTGAGTTTGCCATATATGGCCTTTATTATGTTGAGGTAGGTTCCCTCTATGCCTACTTTCTGGATAGTTTTTATCATAAATGGGTGTTGAATTTTGTCAAAGGCTTTTTCTGCCTCTATTGAGATTTTTGTATGCTTTTTATGCTTCATTTGTTAATATGGTGTATCACATTGAATGATTTGCGTATATTGAAGAATGCTTGCATTCCTGGGATAAACCCAACTTGATCATGGTGTATGATCTTTTTAATGTGCTGTGGGATTCTATTTGCTAGTATTTTGTTGAGGATTGTTGCATCTATGTTCATCAGAGTTATTGGACTGTAGTTTTCTTTTTGGGACATCTTTGTCTGGTTTTGGTATCAGGGTGATGGTGGCCTCGTAGAACAAGTTTGGGAGTGCTCCTCTCTCTCCTATATTTTGGAAGAGTTTGATAAGGATAGATGTTAACTCTTCTCTAAATGTTTGATAGAATTCGCCTGTGAAGCCATCTGGTCCTGGACTTTTGTTTGTTGGAAGATTTTTTAATCACAGTTTCAATGTCAGTGCTTGTGATTGGTCTGTTTATATTTCCTATTTCTTCTTGCTTCAGTCTTGGAAGGTTGTGCTTTTCTAAGAATTTGTCCTTTTCTTCCAGGTTGCCCATTTTACTGGCCTACCGTTGCTTGTAGTATTCTCTCATGATCCTTTGTATTTCTGCAGTGTCAGTTGTTACTTCTCTTTTTTCATTTCTAATTCTGTTGTTTTGAAGCTTCTCCCTTTTTTTCTTGATGAGTCTGGTCAACGGTTTATCAATTTTTTTTATCTTCTCAAAGAAACAGCCTTTAGTTTTATTGAGCTTTGCTATTGTTTCCTTCATTTCTTTTTCATTTATTTCTGATGTGATCTTTATGATGTCCTTCCTTCTGCTGACTTTAGTTTTTTTTTGTTGTTGTTGTTCTTCTTTCTCTATTTGCCTTAGGTGTAAGGTTATGTTGTTTATTTGACATTTTTCTTGTTTCTTGAGGTAAGATTGTGCTCCTAAAAACTTCCTGCCGAGAGCTGCTTTTGCTGCATCCCATAGGTTTTGGGTTGTCGTGTTTCCATTGTCATTTGTTACTAGGTATTTTTTGATCTCCTCTTTGATTTCTTCAGTGATCTCTTGGTTATTTAATAGTGTATTGTTTAGCCTCCATGTGTTTGTATTTTTTACAGATTTTTTCCTGTAATTGATATGTAGTCTCATAGTGTTGTGGTCAGAAAAGATACTTGATATGATTTAATGTGTAATTTAAAGCTTTTGTTTCCCTATTTATTTGCATTTTGAATGTTCTGTCCGGTGGTGAAAGTGGTGTGTTAAAGTCCCCTACTATTATTTCGTTACTGTCAATTTCCCCTTTTATGGTTGTTAGCATTTGCCTTATATTGAAGTGTTCCTATGTTGGATGCATAAATATTTACAATTGTTATATCTTCTTCTTGGATTGATCCCTTGATCATTATGTAGTGTCCTTCTTTTTCTCTTGTAATAGTCTTTATTTTAAATTGTATTTAATAGTCTTTATTTTTTCTGATATGAGAATTGCTACTCCAGCTTTTTTTTGATTTCCATTTGCATAGAATATCTTTTTCCATCCTCTCACTTTCAGTTTGTATGTGTCCTTAGGTCTGAAATAGGTCTCTTGTAAACAGCATATGTACGGCTCTTGTCTTTGTATCCATTCAGCCAGTCTGTGTCTTTTGGTTGGAGCGTTTAATCCATTTACATTTACATAACAAGGTAAGTATTGATATGTATGTTCCTATTACCATTTTCTTAATTGTTTTGGGTTTGTTTTTGTAGGTTTTTTCCTTGTCTTGTGTTTCCTGCCTAAAGAAGTTCCTTTAGCATTTGTTGTAAAGCTGGTTTGGTGGTGTTGAATTCTCTCAGCTTTTGCTTGTCTGTAAAGCTTTTAATTTCTCCGTTAAATCTGAATGAGATCCTTGCTGGTGGGAATAATCTTGGTTGTAGGTTTTTCCCTTTCATCACTTTAAATATGTCCTGCCACTCCCTTCTGGTTTGTAGAGCTTCTGCTGAAAGATCAACTGTTAACCTTATGGGGATTCCTTTGTATGTTATTTGTTGCTTTTCCCTTGTTGCTTTCAATTTTTTTCTTTGTATTTAATTTTTGATAGTTTGATTAATATGTGTCTTGGCATGTTTCTCTTTGAATTTATCCTGTATGGGACCCTCTGTTCTTCTTGGATTTATTGGCTGTTTCCTTTCCCATATTAAGGAAGTTTTCAGCTATAATCTCTTTAAATATTTTCTCAGTCCTTTTCTTTTTCTCTTCTTCTTTTGGGACCCCTATAATTCGAATGTTGGTGCATTTAATATTTTCCCAGAAGTCTCAGAGACTGTCCTCAATTCTTTTCATTCTTTTTCCTTTATATTGCTATGCAATAGTTATTTCCACTATTTTATCTTCCAGGTCACTTTTCTGTTTGTCTGCCTCAGTTATTCTGCTATTGATCCCTTCTAGATAATTTTTAATTTCATTTATTGTGTTGTTTATCATTGTTTGTTTGCTCTTTAGTTCTTCTAGGTCCTTGTTAAATATTTCTTGTATTTTCTCCATTCTATTTCCAAGATTTTGGATCATCTTTACTATCATTACTCTGACTTCTTTTTTAGGTAGACTGCCTATTTCCTCTTCATTTGTTTGATCTGGTGGGTTTTTACCTTGCTCCTTCATCTGCTGTGTATTTCTCTGTCTTCTCATTTTGCTTAACTTACTGTGTTTGGAGTCTCCTTTTCACAGGCTGCAGGTTCGTAGTTCCCATTGTTTTTGGTGTCTGCCCCAGTGGGTAAGGTTGGTTCAGTGGGTTGTATAGGCTTCCTGGTGGAGGGGACTGGTGCCTGTGTTTGGTGGATGTGGCTGGATCTTTTCTTTCTGGTGGGCAGGAACACATCCAGTGATGTGTTTTGGGGTGTCTGTGAGCTTATTATGATTTTAAGCAGTCTCTCTGCTAATGGGTGTCGTTGTGTTCCTGTCTTGCTGGTTGTTTGGCATGTGGTGTTCAGCACTGGAGCTTGTTGGTCATTGAGTGGAGCTGGGTCTTAACGTTGAGACAGAGATCTCTGGAAGAGCTCTTGATAATTGATATTATGTGGGACCAGGAGGTCTCTTGTTGTCCATTGTCCTGAACTCAGCTCTCCCACCTCAGAGGCTCAGGCTTGACACCTGGCTGGAGCACCAAGACCCTGTCAGCCACATGGTTCCTGTTGTTAGATGATCCACATTTCATCTGGAAAGGGCATAAATCTGGCAGTCTCACTTCAGGCCTAACCCATCCACCTTTTTTCCCTTTGTGCCTAGTCTGCTCATAGCACTTGCACATTTCACTTGCTCATAGCGGGCACCATGCAGAGGCCTTTTCCCTAGCACTTCAGACCAGAGTTCCTCACGAAACGGTTCAGCCTAAACCTCAGCTCAGGACGTGCACTGAATCTCCTCACAGGACACTCAACTCAAGATTCGGAAATTATTTTTTAAAGCAACTTCCATTAAATTTTATCCTAGAAATATAAGTTCAATTCGTGAACAATAATAAGAGTTATGAACAAGTACTTATCAGAAAGGTAATTCTTCTATCAGCCTTAAAATAAGTTAGCACTTTCTTTTCCTCAATCCTTTTATTCTCATTTTTTCAGAAACACTTTCTTGTCATAATCACCCCCTAAAATTCAGTTAATGAAAATCAATCATCATTTCTTCTTACTTAAAAAAAAATAGTATAGCATAGTTGAGATCTTTTATTTTGTCAATTACTTGTAAATAGATGAAGGAGGAATTTCCAAACTACAAGTACTAACAAAATCTAGAGACAAGAACATATTTGTTCTTGAAATATGAACACATCCATTAAAGTTTGTTATACTTAATGTCAAGTTAAGTTATCAAACTAAACCAGCCAAAACAGTGTCCTCTGAAAATAATACTGGCAGTTTCAAATTGTATATCAAATGAGAATAAGAAGAATCTGTTTATAACACTCCCTCCAGGTGTGTTTTTTAATGACATTTTTGTGGTACTGGAAAATATGATAAATTTTCTCAGTCTAGACAGATTAAAAACATACAGATTGGTATAATAATTTATAATTGACAAAGAACCTAGATAAGCATTATGCATATCCCTGTAAGAGCAGCAATAGAAATAGCATTTCCTTGTTTTCCTTTTCGGGTTCCTGAGACTCAGAGAAACCAAATGACTTACCCAAGGTCTCATAGTTAGTGACCAACTTGAGATTATCTCATATCTCCATACCACAAAAATGCTTTGCTTGTTTTTTAAACAATGTTAACTCTTCCACTTGAATATTAATTTAAAATCTCAGCATATGATATTTTTTACATGTCCATGGGTTCTGGTGAAGGATAAAAATGTTTCAGTTGTATTCGTTTAAATGGAAAATGAATTCTCACAATCTCATATAGTCACCTTATCCATCTCTATAGCCACAGAGTTACTAATGTCCAATTAAAAGCAATTAATTGAAAATATTCCTTTGAGCAGGAAGAAATGCATCACCACAAGTATGATTATGTATAGTCATTGTCTATTGAAAAATCATTAACACATAGGAATAATAAATATGCAAAAAGAATGGAGTGCCAATTACAGATTACAGATGATACTTTTTATTCACTTTACCCTGATACAGTTGAGGTGATGAGTCATGATATTAACATTCCCAGAGTGTTCCCAAATAATGGGCTTTAAAACACTGACTCTTCTGTTAATGACATTTGAAACAGCCTAATTCAGTTTTTACTTTGCTGTGTGGCAGGCACAGTGTAAATTATTTTATGGAAAAGAAAAAACAAATGTGATTTTTAGTTCTAACAACAATCTTTTCAAATAATTATTATCATCCTGTTATACAGATGAGGAAACTGAGATTTACAGATTCCAAGACATTTGCCCCAAATCACTTGAATAGACATGATGGAGCTAAAATTCAAATTCAGGACTCTTTCAATCCAGAAATCATGCTTTTTCTATTATGTTAACAGATGAGTCATTCAAATGAGTCAAATATCAGCAGTTTCTTATGGTCCAACCTGACATATGGGTCATCAAGTGTTTTTAATACTGGCATTTTTAAAGATTAAAGATGGTAAACAAACCAAAAACATTATATCGTATTTTAATCTTTTAAAGTTCAGTGTACATAAGTGTGTATTTAGTTATCTACATTTACATATACTTAGTAATTACTAAAGCTACTTAAATATTTTAAACTATAAGCTATTTAAAGATTTAAAAATTCAGGAAGATACACTTCTATGTTTAAAGATAAAAAAAATCCACTTAGAGAATGCCTTTTATAAAACCACAGCCTGTGATGCAATGTGTATAGTAAGAAAAAATAAATGGAGTATATGGGTTTGAATTATGAATTCATCCTTCATTAACCATGTGAACTTTGGCAAATCTCTGCTAACTTTGCTGTACTCAGTTTCCTTATCTGTAAAATAATGGAACAATTACTACAAAATAAAATCTACTTTATAGACTATAGTGGGAATTAATTATGATTATGTGTTTTAGTTTTCTTTCACAATTACCTTTCAGTATTAGAAAATCTTATCTGTACAAAAGATTTTTCCATATTTTAGGAAAAAATAATTTTATTAGGAAGGTATAATTTAAGAAATATTGAAAAACTGCATGTTAATTAATCAGAGTTTGTTTTATTAGTCAAGATAGATTTTGTTTTGCTTTAGTGGCAAGCACAAATTCTTGATATTTTTTTCTTTCATGAAAGATAGCCATGGGGGCTTGGCAAGAGCTGGGGGAGCGAGTCTTTATCACACACAGTCACTCAGGATATGGAAGCAGGGAAACAGCCAGAACAGCAGGGTCTTACAGCAATTAGTGCCTTGGTCTAGAAGTGACATAAATCATTTCTACTCACCTATCCGCAGGCAGGTAGGAAGAGTAGGTTTCCATATGCCCAGAAGGAGAGAAGAGCCCATTTTTGTGACCTTAGCGATATCTGTGCAGGTGCTGTAGACTCAGCTGGTTTCTACTAGCCCTGCCTTCAAATATTCTTTGCTTTCAGAAACAGATTCATTTTTGGGGAAAAAAAATTAACATAGGCAGATTTTGCTGACTCATCAATGTAACTTCCTTTTCCTTTTTCTTCTAATACATACCTGAAATGCTGTACTTCTTGGTAACAAGGATTTTGTAGCCCAAAAAGAAAGATATTCTCTGATAAAATTGATTTGTCACTGTGTGGACCTTTTTCTCTGCTTGCAAAATCAATCCTGAATATTTTAAGATATCTTGTAAAGGAAACAACAGTAAACAAAACCCTTCTCCTTATACTTCTTTGTCCTACATGAGTGTCAATGTAGAAATTGCTCTGCTGTGGATACAGTTACAGAAATAGTTACATTGATTGTCTTGTCATAGTTACTTAAAATCTTGCATCTTTTCGGAATTTTCCTGTGCTGAAATAGAGGGGCTCTGAATAGCAGGTTCCCACTTGGAAGGTTCCCTGGGAACAGAGACTGTGTCCTCCTCAAATTTCCTGTGTTCATTGTGTCAATAGTAGTACTCTCCATGTTTTGTGCTCATTTTTACTGAACTGGAATGTCACATCAGATTGCTGTATATTTCTCCATATTGGAAAACAAGTTATCTACCTGTTTCTGTACTTCTTATGCGTTAGGATCTAACCACTAAATTTTATTTTTATTTACTTCCTATTTTCCTTTCCACAGATGTTAAACAACAAGGTACATTTTATGGCCATGATATTATGTTCCATAACTAAGTTTAACCTCACTAGAAGTTTATAGTTTAAGACAATAATTTCACCTGATATTCTCTAAATGGTCAAGTTGACTAATGACTAATCTTGGCTGATGCATGTTTTACTTAATATTCTGCATATTTACATTTTAAGACATTGGCTATTTCTAAGTCAAAATAAAGTAGATTTCAAATCATTACATTATTGAAGGTGAGTGTACATCTGTCCCAGGAAGCCTCTTTCCTTGTTGTTAATACATTCAATTATGTTTTTCTATTAATTCCCTCATATTTGAGGACCATTAATTTAATTGATTTTAATTGTACAAAGTAATTATTATGTATGATGTTAGCTGTAAGTTTTGTGGATGCTGTGTATTGAACAGAGGAAGATCTCCTCTATTCTGATTTTGCTGAAGTTCTTGTGTGTATTGGATTTTGCCCAATTCTTCTTCTGCATCAATTGATATGATTATGTGTATATATATATATAGATATAGATAGGGATATAGATATAGATTTTTTTTGATACACTGGATTACAATGATTCGTTTTCAAAAGGTAAACTAGCCTTGCATTCCTGGGATAGATGATAGACATCACTTGGTGTCAAATTATTTTATGCATTTCTGGATTCAACATGGATATATTTTGTTGTGGATTTTCACACCTAAATTCATGAAAGATACTGGTTTGTAGTTTTCTTCTCATCCCTCTCTCTCTCACGCCCCCTCTCTCTCTCCTGTCTTTGTCTTGTTTTTAGTATCAGAGTAATATTAGCTTTGTGAAATTCACTAAGAAAGTATTTCCTCTTCCTCTGTTTTCTGAAAGAGATTGTGTAATATTGATATGAATTCTTCTTCACAGATTTGGTAGAACTCTCCAGTGAAACACTGTGGGTCTGTAGAAATCTCTTTTGAGTGTTTTTAAGTTATAAATTCAAATGACTCAGTGGTTATAGAATTATTCAAATTGTTTCATCTTGGTTGAATTTTGATAGTTTCTGGTTTTTGAGAAATAAGTCCATTTCTTAAGTTGTCAACTTTATGACCATGTAGGAGTTTACAATGTTCCTTTATCATCCTTTTAATGGTTGCAACATTTACAGTGATATCCTGTCTCATTCCTGAAATTGCGGCTTTGTGTCTTCTCTCAATTCATCTTTATTGATCTTTTTAATCTATTTTACTGATGTTTTGAAGAAAGGACTTTTCATTTCATTGAGTTTCTCTATTGTTTTCAATTCCATTTGTTTCTGTTTTTATCTTTATAATTTTCCTCCTGTGTTTGCTTTGTATTTATTTTGTTCTTCTAATTTCTTGTGGTAAGAACTTAGATTATTGATTTGTAAACATTCTGTGGTCTGCATTTCCTTCTCTGCACTACTTTAGCCACATTTTGCATACTTTCATAAGTTTTATATTCATTCCATCTATATAATTTTTTTTTGAGAGACTTCCTCTCTGATTTATGGATTATGAAGAAGAGTCTTGTTTAATTTCCAATTGTTTGGAGACTTTTCCTGCTACATTTCTGTTATTGATTTCCAGTGTGATTTCAGTATGGTCAGAGAACATCCTCTATATGATTTTAATTATTTAAACATTTTAAATTTAAATATTTTCACCAAAACATTGTGGTGAATGTTCCATGGACCAAATATTTTATGATGGGCTCCTGGTAAACCCATTTTACATATGCCATGAAGGGAGATATCACCTTTGTTATTCTGGACACACCAACCTACTTCCGTAGAAAGTTACTCTCTGTCTTCCAAGACTCTTTGCTCCATGAACATACCTGAACAGGTAATCCAGAACACAACCTGTAAAAACGCTTCTGCTCCAGAGATGTACAGAAACTGAGAGGCCCACAGAGAATTGTCTCCCTTCAGAATCATTTAGTGACCTCTTAACCCAAATTCTATTTTAAATTCATATAAAATTCCAACAAATTAAAATTATTTTACCCATCACTGTTATCTTTATAATACTGAGCTCTGTTCCTATTCATTCAAGTTTACCACTCTGTCTCTAAGGAAAAGTATGTAACTTTCCTAACAAAACCTTTACAGAGTTCTTGTTAAATACTTACATATTATTTTTTGTTGCTAGTGTTATGTAATTTCTCCCACTTCAATAATTTTAATTGGCTATTGCCGATATACATAAAATTAAGTAATTTGATTATTTAGTATGCCATTCAGCACTAACCATTACTCTGAACTTATTTCCTCTAGATTCTTGTTTTGATAATTTCAGTTAATTGTCAATGCTTTCTAGGTTACTATCATAATAATCAGATGAAATAACATTGTATTCTCATCGCTAAAATATAGATTATTTGTACTGGTCCATTGTTTATAACTTTTAGATCAAAATCAGTTAGTGCCATAGTGGGAATCTGTCTTTTTCTGACTTTGGTGGGAATGGATTTGGAGGTTCAACCCAAGTATGATGTTGACTATAGTTTTCAGATCAATAATCTCTCTATGGAGAACTGGAGGACCGGTGGGTGGATCATTGAAAGTGTGAGTTCATTGCCCCAGTCAGCTGAGCCAGGACTACATCCTGAAAGTGGAGTTCCCCCTCAGCTTCTGTGTCTTTAAGCTGGACTCCTCTCTTACAGGAAGAAATGAGAAAGAAGTGAGAGTGAGGAAGGTGTTCTCTCTAACTCTGGGTCCTCTGACTTCTGTTTGCAGTGGTTTCCGGCCCTGCTCACACTCCTTACTGTGAGACACGGGGTCTTGTTTGCCTAGGAGCCAAGCCAATGATCCGGACAGAGGGGTGTATGCAGTGTAAAGGTCCAGCGTGGACATTCTTCAGGGAAATTTTGCCTCCAATCCAGCCAGTCTCTGCAAGGAACTTAGATCCAAAATTTACCTGTGACTAAAGGGGGTCAATATTGTGGTTTTGAATTGTTGACCTTCTGTTTGGAATCCATGGTAGCCATTTCAAGCCCTGGAGTCAGTGACTGACTGTCTTGTCTCTAACGGGCTGTCTCGCTGGCCTCCTCCAATTCCAGTATCCCAAGCAGTGGGCAGACCCAGGCGGGGCAGTTCTGTGTTGAGAAGGGACCATGTCTCCAGCAGCAGACTTGCAATGAAGAATCTCAGACATAAATGGGGATGTGGGTGCTTTACAGCCCACACAGACCTGGCACTTACTATGCTGTTAGTGACTGCCACGGGAAGACGTTTCTCATGGCATCAGTGGTGGTGGGAGTGGAGTTGGATACACTGGCTTTCTGTTATGATCACTCTTTCATTCTCATGATGTGGAAATAACTCTCGCTGAAGGGAGATGCAATCTGCTAGCACAGGCTAGGCATCATGTTAGTCAAAAGGCAGCAAGGCTTCCTTACACTTCTGCAGAGACTAGGCTTTCAAATCCTTCCAGAAAGAGGACATCAACGCCAACATATATCCTTTAACCCATTTACGGAAATTGTTGGAATTCTTCACCTTCCCACTGGTGATGTGGCAGCCTGAGAGATCTTCCTTTTAAGACATGAGAAATCTGTCTTGTGGAAAGAAAGCCTTTTGCTAGGTCCTAGGGATCACAGGCGGCCCTTGGTACAAGATCTGACTCTGATCTGTGCCCTGATGCAGCTACTTGGATAAATCTGAAAAACATTTCTCCAGCGCTGGGTAGCCTGACGCAGGCATTCAGCCTGTTCCATGAAATGTCAGGGTGAGCTCACTAGGCCTCCCCTCCGAATATGCTGGAACCTCCCTCTCTCTTTTTCCCTTTCACTGACTCTTCATGTGTCTTCTGCTTAAGGGAGCTTATATTGGCTTTTACCTGGAATAAGGAATAGGCCTTCTTGTGCTGAGCATATATACCTAGATTCAGCTCTGAGAATAGTTGCTTGAAAAAAAAAATCACCACCAATAATACAGATCATCTCAAAGCTACTACTTTCTATAGAATTGCCTGTTTTAATTTAGTTCTTTAAGCTCATATAAATAGTAAATAATTAAAACCAATAGAAAGGGATAACATTTCTTCCATATTTCTATCTATAACTTTATTCTCATTGTCATATATTGTTTTAAATATCTAGTTGCATTTTTATTTATTTTTTTTATTGTTCTTTGAGAAAACAGTTGAAAGTCCACTCAAATAGTTTGAAGTGAAAATACTTAACCAGTCAGAATACATTCTTGAATAAAATCACATTGTTATATGGGAAAATTCCTGCTTCTTTCAACAATTTGATTCTAAGAATTTCAGTCAAAGCAGTGAGAATAGTGAATCCATACTAGAAGATACAGATGTATTGCCATGAATATGTGTGTGTATGTGTGTGTGTGTGTCTGTGTGTGTTTATTTCTTCTTTTTTTGGAGTTAAGATCATTTCCGGTGTCCTAATGCAGGCTGTTCTGGTTTTAAAGCCCAGGGTAAGGTTAAATGATTGCTTCAAGGATTCTCACTCTTAGCTAAGACAGTAGATCTGATAATTGTCAAATAAACACCAAAGCAAATCGATGTCAGCTGTGAGGGAGGTCTGTGGTCTTGCTATTCAGGGCTCTGTCTTCAGAAAGATTTTATCACTGGCATAGTTGAAACCAGCAGAGTGAAGGTACAGATGCAACAAATGACAGAATGGGAAAGATAGGTATGTTATAGTGAACAGTGTGACAAGGTGAATCCAGCTTTAACAGAAAGCTCAGATAACTTTGAAAGTGTCTTTCAAGTCAGAGACTCTTTGAACCAAAATTTATGAAGATGCAACTTTTATTTCCGTTTAACTTTAAAGTGATTCTCACCCTCTCTTTGCATAATTTTCTTTCAAGTGAATATGATTGTTATGAACACAGATTGGTCTCATTGTCTAAGTCATTGACATATGGATCATTGTGCATTTTAAGATCAATATGTTCTAAAGTTCAAATTCTTCACTTACTGATGCATGCAAGTGTTTTAATACAAAAATAACTTTAGTAGTCTGCTCGTCATCGTGATCCCAAGTGGTAAACTAAAAGCCTATCATTTCAAACCATCTGCAGCACCGGGTAACTATCACTTTCACAACATAATATACAGCCGTCAGAGATCCTTTTTGTAAAACCGTTCAGTGGCCTTTTATTGTTTCCACCCCAAAAAAAAATGCATAAAATGAAGAACTCTGCTCCAATTATCTCTACCACCAAATGCTATGAATGTTGGAAGATACAAAGAAAAGTTGACTGTTTATTATTTTGGCAGTCTTCCATCTACCATTTGCTAAATAAAGGTTAACAAATTAATGAATCAGGCTGAGAACATGGAGACCATTAATTTCAGCATTTTTAGAGATAGAGCCATATTCTATTAAGAAGAGAATAATTTGCATTTGAGGCTTTTTGATGACATTTACATGAAGACTCACCCACTGTTGTTTCCCAAAGTAAGAGGAGATTTCTCTATCTGGATAGCCAGATTCTATGGACATGGTCAGACACCTCAACTCTGTAACGCTCTGGAAAACCCAAAAATCTTGATCGTCATAGAAATGGGCTTTGTGAGAAGAGTTGAAAGCTTCAGTTTCAGTGGGCTTCCAGTAGTAGTCCTATTGTTTTGAGGAATGACCTTAACCTTTGTGAAACTCATTTTCTACATTTGTAAAATGATGCTATTTGACACACATAATTCTAAGTTGCTGTTCAGTATTTAAATTTTGTGGCTCCAAATGGAATTAAATCAAAATATAAGTAAACATGACTTTGATTTTCACTGGAGATGATGAAAAACTGAGATATGAATGTGGTAAGGCTACTTTGGTTTACAAGTTTAATGAAATCCTACTATTGGTTTTAGAATGTCATTAAATTCAAGTCCTGCTGGGCTCATCCTTCAGAAGCTCTGAAAAAGAGAGTGAGGGATAAAGATGGGTCAAGGACAAAGAAATACATAATGGGAAAAGGACAAGCTGTCCCAGAAGTAGTAGATCACTCAAATGTTGGCAGAGATTGGAAACGTAATAGAGCTGATTGCAAAAGTGATGAAAAAGAAGTAAACAGTAAACCAGCAAGTGTGGTGGCACAGTCATAGGAATGGTATGTATAACCACTTTCTGGATTGCAGTGTGAATTCCTAAGTGGTCTTTTTCCATGGTCTGTCAACTTTAACACAGCTCTACACTGCTGCCATTTATTTTTCTGAAACCCACAGTCACATGATCAACCATGACTTTCCTAGTCTTCTTCAATAATGTAGATCTTTGACTGACTCCCATTAGTCCAGTGGATACATTATCACCTCTGCAGCCCACTCTGCACATCTGTCCACTCTGCCCTGCTCTGTGCTCTGCCATATACTCTCCAGCTACCACGATGGAAGCTGCTAGCTCATCATTGTCTCCCTGCTATACCTCACAGGCTGTTCTTTCTGATGAGAATACTGGTGTTCCTCTTCCATATTAATCAACATTTACTTATTCTTCAAGGCCTCATTCAAATACTGCATCTCCCATGAAATGTTTAGTGTCTATCCCAGTTTATTTTCTCGCTTCTTCCTCTGTGTTCCCAGTGTACATTTTTTACACTCCACTTTTTAAAGCATGTATCATGCCATAATCATTTGTGCACTAGACCATGATAAATGCCTATATCTCTTGCACTGTTTTATCAGATTTTGAGTTATTACATTTTGAAAAACAGAAAGAGATACATAATTTAAAGGTTGTTATGTATACAAGTATGCGTTTATATATGTCTGTGTGTATGCATGCATACAGAAATTTGTAAATAAAAATTTATTGAATGTTGTCATGGATGGTACAGAAGAGACCAATCTCTGTTGTGTTCTGTTTACTCTGTTAAAAATACACATAAAATATTCATGTACTTAGGAACACAAGGAACATCAGTGCTATTTAGGAAACATAGTCTAATAAATTTCCAAACTACCTTCTATTCTATATTCTAAATTTTATCTTTTGATTGAATTGGAAATAGGAAAGCCATAATTTTGGACCACGTAAACTTAGCCTTCCATGGAAGAGCCTTTCTGAGCTATACTTGAATGAAATGCCTTTAGGTTTCATCTTGAATTGCTCAAAAAGCAGTCCAGCAAAATTATCTTTGGTGTGGTTTCTAAAAAAATATCATTAATGACATTATCTTAGTACCTTTCATGTGAATTTCAATGTGAGCCAGCCTTTAGTGGCAGAAAATTTTGTGCTTCCGATGAACTAACGTGTGACCTTGTTGCTGAAATGAAAACTATGCCAATTGTCAGATTTTCCTTTGGTTGAAAGAAAAATGAAAGTGAATTTATAGTAAATCCTATGAACTCTTAGAAATGCAGTATTTTCTTCTTTTTTTCCCTCTATCATGAACCTGCATGCATCTGATATTTAAGACCTGTTGTGTAACTTTTCAAAATAATTTAAAAAATATGTATTTATAATGATTTTCATGGAAAAGTCAGATGTCTTACTTCTGAAACTGTTATACTTTAGTGATATGAATTCCCCATCAGAGATACTTTATTCAACTTTCTTAACAACTTTAAATTATAAGGGTATTAGTACATGTATGGTATTTCAACCAGAAATGTAGCCTGGTGAAAAATGGTTGTCTTGGGAGCCTGGAAGCAAACACAGAGAAATCCAGAAGGAAGCAGAGAAGTCTCAGCCTTGGGAACTGACTCCAGTCTAGGAACTGAGGATGAGGAAGAACAATGTAGTGAGCAAAGTAGTTCATTGGGCACAGGCTTTATAACAAAGCCTGGAAGGAAGGCAGAGGAGGGGGCAGGTGAGGAGGGGAGGCTGGGCTTACAGAACCCACTGGAAATGCAGAGCCAGCCCAGAGTGCACTCAGCCAAGCGCTTTTATTTTATTTTATTTATTTTATTTTTAATTAATTTTTATTGGAGTATAGTTGCTTTCCAATGTTGTGTTAGTTTCTACTGTACAGCAAAATGAATCAACTATATGTATACATATATCCCCTCCTTTTTGGATTTCTTTCCCATTTAAGTCACCACAGAGCACTGAGTAGAGTTCCCTGTGCTATACAGTAGGTTCTCATTAGTTATCTATTCTATACATAGTACTGTATATATGTCAATCTCAGTCTCCCAATTCATCCCACCCCCCCACCCCCCTTTCCCCCTTGGTGTCCATGTGTTTGTTCTCCAGGTCTGTGTCTCTATTTCTGTTTTGCAAATAGGATCATCTATACCATTTTTCTAGATTCCACATATATGTGTTAATATATGATACTCATTTTTCTCTTTCTGACTTAACTTCACTCTGTATGACAGACTCTAGGTCCATACATATCTCTACAAATGACCCAATTTCATTCATTTTTATGGCTGCATAATATTCCATTATATATATGTACCACATCTTCTTTATCCATTCCTCTGTCGATGGACATTTAGGTTGCTTCCATCAAGTTCACTTTATTTTAAACAGATGCCTAATCCAGGCCTGAAGTTGGAAACTCACTACTAAGTAACTTTTTTTTTTTTTTTTTTTTGGTTTAAACGTCAAACATTTATTTCTCATAGTTCTGGAGGCTGAGAAGTTCAAGATCAAGTCATGAAGGTGCTAGACACTCTTTCATTTCCTTTTGATCTCTTTTTATATGTAACCTTGCCCAAACATGCCTGCCCCACTACCCTATTTAAAGCAGCATCTTCACTTTCTGTGCCCTGATTCTAGCTTATAATTCTACTTTGCAAGATTTTGCATAATATGCTATATTATATTCTACTTACTGTCTGCTTCCTAGAATGAAAGCTTCAAGAGGGCAAGGACTTTATTTTTTGCTATTGTCTCCCCAGAGGCAAGGAAAGAGCCTGACATGAAATAATCACTGTATAGCTATTTGTTGTGTGGATTAATAATGGAAAGGGACCTAGATTATCTTACTGATCTCAAAGGACATTAATCATGCTCAATTCAGAGAGGGGAGAGATTATAAAAATAAATAATATGGTAGATGGCCTGCTAAGACTTATTTCCTAAGAGAGCCAGATATTAATCCCACACATACACAGAGATCTGACATCTTAACAATTTTTCCTGGAGTCTCATGGTCTGAGGGAAGCCGAAGTGTGGGACCAATGTTTACCTTGCTTTTCCCACTAGTTTATATGAAGTGAATCTTAAGAAATGCTGTGTCATACAAAATAGATTGACAGCTTGACCGGGAAAACTCTCTCTGGAGACACGTGGGGGTCTTGTGCTCACGCTGGGTCGTGATAAGGGCTGTGGGATTCATGATGTGCTATTTAAAGCGCAGCCCTGCCCTGGCATTCCCTACAGCCAGTTGGTTTTTGATGATTTTCCCCTGCATATTCTACAAGCCCGCCTAGCTTGAATGCTTGAACAGAGATGCACAAAACCCTACTGAGCATTCTGCCCTGAGCTCCACAGAAGCCACAATTCCTGACCACGATCTTGGTGGCTCCACCCAGACAGAGCCAGTGTGCCCGTGTAAGGGCCCTGGGGTGTCTGTTGCAACCCAGAAGCCTGCTCACTCTCTCTGCCTTGACATCAAGGCTATCGTGATGATGCTGTAAGGAGGCCGGTGAGCCCTTTTGAGCATCTGAACCTGTGATGCTCTCAGGTCTGAGCGCTGCACATGGATTTGGTTTGCTGGTGGGAGGTGGCTGGAGGCGCGCTATGAGGAGTTGGGGAAAACAGACAGAGTAAAATGAGACTCAATGGAGTTTTACAAGTCACGTTAATGCTCACGCATCTTCGCACCATCATTCTGCTGATATTCTTTCCCAAAGAAATGGTATAAAGGAAGGAAGCGAATAGAAGTGTGAAAGAAGATGCTAACACTAGGAATTTGTCCCTTAGCTGTGACTGAAGCCAGGAGACCTGAGAACTGGGACTAGCTGATAAGTACTCCCCTTTCTCAAAGTGAGGTCCCAGGCCTCCTTAGGCAGGACTGGAAAAGGCATGGGAGAAGCTTGACCCTCAGCTCAAAACCTGCCTGGAGGACTGTTGGGATTTAACAGGGGATTTCTCAGGAGAAGGGCTGTGGATTCCAGCCTCCCCAATGAGGAAGGGGAGGTGTGGCTTGGCAAACACCTACAGGTGTCTGAAAAGAAAAGTCTCCAGGGAGAGAAGAAAAGAAAGAGAGAAATAGAAGCAGTCCGTGACGGCTGACGTGGGCTGAATATGAGAGGTAGCTGTCCTCCTACCAGCAGTGTTTTCAGGCCCATAGGGGACTAGGGTTGCCAGACAAAATATAGCTCATCCAGGTAGGTCTGAATTTCCCACCCAATATTTGGGACATATTTAGGCTAAAAATGATCTGTTTATCTGAAATCCATATTTAACTGGGTGTCTTCTATTTTAGTGATAGAGAATTTTTGCTGTGGTCAGTTCAAGAGGGCTTCCTGCAAGGGTCAAGGATATGTCAGTAGCCCAGAGGCTGAGGGCCAAAGAGCAGCTCAGGCTCTAAGGTTGGGGCCGTGGACCACCCACTGAAGGAGAGGCACATCCAGAGTATAAAACTGCAGCTGAAAGGATGCATTAGGGAATCTCAGGGATGCTGGCTAGGGTCTGTGTGCTAAAGGGCTAAAGGGCCTCAAGAGGACACCCAGGGCAAATGCCAGCTTCTCCTGCAAAATTAGGCCTGTGCTGACCCTTCTCCTCCCTCCCTGACTCTGTCATGGAGGGTTCGGAACATTCTGGCTTGTGGGGAAGGAGAGTTAGAGCAAAAGGTCGGGGGAGAGAGAAAAAGTCAATCGTGTCCCCGCTCCCCCCAACCAGGTTCAAGGTTGAACCTGAACCCGGGAGGGCAGGTGGGGAGTGATGACACCAGGGGTGATTTGTCCAAGCAGAGAAGGAAGCTCCCCATAGAGGATGAAGGAAAAAGCACATCCTACAATGAGCATACATGCAAGGCTCTTCCCACAAAAGGGTAAACAAGCTGGGCAGAGTGGAGTTGGTGGATGAATTACGGTGCAGACATTTCAGAGAATATCATGACATCATAAGAAATTCCTGTATTTTTTCATTCAAGAGGTATTTATTGAGCCCTGACTTTTAGGCACTAAGGCACCACGCTGGTGCTGAGGATGAAGTCATGAACATAAGCAGAGGTGGTTATGAAACAAACCCAAATAATGGCCACAAAGTTGATATAGCAACACAGAGCACTGTGGGAGATGAGGTTAGTGGGACATCTGGCAGCACTGCACTGACACTCTGCTCTGGGGATAACTGCCTGAGGATAAACCACTAGGCTGAGGATGAAAAAGTCCTACAAGAAGAAGAAAAAATATATATTTCCTCATTATTTCTTTTATTTTCCGTTATTTTCCATTTATTTTATTTATTCTTCCCATGACATAACTGGTAAAGTACCTGTGAATGAGTGTGTGTGTGTACACATATTAAACATCATCATGTTTCACACAAGGGGGAAATCAAGGTGAATTTCCGTAAGAATGCTCTTCTGTAAGAGCTGTGTCTGGGAGCAAAGCCGGAAGGACCAGAATTATTTTGATGGTTAAGACTGTCAAAGTTGTTTCAATCTCATAACATGCAAAACTTCTGTGTCCCTTCAAAATAAAAGCAATATTGTGACCACCTAGAGGGCTGGGATGGGGAGGGTGGGAGGGAGGGAGATGCAAGAGGGAAGAGATATGGGAACATATTGTATATGTATAACTGATTAACTTTGTTACAAAGCAGAAGCTAACACACCATTGTAAGGCAATTATATTTCAATAAAGATGTTTAAAAAATAAATAAATAAAAAATAAAAGCAATACATTTCCCCATGATGCCGAACTAAATAAACTGAGTTTTCCAGATTCAGGTTTTGGGGGTACTGTGCATCTGTTCCAGGTCATACACTTGTGTTTGCACAATTCAATTGCATTTTTTTTTACAGATAAATAAAACTTGGAGAAAATAAATAAGTATCCAAAGTGGACCCCTATAATGCCACAGGACTTGGAGCGTAAAGAAACGGAGTAAAAGGTGAATTGGGGGGGGTGAGGAAAAACCCAGGTTATGACCGGCCCCAAGGCCAGTCATTACATTGTGATCATGGGATGATGGGCAGCTGTCGAGTCTTCCTGATTGAAGGATGCCCATGGAAGGCCCAGCTGCCGAGAGTTCTGAAGCCCAGACTTATCAGCAGACCCAAGATAACTTTCCATGCCCTCCATATAATTCTCCATAATTTAATCTTTTCTCAACATCATCCATTAATTTTAAAGGGAGTTATGTAGTTTCAGCAATTTCTTAGGGGAAGATGAAACACAGGCAAGTCAGCCTTTTCCCTCCCATCCTCCCTCCCTCCCTTCCTTCCTTCCTTCCTTCCTTCCTTCCTTCCTTCCTTCCTTCCTCTGTTGAACTCTATATGTGTTAGTGTTTGAATACTGGATTTTTTTAAAATACAAAAAGAGAAACTTGTTTTGATAATATCACTCTCAATTGAAGTGAGTCAGTTGAAATATCTTCATATACACATGGGTGGAGACATTAATTATTACCTAAATATCTGTTATTGTTGAAAATGCTGCAGCACAAATACAATAAAACTCCAGTAATATAATGCAACTTATTTGAAATTTATATTTAATAGTGAGTAATGGAAAGAAGTATATCAGTCATGTGTCAGTATTTGGAAATACAAATTCTGGAATAAAACAAACAATTTCCAAACGTATTTGGAAACTCAGAAAGAACATGCAAAACTTACGAATGTATAAAGCAAGCAAAGTGGGTACATGTCATAAACTAACCTGAAGATTGACAGAGGTTGAAAATGCAAAAGCCCTGGAAATCTTATTGATTGAATAACGAAGGGGTTAGCAAAATGATTGATGAGACATTTATTTTACTTACTGCTAAAGGTCATAGTAATAAAGGTCAAAGCTTGCAAACTGATTGATTTTATGCCTCTTTCATATAACACAGGTGGTTGTGGAGTTATCGATATCACCAAAAATGGAAAAGAGCAATTTTTATTACAAATGTAACAGTCAATATGCCTCAATAAAAAATAATAAATACAATAATACTGTGAACACATTGAATCTTTTGCTTTTTAAATCAGTGGTCAACAACATAAAACAGTCTATGAAGATATTTAGCAACATACACATCCTACAATTGAAGAAGAAAATTCTAAATGTACTGAATTTATGACAAAAGTAACATAGACAAGAAGTGAGGTAAGAGGTTGCAAAGATATGGTATCAGCTGGGGCTCTTCAGATGAATTTATTTCTTCCATATTTTGAAGCTGTAGTCCCTAGAAAAAACTTGGGGGATTGTGCAGATACATACACCCTTTTGCTAATTGATCAATATCTATTAATAAGAAGTACTTAATAACATTTCTAAAATTGTCAGTAATATTAAGTCAATCATATTTCTTTTAAACTTTTTAAACAGCTTATTTGAGATATAATTCACACGTTACAATTTGCTCATTTAAAGTGTACAATTTAGTGAATTTTAGTATACTAATATGTATGTGCAACCAACATCTCAATTATAAAACATTTTTATCATCTCAGAAAGAAATGCCCTACTATCCCCCCTTATTCTCCTCCCACAACCCTAAGCAATGACTCGTCTACTTTATGACTCTATAACTTTCCTCATACTGGACATTTTATATGAACAGAATCATATAATATGTGGACTTTCGTGGCTTCTATCTCTTAGCATAATATCTTGAAGGTCCATCCAAGTTGTAGCATGCATCTTACTTCATTCCTTTTTTTTCTTATTAATTTTCTTTTTAATATCTTTACTGAAGTATAATTGCTTTACAGTGGTGTGTTAGTTTCTGCTTTATAACAAAGTGAATCAGCTATACGTATACCTATATCCCCATATCTCCTCCCTCTTGCATTTTTATGGTCGTGATAAGTTTTTGTTTTTAATTGAAGTAGAGTTTATTTACAATATTATGTTAGTTTCAGGCATACAGCATAGTTGTTCAGTAGTTTTGCATATTATACTCTATTAAATGTTATTACAAGTTAATGTGTATAATTCCCTGTGCTATACAGAATATCCTTGTTGCTTATATATTTTATACATAGTATTTTGTATCTCTTAATCCCATACCCCTAATTTACCCCTCCACCCTTCCCTCTCCCCTTTGGTAACCACAAGTTTGTTTTCCATGTCTGTGACTCTGTTTCTGTTTTGCATATACATTAATTTGTATTATTTTTCAGATTCCACATGTAAGTGATATTATACAGTATTTTTCTTTCTCTGTCTGATTTATTTCACTAAGTATAGTATTCTCTAGGTCCATCCAATATACTGCAAATAGTAGTAGTTCATTCTTTTCTATGGCTGAGTAATATCTATCTATCTATCTATCATCTATCTATCTATCATCTATCTATCTATCTATCATCTATCTATCTATCTATCTATCTATCTATCTATCTATCTATCTATCATCTATTATCTATCTATCTATCTACCTACCTATCACATCTTCTCTATCCATTCATCTGTTGATGGGTACTTGGGCTGCTTCCATGCCTTGGCTATTGTAAATTGTGCTGCTGTGAACATTGGAGTGTATGTATCTTTACAAATTAGTATTTTTCTTTTTCCCGGATATATACTCAGCAGTGAAATTGCTGGATTATATGGTGGTTCTATTTTAGTTTTTTGTGAAACCTCCACATTCTTTTCCATAGTAGCTGCACTAATTTACATTCCCAACAACAGTATACAAGGGTTCCCTTTTCTTCCCATCCTTGCCAACATTTGTTATTTGTGGACTTTTTGACATACTGACAGGTGTGAAGTGATATCTCATTGTGGTATTGATTTGCATTTCTCTAATAACTAGTGATTTTGAGCATCTTTTCATGTGCCTGTCAGCCATCTATATGTCTTCTTTGTAGAAATGTCTATTCAGGTCTTCTGCCCATTTTTTGATTGGGTTGTTTGTTCTGTTAATACTGAGTTGTATGAGCTGTTTGTGTATTTTGGATATTAACCCCTTGTTGGTAGCATCATTTGCAAATATTTTCTCCCATTCCATAGGTTGTATTCTTGTTTTGTCAGTGGTTTCCTTTGCTGGACAAAAGCTTTTAAGTTTAATTAGGTCCCATTTGTTTATTTTTGCTTTCATTTGTTTTGCCTTAGGACACGGATCCATGAGCATATTGCTCTGACTTTTGTCAAAGAGGGTTTCTCCTATGTTCTAGAAGGTAGAACATTTCTTGATTGGTGTTATGTGTCAGCTTTCTGAAAATGAACACCATGTCTGTTAGCAACTGGCTTAGGCTGAAGATTCCTGCTTTCTTCACAGAAATGTTCTCCCTCAATATAGGTTGCAGATAAACTTCAAGTTTACCATGGGTTTGGCCTTTTCAAATTGACATTTTCCAGCACATCTTGCTATAATATTTGCTCATTGGAACCCCTAAATTTATCCTTATTAGGCAACATTCCATGAATAAAATAATTCTGGTAAGTGCAAATATAAGCTAGGAGGGTAAAAGAATTGATTGTGATGAACTTGATTATTTTTATTATCAAAAGAAAGTTAATAACTTTCTGAATTAATATATTTTGAATTTTATGATACCACTGAAATATTTGATATAACTATCATAATAAGCATTTTCCTGAGCAAGTAAAGCAAAACTAAATATAACAACTTTTCTTCCCATTATTTTGCAGACTTTGCCAAGTAATTTGACCTGGCAGCATTGATTCTGGAAGGTTCTTCAGTTGACTTATTGAAACCAAACTATATTAAGTACCATTTATTCAATATTGGTTAGGATTTTTTTGAAAAGAAAAATGTGGTTATATACCTTTTATTTTACAGAAATAAGTACTCAAAATATGGAATTTTCACTACTGTTTGATATTAAAGTAACTTACCAAGGTTGAATAGTTCTTCTTACATCTAAGTTCTCTTTTATGTTGATCAATAAAAACCATTTTATCTTCCAATTGAGGAACTTATTTTCAGGTATGCATTTTTGTTATTCAATTAAATTATAACAAGTTTTGTTGTTTTATTATATATTTAGTTTTATTTGTTATATTTAAATTTAATACCATTGTTTGGTTTTCATTGCACTTATTTTCAGTTAAATTTTTTGGCAGACTATTTTAATTTTCCATGTTCATTCTCCCTGTTAATTTATAAATTTAACATAATTCCAACACAAATACTAATAATTTTTGTTAGTATTATACAAATTATACAAATAAGCAAAGACAAATTTTAAAAAACTTTTGAAAAAAGAAAAGTTACAAAGGAATACTAATCTTACTAGAAATTAAACTTAGTAAAACATTCTTTAATTAAAACAGTATAGTATTGGCATACTAATTGACAGACACATGGGATAGAGTAGAAAATTCAGAAATAGACCCAAATGCATATGGAAATTAAGTATATGATAAAAATGGCATCTCAAATCATTAGAACAAATATTCATTGTTTAATAAATGGTGTTGGGACAACTAGAGATCCCCTTGAAAAAAGTTAAGATTAAATCAAAGAATGTAAGAATATCCTCTAAATCAGTATTTATCAACCATGACAATTTTGGCCCTATTCCCCCTTGAGCACATTTGGTGATATCTGGAGACAATTTTGATTGTGATAACTGTGAGATGCTACTGGGTAAATGTCAGGGGTACTGATAAAATTCTACAGTGCACAGGAGAGGCTTTACAACAAGGAACTATTCTGTCCAAAATGATAACAGTGCTAAGTTTGAGAAATCCTGTTATAAATGGATCAGAGATCCATTAAAAAATTATAAAAGTACAATCAGAAAACATGGATGTGTACTCATCAATAATCAAACTATAGAGAAAATATTTCCAATTTCAATGAATTGTGGTATATCTGCCAACGAAATATACAGATATAATAAAGATTAAGGAATATCTCTATGAATTCAAATGAAATGATAATCCATGATAGGTTGTTAAGTGGCAAAAAACAGACTTTCTTTCTCTTTATATAGTTATATATAAACTATATATATGTGTGTGTATATATATCTATATGTATACATATATAGATATACAGTTGTCCCTTAGTATCCACAGATATCACAGGTTCCAGAGTGCCCTTGGATACTGAAATCTGCAGATGTTCAAGTCCCTTGCCATTGTCCCTATGTATCTACACCTTCTACATACCTGTATACAGAAGACCTACAGTATTGTTATTGAAAAAGATCCTCCTATAAGTGGACCCACACAGGCAGTTTAAACCCATGTTGTTCAGTATATATGAACACACACAGGTAAGCACACACACACACAGAGTGAAAGAATGAGAGAGTGGGAGAGCAAGAAAGGGAGAGACAGAGAGAGAAAGGGAGAGGAGAGTAGGCATGCTAGTTTTTGTGTAATAAAGAAGGGAAAATAAAAATAAATAAATATATAAATATATGCTTATGTTTTATGTGCTTATATATTTATTTATATATGCTAATTTTTACAAATAGACACATGGGAAAGATAAGGCAGAAACTACTGATATTGTTTACCTGTAGGGGAAAGGGTAGAAGAGATACAATACCCATGTCTGAATATAACTTTTTGTAGAGTTTAAGCATTTTTAGCCTCTTTAATTCTATAGCTATACAAAGCAAAACAGCAAGGGAAACCACAAAAATAACAACAGAAACAAAACAAGAATGGAAAAAAAAAAATATAGGACCCAAATGGAATAGAAACAGACACAAATGGACCTAAGCATTTTTCATCTGAATAACAATAACGCCCACATGATGAAAGAAGAATTAACCCACATAATCTTTGAACCAGACAGATGCCCTCAGGATAAAGGAGGAAGAACTTAACTTTTTGTTTGAACTCCTCTGTACTTTGTTTTTCACAGTGGGTTTGTTTTTCAAAGTGGCATGGATTAGCAACTTTGAAACTACTTTTATGTCATATAGGATTAAGCAAATGACTAAATTATTGAGATTTTTCACTGTCAGAAATGTATGGGAAGGGAAAAAGCTAGAATGAGTGATATGAGTTAGATTGGAATTGGGAAAGAACTCATGGTTTTTGGTAGATGTGTGAGTACACAAGTATATAGATGTGTGTGTGTATATGTGTGGGAGTGTATGTAGTTTTCACTTGCTCTGTGTGCTAAAAAGCCTTAGGAACAGGCCTAGAAGTCTGAGCTGCCTCAGTGAGCAGGATGGTAGTGTGAGCAACCTGAGGACTGTGGTTAGGGACCGCAGCATCAAGACCCTCAGCAGAAGCCTCCAGAGCAGACGTCTGCATGAAAAGGGCAAAACTGTCAGTGGAGCTGCCCATTTTTCCAGGCCACTCAAACCAGGATAAGGAGCAACAGCAGTGGCCACCATGGCATGAGGACCTGGATTCCCCCTTTCTTTTCCAGAACACATGAGCCCCAGTGTTTAACCCATTGAAGAGGAGGAAGGCATCAAGTTTGGCTGGTCTTGATTTTGTTCTACTTATTCAGGAGAACTTAAGCCAGGTTTAATTTGATTTAGAAAAGAAATGAAATGAGGCAGCCCAACAAGAGTAAGCACAGCCACATCTTGGTTTCTACATAATGTTTCCCAATAACAGAAACTTTGGTCCCTTGGAGAAATGATTTCAGTGCTAGGAACCAAGAAACCTTATCCTAGGAAAGTAAGGATATTCACCAAAAGATAATGAAGTCATGTCCAAATGAAAAAAAATAATAATTAAAAATGATAGTGTTCCCTCCAGATTAGGAAAATTTGACATCAAAATGACTGATGACAGTGATGAACTATAACCCATTGAATAAAATCAGAGAGAGTGAGAAAGAATGATAAAGTAAATGGGACAAAATGATAACATTTGGTGAACTGAAAAAGGCATTTGGGAGTTCTTTGTATTAATATTGAAACTTTTCCATAAGTTTGAAATTATATCAAGATGAAAATATTACAAAAGTGTCTCACAGGACAAGATATAAACAGAATGTAGAACAAGCATGCCCAGGCTGTGGAAATCATTTTAACAGAAAGAACTGAAGTCTAGTACTTTAGATTGTCCACAAAAAATTAATCAGTTGATCTAAGAAAGAAATGGAAAATTTTAATTGTGACAAATTTGAGGACCATAACCTGGGAACAACATCTCAGAAAACTCTGAGAACTGTTCTACCCATTAGAAGTCAAGGCACAGTTATATAAGTTTTTTGAGACAGAGGGCTGGACATCAAATGACTTTTTTTGATAGTTTACATAATTCAGATCTAAGTGTTATTGTGGTCCCTGACAAGATCAAGAAGGAATGTTATATTTTAAGGAGTTGTCTTGTTGATGCTGGGAGAATATTTCTCTTTATGATTGAGCAGGTATTCCTGCTGATGGGGGAGTTCTGGTCAATGCGTAATACAGATGCACAATGCACAGTGGGGGGAGAGAGGAGGCCAAAGGGCAGAGAAGATTTTTTTATGTTTAAATTTTTCTTGTCTTGCCATAAAATACTAATTTTATTTCACAAGATACCCAACCTTAGGGTTTATCTCCAATGGTTATCACGGCATGATGCCAACAGATGTCCAGTGATGAAGGGATGCTTATGAGATCTCTCCTATTGCTCAAAAATAGGTATGGAGCTTAGAGTTTGCAGTAGAAAACTTGAAGAACCCTACTGATATGTTCCAGTTCTGGGTAGAATAAAGTAAGTATGCTTCAAACTTTCTCCTCCACTGAATACAGCTCCAAAATCTGGAAAGAATGCATGAGAAACTGTTTGAAACCTGAAAAGTAATGTCAGAAGGCAGATTGGTGAAGAACATCAGACTTTGAAGTCATCAAGGTGAAGGTGAGTTTAACATGTTTTTCTCTCTGTGTATCTCCCCACTGGAACACAACACAGCTGTAAACTCAGAAGTGAGGGCTCCAGAAAAACTCCAGCTCCAGCTGAGGAGTGGGAAAGAGTAGGCTTAGCACTCAAAGGGAGAGCAGAAAATCAATAAAATCAAAGCTGGTTCTTTGTAACTCTCAATACAATTGATCTTTTAGCAAGGCATACAAATTAAAATAAAGAGAAGACACAATTGACTAATATCAGGAATGAAAGAAGGGAATATCACTATAGGCCTAATGGATATTAAGAAGAAATAGGGGATCCTATGAGCACCTCTCGAGATATAAATGTGACAACTTTGATAAAATGAATCAATTCCTCAAAAACCACAAACTACCAAAATTCATTCAAGATCAATCACTTAACCTGAATAATCCTGTAATTATTAAATTAGTTTAATTTGTGTTAAATTTTTTTCTGAAAAGGAAATCAGTAAAAGCAGATTGTTTTCTGGTGGGTTCTATCAAACAATTAAAGAAGAAGTGACACCAATTCTATACAATCTCTTCTAGAAAGTAAAAGAACACAACCATCCTATTTTATGAGGCCAATATCACCCTGATACCAAATGTAGACAAAGAAATTACAAAAATAAAGAAGAAAATACAGACAATCATGCAATAATCCTCAACAAAATATTAGCTAGCTGCACCCAGCATTATATAAAAAAGAATAATACACCATCACCAAGTGATGGCTATCCTGGGAATAGCAGTCTGGTTCATTATGTAGAAAATAGTCTCTGAAATCCACCATATAGATAATCTAAAATAGAAAAACTACTACATAATGTCAATTGATAAAAAAGTATTTGATAAAATACAACATCCATTCATGATAAAAATGTTCAGCAAACTAAGAGTAGGAGTTTGACACTTTATAAAGGGCATCTACAAAAACCCTACAGCTAATATCATATGTAGTGAGGAGGGGCCATTTTCGTTCCCCTAATATGGGGAGCTAGGCAAGAATGTTTACTCTCATCATTCCTGCTCAACATTGTAGCAGAACCCTCAGCCAGAGCAATAAGAAAACAAACAAACAATGCTATAGATTGGAAAAAAAAATTAAATACATAAACTCTTCCTATTGGTAAATGACATGATAATCTACATAGGAAATCCAGTGAGGTTACAAGATAGAATTAAGAGAAAAACAAATACTGTATGCTAACACATAAATACGGAATCTAAACAAAGAAAAAAAATGGTACTGATGAACCTAGTTGCAGGGCAGGAATAAAGAGGTGGACATAGAAAATGGACTTGAGGACATGGGGTGTGAGGGTGAAGCTGGGGCAAAGTGAGAGTAGCATCGACATATATACACTACCTAATGTAAAATAGTTGGCTGGTGGGAAGCAGCAGCATAGCACAGGGAGATCGGCTTGGTGCTCTGTGATGACATAGAAGGGTGGGATAGAGAGGATGAGAGGGAGGATTAAGAGGGAGGAGATATGAGGATATGTGTATGCATATGGATGATTCGCTTTGTTGTGCAGCAGAAACTAACAAAGTATTGTGAAGCAATTAAACTCCAATAAAGAGCTATTTAAAAAAAAACAAAAACAAAAACACAAAACAAACAAGAACAAAAAAAAAATGTATTTTTATATACCAGCCATGTACACATGGAAAAAAAATTAAAGAAAGAGTATCACTTTCAATATTTGCAAAAATAAAAGTTTTATGTATAAATATAAAAAGATAGTTAAAATGAAAGGGGAGAGGCAGCATGTGGAAAGGAGGGCCTCTGGAGTGTGGAGTTCCAGAATTTGGAGTGTTTTGGAAGGTGATTCTCTGGAGTAGGAGTGCAGCTTGAATCCCAGCTATAAATGATGAATATGTATTCTGATGCAATGCAGTGGTTTCTGAAAGCCAGGTTTCCCCTTGGCACTCCAGACTTGAAGAGAAGAGACCTAGTTTACTCTGGAAACTGGAGGGACATCGGAGATTGGTTCAAGATGGTGGAGTAGAAGGACATGCACTCACTCCCTCTTGAAAGAGCATCAGAATCACAGCTAACTGTTGAACAATCATACACGGGAAGACACTGTAACTCACCAAAAAAATACCCCACATCCAAAGACAAAGAAGAAGCCAAAATGAGATGGCAGGAGGGGCGCAATCACAATAAAATCAAATCCCATAACTGCTGGGTGGGTGACTCACAAACTGGAGAACACTTATACCACAGAAGTCCACCCACTGGAGTGAAGATTCTGACCCCACGTCAGGCTTCCAAACCTGGGGGTCTGGCAACAGGAGGAGGAATTCCTAGAGAATCAGACTTTGAAGGCTGGCGGGATTTGATTGCAAGACTTCAACAGGACTGGGGGAAACAGAGACTCCACTCTTGGAGGGCACACACAAAGTAGTGTGCACATCGGGAGCCAGGGGAAGGAACAGTGACCCCATAGGAGACTGAACCAGACCTACTTGCTAGTGTTGGAAGGCCTCCTGCAGAGGTAAGGGGTGGCTGTGGCTCACCGTGAGGACAAGGACAGTGGCAGCAGAAGTTCTGGAAAGTACTCCTTGGTGTGAGTCCTCCCAGAGTCACCATTAGCCCCACCAAAGAGCCAGGTAGGCTCCAGTGTTGGGTCACCTCAGGCCAGACAACCAACAGGGAGGGAACCCATCTCACACAACAGCAGACAAGTGGATTAAAGTTTTACTGAATTCTGCCCACCAGAGCAACACCCAGCTTTACCCACCACCAGTCCCTCCCATCAGGAAACTTGCACAAGCCACTTAGATAGTCTCATCCACCAGAGGGCAGACAGCAAAAGCAAGAAGAAATACAATCCTGCAGCCTGTAGAACAAAAACCACATTCACAGAAAGATAGACAAGATGAAAACGCAGAGGGCTATGTACCAGATGAAGGAACAAGATAAAACCCCAGAAAAACAACCAAATGAAGTGGAGATAGGAAACCTTCCAGAAAAAGAATTCAGAATAATGATAGTGAAGATGATCCAGGACCTCGGAAAAAGAATGGAGGCAAAGATCAAGAAGATGCAACAAATGTTTAACAAAGACCTAGAAGAATTAAAGAACAAAAAAACAGAGATGAACAATACAATAAATGAAATGTAAAATAAAATAGGAGAAATCAATAGCAGAATAACTGAGGCAGAAGAACGGATAAGTGACCTGGAAGAAAGAATGGTGAAATTCGCTGCCATGGAACAGAATAAAGAAAAATGAATGAAAACAAATGAAGACAGCCTAAGAGACCTCTGAGGCAACATTAAACGCAACAACATTCACATTTTAGGGGTCCCAGAAGGCGAAGAAAGAGAGAAACAACCCGAGAAAATATTTGAAGAGATAATAGTCGAAAACTTCCCTAACATGGGAAAGGAAATAGCCACCCAAGTCCAGGAAGCACAGAGAGTAGCAGGCAGGATAAACCCAATGAGAAACACGCCAAGACACATAGTAATCAAACTGACAAAAATTAAGACAAAGAAAAAGTATTCAAAGCAACAAGGGAAAAATGACAAATAACATACATGGGAACTCCCATAAGGTTAACAGCTGATTTCTCAGCAGAAAATCTACAAGCCAGAAGGGAATGGCCTGATATATTTAAAGTGATTAAAGGGAAGAACCTACAACCAAGTTTACTCTACATGGCAAGGATCTCATTTAGATTCAATGGAGAAATCAAAAGATTTACAGACAAGCAAAAGCTAAGAGAAGTCAGACACACCAAAACAGCTGTACAACAAATGCTAAAGGAACTTATCTAAGTGGGAAACACAAGAGAAGAAGAGGACTTACAAAAACAAACCCATAACAATTAAGAAAATGGTAAGAGGAACATACATATCAATAATTACCTTAAGCGTGAATGGATTAAATGCTCCAATGAAAAGACACAGGTTCGCTGAATGGATACAAAAACAAGACCCATATATATGCTGTCTAAAAGAGATCCACTTCAGACTTAGGGACGCATACAGACTGAAAGTGAGGGTATGGAGAAAGATATTTCATGCAAAAGGAAATCAAAAGAAAGCTGGAGTAGCAATTCTCATGTCAGATAAAATAGACTTTAAAATAAAGAATGTTACAAGAGACATGGAAGGACACTACATAATAATCAAGGGATCAATCCTAGAAGAAGATAAAACAATTATAAATATATATGCACCCAACATAGGAGCACCTCAATACATAAGGCAAATGTTAACAGCTATAAAAGAGGAAATCGACAGTAACACAATAATAGTGGGGGACTTTAACACCTCACTTATACCAATGGACAGATCATCCAAACAGAAAATTAATAAGGAAACACAAGTTATAAATGACACAACAGACCAGATAGCTTTAATTGATATTTATCGGACATTCCATCCAAAAACAGCAGATTACACTTCTCAAGTGCACATGGAACATACTCCAGGATAGATCACATCTTGGATCACAAATCAAGCCTCAGTAAATTTAAGAAAATTGAAATCATATCAAGCATCTTTTCTGACCACAACACTATGAGATTAGAAATCAATGAAAGAGAAAAAAATGTAAAAAGCACAAACAAATGGAGGCTAAACATTATGTTACTAAATAACCAAGAGATCACTGAAGAAATCAGAGAGGAAATAAAAAAATACCTAGAGACAATTTACAATGAAAACACGACGATCCAAAAACCTAAGGGATGCAGCAAAAACAGTTTTAAGAGGGAAGTTTATAGCAAAACAAGTCTACCTCAAGAAACAAGAAAAATCTCAAATAAACAATCTAACCTTACACCTAAAGGAACTAGAGAAAAAGGAACAAACAAAACCCAAAATTCGCAGAAGGAAAGAAATCATAAAGATCAGAGCATAAATAAATGAAATAGAAACTAAGAAAACAGTAGCAAAGATCAATAAAACTAAAAGCTGGTTCTTTGAAAAGATAAACGGAATTGATAAACCATTAGCCAGGCTCATCCAGAAAAAGAGGGAGAGGACTCAAATCAATAATATTAGAAATGAAAAAGGAGAAGCTGCAACAGACACCACAGAAATACAAAGCATCCTAAGAGACTACTACAAGCAACTTTATGCCAATAAAATGGACAACCTGGAAGAAACTGACAAGTTCTTAGAAAGGTATAACCTTCCAAGACTGAACCAGGAAGAAATCGAAAATATGAACAGACCAATCACAAGTAATGAAATTGAAACTGTGATTAAAAATCTTCCAACAAACAAAAGTCCAGGACCAGATAGATTCACAGGTGAATTCTATCAAACATTTAGAAAACAGCTAACACCCATCCTTCTCAAACTCTTCCAAAAAATTTGCAGAGGAAGGAACACTCCCAAATTCATTCTATGAGGCCACCATCACCCTGATACCAAACCAGACAAAGACACTACAAGAAAAGAAAATTACAGACCAATATCACTGATGAATATAGATGCAAAAATCCTCATCAAAATACTAGCAAACAGAAACCAACAGCACAGTAAAAGGATCATACACCATGATCAAGTGGGATTTATCCCACGGATGCAAGGATTTTTCAATATATGCAAATCAATCAATGTGATATGCTCTATTAACAAATTGAAGAATAAAATCCATATGATCATCTCAATAGATGTAGAAAAAGCTTATGACAAAATCCAACACACATTTATGATAAAAACTCGCCAGAAAGTGGGCATAGAGGGAACCTACCTCAACATAATAAAGGCCATATATGACAAACCCACAACATACATCATTTTCAATGGTGAAAAACAGAAAGCATTTCCTCTAAGATCAGGAACAAGACAAGGCTGTCACTCTCACCACTATTATTCAACATAGTTTTGGAAGCCTTAGCCACCACGATCAGTGAAGAAACAGAAATAAAGGGAGTACAAATTGGAAAAGAAGAAGTAAAACTGTCACTGTTTGCAGATGACATGATACTATACATAGAGAATCCTAAAGATGCCACCAGAAAACTACTAGAGCTAATCAGGAATATGGTAAAGTTGTAGGATACAAAATTAATGCACAGAAATCTCTTGCATTACTATACACTAATGATGAAAAATCTGAAAGAGAAATTAAGGAAACACTCCCATTTACCACTGCAACAAAAAGAATAAAATATCTAGGAATAAACCTACTTAGGGAAAAAAAGACTTGTATGCAGAAAACTACAAGACACTGATGAAAGAAATTAAAGATGACACAAACAGAGGAGAGATATACCATGTTCTTGGATTGGAAGAATCCACATTGTGAAAATGACTCTACTACCCAAAGCAATCTACAGATTCAATGCAATCCCTATCAAATTACCAAGGGCATTTTTTACAGAACTAGAACCAAAAATCTTAAAATTTGTATGGAGACACAAAAGACCCCGAATAGCCAAAGCAGTCTTGAGGGGAAAAAAAGGAGTGGGAGGAATAAGACTCCCTGACTTCAGACTATGCTACAAATCTACAGTAATCAAGACAATATGATACTGGCACTAAAACAGAAACATGGATCAATGGAACAGGATAGAAAGCCCAGAGATAAACCCACACACCTATGGTCAACTAATCTATGATAAAGGAGGCAAGGATATACAATGGAGAAAAGACAGTGTCTTCAATAAGTGGTGCTGGGAAAACTGGACAGCTACATGTAAAAGAATGAAATTAGAACACTCCCTAACACCATACACAAAAATAAACTCAAAATGGATTCAAGACCTAAATGTAAGACTGGACACTATAAGACTCTTAGAGGAAAACATAGGAAGAACACTCTTTGACATAAATCACAGCAAGATGTTTTTTGATCCCCCTCCTAGAGTAATGGAAATAAAAAGAAAAATAAACAAATGGGACCTAATGAATCTTAAAAGCTTTTGTAAAGCAAAGGAAACTACAAAGAAGAGGGAAAGACAGCCCTCAAAATGGGAGAAAATATTTGCAAACGAATCAACGGACAAGGGATTAATCTCCAAAATATATAAACAGCTTATGCAGCTCAATATTAAAAAAAACAAAAAACCTAATCAAAAAATAGGCAGTAGACTTAAATAGACATTTCTCCAAAGAAGACATACAGATGGCCAAGAAGCACATGTAAAGGTTCTCAACATCGCTAATTATTAGAGAAGTACAAATCAAAACTACAATGAGGTATCACCTCATACCAGTTAAAATGGGCATCATCAGAAAATCTACAAACAACAAATGCTGGAGAGGGTGTGGAGAAAAGGGAACCCTCTTTCACTGTTGGTGGGAATGTAAACTGATACAGCCACTATGGAGAACAATATGGAGGTTCCTTAAAAACTAAAAATAGAATTACCATATGACCCAGCAATCCCACTATTGGGCATATACCCAGAGAAAACCGTAATTCAAAAAGACACATGCACCCAAATGTTCATTGCAGCACTATTTACAATAGCCAGGTCATGGAAGCAACCTAAATGCCCATCGACAGATGAATGGATAAAGAAGATGTGGTACATATATACAATGGAATATTACTCAGCCATAAAAAGGAATGAAGCTGAGTTATTTGTTGAGACGTGGATGGATCTAGAGACTGTCATACAGAGTGAAGTAAGTCAGAAAGAGAAAAACAGATATCATATATTAACGCATGTATGTGGAACCTAGAAAAATGGTACAGATGAGCCGGTTTGCAGGGCAGAAGTTGAGACACAGATGTAGAGAACAGACATATGGACACTAAGGGGGGGAAAACTGCGGTTGGGTGGGGATGGTGGTGTGCCGAATTGGGCGATTGGGATTGACATGTATACACTGATGTGTATAAAATTTATGACTAATAAGAACCTGCAGTATAAAAAAACAAACAAACAAAACAACTAATACTAAACTTTCATTGGGTTATTTGTATGGAAATATGTTAATATAAATGTTTCAGACATTACATGAAATTTCTAAAAATCTTATATGTTCTGGTGTAATGTTATAAGTCATAATCCTAGTTATTACTTTAAAATGTATATCTCAGAAATAACTAATTTTCTTCTCAACTGCATTATTATGAACTTTCGTCAAATCTTTAACCATGGTCATTTTTAAGTCTTTTTTCATTTACAGACAGTTCTGGGTGTACTCTGATGCTTTTGCAAATATGTTCCTATAAAAGGGTTTCATCTTCAAGAAATTCATGGAAAAGACTCTTGCAAGTATAGGTTTCTGGTAACTGACTGTACTGCTGAACTGAATGAATAAGCATTTTCAGAACTCTAATGAAAAACTGATGAACTCATGAAAGTGCTAATAAAAGATCAAGATGAAAAAAAAAATTAATTACATGGGACTGAGTGAACTGTTGAGGATGAGTATAATTTTTGTGACTTTCCGTTTGAATTTAAAAAAAAAAGATCCCGCAAGGACTCAGAGGCAAAGAATATACAAATCAATTTTCACTGCAAAGTAAAGGAGCTGTTACAGTGGAGGATTACTGGACTGAATGTCAATATTATGACATAGTATGAGTGTGTTTCATGTTTGGTAATTGCAATCATTGTTGCTTTTGTTGTGGTCATCCATGTACAATGCTTGGTGTCAGTCTATTTATCTCTTGTAAAAATAAAATACAGTGTATGTGTGTGAAAAAAAAAAGTTCAGAGATATTTAATAAAAAAAGAAAAGACACATGCACCCCAATGTTCAATGAAGCACTATTTACAATAGCCAGGTCATGGAAGCAACCTAAATGCTCATCGACAGACAAATGGATAAAGAAGTTGTGGTACATATATACAATGGAATATTACTCAGCCAATAAAAGGAACAAAACTGGGTCATTTGTGGAGACGTGGATGGATGTAGAAACTGTCATACTGAGTGAAGTAAGTCAGAAAGGGAAAAACAAATATCGTATATAAATGCATATATGTGGAACCTAGAAAAATGTTACAGATGAACCTGTTTGCAGGGCCGAAATAAGAGACCGAGATGTAGAGAACAAGCGTATGGACACCAAGGGGGAAAGTGGCGAGAGGGTGGTTGTGTGATTAATTGGGAGATTGGGATTGACATATATACACTAATACGTATAAAATGGATAACTAATAAGAACCTGCTGTATAAAAAACTAAATAAAATAAAATTCAAAAATTCAATAAAAAATATTGATACATCTCAATTACCTATTTTAAAGACTTCCTCCTTTTATTGTATAGGATCGCAATATATATTGCTCTATTATAACCTGTTTTTATTTAATAAATGAATATGTAATATAAAAAATAAAAAGATGGTTACAAGATTTATATGATTAAAACTCTAAAACATTAATGGAGGGAATCAAAAAAAAACTAGATAAATGGAGAGACTCACCATGAATTTGGATTGAAACTCTCAATATAATTTCAGATGTTAATTCTTTCCAAATTGACCTATAGATTTAATGCAATACCAATTAAAAATCCCAGCAGGATATCTTTTTTTTGATATATACAAGCTGATTCTAAAATTTATATAAAAGATAAGGAAACTAAAATGGCTAAAATATTTTTGAAAATGAATCATAAATTTGAAGAAGTCACAAACTACTTGGTTTTAAGTTTTTATAAAACCAGAGTATTCAAATTAGTGTGACATTAACAAAGTTATACTCACGTGGGCTAGTGAAAAAGAATAGCGGCTGGCCACAAGTATGGTCAGTTGGTATTTAATAAAGTTTCAAAAGCAATTCAGTGGATAAAGGGTAGTCTTTTCAACACATGGTTTTGAAATATCCATGTTTAAAACTATAAAGTTTTTGAATAAAACAAAGGGTATGAGTTCTTAAGCATTGCAGGAAAAGCCTGGTCTATAAAAGAACACACTGATCAGTTGGACTCCATCAAAATTAGAAATGTTTTCTCTGAAAGGTATTGTTAAGAGAATGAAAAGACAAGCTGCAGATTGGGAGAAAATACTTGCAAATGACATATCTGGTGAAGGACTTGTATCCAGAATGCATATCTAGAATCCCTTGTTGTCCTTATAATGATTCTCTTCTCAAGTTACCCTCTACAAACTAAAACTAAATGAGGGTTAAAAAGGACAGATTACAGTATATATATTGTTTTTTTAATTTAAAAAATTTTTTTAACATCTTTATTAGAGTATAATTGCTTTGCAATGGTGTGTCAGTTTCTGCTTTATAACAAAGTGAATCAGTTATACATATACATATGTCCCCATATCTCTTCCCTCTTGCATCTCCCTCCCTCCCACACTCCCTATCCCACCCCTCTAGGTGGTCACAAAGCACCAAGCTGATCTCCCTGTGCTCTTCGGCTGCTTCTCACTAGCTAGCTATTTTACTTTTGGTAGTGTACATATGTCCATGCCACTCTCTCACTTTGTCCCAGCATACCCTTCCCCCTCCCCGTATCCTCAAGTCCATTCTCTAGTAGGTCTGCATCTTTATTCTCATCTTGCCCCTAGGTTCTTCTGACCTTTTTTTTCCTTTTTTTTTTTGATCTCATATATATGTGTTAGCATACGGTATTTGTTTTTCTCTTTCTGACTTACTTCACTCTGTATGACAGTCTTTAGGTCTATCCACCTCACTACAAATAACTCACTTTTGTTCCTGTTTATGGCTGAGTAATATTCCATTGTATATATGTGCCACCTCTTCTTTATCCATTCATCTGTTGATGGACACTTGGGTTGCTTCCATGTCCTGGTTATTGTAAATAGAGCTGCAATGAACATTTAGGTACATGACTCTTTTTGAATTATGGTTTTCTCCAGGTATATGCCCAGGAGTGAGATTGCTGGGTCGTATGGTAGTTTTATTTTTAGTTTTTTAAGGACCCTCCATACTGTTCTCCATAGTGGCTATATCAATTTATATTCCCACCAACAGGGCAAGAGGGTTCCCTTTCTCCACACCCTCTCAAACATTTATTGTTTGTAGATTTTTTGATGAAGGCCATTCTGACCAGTGTGAGATGATATCTCATTGTAGTTTTGATTTGCATTTCTCTAATGCTTAATGATGTTGAGCATTCTTTCATGTGTTTGTTGGCAATCTGTATATCTCCTTTGGAGAAATGTCTATTTAGGTCTTCTGCCCATTTCTGGATTGGGTTGTTTGTTTTTTTGATATTGAGTGGCATGAGTTGCTTGGATGTTTTGGAGATTAATCCTTTGTCAGTTTCTTCATTAGCAAATATTTTCTCCCATTCTGAGGGTTGTCTTTTCATCTTTTTTATGGTTTCCTTTGCTGTACAAAAGCTTTTAAGTTTCATTAGGTTCCATTTGTTTATTTTTCTTTTTATTTCCATTTCTCTAGGAGGTGGGTTAAAAAGGATCTTCCTCTGATTTATGTCATAGAGTGTTCTGCCTATGATTTCCTCTAAGAGTTTGATGGAGTCTGGCCTTACATTTAGGTCTTTAATCCATTTTGAGTTTATTTTTGTGTATGGTCTTAGGGATTGTTCTAATTTCATTCTTTTAAATGTAGCTGTCCAGTTTTCCAAGCACCACTTATTGAAGAGGCTGTCTTTTCTCCACTGTATATTCTTGCCTCCTTTATCAAAGATAAGGTGAACATATGAGCATGGGTTTATCTCTGGGCTTTCCATCCTGTTCCAATGATCTATATTTCTGATTTTGTACCAGTACCATACTGTCTTGATTACTGTAGCTTTGTAGTATAGTTGGAAGTCAGGGAGCCTGATTCCTCCAGCTCCATTTTTCTTTGTCAAGATTGCTTTGGCTATACAAGGTCTTTTGTGTTTCCATACAAATTGTGAAATTCTTTTGTTCTAGTTCTGTGAAACATGCCAGTGTAGTTTGAAAGGGATTGCACTGAATCTGTATATTGCTTTGGGTAGTAGAGTAATTCTCACAATGTTGATTCTTCCAATCCAAGAACGTGGTATATCTCTCCATCTATTTGTATCATCTTTAATTTCTTTCATCAGTGTCTTATAATTTTCTGTATACAGGTCTTTTTTCTCCTTAGGTAGGTTTATTCCTAGATATTTTATTCTTTTGGTTGCAATGGTAAATGGGTGTGTTTTTTTAATTTCACTTTCAGATTTTTCATCATTAGTGTATAGGAATGCAAGAGAGTTCTGTGCATTAATTTTGTATCCTGCTACTTTACCAAATACATTGATTAGCTCTAGTAGTTTTCTGGTAGCATCTTTAGGATTCTCTATAGTATCTATATAGTATAGCATAGTATAGTATAGTATCTATATAGTATAGTATAGTATAGTATCATGTCATCTGCAAACAGTGACAGCTTTACTTCTTCTTTTCCAATTTGGATTCCTTTTATTTCTTTTGCTTCTCTGATTACTGTGGCTAAAACTTCCAAAACTATGTTGAATAATAGTGGTGAGAGTGGGCAACCTTGTCTTGTTCCTGATCTTAGTGGAAATGGTTTCAGTTTTTCACCATTGAGGATGATGTTGGCTGTGGGTTTGTCATATATAACCTTTATTATGTTGAGGAAAGTTCCCTCTATGCCTACTTTCTGGAGAGTTTTTATCATAAATGGGTGTTGAATTTTGTCAAAAGCGTTCTCTGCATCTATTGAGATGATCATATGGTTTTTCTCCTTCAATTTGTTAATATGGTGTGTCACATTGATTGATTTGCATATATTGAAGAATGCTTGCATTCCTGGGATAAACCCCACTTGATCATGGTGTATGATCCTTTTAAAGTGTTGTTGGATTCTGTTTGCTAGTATTTTGTTGAGGATTTTTGCATCAATGTTCATCGGTGATATTGGCCTGTAGTTTCCTTTCTTTGTGACATCTTTGTCTGGTTTTGGTACCAGAGTGATGGTGGCCTCGTAGAAGGAGTTTGGGAGTGTTCCTCCCTCTGCTATATTTTGGAAGAGTTTGAGAGAGATAGGTGTTAGCTCTTCTCTAAATGGTTGATAGAATTCGCCTGTGAAGCCATCTGGTCCTGGGCTTTGGTTTGTTGGAAGATTTTTAATCACAGTTTCAATTTCAGTGCTTGTGATTAGTCTGTTTATATTTTCTTTTTCTTCCTGGTTCAGTCTTGGAAGGTTGTGCATTTCTAAGAATTTGTCCATTTCTTCCAGGTTGTCCATTTTATTGGCATAGAGTTCCTTGTAGTAATCTCTCATGATCCTTTGTATTTCTGCAGTGTCAGTTGTTACCTCTCCATTTTCATTTCTAATTCTATTGATTTGAGTCTTCTCCCTTTTTTTCTTGATGAGTCTGGCTAATGGTTTATCAATTTTGTTTATCTTCTCAAAGAACCAGCTTTTGTTTTATCGATCTTTGCTATTGTTTCCTTTATTTCTTTTTCATTTATTTCTGATCTGACCTTTATGATTTCTTTCCTTCTGCTAACTTTGGGGTTTTTTTGTTCTTCTTTCTCTAATTGCATTAGGTGTAAGTTTAGGTTGTTTATTTGAGATGTTTCTTGTTTCTTAAGGTAAGCTTTTATAGCTACAAAGTTCCCTCTTAGAACTGCTTTTGCTGCATTCCATAAGTTTTGGGTCATTGTGTTTTCATTGTCATTTGTTTCTAGGTATTTTTTGATTTCCTCTTTGATTTCTTCAGTGCTCTCTTGGATATTAAGTAGTGTCTTGTTTAACCTCCATGTGTTTGTATTTCTTACAGATTTTTTCCTGTAATTGATATCTAGTCTCATAGCATTGTGATCGGAAAAGACACTTGATATGATTTCAATTTCCTTAAATTTACCAAGGCTTGATTTGTGACCCAAGGTATGATCTATCCTGGAGAACGTTCCATGAGCACTTGAGAAGAATGTGTATTCTGTTGTTTTTGGATAGAATGTGCTATAAATATCAATTAAGTCCATCTTGTTTAATGTATCATCTAAAGCTTGTGTTTCCTTATTTATTTCATTTTGGATGATCTGTCCATTGGTCAAAGTGGGGTGTTAAAGTCCCCTACTATGATTGTGTTGCTGTCGATTTCCCCTTTTATGGCTGTTAGTATTTGTCTTATGTATTGAGGTGCTCCTGTGTTGGGTGCATAAATATTTACAATTGTTATATCTTCTTCTTGGATTCATCCCTTGATCATTATGTAGTGTCCTTCTTTATCTCTTGTAATAGTCTTTGTTTTAAAGTCTATTTTGTCTGATATGAGAATTGCTACTCCAGCTCTCTTTTGATTTCCATTTGCATGGAATATCTTTTTCCATCCCTTCACTTTCAGTCTGTATGTGTCCCTAGGGCTGAAGTGGGTCTCTTGCAGACAGCATATATACAGGTCTTGTTTTTGTATCCATTCAGCCAGACTATGTCTTTTAGTTGGAGCATTTAGTCCATTTACATTTAAGGTAATTATCAATATGTATGTTCCTATTACCATTTTCTTAATTGTTTTGGGTTTATTATTGTAGGTCTTTTCCTTCTCTTGTGTTTCCTGCCTAGAGAAGTTCCTTTGGCATTTGTTGTAAAGCTGGTTTGGTGGTGCTGAATTCTCTTAGCTTTTACTTGTCTATAAAGCTTTTAAATTCTCTGTCAAATCTGAATGAGATCCTTGCTGGGTAGAGTAATCTTGTTTGTAGGTTTTTCTCTTTCATCACTTTAAATATGTCTTGCCACTCCCTTCTGGCTTGCAGAGTTTCTGCTGCAAGATTAGCTGTTAACCTTATGGGGATTTGCTTTTGTGTTACTTGTTTTTCCCTTGCTGCTTTTAATATTTTTTCATTGTATTTAATTTTTGATAGTTTGATTAATATGTGTCTTGGCGTGTTTCTCCTTGGATTTATCCTGTATGGGATTCTCTGTGCTTCCTGGACTTGATTAATTATTTCCTTTCCCATATTAGGGAAGTTTTCAACGATAATCTCTTCAAATATTTTCTCAGTCCCTTTCTTTTTCTCTTCTTCCTCTGGGACCCCTATAATTCGAATGCTGTTGTGTTTAATGTTGTCCCAGAGGTCTCTGAGACTGTCCTCAGTTCTTTTCATTCTTTTTTCTTTATTCTCCTCTGCAGTAGTTATTTCCACCATTTTATCTTCCAGGTCGCTTATCCGTTCTTCTGCCTCAGCTATTCTGCTATTGATCTCTTCTAGAGAATTTTTCATTTCATTTATTGTGTTGTTCATCTCTGTTTGTTTGCTCTTTATTTCTTCTAGGTCCTCGTTAAACTTTTCTTTTATTTAATCCATTCTATTTCCAAGATTTGGGATCATCTTTACTGTCATTATTCTGAATTCTTTTTCAGGTAGACTGCCTATTTCCTCTTCATTTGTTAGGTCTGGTGGGTTTTTGCCTTGCTCCTTCATCTGCTGTGTGTTTGTTTGTCTTCTCATTTTGCTTAACTTATTGTGTTTCGGGTCTCCTTTTCACAGGCTGCAGGTTTGCAGTTCCCATTGTTTTTGGTGTCTTTCCCCAGTGGCTAAGGTTGGTTCAGTGTGTTGTGTAGGCTTCCTGGTGGAGGGGACTAGTGCCTGTGTTCTGGTCAGTGAGGCTGCATCTTGTCTTTCTGGTGGGCAGGTCCACGTCAGTTGGTGTGTTTTGTGGTGTCTTTGGCCTTATTATGATTTTAGGCATCCTCTGTGCTAATGGATGGGTTTGTGTTCCTGTCTTCCTAGTTGTTTGGCATAGGGTGTCCAGCACTGTAGCTTGCTGGTCACTGAGTGGAGCTGGGTCTTGGTGTTGAGATGGAGATCTCTGGGAGATTTTCGTCATTTGATATTAAATGGAGCTGGGAGGTCTCTTGTGGACCAGTGTCCTGAACTTGGCTCTCCCACCTCACAGGCACAGGCCTGACACCTGGCTGGAGCATCAAGAGCCTGTCCTCCACATGGCTCCAAATAAAAGGGAGAGAAAAAAGAAAGAAAGAAAGAAGAAGATAAAATAAAATAAAAGTAAAATAAAATAAAGTTATTAAAATAAAAAGTAAAAATAATTTTTAAGAAAAAAGTTTTTTTAAGTAATGAAAAAAAAAAAAAGGACAGAGCGAACCCTAAGACAAATGGTAAAAGCAAAGCTATACAGACAAAATCACACACAGAAGCATACACATACACACTCACAAAAAGAGAGAAAGGGGAAAAAATATATATGTCATTGTTCCTGAAGTCCACCTCCTCAATTTGGGATGATTCGTTGTCTATTCAGGTATCCCACAGATGCAGCGTACATCAAATTGATTGTGGAGCTTTAATCTGCTGCTCCTGAGGCTGCTTGGAGAAATTTCCCTTTCTCTTCTTTGTTTGCACAGCTCCTGGGGTTCAGCTTTGGATTTGGACACGCCTCTGCATGTAGGTCGCCTGAGGACATCTATGCTTCGCTCAGACAGGACGGGGTTAAAGGAGAAGCTGCTTCGGGGGCTCTGGCTCACTCAGGCTGGGGGGAGGGAGCGGTACGGAGGAGGTGGGGCGAACCTGCGGCGGCAGAGGCCAGTGAGACGTTGCAGCAGCCTGAGGCGCGCTGTGCGTTCTCCCGGGGAAGTTGTCCCCGGATCACGGGAGCCTGGCCGTGGCGGGCTGCACCAGCTCCCGGGAGGGGCGGTGTGGAGAGTGACCTGTGCTCGCACACAGGCTTCTTGGTGGCGGCAGCAGCAGCCTTAGCGTCTCATGCCCGTCTCTGGGGTCCACGCTGATCGCCGTGGCTCGCGCTCATCTCTGGAGCTCATTTAGGCGGCGCTCTGAATCCCCTTTCCTCGCGCTCCAGGAAACAATGGTCTCTTGCCTCTTCGGCAGCTGCAGACTTTTTTCCGGACTCCCTCCCGGCTAGCTGTGGTGCACTAACCCCTTCAGGCTGTGTTCACGCTGCCAACCCCAGTCCTCTCCCTGCGATCCGACCGAAGCCCGAGCCTCAGCGCCCAGCCCCGCCCGCCCCGGCGGGGGAGCAGACAAGCCTCTCTGGCTGGTGAGTGCTGCTCGGCACCGATCGTCCGTGCGGGAATCTCTCCGCTGTGCCCTCCGCACCCCTGTGGCTGCGCTCTCCTCCGTGGCTCCGAAGCTTCCCCCCTCTGCCACCCGCAGTCTCCGCCTGCGAAGGGGCTTCCTAGTGTGTGGAAACCTTTCCTCCTTCATGGCTCCCTCCCACTGGTGCAGGTCCTGTCCCTATTCTTTTGTCTCTGTTGTTTCTTTTTTCTTTTGCCCTACCCAGGTACGTGGGGAGTTTCTTGCCTTTTGGGAGGTCTGAAGTCTTCTGCCAGGGTTCAGTAGGTGTTCTGTAGGAGTTGTTCCACACGTAGATGTATTTCTGATGTATTTGTGGGGAAGAAGGTGATCTCCATGTCTTACTCTTCCACCATCTTGAAGCTCCTCCTTATATATTGTTATATGATCTGATACACAAATACAGCAAGAAAAATTGGGAGGAGGGAAAAAATAAAGAGATTTAAAAATTTAGCTGTTTTCAGTAATCATAATTGATGATGGTATTGTTGTTATTATTGTTATTCTGAGACTTTTGTAATAATTATGAGATGCTCTAATTCTAATTCTGTGTTTTTAAGAACCAGGATTCTTGGTTTAGAATAAAGGAGATACAAATGCAATATAAATATACATATATTTACCCTCTGCATATGCTAAGCAGAAAAAGGCAGCATTGCCGTCTGGTTTGGGCACTCCCCCATTTACCTTTTCTTCCTTTGGTTTCCAGGTCACGTGGACTTCATCCTTCTCCTTTGAAAGCGTGCAGTGCTCCTGTTGGGATTGTAAAATGTATTGTCTTGAATAAAATGAACCAAAACTAGTGAGGACCCAAAACCAAAAGAAACACCTGATGATCAATCCAGAATCAATTTGAGAGACTTGAAGAGGAAAATATGAGAGAACAATGTATTCTCTTCTTAACATTTGACATGTACCCTAATCATTCTAAAATCCTCTTAATTGTTCATTTTTATGAATCATCCTGAAATCCACAGAAACTTGTCTTGAAGTTGTTTTTTATTGTGTTAAATATAATGAATGACTTAAAAGGAACCACCAGATGACTAACAATATTCCTATTCCTATTATTTAATGACTATTGTTGGGGAAATGTGTAGGAAATCTTCCCTTATAATGGTGAAAACTGTGCTTGGCAAAGCAGAATTCCTGGGACTCTAGTGGGAGAAAAATCTTAAATTGGATGTGAATGAATAGATAGATGGATGTTCAAAATGACAGGATAGGTTGTGAGAGGATAAATGACTCAAAGATACAGCCACGGTAATGTTTAAAATCATCTAAAAATCTGCTTCATAGAAAAATCAGCTGTCTTTGTGATGGCAAGGACATTTCCGGGTTTATGCCAGCCTACTCTATTTCAATGTTGATATGCCTTTTTTCTAATGCATGAGCTGATGTAAAGTAAATGTTACTGGTTTACAGAAGATAAATGACTGAGGAAAAAAGAAACGCATCCAAGAGAAAGGCATCTACTCCCTAATCCTAATTCTTCTCGACATCTAAAATTTTAATTTATTTGATAGGGTCTTGCTCCATAATATATGAATTATAGGAAAAGGTTTTATATTCATTTATCCTGATTTGCTGTGAAAAGTTATTTATTCTTTTGTTCTAAATTAATTTTCAATTTGCCCTATTCACTCTCAAAAATGCCCTGTTTTGGACAGTAAATGATGCCTTTACCTGAATTATGAACTCCTCCTGTTCTAATCTTGCAGGGATTTTTGTCCAGGATCCTTTAACACTGTTGTGTCTAGACTTCAAGAGCACAATCCATCCCACTTCTTTGATAACATCTTTCCTAATGATCAGGAGACAGCAACTGCTCCTAACTCAGTGAGTCAGTCTCATTGACTCATAGTAATTAAGAGCATGGACTTTTAAGGGGATATGTCAGGGCTGAAGACCTACTTTGTCATTCATCTGCTGTATAACCTTGGACAAATTATTAACATCCATGTGTCTCATTTTCCTTATCTGTAAAAGGGTGTAATAACAGTACCTGCCTTATGGGCTCATTCTGAAGATTAAATGAGTTAACACATGCAAATCACTTTAAAATAATGGGTGCATATTAAGCAGAATATTAAATGGTATTACCTTAAATGAAATCCTCTTACCTAGCTTTATCTTGTGGAAACAAACTTTCAGAGTCTTTCCTTTTTCTTCACATCATCATGAAGAAGTAATTACTAACTTACTTGCTACATAAATGAGAGAGGTTTTCCTCATATATGTAACACCTTACTTTCTCTAACTCAGAGTCAAATTTTCTTTTTATTTGTTTACTTTTCTATGCATTATTATTTATATCTAATATAATTCTGTGTTTTTCTAGACTTTCCAATAATAATTGAATATCTTCTGGATGTTACTCTTACAGGTCAAAATCCTGTGTGTCTTAAAAGAACATGACAAAATGTGATAGAATTCATGGAAAAGAAACACCTTCATATTCTTAAGTTTATTTAAAAGTTTAATGTGTATAATACCATATTTGAATTTCAAAAAATTATTCTGTGTTTATAAAGTAACAGAAATGACTAGTATGTGGAAAGTACATGTACAGATTGAAGCTACATAGAAAGAAGATATCTCTAAGAGCTGAAAGTATCAAAGATGTACTTATCAGTAACAAATTTCCCAGCATGAGATATATTCAAATATATACTGATCAAGGGTAATCTTTTGGCCTGTGTGTGGAGAGGAAGAATGGACCGGATGGGTAGTTGGGTCAATCAATAATCTTTGTCCCTCTTTCTGTGAGATTTTCAAATTTCTAATACAAATAAATGCATTTTTAATTAATTAATTAATTTTCTTATTTATTTTTGGATGTGTTGGGTCTTCATTGTGGTGTGCAGGCTTCAGTAGTTGTGGCTTATGGGCTCTAGAGCGTAGGCTCAGTAGTTGTGGCAGACAGGCTTAGTTGCTCCATAGCATGTGGAATCTTCCCAGACCAGGTATGGAACCCGTGTTCCCTGTGTTGGCAGGCAGATTCTTAACCACTGAGCCACCAGGGAAGTCCCATAAATGCATTTTTTGCAAAATTTACTTACTAAGGAATTTGTAAGGCTAAGCATTTTGCAGAGTGAAAAACATAATTTCAACTGAAACACTTATGTATGTTTCAAATCAATTTTTAAAATTCGGCTTTTGGTATTCAGCTTCCTTAGACTGGAGTTTGAACTGTATGCACGTTCCTTTTAATCTTAACAGTCAACTCATATCCTGTCCTTCTGCCTTGCTCTCCCAAGGAGGAATCTGTAATCAGAATCACCTTGAAGGGCACAGTTCTGCTTTGAATTGTATGTAATCATTGTTTTTTCTTTATACATAACTTGAAAGGAATTGTTAATTATTGATGAGCTAAAGAGTAGACTAAATGGTTATTTTGGGTTGGAGTGGTCCAAAGACCAAGTGTCAGGCAGAGGTGATTAATCCTCATCCGTTCCTGAGTCACGTGGGGTAACATGCTTGTCTGAAAGACGTTAACGATCAGGGCTGCTTGCCTCTGTGTAGGAAGCTCCACCACGACAGTCTGAATGAAGCTTGTCTGATCCTGGGATAACTTTTCAAGTGGGCTACTCTCCTCTGTAGGAGTAATTGGGCCCCAGTTAAGTGAAATTAAAGTCTGGCTCTCTGTGGAAATAGACCACCGCTGTTGCAGGCATTGTCAAGACTGATGTGTACGTCTTTGACTCTTCCACCCCCCTGCATGATCCATGCCTGCTAAGAAGTGGAAAATACAATCAAAAATGATAAACTCAAAAGGCAGAGTCTTAAAAGAAACCTCTTCCTTTTCTTCACTAGTCACAATTTCTGAGAGATCCCAGGAGACTTTTCTAAAAAGACAAGGAAATAAGATAGGCTATGGATTTGTTCCTGACAGCTGGAGGCTGTCTCATTGGGCCAGGAAAGCAGGAGGAAAGAGGTAATTGAAAGAATCAGGCAGATGTGTTTACCAGACTGATCCATGTGAGAGAAGGAATTTTGGGGAAGAGAGAGCAATAGCCTTGGGATGAGCGGCCTGACGGCCACAGGTGATTGATGTGCTGGAAGAGCACTGAAGCGTCCTCCAAAACATGCATAGTCCGTTGTGTTAAAGTGACATGAAAACCTAAGTATAACCAGTCACCATTCTTGAAGACAGTTTAGCAATTACAACCACCAGTTAGTAACCCATGTATGTCTAGTTCAGATCTCTTTTCTCAGGCTCAGTCCCATATAGCAAACTCAATTACAAATCTCTACCTGGAGGCTCCATAAGCACCTCAATTTTCCCATGGCCAAATCTGTACTCAACATCATTTTCCCCAGCATGCCCACTCCATCCCAAAACTTTCATCCTTTTTCATCATTGGTGAATCAATCCAACCCCTTCAATCAAGCAGGAATCTTATGCATTATTTTTTAGACCTTTTTTTATTATATAAAGTTTTCTTTTCTATAACTGAAACCAAGTTTCCCTACTGAGTTTATGATTAACTTCTCTATCCAAAACATTTTCCCCTTTCTTGTCCTGCCCTGTTCCCCTCAGGACTGAGGAGTAATCAAGAAAAGGGGGGATTGAAACCCTCTTGAGTATATGAGCCCCTCTCTCCTGTGAGATCTTCCCAGACCAGGTATGGAACCTGTGTCCCCTGCATTGGCAGGCGGATTCTTAACCACTCTTGAAGTAAAAGACTTTGCTTTAGTCCCTTATGCCTCCCCTGAGTCTCAGAAAGGCTGGCTCAAGGGTCGATGATTAGAAGAATGTCAACATGTAGAAACAAAGAATAGCAGTTGGGCCAATGGAACTGGTAACAGCGTAAACAATGGATGAGCCATATAGCTGAGTCACAGAACTTTAGTTCCTCCCTGAAGGACATAGATAACAGTGTCTGATACCCAGTCTTAAGTTGTTTTTACAGAAACCAGACTCCCATCAGATGAAAACTGCTGACTCCAAGCATGTAGACCACAGACCAGTTGGAGCCAGGAGGCTGAAGATGCTCGAAACTTCACCTTGATGCCAGCCAATCCAAGAAGTGAGCATGAGCTGATCACACACCCTGAAGCCCTCTCCCTCACATTGCTTTTAAAATCCCTTCCCTGAAAGCCATTGGGGAGCTTGTGTCTTTGAGCATGAGCTGCCCGTTCTCCCTGCTTGGCACCTGCAACACATGCTATACTTTCCTTCAAAACCCAGCGGCAGTAGATTGGCTTTACCGCACATCAAGAGAGCAGACCCGAGTCCAGGTTCAATAACATAACCAAGAAACTATTAGGTCCTGTCAAGGCTCTTCCTGTCTGCCTCCTCCTTCTCTATCCTCACTTCTGCTGTGTTGATTCTGGTCTGAAAACTTTTCCAGCTGGACTGTGGCAATTCACCTCTGCCTCCACTCTCAAAAGATATCCTTCTAAATGTGAAGGTAATTGCATGATCCCAATTCTTTGCATTCTACAGTGATGCTGCTTGCCCAGAGGGAAGCAGTCAACATTTTAAAGAATGACATCCATTCTTTTTCTGATTATACCTCTCCTTATTTCTCCCACCTTACCTCCTGCTAGACACCTATCGTGCATTTTCGCAGCTTCTGTATTGGAGCAAATAGGGTGTTTCTAAACATGCCATGTTCTTTCAGCCTCTGAACTTTGATGGGATTTCCTTTCCTTTACCTTTACTGTGCACTTCTCATCTTCAGTGTCTGTAAACTCTTCTTTAATTTTGCAGTTTGTAGCGATCTCCCTCTTCACAACCTCCCAGCACTTATGTGATTGTAACCACACTTTTTTTAAAACAAATTTATTTATTGATTGATTTTATTTTTGGCTGCATTGAGTCTTCGTTGTTGCACCGCCTTTCTCTAGTTGCGGTGAGTGGGGGCTACTCTTTGTTGTGGTGCGCGGACTTCTCACTGTGGTGGCTTCTCTTGTTGCGGAGCACGGGCTCTAGGCACGCGGGCTTCAGTAGTTACAGCGCGCAGGCTCAGTAGCTGTGGCGCACGGGCTTAGTTGCTCCACGGCATGTGGGATCTTCCTGGACCAGGGCTCGAACCCATGTCCCCTGCATTGGCAGGCGGATTCCTAACCACTGTGCTACCAGGGAAACCCTGTAACCACACTTTAATAAGGCATTGCCTACTTGTCTAGTTTTCTATTTGTCTGTACACTTTTGAAAGGAGGGACTATGTCTTATTCATCTGTTAAATCCTAGTTCCTGGCATAGAACTTAATATGTAATAAAACTTCAATAAACAACTAGACAATTAAGTTGATTAATCAGTTATTATTATTTAAGTGGTAAATGTTATATGTTGTTGGCTTAGTTTTTGAGTGTAAGATAGAATCTGTAACCACACTGAGAGTCACTTCCCTTACATGCTCTCTGGGTGGGAGAGAAGAGTGTGAAAGCACAGGATGCTTGGGCTTGCCTCCTTGGCTAGTGCAAACCCAGCAAGGACCCCTGGGAGCAGAGACTGAGCAGCTTTGCTTTTGCACCTCAGGGGAGATGGGGAGGAGAAACGGTGCTGCTAGTTCTAATTAACTGATTAATGGCAAGATGCCCAACATGTCTTAATCCATAGAATGGTGGGCATGTTGCTTTTAGAAATATTCCCTGAAGGATTATCAGTTGGAAAATAGATGCCATTTCTTAGGCTACCTACAATCAGAAGACCTGGACAGGGGAAACTTTCAACCTATGAGAAGGAGACTCTCAGATGAGGAGATGATATTGTCAGAACATTTCCAGGAGCAGGAAAGAGATGATCCCACTACAGTTTGGATTGGAAGTGTTCCCCTGCTAGAGTTGCTTATTAGTTAAGATAAGTCTACCAAAAAGAAACAACTCAAAAATACTGAATATATATTTTTAAAAACATATCTTTTATGTGTTTGAAACTGGCTGATAAAACAATAATCTATTTTTTAAGCCTAAATGCCTTCTAGGGACTTCCCTGGTGGTCCAGTGGTTAAGACTCTGTGCTTCCAATGCAGGGAGAGTGGGTTCCATGCCTGGCTGGGGAACTAAGATCTCACATGCCTTCTATATTTTTACAATGGACCAAGGTATTTGTAAAAGTGCAGAAACTAGATGCTTTATCTCAGTTTTCAATTAAATATGACATCACCAAACATTAGAATGAAGCACTGGTAGAGTGGCATAAAGCACAAGGAGGAAACTTGGCATGGCTTTGTTTGCTCTCTCTGACACTTACTAACCCTTTAATCATAGGGCAGTTATTTAACTTCTCAGATGTTTCCTCATCAGGATAGATTGAGGATTAAACTGATGAGTGGATATGTAAATCATATAATCCAGTTCCTGGATTACAGCAGGAAGTCAATAAGCGGGATTTCTTGCTTTTGTTATATTTATTTTCCCCCCATTCATTTAAATACATTTTGAGCAACTTTCTAAGAGCCACAGGCTGGGGTAGGTTAGGGGGTTTAAAGACAACTCAGCTGTTCATTGTCATGCAAGGACTCACAGCCTGAGGTATGAAGGGAATGGCTGTGGAGATGAAAACTCTTCAGGGTAGAATGAAGGTATATAGGGGGTGTGCAAGGTCACCCACACTGACATTCTTTTTAAAGTAAGAAGTATTTAATCTTTGGAGAAGAAAGGAAGGATGCCATGGCAGAAGAACGGGTTGAAATAAGGTCTCAGTCATAGTGTGCTTGAAGACTATAAGCTTTCAGAACGAGAGAATCCTGAAACCAAAGATACATGGGGAGGGAGAGACAGGTGCAGGGAACACACGGAGGAGAGTGGACCCATGAACTCAGGACGTTTTATTGGAGGATCTGTTTTGATAAAAATCTTGTTTATTTATTCATACAATTTAAAATTTATATAGCTTGTTTAGTAATTAATTTAAAATTATTCATGCACACAATGGTAATTTATTATGTGATTTGTAGAAATAAAACAAAAAAGTATTTTCAAAACATAGTGAAATGAACAATATTCAATATACTTTAAAATCTATTATACTTACTAATTGTACAAGATCCTTTATTTCTCTTATTATCATTATTATTATTACATCCTAACACAGCATGATTGAACATACCTCATTATATTTTAATATCTTTCTTTAACACTTTGTGAGGCAGCAAATTAAAGGTTTGGTTCTAAGTTTGCTTTATTCCACTGATTAAAATTAGTGGCTGTCATCAGAAGAAGAAACTTCACGAAGTTATGCAGCTATAAATGAAAGGCATGCATGATGGAATTGCTACCAAATTTAAATTTTAAGGTGCACATTATATTTGTTTTTGCAAACTGTTGCATATCTTTCTCTTTACTGGTTCTTAACTCCAAAAAGAAAAGCTGGTACTTCCAAAGACATTTTAAATCTCATTCACCAATTATGCAAACTTTTAATAAAATTTAATAGTGCATTATTATGATGATGATGCTACTTCATTGCAAACTAATCAAAATGGTTTATTTTTAAAAATGTTTTAACAAAAATGTTAATAAAAATATTTTATTATATTTTTAATTAGGAGCATTTTCAACAAGTTAGCAAATTATGTTTCCAAGTTACTTAGTGTGAAAATATCAGAAATTTTGTGGTTTCACATGTCATTTTTGGCAACAAAATCACATACAATGAAAACATCTCCAAATAACTTTTCAAAACGCAGTTTGTTTCTCACATTTTTCATAACTTGAAGATACATATTAAAATGATTTTTTTTTAATTTAAAAATAGTCACTAGATATCATGTGACTGATTGGCTTCACATCATAGCTGAAATAGTGAGCTTACTCAGAGAAAAAACAGGGTTCAATAAAAGACTCATCTTTATATTCAATAATTCTCCCAAGGACTTTGTCATGAAGAAAGCTTTGAGCCTTTGCAGAGTTAAAATAAAATATCTGCATGACCTTCTCCCATTGCATTGCAATGTGAAATTAAAATGGCGATATCTTAAGAAGCGTTGATTTTATTAAAGTAATATTTTGCACTATGTTGTGCTCTCCTGGTGGCTTCTAGCTGCCCACATAAATACTGTCCCTGGTGTGACACAGTCTAACCTGCTGCTCACTTATATTTGTGCTGTTCTCTTAGGGTAAAGATTGAGATTAATATCCAAGCCCCTATAGGAGTTTGTTAATTGCATTTAGGTGACTGAGTTCTAATCAATGAATCTGCCCAGAAACAGCCCGTTTTACTTCCAGTAACCTCTTAGTCTCAGTACTCTTCTTACTTCTGTGCCAAGCACAGCACAATTGGAAACTGCACATTGATAATGGGGGTGTCAAAAAATGATGGACTCCTGGTACCCTGAATCCCCAAGTGGAAGAACAACCATTGACCAGGAAAATCTTCCTTGGCAGTTAAGTGAGTTAGAGACTTATTTTGTGTTTTACCATTTGTGATAGAACCCCTTCAAATGATGTCCACATTCCAACCCTCGAAACCTGTGAATATGTTAGGTTATATGACAATGGAGAATAAAGGTTTCAGATGAAATTAAGATTCCTAATTAAGTGACCTTGAGATAAAGAGATTATCCTGAATTATCCAACTGGGCCCAGTGTACTCACAAGAGTTTTATAGTGAAAGAGTAGAGTATGTCAGAGTGATTCACTGTAAGATTATCCAATTGGCCATTGTGGACTTTGAAGAGGGAAAGAGGCCACAAGCCAAAAAATGTTGGCAGCCTCTCAAAGCCAGAAAAAACAAGAAAACCGACTTTCCCATGGAGCCTTGAGAAGGAACATGACCCTGCTGAAACTTTGATTTTAGCCCACTGAGACGCATTTGGTTCTTCTGATCTCCAGAACTGTCAACTAAAAAGTTTGTGTTGTTTTAAATGGCCAAGTCTGTGATAATTTGTTAGGACAGCAATAGGAATCTAATATAACCACTCACATTGCGCCTACCTTCACCTCCTTTGTACACCATTGGATCTGGGGTTTCATTTGATACCATAGCTAAATTGCAAAATAATACTTTGTGGTGTGTTTGAAACATTGTCTTAGCAAATGGGCACTGGGCATTGAGGTTAACTGTTATCCTAATTTGGAACCCCAAGACTCATGGTGTGAAGTGAAGGCATATTTGGTTCAATGTTGCCTAAAATAACATGACAGGTTAACCATACACCTGATAGACTTATGGCTTTCAGTGAAGCAGTTGGAAAGATCCAGATGGTTAGTGTGTTTTGACTATTATTGGGTTCCTTCAGTAGGGAATATAAGAAAAAAAAATGTTTAGACTAAAATGGATGGCTTCCCAAGTCAAGATGGAAGGAGATAGAAAGTTCAGAGGTCAAGAAGCTATAGGTTGGAAAGCCTGACTCCTTCTGGAAACCTAAGTAGTAAGGTGTCATCCAAGAAGGGTGTTAATGACAGAAGAAAAAGTTGGTTGAAAAACCTGAACTCAAACTGGTGGCAAGCACTGAAGTAGGGGTATGCTACTCCTTCAGGTCTATTTTACATGGCTTTGATGTAGATGTCAGTAAGCTGGGAGAGAGATGGAGAGAGAGAGAGCCTGAGACGAGACCTCAGGAATATGTGTTCACCCTGTGAGAAGGGATGGGAAGACAAAGGAGAAGAGGAAGGCTAGATCTCAAATTGCAATTCAACAACAGAAAGATAAAACCCCCTATTTAAAAACAGGAAAAGTATTTGAATAGACTTTTCTCCAAAGAAGATATACAAATGGTCAACAAGCACATGAAAAGATGCTCAACACCATTAGTATCAGGGAAATGCAAACTAAACCGTGGTGAGATACCACATCACAGCCACTAAGTTGTCCATAATAAAAACAAATGAGTAAATGAAAAACCCAGAAAACAACATGTGTTGATGAGAATATGGAGAAATTGAAACCCATGTATATTGCTAGTGGGAATGTAAAATAGTTCAGCCACTGTGGATAACAGTTTGGCCCTCCCTCAAAAATTAAACATGGAATAACCATGTGACCCAGGTATTCTGTACTTACATATATAACCAAAAGAATTGAAAAGAGGTGTTAAAACAAATACTTGTTCATGAATATTTATAGCAGCACTATTTACAATAGCCAAAATGTAGAAACAACTCAGATATCCATCGAGGGATTAATGGATATACAAATTGTTATATGCCCATTACATGGAATATTATTCAGCCATAAAAGGTACTAACACAAGCTACAACATAAATGAACCTTGAAAACACTGCTGAGTGAAAAAAGTCCAACACAAAAGGTCACATGTTGTATGGCTTCATTTATATGAAATATATAGAATAGATAAATTTACCAAAACAGAAAGTAGATTGATGATTTCCAGGTATTGCAGAGAGGAAGGAATGGGGAGTAACTGCTTAGTGGATACAGGATTTTATTCTATGGTGATAAAAATGGTTTGGAATAAGATACAGGTGGTGGTTGCACAGCATTGTGAATGTATTTAGTGCCACTCATATATGAATATGTGAATTCACCTCAATAAAATAAAGTTGTATATGTATGATATGTATGTGCTAGTGTGTGTGTTATATTTTTTTTAAAGTATAAAATATATCTGGTTCTTGGGAAAAATAAACAAAATAATCAAAGCACTAGCTAAAATAATTTTAATAAGTGAAAGTGGTTATTAACCAAATAAATGCAAAAATAAGAAATAAATGAGACATACATTTCAAAACAAAGACATTGAAAAAAATTTATGCAAAGAAGTTAGAAGACATAAATGACATAACAGATTTTCCTAAATGGCATGTAGGAAAATATGAAAACACAGATGTTATCACAGCTAACAAAATATGATTTGTCTAATCGGAACCCAGTAGAGAGAGAAAACTTAAATATCAGAGAAGAATAAAACCAAAAGTTAAGAGATAAACATGAGGGACTTCTCTGGTAGTCCAATGGTTAAGAATCTGTCTTGCAATGCAAGGAATGCCAGTTTGATCCCTGGTCAGGGAACTAAGATCACATATGCCATGGGACAGCTAAGCCTGTGGGCTGCAACTACTGAGCCCACACACTATGGAGCCTGCACGCCACAACTAGAGAGAAGCCCACACACCGCAACGAAGAGCCCATGCACCACAATGAAAGATCCCGTGTCCTGCAACTAAGACCCGATGCAGCCAATAAATAAATATTTTTTTTAAAAAAGAGATAAACATGAGCAAAAATATTAAGTTAGTTATGGAAAAAGAAATGCAAGAAGTCACCAGAGAAAAGCCTTAAATTACAGAATCTGTTTCTGCCGCCTTGGTTTCTATTCTCCTTCCCTTTATTTTCATGTAAAATTATTTCATTGAATTCTTAATTTATTCTTATAATAGGCACCATTTGTATCTGTAATAAAACTTGTTTGTCGGAGGCAGACTTCTTGGCATTTATGTTTTTAAGTTTTCCCATGGTTGCAACAGATCTAGAATAAAAAAACTAAAATGCACTTCAATTCAATGTAGTTGTTAAAAATTACACTGATATATTCAGGGTCCATAGGATCATGGCTATCATACTTAAGTGCAAACATCCTTTTATGGGGCAGCCAATTTAAATCATTCTGAGTTGTTGACTTTATGTTGATGGGAAGAGGATGAAATATGATGGAAGTTTCAAAAAGTTTACAATGAACCATTCGGAGGAAATAGCATCATGATATCAGAACACTATCTTAAGGTTTTATAAAGCAAACCAGCTCTGTTCATTCTACCTTGGGGCCAAATGTTCCCTGGGACTGGGGATTCAGTCACTGATACAGATGGCACTGCCCATCCTTACAACACAGATCTTCTATATTAAGGTGAAGACAGTGAATTCAAAACAACTAAAAACACACTGGCTAAGAATACAAAGGAAACATGAAAGAGCTGGTCAAATCTCCCTAATAAATGTAATGAGATAGCATCAAGCATATTGATCATGGCAGTCCAGAAGGCAAGACCAGCTATATAATTTGAAAAATAAAATTGTGGGACCCTCATGCAAAAATAAGTAGGATTTTAAAAATTTTATTGGAGTATAATTTATTTACAATGTTGTGTTTAATTTCTGCTGTACAGCAAAGTGACAAAATTATACATATATATTCTTTTTCATATTCTTTTCCATTATGGTTTATCACAGAATATTGAATATCGTTTCCTGTGCTATACAGTAGGACCTTGTTGTTTAAGGAATTTTAAGATGGTAACAACGGAGTATTCAACCAAAGGCAAGCACTTCTGAGGCCAGAGTCCTGCCTGATTGCAGAGAGCCATGCCAATGAAGTCAGCAGGTTGTATCCTAGGGAATGGTCATGTTTTAAGCTATCTTTTTATTTGATCATTCACCTATTCACTTGTTCATCTAAAGCTAGTATATGAGTGAAGAAAATGGCTAAGGTTCTGCTCTTGTGGAACTTACACTGTGTATAAAATCAGATAAAACAAAGATGTCATATGTCAGGTGATAATAAGGGCTGTTATGAAAATCAAGTAGTGTGAGGGTATAGAGATTGATGCTGGTTTATTTTGGAAACTGTATTCAAGAAAGTTCTCTCTGATACTTAGATCTGGGTAGAGACATAAATGAAAGGAAGGGTCAAGCCAGATGGCTGTCTGCAGGAAGAGGAGTCCTGGTAGAGGGAAAAGCAGGTTCAGCATTTCTGGGCTGTGTCCTTTTTTGGATGTCTCAACAATGGCAAGGAGTCATGTGACCAACTGAGAACACAGCAGGGGGTGAGAGAAAAGGGGTAATAGCAGAGCAGTGGGTCTTAGAGGCCATATGGGGTTTGGATTTTAATCTTTTAAATTTTCTTTTTATTTTAAATGAAAATTATATATATATATATATATAGGCTTTACATCATGATGTCTTGATATACATATACAAAGTGAAATAATTACTACAGTCAAGCTAATGAATATATCCATTTCCTCACATATTTACCCTTTCTTTTTTGTGCAGAGAGCACCTGAGATCTACACTCTTAGCAAATTTCCAGCATAAAACACAGTACTATTATCCATAGTCACCATGCTGTACCTTAGATTTCTAGAAGGTATTCATCCTACATAACTGCAACTTTGTACCTTTGACAAACATCTCCCCATTCTTCCCCCTCCCCAAACCAGTCCCTGGTAACTAACATTCTAGCTATGAATTTGACCTTTGTTGCTTCCATATATAAATGAGATCATACAGTGTTTTTTTTTCTATCTGGTTTATTTCACTGAACATAATTTCCACCAGGTTCATCCACGTGTTGCAAATATCAGGATCTCCTTTTCACTAAGGCTGATAAAATACTATCATATATATAATTCTCTTTTTTATGTTTCTTTTTTATTGGAGTATAGTTGATTTACAATATATGTAATATATAGGATAAAATACTATCATATATAAAATTTTCTTTTTTTCCTTTTTATATCTTTCTCTTTTTTATTGGAGTACAGTTGATTTACAGTATTCTGTTAGTTTCAGGTGTACAACCATTAAAAAAAATTTTTTTTTTATTGTGGCAAGTCACAGAATATAAAACATTCTATTTTAACCATTTAACTGTACAGTTCAGTGGCACTAAGTACATTCACACTGTTGTGCAACTCTCACCATCATCCCTCTCCTGAATTTTTCACCTTCCTAAGCTGAAACTCTATCCCCTTTAAACACTAACTCTCCATTCCCCCTCACCATCCCCCCACCCCCCGGCCCCTTGGCATCTACCAATGTACTTTCTGACTATGAATTTGACTATTCAATGTACCTTGTGTAAGTGAAATCAATCAGTATTTGTCTGCACCTAATGTATATTGGAATGCATTTTTAAGGTTAACTTAATATATGTCCTGCAAACAGATTGTACCTTCTTTTTTTTCCCCCTGTGCTATACAGCAGGCCTTCCCCAGCCATCCACTTCATACATAGTAGTGTGTATATGTCAGTCCCAATCTCCCCATCCATCCCACTCTCCCCTGGCTGCGTGGGCCCAGGCGGGCTGAGCACTGCCCCCTCCAAAGCCTCCTCTGGCTTTGCTGGCTCCTGCAGACACACCTGTGGAAACCTGTGCCCCAGCCGCCCTGCGCGGACACCTGTGCTCTGGGCCAGCTTCAGAAGCAGATGCTGGTGAGAGGAACACACGCAGAGGTGGGGCTGAAACCTACCTAGAGGTCTAGGAGGCCTTTCTGGGGGAGGCGGGGGTTGGATGTGGCTCACTGTGAGGGCAAGGACACTGATAGCAGAGGCACCAGGTAATTTTTATTTTAAAATTATTTATTTATTTATTTTCAATCTATTTATTTATTTATTTATTTTGCTGTTGTGTTTTGTTTTGTGGTTGTTTTTTCATTTTTATTTTTTCTAATATATTTTTTATTTTCCTAATTTTATTTTATTTTTTATTCTTTGTTATTATTCTGCTCTTTTTTGTTTGTTGTCTGTTTTAGGGGGTGTTTTGTTTTGTTTTGTTGTTTTGGTTTTGGTTTTTGTTTGTTTTCTTTTGCCATGCCACACAGCTTGTGGGGTCTTGGTTCCCAGGCCGGTGGTCGGGCCTGAGCCCCTGTGGTGATAGTGCTGAGCCCAAGCTGCTAGATGAACAGAGAACTTCAAGCCCCAGGGAATATTAATCAGTGTGAGCTTTCCTGGAGGTCCTCACCTTGGCACCAAGACCCAGCTTCACCCAACTGCCTGCAAACTCCAGTGCTGGACGCCTCAGGCCAAACAACCAGCAAGACAGGAACACAGCCCCACCCATCAACAAAAATGAGATGACAGAGAAATATGTTACAGATGAAGGAGCAAGGTAAAACTCTAAAGACCAAATAAATGAAGAGGAAATAGACAATCTTCCTGAAAAAGAATTCAGAGTCATGATAGTAAAGATGGTCCAAAATCTTGGAAATAGAATGGAGGTACAGATTGAGAAAATACAAGAAATGTTTAACAAAGACATAGAAGAACTAAAGAAAAACAAACAGTGATAAACAACACAATAACTGAAATGAAAAATACACTAGAAGGAATCAATAGTAGAATAATTGAGGCAGAAGAATGAATAGGTAAGCTGGAAGATAGAATGGTGGAAATAACTGGTGAGGAGCAGAATAAAGAAAAAAAGGATGAAAAGAAATGAGGACAGTCTCAGAGACTTCTGGGACAGCATTAAATGCACCAACATTCGAATTATAGGCATCTCAGAAGAAGAAGAGCATGAGAAAGGGTCTGAGAAAATATTTGAAGAGATTATAGTCAAAAACTTCCCTAACATGGGAAAAGAAATAGCCACCCAAGTCCAAGAAGCACTGAGAGTCCCATACAGGATAAAACCAAGGAGAAACATGCTGAGATACATATAAATCAAACTAACAAAAATTAAATTAAAAGAAAAAAATATTAAAAGCAGCAAGGGAAAAGCAACAAAAAACATACAAGGGACTCCCCCTATAGTTATCAGCTTATTTTCAAGCAGAAGCTCTGAAGACCAGAAGGGGGTGGCAGGACATATTTGAAGTGATGAAAGGGAAAAACCTTCAACCAAGATTACTCTACACAGTGAGGATCTTATTCAGATTCGATGGAGAAATCAAAAGCTTTACAGACAAGCAAAAACTAAGAGAATTCAGCACCACCAAACCAACTTTACAACAAATGTTAAAGGAACTTCTCTAGGTGGGAAACACAAGAGAAAAAAAGATCTACAAAAACAAACCCAAAATTATTAAGAAAATGGTAATAGGAACATACATATCGATAATTACCTTAAATGTAAATGGATTAAATGCTCCAACCAAAAGACACAGACTGGATGAATGGATACAAAACAAGACGCATATATATGCTGTCTACTGGAGACCAACTTCAGACCTAGGGACACATACAGACCGAAAGTGAAGGGATGGAAAAAGATATTCCATGCAAGTGGAAATCAAAAGAAAGCTGGAGTAGCAATACATATCAGACAAAATAGACTTTAAAATAAAGACTATTATAAGAGACAAGGAAGGACACTACATATAGTCAAGGGATCAATCCAAGAAGAAGATATAACAAATATAAATATCTATGCACCCAAAGTAGGAGCACCTCAATACATAAGGCAGATGCTAACAGCCATAAAAGGGGAAATCGACAGTAACACAATAATAGTGAGGGACTTTAACACCTCACTTACACCAATGGACAGATCATCCAGACAGAAAATTAATAAGAAAACACAAGCTTTAAATGACACATTAGACCAGATAGACTTAATTGATATTTATAGGACATCCTATCCAAAAGCAGCAGAATACTTTCTTCTCAAGTGCACATGGAACATTCTCCAGGATAGATCACATTTTGGGTCACAAATCAAGCCTCAGTAAATTTAAGAAAATTGAAATCATATGAAGCATCTTTTCCAACCACAACATTATGAGATTAGAAATTAATTACAGGAAAAAACTGTAAAAAACACAAACACATGGAGACTAAACAATATGTTACTGACTCTGTTTTTGCAGATTATATTCCATTAACATTTTCCCATTCATCTCTCAATGGACACACAGGCTGTGTCCATATCTTGGCTATTGTGAATAATGCTGCAATAAAACTCAACAGGATTTTCTGATTATTTGCATGTAGCATATAAAAATAAGTCAGGAAATCTGAGTTATTTCTGACTGATAGGATGGTGTTGCCTTTTACAGAAATGGATTGTATGGTCGTCCAAAGAGTAGTTCATAGGAAAAAAAACAATCATGAATCTTGTTTTGGATAAGTTGGTTTTGAGATGTCTCTTAAACCTACAAATGGAAATGTTATAGATAGATTTAGAAATATGGGTTTTAAATTGGGGAAAGCCTTTGTGACAGATGAGGACCTGTGGGAGAGTTGAGGGCACAGGTATTGAAGAGGTAACAAGGCACTGGCTACAGCTAAGAAGAGCAGGAGGGAGGAGGACTCAATCCTGCAAAATACAAATTCTTGGGCATCCATTGATGAAGTCAGTCAGCAAGGAAATTGAGAAGAAACACCTAGTAAAATAGGAGGAAAATCAACACAGTGGTGTCCCAGTTGTCAATTGAAGAAAATATTTCAGTAGGAAAAATTGACCAACTGTGTCAAATGTTGCTGGCTGGTCAGATGAGATGAGGACTAAGATATCTTCATGTTGTTTTGCAACATGAAGCTCACAGGTGAACTTGACTGATGATTCAGATTTAGGTAGCGAGGTAAAAGCAGATGACATTTCACCATGGAGAACAAAGAAAGGCCAACTGGAATGAGCAGAAAATAAAGTGTATAGATTTATAATGTGTACTCTCACGGAACAAAGTTGAGAAAATTAGCAACGGAAAGTGTGCACCTCACTGAAAGAATTATTAAGATGACATAGTTACAAATGAGCATACATTTGGATCATGTTGGATGATTTAAGTGTATTATCTCACTTACCTGCCCAGGAAGAAGTTAGGCCATCATAACACATGACCACATTTTAATATAAGCATTTGTTTGCAAGAATCATATCTTCATGATTATTTACATAATCAATTATGTCCACTGAATTTGGAATATTTCAGGCAAAAAAGAATTAAGAAACTGGAATTATGGATGAGAGAAATAAGATATAGTGGGGAGACATGCATGAAAAAAAGAGACCTTAAAATGCAATCTTGGGAGTCACCTGCCTTTATCTTAGGGGAGAAATCCACTGGGATAGAGGAGAGAGGGCTGGGAGCATGGCAGTAGTCTATACCTTCCTCATACATCAGATGTGGGTTCAACAGGGTTATAATGTTAATTCAATAGCACATGAGAAGTTTAAACAGAGATTATCCAAGTGCTGAGATTATTCTGTCTTTGGAACTAATCACGGTATAGAAAAATAAAAATGAGTGAACAGGGTGACTGTTGGAACCAGAAAAATTGCTAGTTTTACAGCTATGGGTGGAAACATTTCAATGTGGAATACTTTTCCATTACATCCCTGATGGTTCTTTTAGTTAAATATTTTATACAGCAGCTAGGCACAATCTATTAGCAACTGGCAACATGGAATTACCAGCAAATTATCACTAGTCTACTACTGGTCAGAGCAGCTACTAGAATCCAGTCCAAACAAGTAACAGGAAATGAACAACCCAGAACAAAATCTTTAATGATTTCAGAGAATCACTTCAGGTTTCCAGATTACTGGTCCCTATAGCAAGAGTAAACTGCCTGTTTCTACTTGAGCTCTGATCCTTCGATTTCACTTTTAGGAAACAATAACAAAAAATCTCCACATTCAGCTCATGGTTCTTGGGGTGAGGGCAAGAGGATAACTGAATGAGGGAAAACAAATTCTATTTGATTATCTGAGGTTTTAAAACTTGAAATATAAATATTGTTGCTTATGCTCTATAAATTTCTAACTCTTCACAGAAAAATTTTCAGTGTGACATTTTTGTTTAGGCATCAAAGGGAGACCAACCTGTGATGCTGTGTCTACCGGGATTTGGTTTGAAATTGCTGCAGAAATAGATCTCGGACCCACTGAGATGATCTTGGTCCCCACACTTTCTCTGCCCACACTGTCTTCCATGGCCCATATCCTTCCCACCCCTTGGTGTTGTGCAATCTGGAACTCCTATGTTACAGTAAACACATTGTTCTATATGACTGATTCTTCAGGGCAACCCTCCCAGGGAGCCATTCAGCCTGGGGAAGGAAGAGGGGTTAGAGTTACAATCATATGTGCTCTGAACCCACCCTACGTGGTGTCTCCCCCATCTTCCCACACTTCCTGCACACCCACCCTTGACACTGCCCGCTCTGTTGATCCTGTGACTGTCCGCAGGGTAGATAAATGGTTGATACCCATCACTAAATCTTCCAACTCTCCACAGTTGACTTCATGTGTATACCCAGATCATTTATTTTGATCACTGATGCATCCTTATTGCCTAGAATAGTACCTGGCCCATGGGAGGCAGTGTAAAAATACTTGTCAGAAAATGGATGGGCAAATAAATCAATGAGTATGTTTTCTTAAAGGGTAAAACAAGATATTGTGCCAGGACTTGTGCATACACAACAGATAATCATTTTAAAAGAACAGCTCAAGAGAACAACTCTCTCTGATATGTCAAGGATCATTGCAATTCTACTCCCATGGGAGTGTGCTGATTCGTGTTAATGCAGAAAATAAATTAGAAGAGCTGCTCCAGTGAACAGAACTAGGAACAAGAGATGGAAAATGTAGGGAGACAATTTGTAATTTGACATAAGGAAGATCATTGTAACCATGAACAATCTTTTTTTGATATAGAGAGAAATGACTTGGGCTGAGAATCAAATATATCAAATTTCATAATAATTTGATACCAGGTCTTCAGGATGCAGAGACTTTTCTCCCAACATTTTTACTTCCAGGAAATTGTCCCTCAAGCTGCAGAGGCCTTAAAAAGCTGTGAGGAGTGGAGCTGGCTAATGAGTTGCAAATACACCAGGCCAGGTCCACACTCTATAGAGCAGTTGCCAGGCTATTTCAGATCTGCCTTCAAGATATTCCTCCCTCCAACACTCTCACTTTGAATCACATCCTGTCCTATCTCTAATCTTAATAGGACTTACTTGATAAAAAACTTAAAGAAAAAAAAAAAAAAGGCTAAGTTCAAATAACTTTTATGAGGTCTGAGGAAGGTTTTGTGAAGTACCAGTTCCTAACATGACCAGAATGAGCTCTGGGCGGAGACACAGTGGGGAAGCTTAGGCTTTCAGAAGGCAGTTTTGAAAGAATTTGGAAGCTGAAAGTGGTTAAGGAAGAAATCTATTAAAGATGGAGAAGAGAGTAATTTCTCCTTTATGAATTTGCCTGGGTCCTACTCAGCAAAAGAGTGCTGAGGCCACCCACATCAAGACATGTCATAAGTTGGAAGAGATCTTCAGTTCATCTAAACTATACTCTGTATTTTATAAATGAGCATATTCAGCCATCAAATACATACCTTAAATTTACCTGACAGTTATGTGAATCCCAAATCACCTGATATATTTGCTCAATTATTGCACACTGGTTTTGTATATAAGGCCATTGACTCAGTTTCCAGTTATGGTCTAGATATTTGAGTTAATTAGTCTGCATTGGATAAATTTCATCAAAATATTCAAAGTAGCAACATGATTTTTTCCAGTCTCATTGAGATATAATTGACATACAACATCATATTAATTTTAGGTGTACAACATGATAATTTGATATATGTGTATATTACAAAATGATTGCCACAAGTTTAGTTAACATCCGTCACCTCATATAGTTTTTTCTTGCAAGGAGAACTTTTAAGATTTACTCTCTTAGCAAGTTTCAAATATACGGTAGAGTATTTTTAATTATAGTCACCATGCTGTACATTACATTCCCAGAACTTATTTATCACATCACTGGAAGTTTGTACTTTTGACCACCTCCACCCATTTTGCCCACCCTCCACTCCCTGCTTCTGGCAACCACTTATCTTTTCTCTGTGTCTATGAATTCGGTATCTTTAAATTTCATGTATAAGTGAGATCATACAGTATTTTATCTTTCTCTGTCTGACTTATTTCACTTAGCCTAATGCTCACAAGGTCCATCCATGTTGTTCCAAATGTCAGGATTTCCTTCTCTTTATGGCTGAATAATGTTCCATTGTGTATATATACCACATTTACTTTATCTATTCTTCCATCGATGACCACTTAGGTTTTTCCATGTCTTGGCTATTGTATATGATGCTGCAATGAACATGGGGGTGCAAATATCTTTCAAAAGAGTGATTTTGTTTCCTTTGTATATATGCTCAGAAGTAGGATTGCTGGACCATATGGTAGTTCTATTTTTAATATTTTGAGGAACCACCACACTATTTTCCACAGTGGGTGCACCAATTTACATTATCACCAGCAGTTCACAAACATTCCCTTTTCTCCACATCCTCATCAACATTTGTTAGCTCTTGTCTTTTTCATGATAGCCATTCCAACAGGTAAAGTAATGATCTTATTAGAGTTTCAGACATAAGTATTTTGGATGCCCAATCTATCCTTTTTTTTTTTTTTTTACATCTTTATTGGAGTATAATTGCTTTACAATGGTGTGTTAGTTTCTGCTTTATAACAAAGTGAAACAGCTATACATATACATATATCCCTATATCTCTTCCCAATTATTCTCATAACCCATAGATCTTGAATATATTGAAGAAAAAGAAACACTTCATGTAAAGGTAGGAAAAATTTAAATATTAATGACTGTACATGGCTGCCCTTACCCCTGGAGTAACGTGGACCAAATGAAACCTGTAATAAATTTATAATTGTCATGGCTTATGACTATTTTCTGAGGGCCCTTTCCTTGGCATTGATTGAACATCTCCAACTGCGCAGAACATTTTGCTTGATGATTTGAGTGTTTTATCCCTTGATTCCCATGTCAAGCCTGTAAGGTAAGTGTTACCCTTATATTCTAAATGAGGTGCCCAATGCTCAGAAAGAACAGCGTCACCTACAGATAGTTGTATCTGACGTTACTCACTGCTTTCTACTGTGACATTTCGGTGGTAATTTGTACTCTTCATGGGTGAGTCGTGAGATGATCCCCCATCCCTGGGTGCCTGCCCCGGTCCTCCCCTGGGTCTGAGTGGTGCAGCCTCGGAAGTTTTCCACTTGTTTGCTCCTAATTGTAGACCAGCAAAGACCAGCCATGTTCAGAAAAGTCTTTGGGGATCTTTACATCCTGCCTTGCTTGCAGTCACTCAGCTCTCTTCCTGTGCAGAAAGCAGAGAGGTGCTGTGGACCAAGCATTTTTACTTTAAATGCTCAAAGAGAGAGTCGTGAAAAAGAAAATGAAAAAGAGTGAGGATTCTGGAATTCTGAGAAGAGATGATGCCTGTGGTTGGGGGTAATTTATCACTCATCTTTCCTTCTTCTTTTCTTTTCTTTTTCTTTTTTTCTAATTATTCCTGGCTTATCATAAAGGACACAAAGCTGTATGGAGCTCTCATGCCCTCCCAGGCTCACCACCCTCCCAGCATCTACATGTGGTCACCAACACAGAAGCTCTCTGAACCCATCCTTCAGGGTTTTTATAGAGGTTCCATTATGTAGGCATGATTGATCATTGGTGATTCAATGGTCAGTGATCTGAGACAATGATGAGGGTCTGGACTCAGTCTCCAGACCCTCTCCCCTCCCCAGAGTTTGAGAGTTGAAAGTTCCAACCTCTAGACATGTGTGGTCTTTCTGAAAACCCCCATTCTGACACTATCTAGGGACCCCACCCACCAGCCATCTTGTAACATACAAAGGAATCACTCAGGAGATTCCAAGGATTTGGAGTCTCTTGAGTCAGAAACCGGGACACTCTCCTAAACTCCCTCTCCTTTGTCCTCTCTCACCCTCCCTACTCTTCCCTTCACTCTCCTTTCTCTGGCACTTCCCTTTTCCTACTGATCTTCTACTCTAGGTCCCTTGTTGGAGGAGGGCATCAAGAAGATGTGACAGCCAGTTGACCCTCCAACTAGACCAGGGCAATTGGATGCTCCTCACCCCTCCCCTGTCCTTGGAAGGTGCGACCTGCTTGCCTTTCCCAGGGTAGAAGCCCCCCGAGGACACAGCCTTGAAATAGTAAAGTGTTGAGACAGCTTGGATGGTACGTGTGACTGAACCCAGGTAAGGCCTCCATATAAACCTTTAAGATTCTGGAGGGCAGGTGCCGAGATCTACTCATCTTGAGGTGCCCAAGACAATCCTCATTAAGTAAGTTCCCTGCTTATTGAACCTGCCACCTGCCCATCAGGAGAGTCTGCCTCTTTCTTCGGTCCCTCCCTGCCCCCTGAGTATGGGGACCAGTTTCAGATCTCACCTGGGAAGCTCCCAAGGAGATTGCGAAGCAACACCCCTGCTTCTCCTTTTCATCTCTCTGTCTGTCCCATCCCCATTGTCACCGGCTCTGAATTACCTGTCTTTTATGTTCCCTGTAGCCACTGCATCCCACTCCAGCAGGCGCCTTTAGGAAAGCTGGATCCAGCACCAGACCCTGCCTCCTGGCATGCATCTTTAGCATTCAGTTTCCTGCTTCAAGCTCAGCTCTGCATATTAAGTATGGCTTGAACTTTTCCCTTTTTTCAAAAACGTTGTTTCTTCCAAATGCTCATGAGCACTTCTAACTACTTTCAGTATGTTTTGATTTGCCAGCTGTTTCTTCCTGGCACTCATCTAAGACTCCAGCCATCTGTTCGCCAAGTTGAAAAAGGAAACATAGAAATATGCTTTTCCTACAGCAACGCACACGCTCTGACCTCTCTTTCTAACCTTGCTCTCAAATCCGGTCACTATGGGATGCACAGTGTGTCTCTATGTAGCCTCTGCAAAATGGCAAAGCATAATAGCAGTTGGTTCCCAAGTGAAAAAAAAAAAAAAAAATTACAAAGAAGCCACCCTGTATAGCAAAGATAGGGGAAGCAGGAAAGAACTGAACAATTATTAGGCGCATGGAAAGTACTGGGAGTGAGAAATTTGCCTAACACCTCCCAGAACTGGTATTCATTCCCTGTCTCTGGGGTTCTGATTTGGGGTGTGGAGAAGGATTAGAGGAGAAGATTGTTAAAGTCATTTCAGGACTCAGATAGCTATAAAGGAAAGTCCATGTGTCTTGAAGGCCTAGACTTAAATTTTTCTGTGACTTAATCTTTCTCTCTCTCTTTTTTTTAATGGATCAAATTTGGTTTTATTGATTGATTTTTTTTTAATTGAAGTATAGTTGATTTACAATATTGTGCTAGTTTCAGGTGTACAGCAAAGTGGTTCAGTTATACACACATACACACACACATATAAATATGTATATAATTGTATTCTGTTTTTATTTTCCAATTCTTTTCCATTATAGTTTATTATAAGACATTAAATATAGTTCCTGACTTAATCTTTCTTATTATCATTTTTTTCACCTACAAAAGAGAGACAACAATGTTCATGTCAAACTTGATATGTGAATTCAGGGAGAAAATACTTAAGTAATACTTGGCTGATGATATGAGACTCTGTTAGGTCTATGGGTTCCAGAAAGGCCAATTTCTCAAATCAGAAAGAAGGTTCAGAGAAGATTTTTAAGGTTATGAAATACTCAAGTGTACTGAACCCAGTTCTCCAGGGCCTACCTTCAGTTTTCCTGTAATGCAGGGTCTCTTTGGGAATCACTGACGTTCAGAGACGTACCTGTCTAATGGGCTGAACCTTCAGGCCTTCAGCTCAGATGAGTGGTTCTACTGCAAACTGAAACCTGGAGACGGCAGCAAATCTTCACCTTCCTTGCTACTATTCTAGTTTGGACTCAGGGTAACCAATTGTCTTATTCTGGGCCCTGTGCTCTGGAAGGCCCAGCTCTGCCTGCCTCTAGCTGGAAACTCCCTTCCCCCCACCTCCTTCTGGATCACCCTCTGGGAACCTGAGACCCTGGCCTTTCCTGCAATAATAGGCCCTCACTCTCTTCCAGGGTTCCTGCAGTAGGCAAATGTGATGGTGTGAGTGCTCTTTTTTAAAAACTTTTTATTTTATATTAGAGTATAGTTGACTAACAATGTTGTGTTAGTTTCAGGTGTACAACAAAGTGATTCAATTATACATATACATATATTTATTCTTTTTCAGATTCTTTTCCCACTTAGGTTATTACAGAATACTGAGCATAGTTTCCTGTGCTACACAGTACGTACTTGTAGGTTATTGACTTTAAATATACTAGTGTGTATATGTCAATCCCAAATTCCCAATTTATCCCTCTCCCCTTTCCCCTTTAGTGGCCATAAGTTTGTTTTCTAAGTCTGTGAGTCTGTTTCTGTTTTGTAACTAAGTTCCTTTGTATCATTTTTTTTAGACTATGCATATAAGCAATATTATATGCTATTTGTCTTCCACTGTCTGACTTTCTTCACTTAGTATAATAATCTCCAGGTCCATCCATGTTGAAATAATGCAAATGGCATTATTTCATTCTTTTTTTATGGCTGAGTAATATTCCATTGTATATATGTACCACATCTTCTTTGTCCATTCCTCGATAGACATTTAGGTTGCTTCCATGTCCTGGCTATTGTAAACAGCTTTGCAATGAACACTGGGGTGCATGTACCCTTTCTATCCATGGTTAGATCCTAGGAGGTGTGGGGTGTATTTGGAACTTTGGCACAAAGGCTAGTGTGTCTAACCACATGAATACAACCCCCTACATGGAACAGCAAAGAGCTAAGATGAGAAAGAAGGGCATGGGCTGGGTACCTCCACTTGATCTTATTTAAAAACTCATAGATGATGTTGGGGATGGGGATCATGGTCCAGGCCACTGTGATCCCCAGATACACCATGTTCCTAACAAAAACCAATTTTCCTTGTTTCCTGTCAGTCCATTCTCTTTATAGAAACCAGAATGATCTCTTAAAAGGAAAATCAAATCAATTCAACATTGCCTTAGAATCCTCAATGATTCCTCTGCAGTGAGAAGGCAAGCCCCACTCCTCACTACTGTGCAGGGCCCATGACCACACCTACCCACCTGCCTCACCTCCCGTGCCATCCTTCCCACCTTCCCTGACTCCCTGCTTCACCCCTAGCCCCTCTGCTATTGCCGCACCTCCTTACATACATTATGGGGCATTGACTTCAATTCCTCAGGTCATCTTCTCAGATAAATCTTCTGTTCTCCTCCCAAGCCTTCACCAGTCCCTCTTCTTACCAGTATTCATGTTTTGGAAAACTTTTAAAACATTGTATCATCTATGTCTGTGTTTGCATGTTTATCTCTGTTGCCCGTATCGTAGCTGAGCGGTGCTCTGAGTGCCTTGTGAACCGTCTTGCCCGCATCTTCTCCAACTGTGTCCAGCTGATAGTGGGTGTCACTTGAATCACTGGCTTGAGGATCTCATGGTCACCAGACATGCGAGGGAAGAAATGAGGGCTTCAGGGCAGAGCTCAGGTGCAGCTTGGATGTCAGAGGGCATGGAGCGATGGTTCTGCTCTTCCCTTGAGGCTGCTCTTGCCCCTCCACCAATGTGCACCCACTCCCAGAGCATTTCAGTGAAATCTGGGGAGGAGCAGGAGGCTGTGGTATAAAGACAAAAGCCGTATCAGCAGGTGTTGGGAAAGGCAGTCATGCCCAGCTTGTCACCCCTTGTGTGGTTCCATAGGAGTGGCCTTGGGCCAGGGATGTTTCCTTGTAAAGAGGTAAAGGAGCCACACATCCCAAGCTGGGGATGTTGCTGTGTTTGGGAACACATTTTCCTGGTCTGGCTTGACGTATGAGCTTTGCTTTGCTTGAGCACGTGCATCAGTGGCCCTGGCCAACCCTGCTGCTAGGTCCACTCCCCCAGGGAGGGCAGCACAAAGCGGGTGCGTGCGCTCACACTGCCCGGGTTGTGCAGACTGCGGACCCAGTGGGGATCTGCCCCTGGGGACCCGGTGGACTGCGGAGGCTGAATCTCCTGCACTCTCTCTCCTCTCACTATAAAGGTACACCGCTTGAGCCTGGGGTGTGTGTTGTCTAGTCTTGGTGACCTCCAAAGCTGCACTGGTCTCGTCCCAGGGAGGAACCTATCTGCCTTTTAACCTTAGCCACAGTCATGCTGGGTTCTGCCCTGAGGCACAGCCTGACCACCTTGTAAACAGAGAAACCCTAGCAACTCAGAAGCACGACAGTGGGGTCCCTTCTGGAAGAGCAGGTCAGGAGGGAGAGCAGGAGCCCCGCAGAAGAAAACTGCCAGAAAGAACCCACGGGCAGCCTGTGGTGCCTCCCTGGGGAAGCTGACCCTGGGACAGGCAGAGATGGGTGAGCTGTGAAGACAAGTCAGACCTAAGAATCAGAGGAATGTGGGCCTTGCACCATTTTATGTGGTGCAAATCTTTTTCCAGTTTTTGTTTGTCTGTTTGTTTAAGACTTTATTTTAGAGCAGTTTTAGGTTCACTACAAGATTCAGAGAAAGGAGTAGAGATTTCCCACATATCCCTTGCCCCTACCCATGTAGAGTTTCCCCCATTATTAGCATTATTTACCAGAACAGTGCATTTTTTACCAAGGATGAACCTCCATTGACACGTCACAGTCACCCTTGGTGGTATACATTCTACAGATGTGGACAAACGTATAATGACATATCTATCATTATAACATCATACAGAATATTTTCACTGTCCTAAAAGTCCTTTGTGCTATGTCTATTCATCTCCTCACCCCACCCCACCTCATCCCACTCCTAGCAACCACTGATCCTTTTACTGTCTTCGTAGTTTTGCCTTTTCTGGAATGTCATATAGTTGGAATTATAAACCGTATAGCCTTTTCAGATTGGCTTCTTTCACTTAGTACGATAATATGCACTTAAGGTTCCTCTATGTTTTTTCATGGCTTGATAGCTCCTTCCTTTTTAGCGCTGAATAATATTCTGTTGTCTGGATGTACCACAGTTTATTCATCCATTTACCAGTTGAAGGCCATCTTGGATGTTTCCACATTTTGACAATTAAGAATAAAACTCCTGTTAAGAGGTACAAATTATTATGTATAAAATAAGCTATAGGATATATTGTACAACACAGGGAATATAGCCAATATTTTATAATAACTATTTATGGAGTATACCCTTTAAAAATTGTGAATCTCTATGTTGAACACCTGTAACATATAATCTTACAGTATGCCAACTATATCTCAATTTAAAAAAAGAAAAAAACGTACATTATAAAAAAGAATAAAGCTGCTATAAACATCCATGTGCAGGGTTTTGTGTGGACTTAAGTTTTCAACTCCTTTGGGTAAATACGAAAGAACTTGATTGTTAGATCATATGGTGAGAGCATGTCAAGTTTTGTAGGAAATTACCCCCCAAAGTGTCTGTATCATTTTACACTCCCGCTGGTTTGCATTACAACCCAGCAATGAAGGAGAGTTCCTGCTGCTTCCACATACTTACTGGCACTTGGTATTGCCAGCATTCCAGATTTTGGCCACTCCAATAGGTGTATAATGGTATCTCACTGTGGTTTTAATCTGTATTTCCCTGATGACATATCATGTGGAACACTTTTCATAGGCTTATTTGCCATCTGTATATTTTCTTTGGTGAGGAGTCTGTTAAGGTCTTCAGTTCTTTTTGAATCTGGTTTTTGTTTTCTTATTGTTGCATTTTAAGAGTTCTTTATGTCTTTTGGATAATGGTCCTTTATGTGTTTTGTCAATATTTTCTCCCAGTCTGTGGCTTGTCTTCTAATTCTCTTGATACTGTCTTTCACAGAGTAGAAGGTTTGAGTTTTAATAAAGTCCAGCTTATTAACTATTTATTTCATGGCTCATATCTCTGGCATTGTATCTAAAAAGGCATCACCATAACCAACGTTGTCTAAATGTTCTCCTGTGTTATCTTTTAAGAGTTTTATAGCCTTTCACTTAAAATTTAGGTCTATGATCCATTTTGAGTTAATTTTTATTTATTTCCCTGTACTTATTCAGTTGTTCCAGCAACATTTGCTGAAGAGATGATTTTTGCTCCATTTTGTTGCCTTTGCTCCTTGGCAAAGATCAGTTGACCATATTTATGTGGATCTATTTCTGGGCTCTCTCTTCCTTTCCATTGATCTATTTGTCTATTCTTTCACCAATATCACGCTCTCTTGATTAGTGTAACTTTACACTAAGTCTGGAAGTCAGATAGTGTCAGACCTCCAACTTTGTTCTTCTTCGATATTATGTTGACTTTTCTGGGTTTCTTTTTTTAACTTAAAAGAGTATTTATTTGGGCTTCCCTGGTGGCGCAGTGGTTGAGAATCTGCCTGCCAATGCAGGGGACACGGGTTCGAGCCCTGGTCTGGGAAGATCCCGCATGCCGCGGAGAGACTAGACCCGTGAGCCACAATTACTGAGCCTGCGCGTCTGGAGCCTGTGCTCCGCAACAAGAGAGGCCGCGATAGTGAGAGGCCCGTGCACCGCGATGAAGAGTGGCCCCCACTTGCTGCAACTAGAGAAAGCCCTCTCACAGAAACGAAGACCCAACACAGCCATAAATAAAAATAAAAATAAAAATAAATTAATTAATTAATAAAAAAAGAGTATTTATTTAAAAATAAATATAAAATTGTCCATGCATATTGCAATAGATTTCTGTAAATATTCACATCCAGTTCTTTACAGTATGGTAATCCATAAGGAGATGAACTAGGATGGAGATTTTTCATTTAACAATTTTTATATTCTTTACCTTTATTATGTTTTAAACTACTTTATTGAGGTGTGATTGATATACAAAAGAAAAAATACTGGACTCTCCCTGTTGCCCCTGAAAGCATGTACAAGTAAAATTTAGGTCCTAAATGATATTCCCATAGCCCATTTAAATAGTCCTGGAAATTTTTAGCAATATTTGGAAGTGAGATTCAGGGGGAAATTTGCATGTAATGGTAGTCAGAGGTGAAGCGTGATATTTGGAAGATTAATATAAATTGTTCACATTTACAATCCTATGCAAATGAATCCTGGGATATACTGACCACTTCTGTCAATATTTGTGTTTGTTTAAAATATGGTCTGCTTGGGATGAGACTCACCAGTGGCCACTTACAATAAATGGACTTAGTCCAGCTTCCACATTACTCCTATTGCATGGAGGGAAGACCCAGCATCCTTAATAAATACTGAATGTTTCATTTCTCTACTATATTAGAAATGTCTCAAAGTCTGTTCAGACACTGAGGTGTTCCCCAAAAGCTGGGCATAATTCTGAGTTCTCCAGGGGCCATAAGGAGAGGCTTAGCCAAGTCCTAGAAAGAGCATGGCCAGCTTATCGACCAAAAGTCCTCAAGGAACTAGTAGGCCCTCCATATATGTGGTTACTAGGGTTGCTGACATAGGAGATTAGGTCTTTGTATGTCTTATGCACACAGACCTCAAATTTATTGCTGTCTCAAACTCATGACTGCTAGAGCGTGCACACTCCAGCTCTGTTGTCTGAGCCGCTTTGCCTCTCCTTCCAATATCAACAAGCCAGTCTTGTCATCCAAATATTTCAGAAAATGAACTCTGCAGCTCTAACTTCTGCTCCAGAGGATTAGATGGAAGGATACAATTGAACATGAAAATGAAACAACAGTGTGAAAAGTGGGTAGACTTTCATTCAGTGCAGGCTTTGCTGGCGCTTACATTGTCACTCAGTCTGATCTGCAAGGAAGAAACAGCATGAAAATTCTTCTTCAGGGGACACAGGGTGGTCAGACCCCTCCAACCTTATCTTAATGAAGGGTTATATTTGGATTGGTTTGCAGGATACCTAAAATATCCCTACCTCCACCTACGATATTAGAATACCAGCATTAGGATACACAGTCAAGGAGCACACGGTCGTATGGGCTCAAGGATGCAGGAAGACTCATGTGCTCCTTACAGAGGACCTGTATCTCTGTTCAAGGGTTCCCCTTGACAAACAAGCCTGGAACATAGTGGAATTCAGTAAACATTTGTTTCCTTTTCCTGTAATTCTTATCTTCTTTGAATGACCAAAGGATGCTGAGTTCATGCATGCAAAAATACAAGATAAATATCTTCCCAGAACTTCTCTATGCCTATTATGGACTGATTTATTTATTTCCTTGCAATATAATTACCTTTATTACAGCTGAACCATGAATTACAAGAGTTGGAATATTTGCTTTGTCATCAGTAATTCATTTTCATTCCTGGGTACTTAAAGTTTGAGCTAAAATAGAATAGTTACACACACTGAAACCATGCTTTATAAGAAGACTGATTCCTCATATTCTTAAATTGACCCAGAGAAATCATGCACTACTTAATTCCTGCAGCGCCTGAATGCTATTTAAGAAGAAAAGAGGAAAATAAATCAGAGAGCATTACCCTTGATTTCAAAGACATCTGGAAGGCTCTGAGTGTGCTGCTTTGTTTAAGCCAGCAAGTGACAAAAGCTGCTAGCAGCGTGATGTTGATGAAAAGACAGGTCCCAGCCTCAGATTCTGCAAACCTGAGGGTTTCCCATATTCCTTTTCCGGAAGAAATATTTCCTCCTGGCTAAGGAAGCATTCCCAAGTGAATCCATCTTCTCCAAAAGTTAGTCTGGGACTGATAATGTGGTTTGTTTCCAGATAAAAAGATTGCTTGTCTATTTTAATAACTTTAGATAAGCATTCCCCATCACTCCACATATTTTCTTCTTATCAAACCAGATCTCCATAACCTCTGTAGAAATTTTATACTAACAATAAGTTCTACAATGACAGACTTTTGCTTGTGGTATTAATAATCTGACAGCAAAAGAGGGGATCAAATTAATACCTGTAATGAATCAGTTTACTGTAGGTGATTAATAAAGGGACTGAAACTCAAATATCCAAAACATGACATTTGAAATACCATCATTTTATCCTTCGGGAAAAAAGTAGCTACCATGACTTAATATGTTTATTATTAGAATAATAAGTGAATTTTCTAAGTGAGCTTAATGCCTCATTAATTCTCCTGATAAATGCTATATTTTGTGATATGTACTGCTAATAAGTATTGATACATCTAAGAAGCTTAAAGCTGAAGGGACCTTGGAGTGAACTGAATTGTGCAAGGGTTTTCCAGGGTAGCTCTTTCCTATTTTAGAATTTGTAACCCTCACATTTTAGAATTTGAACACTCCCTGTCTGAACGCCAAGTCTGCTGTGGGGTGGGGTTGGGGATGCGGGCTGTACTCTGCCCCAGTGTGGAGGAGTATTTTACTACTGACAATACGTATAATGACAGGTGCACGGTGACCATCAAAACAGATTAACTTTTGGTTGGTTTTATTATTGTTGCTGGATTCCCACAGTCAAGGCATTGCTTATAGCCTGAATCCAGATGGCCCGTTCCCACAAACATCACCCCCACCCCACTGAGGATGCCACCACTGTGCTCAAATCCCAAACTCCAAAGTGACTCCAGGGTTTGGGAAAAGGGTAGTGATCAAAACACTTTCTCCTTTATTTAAAACCATAATCTGGGAGTTCCCTGGTGGCCTAGTGGTTAGGATTCCGGGCTTTCACTGCTGTGGCCCAGGTTCAGTCCCTGGTGGGGGAACTGAGATCCTACAAGCTGTTCAGCAAGGCCAAAAATAAACAAACAAATATAATTTTTCAGCCTCAACCAGCTTTTCTGATTCCTGGATAGGGAAGAAATCTGTCTTAAATTTGAGACAACCGATGATAGATTTAACAGAGCAATATCTCATTTATCTGGTAAATGAATTTTCTCTCTCCCTGCTTATAAGTTTAAACAAAAAAACAATGTGTTCTTCTAACCATTAAAAAAAAAAAAAGTGGCTATGAGCAGAGTTGTATTCACCACATGACATGATCACTTTCGTTTTAAAATTTTGTGAAGATGTATTTACTCTCATCTGAGCAATGTGGAAGCCACTGGCAGAAAATGAATTTAAATGAGATAATGCATTTTTTAAAGCTCTACATAAACTTTAAAATGTTCCATAAAGTGCTAGGGTTAAAAGTGAGCCTCTCAGCCCTAATTTTTCCCACAACTCTAGCAAACCTAGGTATTGTGAAGGGAATTTGTTCTGACTATTCTGTGAGTTGGGAAATCCTGTGGGGTTTAGACACGAACAGAGGGAGAAGGTGCTGAGCCCGTGTGATTTTATTCTTCTCTTTTATTCTCTCTTACTCACTATTTTCCCTTTTTCTTATAATCTTCCTTTTAATATATTAATTCATGCACTTATTTTTCTGGCAGACATGCTGTAAAATCACCTACTATGTTGCTGGCACAGTGGCTCAAGGGACGTGCCAGGATTGGATCAGATAACCTCTGGTGACATCTGGACAAACACGAAAGAGAACATTTTGGTTTAAAAAGCTGAGTTTCACTGACTTCCTCATTATTTAAGATCTCTACACTCATAAAGAGCCCTTCACGCTATCGCCTTGCTGTCCACAACACTCCAGGCTTTTGAACTCAGTGCTTCAACACCCGTTATCAAAATTTCCATCCTCAGTAAAATGATATTCTCCAACTAAATTCATTGTTACTTAAGATGTTAAGGAGATTAATTTACAATGCTATCTTTATATTAATTGCGGAGAATAATGTGGGATTTATGTTTGAACACTTAAAGTTAAGTATATTTTTCCTTTTAGTTTATTTACATAAAAATAAAAATATTTTAATGTTATTCTTTTTTATTATTATTGAAGTGTAGTTGACTTACAATATTATATTAGTTTCAGGTATGCAAGATAGTGATTCAATATTTTTATAGCTTATATTCCATATAAAGTTATTATAAAATATTGGCTATATTCCCTGTGTTGTACATTACATCCTTGTAACTTATCTATTTTAAACATAGTAGATTGTGTCTCTTAACCCCCTTCAGTTATATTTCTCCTCCCGCCCATCCCTCTCCCCACTGGTAACCACTAATTTGTTCTCTGTATCTGTGAGTCTGTTTCTATTTTGTTGTATTTGTTTGTTTGTTTTACTTTTTAGACTTCACATATAACTGATATCATACAGTATTTGTCTTTCTCTGAGTTATTTCGCTAAGCATAATACCCTCAAGGTCTATCCATGTTGTTGCAAATGGCAAATTTTATACTTTTTATGACTAATATTTCATTGATTATCTTTATCCATTCATCTGTTGATGGACTATAATGGCATTCTTATTAATAAGATTAAATAGGGTTTAACATATATTTAATCAAGGAAAAAACTGTGGAAGACAGATTTAGCACCCCAAGAAAAATTACACTAGATAAAATAAAATCAACATCTAAAGGTAATTAAGTGCAGATCAGAAAGTTCAGTAAAGCAAATCAAGGAAGAAGGAGCTTGGATGAAAAGTCTATACTTTAGATCTGATGTGCCAGAACATGGGGGGGCTTAGAAGAACTACCAAAAAGGTTAAGGAGGTGAGATGAAAATGCTCAGAATCACAATTTATAGTGGCAACTGACAAAGATGACAGAAGACAAAAAGAGAGGGAGAAGTAAAAAGCATAAAATATCTGTGTTTAGAAATTAGGACGTTAGAAGATGCTATGTTTAAATAATTATACAAAAATTATTATACAATATTCTCAATACTTATCAAAATTTAAGTGACTAACTGGATAAATTGTAAGAAGTTTTTTACTTTCCAGTTCCCTGTACTTAAAAAAATATTATACAGATTATAAGCCTTGCAATCAAAGCAAAATAGACAAGATTCAATAAAAAAACATAAAAACATGATTTAAATGGAAAGACAGATGTTGAGTTTATGATGATAGAGATATATTATGTGGATAACTTTTTTCAAAATAGCCTCATCTCATTGAATGCAGCCCCATTTCTTCAGTTCTGGTGTCCACATCTTTCTCCAATGGACCAGAGACCTGCTGAAGGGCTCTGGAAGTCCAAATGACCTTGGCATTCTTTATTTCTGTGTCAATAACCCTCTACATGGGTGAGTGGAGCCTGTTCAGGGCTGACATCATGGATACAGGACTATCTGAGCTCTGTGGTTTCACTGGCATTGAGAGATTGATTGGCAAGGTGCAAAGAATTAAGGTGTGATAGACCCAAGCAAGTGATTTTCATTGTTATTGTGGAAAATCTGATTTTATTCAGATATAATTGTGCTGTTTTCCCATTAAACATGAAGCATTGGCCTTTCCTGGTGGTGAAAGATGCAGAAAGGCTGAAGGTCTTCATGGACCAGTTTTGATAGGAGAGTTTCTTTTTTATTATTATTTTTTTCCATAGTCCTGACAAAGATGACTGTTACCAATGGCAACAATGGCAGTAGCTTAACTACTCCTGTGGTGTGACCTTCGAAAATGCTGAAACCATAGATGGTGTTATATTCTTAAAACTGTCAATGAGCCAGCTGCCGCTGTGACTGCTCATGGTTTGTTCAAGAAGATGCCTCCCAAAATGTGTTGCTATTTGACCTGAGAGTCAGCATTTTAACAAGATTGTCCTCAGTAACGAAAAGAATAATGTCATATTTACTGCCTTGGACACTCATATGGGTAGAGAATCTGACTACTGAGTGGGCAGCCATTTAGTGTTGAATTCAGAGCAAGCACATAACGTACCTCAGTGAGAACATTCACTTCGGTAGTAATATGAACATGGTAGCCAGCCACACCCTCTCCTTTCCAGCACCAAGTCTTGGACTGAAGTTGATTCCTCCTAAGAAGGGATTAAATTCTATATCTTAATACGTGTGCTTTGTTTGAAAATCAGAATGCTGGCCTGGTCGATGGGGCCTGGACTCTGTAGGCTAAGCTAGACAGGTCACAGATGCATGACATTGGTGAAGTTACCCACACAGCCAAGAATCAGTTAGAGATACCTACAAGGTTCTGATGACAAGGGATTGCTAAACAACATTGTCTATCACTGGCCTTAGCTGTCATTATCTTATGCAGCAAGAAATCTGAAAATATTTAGGTCTGGTTGTTTTTGGATGATGCTCATCTTTCCCTTACAATCTCCTATAGAATCATGTCTGCTCTGACTAACAGTAATGCTTCTCTTCCTCCCAAGCTTAGGCAGACCCTCCCGACCTACCTGGCCATCAGTCTGGTGAGCTCATTCAGCTTTGTAAAGATAGGTCAACCAGGGTCAAAATGATTGACAGGTTTGAGCCCATAAACATGCCTGCTGCACTCAGAGCTAAGTAACCTTCAATACTGATGCCTCACCTCCAACAGAATGTCCAATATAGATAAACACAGGAGCACAGGGAAGAAGATTACAGTTACCAATGATAGAGGTCATTCAAGCAAGGAAAATATGGGAACATGAGAAGCCTGAGGTGAACACATCTGAGGAGAATCTGAGAGTCAAGCTATCTTCCAAGACAAACTTGAACTCTAAGCATTCAACCTGAATATCATAATGGAAGATGTATAAAATAATGGAAACATGGTCTCTAATCTCAAAAGGTCAACCACTGAGGAGGGAACACAGACTAAACAAGAGACACATGTGAATAAAATATGGTGTGATTGACTATTCTACCCTACAAGAAGGATAAGAATTAGAATTTTTTAAAGAAGGGAGGTGATTTACAATGAGAGAGTCAGGGGTTGAGCTGGCTTAGAAAGAGGAAGGGAACTGAGATTTCTCAGTAAAGTAAAGAATGAGAATGAGGTTACCCTCACTGCAGAAGAATCATTTTAATAATGGGAAAACAAACCATAAACTTGTTTTCTACCTCTGTGACTCTATTTCTGTTTTGTAAATAGTTTATTTGTACCATTTTTTTCAGATTCCACATATAGGCTATATCATATGATATTTGTCTTTCTCTGTCTGACTTCACTCAGTATGACAATCTCTAGGGGGAAAGGGGAGTATGAATTGGGAGATTGGGATTGACATATACACACTACTATATATAAGATAGGTAACTAATAAAAATCAACTGTATAGCACAGGAAACTCTACTCAACACTCTGTAATAACCTATATGGGAAAAAAATCTAAAAAAGAGTGGATATATGCATATGTATAACTGATTCACTTTGCCATACAGCAGAAACTAACACAACATTGTAAATCAACTCTACTCCAATAAAAATTAATTAAAAGAGAAAAAAGTAATGGGAAAGGAAGGAATTTCACAGTGATTCAGGAGGCTGAATATGTTTGAATCTTCTTGTCTTCCTCCTATTCCATGATTCTTTGAACTAAGGTGTCACGTAGTATTAGATATTTATATTTTTCATAAATTTTAACCAGTGTTATGTGGCATTTTGGATACTGGTGTTAAATATATATGTTTATACTAATTATTTCCTTGTTACAATCAGATTTAGTGTGGAAAATTAAACACTTGACAATTTCCACACTAATAGCTTAAGTACTAATGAATCTTTGTAAGGGAAATTCATGTCATTGCCATGTATGCAATAATAGTTTTGATCTCTATCAGTTTAGGAAATTTTGGTAAGGTAAGAGTCTCCTTTGTAAATATAGGATTAGAAGTGTAAGTGTTGCAAAGTTATACAATGCATTGCACATAAATTTTCAATGGCTCAAGATGTTTCATTTTAACATTAGCTTTTCAGAAGAGAGATTAAATGGAAATCTTATTTCTCTATCTGTGAAAGGTTAAACCCATTTACCAAATGCATATCCTTTCACTTGGACGATAGCTATAAGAACAAAGGAAGTGACATTCCACTTGGTCATTAGTGACTGGTTACCAATGTTTTCAATGTAATTTTAATCCTCTTCATGTGCTAGTGATGACTTCTGATGAGGCCTGAAGATCATGACATTTTCAGGCTGTTGCTTAACCCGCAGTATATTCAATAGTCCACTGAGAGTGATCTATTGAAATTAATTTTCAGCCCTTTGACCAGTCATCTTATTCATGAATAAATTGACTTTTGAACACCAGCACTTACTATCTGAATTTTAAAGGGCTAAGAAATATGATTTCATTTATATGTGGAATATAAAAAAATAAATAAATGAATGCACAAACCAAACCAAACAAAAACAAATACATAGATATAGAGAACAGAGTAGTGGTTTCCAGAGGGGAAGGAGCTTTAGGGGAGGGCAAAATGGTAAAAGGGGGTCAACTGTCTGGTGATGGATAGAAACCAAATTTTAGGTGGTGAGCATGCTGTAGTGAATACAGAAGTCAAAATAAAATGTACACATGAAAGTTAATGTTATAAACGAATGTTACCTCAACAAATAAATAGAATGAAAGAGACAGACCAGGTGTTTAGCCCAGCTAGTTGATGCCATCTTTGAGATGCCAAAGTGTAGTAACAAAATGCTTGTGCTCTTAGCTTCCAGGATCACTGGTGTTTGGCAGAATCATTCTCTTTCAGCACAAGACTGAGGTCCGGTTTTCTTGCTGGTTGTCAACCAGGGACTTCTCTCTACTTCCTGAGGCTACAGGTAAGTACCTGCACCTGGCTCCCTGCTCTTACTATACAGCTGTTAGCTTCCTTCCAAAGACAGGAGGGGGCATTCTTTTAAAAGGCTCACCTGATTGGGTGCAGCCCAAACAGAATAATCTCCCTTTTGATTAACTCAAAGCCAACTAATTAGAATCCCAGCCATGAGAATGATAGCCCATCATATTCACTTGCTCTGCCCACAAGGGGAGGTGATTATATATGGTATGTAGACAAAAGGTGTAGGAATTATGGAGTCAGCTTAGAATGCTGCCCACCACAGGCTGATTAGTTTTGTTTTTCTCCTTTTTATTTTTATATTGAAGTACAGTTGACATATAATATTATATTAGTTTTAGGTGTACTACATCATGATTTGACATCTATATACCTTAAGAGCTGATCACTATATAAGTCTAGTAACCATCTATCACTGCACTAAGTTATTGCAATATTATTGACAATATTCCTTATGCAGTATATTACATCTCCATGACTAATTTATCTTATAACTGGAAGTTTGTACTTCTTAATTCCCTTCACCTAATTCACCCAACCTCCAACCCCGTCCCCTCTGGCAACCACCATTTTTTTCTATGTATCTATGATTCTACTTCTGTTTTACTCTCTTTGTTCATTTGTTTTGTTTTTTTCAGATTCCACATATAAGTGAAATCATATGGCATTTGTCTCTCTCCATCTGGCTTATTTCACTTAGCATAATACCCTCTAGGCCCATTCATATTGTCTCAATAGCAAGATTTCAATATTTTTATGGCTGAGTAATATTTAATTGTGTGTGTGTATATATATGTATGTATATGAGATTATATATATATATATATATATATATGTAATATAATTTTCTTTATCCGTTCATCTATCAATGGTCACTTAGGTTGCTTCCATATCTTGACTATAATGAATAATGGTACAATACACACAGTGTTGCACATATTTTTTTCAAATTAGTGTTTCTGTTTTCTTTTTTTTTAACTTTTATTTTATATTTCAGTATAGCTGATTAACAATGTTGTGTTAGTTTCAGGTGTACAACAAAGTGATTCAGTTATACATATACATGTATCTATTCTTTTTAAAATTCTTTTCCCAATAAGGTTGTTACAGAATGTTGAGCAGAGTTCCCTGTGCTATAAAGTAGGTCCTTGTTGGTTACCATTTTAAGTATAGCAAATACCCAGAAGTAGAATTGCTAGAGCATATGGTAGAACTATCTTTAATTTTAAAAAAATAATTAATTAATTAATTAATTAATTTGGCTATGCCAGGTCTTAGTTGCAGCACACAGGATCTTTAGTTGCAACATGCAGGATCTTTTAGTTGCAACATGATAACTCTTAGTTGCGACATGTGGGATCTAGTTCCCTGACCAGGGATCGAACTGGGACCCCTGCATTGGGAGTATGGAGTCTTAGCCACTGGACCACCAGGGAAGTCCTATCTTTAATTTTTTGAGGAACCTCCATACTGTTTACCAAGTGGCTGCACCAATTTATAATTCCACCAACAGTACACAAAGGTGCCCTTTTTTCCACATCTTCACTGACACTTGTTATTCCTTGACTTTCTGATAATAGCCATTCTGACAGGTGTGAGGTAGTTTTGGTTTGCATTTCCCTGATGGTTAGTGATATTGAACATCTTTCCATGTGTCTGTTGGCCATCTGTGTATCTTCTTTGGAAAAACATCTATTTAAGTCCTTTGACTATTTTTAAACTCAGGTTGTTTATTTTTTTCTTGTTGAGTTGTGTGAGTTCTTTATGTATTTTAGAATTAACCTTTTATCAGATATATCATTTGAAAATATCTTCTCCCATTCAGTAGGTTGCCTTTTCATTTTGGTAATGGTTTCCTTTGCTGTACAAAAGCTTTTTAGTTTGTTGTAGTCCCATTTATTTTTGCTTTTGTTTCCCTTGCTTGAGGAGACAGATCCAAAAACATATTGCTAAGACCAATGTCAAAGAGCACACTATGTTTTCTCCTGAGAATTTTATGGCTTCATTTTCTTACATTTAAATCTTTAATCCATTTTGAGTTTATTTTTGTGTACGGTATGCTTTCATTCTTCTGCACATAGCTATTCAGTTTCCTCAGCATCATTTATTGAAGAGACTGCCTTTTCCCCACTTTACATTCTGACTCCTTTGTCTTAGATTAATTGACCATATAAGCATGGGTTTATTTCTGGGCTCTCTATTCTGTTCCATTAATCTGTATGTCTGTTTCTGTACCAGGATCATACTGTTTTGATTACTATAGTTTTGTAGTATAGTTTGAAATCAGAGAACATGATACCACCAGCATTCTTCCTCTTTCTTAAGGTTGCTTTGGCTACTCAGGGTTTTTGTGGTTCTATACAAATTTTAGAATTGTTTGTTCAAGGTGAAAAATGCCATCAGTTTTTTGAAAGGGATTGCATTGAGTCTGTAGATTGCTTTGAGTATATGGACATTTTAACAATATTTACTCTTCCAATGCATGAGGGTGATATAACTTACTATTTGTTCGTGTTGTCTTAAATTTCTTTCATCAATGTCTTAGAGTTTTCAGAGTACAGGTCTTCTATCTTCTTGATTAAATGTATTCTTTGGTAAATTAACCCTTTTAATGCAATTGTAAATTGAATTGTTTTTCTTAAATTCTCTTTATGAGAGTTTGTTATTAACATATAGATATGCAACAGATTTCTGTATATTATAATAAATTTGTATTCTGTGATTTACTGAATTCATTTATTAGTTATAATAGCTGTTTGGTGGAGTCATTAGGGTTTTCTATATATAGTTTCATGCCATCTGCACTTTGTGGCAGTTTTACTTCTTCTTTACCAATTTGAATGCCTTTTATCTCTTTTTCTTGTCTGATTTCTTGTCAGATAGAACTTCCAATACAATTTTGAATAAAAGTGGCAAAAGTATGCATCCTCATCTTGTTCTTGATCTTAGAGAAAAAGCTTTCAACTTTATACCACTGAGTATGTTGTTAGCCGAGGATTTGACATATTTGGTCTCTGTTATGTTGAGGCTTTATTATGTTTATTTTGTTTCCTCTGTACCCTCTTTGTTGAGAGTTTTTATCATAAATGGAGGTTGAGATTTGTTAAATGTTTTTTCTGCATCTATTGAGATAACCATATGATTTTATTCTTCATTTTGTTAATGTGGTATATCACACTGATTTATTTGCAAATATTGAACAATCCATGCATTCCTGGAAAAAATCCCATTTGATCATGGTATATAATCTCTTTAGTGTATTGTTGAATTTAGTTTGCTAATATTTTGTTGAGGATTTTTGCATCTATATTCATGAAGGATATTAGACTGTAATTTTTTTTTTCAGCATCTTTCTATGATTTTGTAATAAGGGAAATACCAGCATAGTAGAAAGAGTTTCGAGGCCTTGTTTCCTCTTCAATTTTTTGAAATAGTTTCAGGATAGGTATTAACTCTTTTTAAAATGTTTGGTAGAATTCACCTGTGAAGCTGTCTGGTTCTGTACTTCTGTTTGTCAGGAGGTTTTTGATTACTGATTCAATTTCATTATTAGTGTTTATTCTGTTCAGATTATCTATTTCTTCCTGATTCAGTCTTGAAAGATTGTACATTCTAGGAATATATCCTTTTCTTCTAGATTGTTCAATTCGTTGCCATATAATTGTTCATAGCTGTCTCTTATGATCCTTTGTGTTTCTGTCATCTCAGTTGCAACTTCTCTTTCATTTCTGATTTAATTTATTTGAGGCCTTTGTCTTTTTTTCTTGAAGAGTGTGGCTAAAGCTATATCAGTTTGTTTATCTTTTCAAGCAAGCAGCTCTTAGTTTCATTGATTTTTTTCTATTGTTATTTTAGTTTTTATTTTATTTATTTCCACTCTTATCTTTATTATTTCTTTCCTTCTACGGACATTGGGCTTTGTTTGTTATTTTTTTGGTTCCTTTAGGTGTAAGGTTAGACTGTTTATTTGAAATATTTTGTTTGTTTGTTTCCTGAGGTAGGCTTGTATTGCTATACACTTCCTTCTGGAACTGGCTTTGTTGCTTGAAATAGATTTTGGAATGTTGTATTTCCATTTTCATTTGTCTCCAGTTATTTTTTTATTTCCTCTTTGATTTCTTTAGTGACTCATTGGTTGCTTGGTATCATGTTGTTTAGCCTTTCTGTGTTTGTGTTTTTTCCAGTTTGCTTTTTGCAATGGATTTCTAGTTTCATATGATCATGCTCAGAAAAGATGTTTGACATTATTTCAATCTTCTTAAATTTACTGAGACTTGCTTCGTGGCCTAGCATGTGATCCATCCTGGAGAATGTTCCATGTGCACTTGAATGTGTCTTCTGCTGCTTTTAGGTGGAATGTTCTATATATATATCGATTAAGTCAACCTGTTCTGATGTGTCATTTAAGGCCAATGTTCCTTGTTGATTTTGTTTCTGGATGATTTATGCATTGACATAAGTGGGATGTTAAATTCCCCTACTATTATTGTATTACTCTCAATTTCTTCCTTTATGTCTGTCAATATTTGCTGTATGTATTAGAAGCTCCTATGTTGGGTACATAGATATTTACAATGTTATAACCTCTTGTTGGATTGTTACTTTTTCATTATGTAATATCCTTTTTGCCTCTTGTTACAGTCTTTGTTGTAAAGTCTATTTTGTTGGAATTAAGTATTGCTATCCCAGCTTTCTTTTTGTTTCCATTTGCATGGAATATCTTTTTTCCATCTCTTCACTTTCAGTCTATTTGTGTCTTTAGGTCAGAAGAGAGTCTCTTGTAAGAAGCATATTTAGGTCTTTTTTTAATCCATTCACCCACTTTATGTCTTTTGATTGAAGCATTTAATTCATTCACATTTAAAGTTATTATTGTTAGGTATGTACTTATTTCCATTTTTTTAAATAAATAAATTTATTTATTTATTTATTTATCTTTGGCTGACTTGGGTCTTTGTTGCTGCACACGGGCTTTCTCTAGTTGTGGCCTTTGTTGTGGTGCGTGGACTTCTCATTGCAGTGGCTTCTCTTTTTGTGGAGCATGTGCTCTAGGAGTGCAGGCTTCAGTAGTTGTGGTTTGCAGGCTCTAGAGCGCAGGCTCAGTAGTTGTGGCACATAAGCTTTGTTAGTCTGCGACATGTAGGATCTTCCCGGATCAGGGCTCGAACCTGTGTCCCCTGCATTGACAGGTAGATTCTTAACCACTATGTCATCAGGGAAGCCCCTTATGCCCATTTTGTTAATTGTTTTCTGTCTGTTTTTGTAATTCTTCTTTGTTCTTTTCTTCTCTTTTTCTCTTCCCTTGTGATATGATGACTTTAGTGTTATGTTTGATCTCCTTTTTCTTTTTTTTTTTTTTTGATAGCTGTTATAAGTTTTCTTTTTGTAATTACCATGAGGTTTCTATATAACAACTTATGTATATAATAGTCTATATTAACTTTATGATTGCTTAAGTTGGAGTGCATTCTAAAATTTCTACATTTTTATGCCCATCTCCATGTTTTATGTTTTTGACACCATATTTTACATCTTTTAATTTTTTGTATTCCTTAAGTAAGTTCAGTGAGAGCTTTATAACTATTACTTTGAAATTTTTATCTGTTAAATTGATTATCTCCATTTCATTTAGTTTGAGTTTTTGTCTTGTTCTGTCTTGTTTGGAAGATACTTGTCTCTTCATTTTGCCTGACTCTCTGTGTTTGTTTCTATGTATTAGGTATATCAGTTAGATCTTCCAGTCTTAAAAGAGTGGCATTATGTAGAAGATGTCCTTTGGGGCCCAGTGGTGCAATCATCCTTGTTTACCAAAACTTTAGAGGTATCGCCTGTTTGGGCTGCATGTGCCCTCCTATTGTGATTGGGCAGCATCTGCTGCATGTGTGCTGGTGGGTGGGCTGATCCCCAGCCTGGCTAGCTGCATGGCTCAGCTGCAACTGCTGTAGACTCCATGGTAGGAGGTCTGGCCCCTGGCCTGAATATCCATGAGGCTTGGTTGTGACTGCTGTGGGTGCACTGGAGGGCAATGCTGGCTCCAGCACAATTGGCTGTGAGGCTCAACCATAACTTTTGTGGGTTTTCTGATGTGTGGGGCTGGCCTCACAGAAGGTGAGCTGCTTAGGACGGTTGGTGGTGGTGTTAGCAGGCACACCCCCACCCTGGCTGGTGCAGGATGAGAGTTGCTTTAAAGAGGCCAGCCATTGGGTGGGCAGATTGAGTGGGGCTGGTCCTCAAGGGATTGCCAGAGTGGTGTGCACAGTGTTAGGTTGAAGGAGAGTGACAGAAGTGTTGCTCACTAGATTGAGCTAGCTACATGGAAGGAGAGTTTTTAAAAATGCACCTGGGGACTTCCCTGGTGGCTCAGTGGTTAAGAATCCTCCTGCCAGTGCAGGGGACACGAGTTCGATCTCTGGTCCGGGAAGATCCCACATGCTGCGCAGCAACTAAGTCCGTGCACAAAAACTACTGAACCTGCACTCTAGAGCCTGTGTGCTGCAACTACTGAGCCTGTGTGCTGCAACTACTGAAGCCCACGCACCTAGAGCCCATGATCCACAACAAGGGAAGCCACCACAATGAGAAGCCCGTGCATCACAACAAAGAGTAGCCCCCACTTGCCGCAACTAGAGAAAGCCGGCACACAGCAACAAAGACCCAACGCAGCCAAAAATAAATAAATAAATAAATTTATAAAAAATGCACCTGCTAGCACTTCTGTCCCTGGAGAAATTTCTACCAGATTCCTGCCCCTATGTTACCACCCTAAAATTAGTCAATGAATCTCCTTCTCCTATGACCCAGCTGCTTTTCAAGCTGCTGCCTCTGTTCTGGGATTTGGTGCAAGTAAGTTTGTTTGTGAGCCCTTCAACAGAGGAGCCTCAGTTTCCCATAGGCCTCTAGTTTTCCCAGATGTAAATTCTGATGGTTTTCAAAGTCAGAAGTCATGGGGGCTTGTCTCCCCAACTGGGGAGCCTGATGTGGGCTTGGGCTCCTTGTTTCTTGGGGGGAGGCTCCATAATGGTAATATCCCCCCTACTTGTGAGTCACTGCCCTGAGGGTGCTGGTTCTGACAGGGCCGTATCTCTTCTCCTCTTCCCCACCCCCATGTGGCCTTTTCTTTATATCCTTAGTTGTAGAAAACCTGTTCTGCTGGTCTTCAGGTCATTCTCAGAGATAGTTGTTCTATATGTAGTTATAGTTTTGGTGTGTCCCTGGGAGGGGGTGAGCTCAGGGTCTTCCCACTTTCCACAGGCTGATTATTCAAAAGGCCTTAAATTCTGAGTAGATTTTAACAGTGTAAAAGGGTGGATAATCTTAAGTTGAACTGGGACAACTCTGTAATTTTTTCTGGTATGCCTGGAAGTCTGGTACTGACCTTTGTCCAAGATAAGAATGAGATGTGCTAGCTGGTGAACTATAATGTGCTGCATAGAATTTGAAACTTCTCTGGAGGTGCTCAAGGTTAGTGTCTGTACATTTTTCAGAAATGTGTTGATTGGGGGTTTATACTTGTGTACACCAGGTTATTCAGTCTGACTTTGCTATAAGACCAATGGGATATATAGACCTCATTGGAAACTTTTGCCTGGGGTTTCCTGAAGGCACATTTCCTCATGGATATTTTGATTCATATTCTGAAGGTGAAGCTTGTTTTTGGTGACCAACCACTCCAGATATCTGGACTCAAGAATTTCCTAGAATGTGGTACTTTAGGTGCTAATACTAGGGAAGTCCCAGGAATAGTAGATGAGTTGGTTACTCCAAGTTACATTCTGTGCATCTGAGAAAGGACCCTGGGGAGTGAACAAGATGCTTGTAATTCTCTTAGGTACACAATACCTGCCTGATTTTTCTCTGTATTCTTTATCTTTACTTCAGCTTTACATGAATTCACCCTATGAAGACTTGTGAGCCCTTTCAGTGATCCTACTCTATGAAACAGATGAAGCATTAGAAGTTTTTAAAAGCAGATGCTCTGACTGGTAGGCAGTAAGTAAGAATTTTGTTTTTAGAACTTTTTGCACATGCCCCTGGGAAGGCTACTAAGAAAGATTATTCATCCTTTTTCAAGAAAAGAGTCATATTTTTACCCTAGGCCTAACTTTTCAGCTGTACACTTATAGTCTTATGACTATAATAGTAGGATATCAGTTTTACCATCGTGTAGTGTTTTTGTATTACTGCATACAATTTTTCCATGCATTTTAATCATTTTATTTTACAACAACCCTATGAGGTAAATGGGGGAGTTATCTCCATTTTGCAATGAGGAAATGGATTTACAGTGACGTGGGTGGGAAAAGAATCCAAGATTCAGTTTGTTTGGTGGTCTTCTCATAAATCTACTGAGCCTTATGCATAAGAGTATGGTTTGGTGTTATTGTCATATATATCGCTATGTGCTTTCAAGTCCTTATCTAAATGGATCTTGATACAAATTCTGTACCTTGGGCTGAGAGAAAAGGAAGGAAGTAAATTAATATTCTTAGCTCTCCCACTATGTGTCAGGTCTATTTTTTTTTTTTTTTTGTAAATTGTGCAGAGCATCTTACTTCAATGTCAGAAATTTGATATGACGATGGAAATACCACCCAAATCTTACTGACATATTTGCTGGGGTTAGAGGAGCTAGTATCTTTTTTGAGCTCCCACAGCGGGTAAAGCCACTTATTTCGTTCCCAAATACATATTCTTTGTAGTTTTCCAAAACTGTGACATTATGCAGTTTGAAAGGACTTTGACACCTGGCTGATTAAAAATCCAACTATATTCAGTATCTAGTTGGAAACTTTTTGGGAAGCAGTTTTCTCTCATGACATTTCTCTTCACTGGGCAGTGGGCTTTACTTATTCAAAATTCATCCTCTTCAATGGTCTCCCTTTAACCCGTAAATTGATTTAATGCCTGCTTGACAAATTCCCCATATATCAATTCTAAATACTAATACATAGAATAATTTTCAAAACTTGAAAAACACCTTCCCATGTTCCTTCAAGTCTTCTCTTCTATAAGCTATATATTCAAGTTCCTTTGACTGTGCCATATACGACTCAGTTTCAGTACTATTTCCCATTGCAAAAAGCTCTCCTCTGGATCCAATCCAGTGTGTCAATGTCCCTCCTGCCATGTGTCACACACCCCTGTGTACAGTCTTCTTGACATGCTCTGGGGTATCATTCTGCTATCTGAACCTTCTTTTTCTGCAATTTGGGAACTCATTTGAACTGGAGACTCTCAAGTACCTGATAAGTCTTTGCAATCCTGTGATGTTGGTTGAAGAGGCAAGAATATCAGTTCATAGTTTTATATAGATCGATACATAGGTAGATATATATATATAAAATTATGTATAGGCACGTGTATATAAAGAGATATAGATGTAGTGATGGATAGATATAGATAGAGACATGTTAGATAGATGGCTAGATACCTTTGAGCCAAGCTGGGACATTATTTCACGCCAATTTTCCATCTTGACTTTTCCTTCAGTCCTATATCTATGAAAGATGAACCTTTTAAGAGAGAGTGATGCTATGCTTTACTTTGTTATAAAATGTGGAATAGTAGTAGTTCAATAGAACTTCTACCTACAAATTAAGAAAATAATTCAAGAATTATAAAAGCAATCAGAATTATAAAAGCAAAACGTCTTCATGAAATGTTTGTGTTATACAACTATTTTTTTTGTACTGAATTCTGCTTTAGCATAAAAGAACAACCCAAACTAAAGCTGGGAGCTCCCCCGGACCTCCCAGCCTGCAGCTCCGACCATTACAGGATCCAGTTGTTTTTTTTTTTTTTTTTTTTTTTTTTTTTTTTTGACACTACGACTTTTTATAATTCATTGTAAGGACAGCAAAACAGCAACAGATGTTTGATGGGAAAAATGGGTAATCGACCAAAAATGGGTAATCGACCAGCTGGATTTATAGTGTAAATATTGTGAATAAATTGTTCATAGTATTACACAGTTATCTTTATGTACTCAATCAGATGAAAATTTCTTTTCAATCTTTGTACTAAGAGAAGTTGTAGCTTACTACTTCTATATCTGTTTATATACACTTAACTATACATAATTATATCTATCTATTTATCTATCCATCTATATATCTGCCTATGTTTTAACTTCTGATCACTGTGAATTAAGACACTAAATTTATTTTTTCCATATTTATTGTTAGAAAGACTAGAGGCAAACCGGATGTTCAGACGCATCAAATGTGTAAGTGAAGATGACAAACAAGTGTGCTTAGCTTTTATTCATGGCTCTATTTAATATCCTCATTCTTGTTTTACTATTTTAATTTGACTAACACTTCAATAAAGCTGAGTGACTGTATTTTATTATCCATGTTGGAGTAGAGATTTTGACGTTTCCTCCAGTTCTTCTTTCTGGTCTGGGACCCATGCTCCTCTACCTTCTGCATTCTTAACTCCTAAAGGATAGAGTCCACCACCTTCAGAGAACCACCCTTTGTCAACCGGAGCTATTGATTCCCAAACAGTCAGGATGTCAGTCCACCTGAAATCCTGCACCTGCGGGAAACCTCCTGGGTTTCTTCCTCTCCTCCCCTTGTTTCTTCAATGCCTTCTTCTTCAATGCCTTCTGGGGATACATCCTTAATAACTAGCATGCATACATGCCCTTAACTCACGCTGTGCCTCTGGAGACCCTAAATGAAGGCATTGTTTACAGTATCACATATGAATTATATATATATATATATATATATATATATATATAGTCTATGTCAAATATAACTTTTATAGCTCACTTTTAATAATTGAAAATACTTACAATTATTGGTAGGAATTGGGAGGAAAGTGATGCACTGGGAAGGGTATAAAAAGGATGGAGGGATGGTCAATTCTCTGACTATAGCTTCTTAGATTGTTGACATTTGGAGCTCCATTAATGTTTCATATTTTACCTCCCCCCCACCACACACCATACTCAATAAGGATGGGGAAAAAACTCCAGCCTGAAAGAGAAACAAATGTACTTACTGCTTTTAAAATGAATAAAATTGCCACACTTTGTGGAGAAACAAAAACTAACTCAAGTAATATTTGCACACTGTACTTTGACTCTATACCCTCAGGCTAAAACAAAACAAACAAACAGAAAAATGGTAATAACTATTGGCTATTTTTTTCTTTTTTTTCTTGAAGATATATAGGTTAGCTATTCTGAAGTGACTTTTTGTACATTCTAGGACTGAGCAAATAATATCCCATTGTGGATAATGGGAACTAGGTTTCACACTGTCAGATGTAAATTATAAATATGAAATGAATTCTGTGGTATTACATTGAAATCAAAGGCACCAATATAAAGTCATAGTTTTATATAGATGGATTAATAGATAAGATATATTTATATGTTTAAATATATATAATATATATACAGATATAATTATATATAGATATAGTTACATAGATCAATTATTGTATATGTATATAACTATATCTCAGTTTCACTATAGATAGATATAGAGATGAATATGTACTGGGTATAACTATCTATGGCTACATAAACTATGTATCTAAATATATTATCTATATCTCTATCAAAATATGCTATCTATAATATTTATCTATGTATCTATGTATCTGTGTATCATCTATTAGCTCTGTTCTCTCAGAAGGGCTAGGAGAATTATACCATAGTAGAAATTAGGAAACCTAGTGCCCATATTCACTAAAAGGAACCAAGGTTCCTTGGAGGAAAGGTTAATGCTACGGCTGGGGCAGAGAAAGGACAAGATGAACCTGCAACATCTCTATGCCAGAAAGTAAGGGAGATGCTTAGGGACAACACACACACACACACACACACACACACACACATATGCCAGAGCTGGATTTAAGGGACTACCATCAGATAATCCTGAGACAATTTGCGTGCCAAAATAAATATTAATTGATTATTACCTATAAAGTAAAATAAGAATCCATAAGTTTATACTTATACAAGAAACTGGTGGGGAGCTTTTTCTTACAGTGGAATGTCAACTAATATTTACAGAAAGAATGATAGAATTAGGAAACTACAATGTGATAACCATCACAGTAATAATTGTTTCAGGCAAGGCACATCAGTAGATGCTAAAACTAGTGGGAGAAAGTTTGATGAGTAACAGGATATTTACATGTTATCAAAGTGTCTATAAACAGATACTTTATTATAAAAGGAAAAATAGAATTTTACAGTGGAGTGGTATGGCAGACATGAATTTAATCAAGTAGTTGACATCTGTATTGAGACAAATTGATATTTTGTGACTTCTGCTATGAGGCAATGAGAAGATCACCGTAACACTTCTGGGATATTTCTGACAAAAATGAATAAAATCTATGCAATGATGAGGAAACATAAGACAAATTCAAATTGATGGGCATTTTAGAAAAATAACTTTCCTGTACTTATCAAAAACTCAGTCATTAAAGGTAAAGTGAAATTTAACAAAATTTCAGATCAAATGAGTTCTGCATAATATGAGAGGAACATAATAACTGAATGCAACTCACAATCTGTGTTTCTATAAAGAAAATTATTGAAATAGTCATTAAAATTTCAATAATGGTTATAAATTAACTAATAGTGTTGTATCAGTGTTAGTTTTCTTATTTTTATAACTGCATTGTGATTATGTGAGAGAATATCCTTGTTAATTGAGGAACACTATCTCTGCAACTTATTTTGAAAGGATATGCAGATGCATAATAGGTATATCTACCTTCCCATGGGAAGAGACAAATCTAAGGCAAATATAGAAAAATGTTAGCATTTGAAGAATCTGTGTGAAGAGTATACTGGAATTCTTTATACTAGTCTTCTAATTTCTATGTATGAAATTATGTAAAATGAAAAAAATTGCATAACCTATTATACATCATTTATTTTCCAAAATTTTCCAGTTTATTTGACTTTTAACATTGTTATGATTATTATTTATCTATGGAGGTTTTCTCTATACATTTGGCTTAGCTATTAAGCTTTTCGAGTAATTTCCAGATTGCTTAGAAATTCTTCTCCCACCTAAGGTCAGATAAGTAATTACCTACTTTTATATATACCATTCTTATTAAAATCAAGACATCTTGATTGTAAGATTCACAATTATTTTGTGCACCACTAAGAAATAAAACTATGACATGCCATTCATTGTAATGTGTATCATTATTTTAATGATATTAAAATGTTGAAATACACAGATGTTAGAACCGACAAAATACAGCATTTCCTTAATTATTTTGGAAACATTCAACTCTGAAATTCATCTAAAATGTATTTTGCCATATATTATTACAGATTAATCTGAGGCTCCTTTATCATCCAATTATATATTTTTCTAATATCTTCTACTGCTTTTCCACTTACTGAATCTGCCTTTGTCTTTTCATAGAGAAATGTAAACTATTAATCTTGTTATTGAGACTCAGATATTAATCTTACTTTTGCCAATTTGTATAATGGTCTATGTTTTAATAACTATTTTTAGTTTACTTTTTTGCTGTACTTATTATTGTCTTTGGATTCTCTTTAATGTTTTAGGAAGGTTATATACTGCTTTTAATTTTAACTCTTCTCTATGTTTTTTAACAAAGCTAACACAATGGATATTTGACGTGAAATTCTGATTATTGTATACTCATCTTTCTAGGAAGCCCAGGACAAGTCTCACTTGCTGTTACAATCCCAATGTGGTGCCACATTCTTCCTCAGAATTTGTTAGAATGATCAGAGACACACTTGAGTCTCTGATCAACTTTCCACCCAACTACTAAGCTAGTGCCATTGGATGGAATACTGAGCCTTTCTGGAAAATTCTTCTTTTGCTACTTCCATTATCCATACTTTCAAGCAATTTCCTGAAGAAGATGCACAACTCTTCTGAACTATTGAGCCAATAAGAGAAATCTGGTGTATTAGTATTGCAACTCTACCTCATCATTATAGTAAGCCAAGGAGGGAAGGGACCAGTTAATTTCTGGGAATGCGACTTTGTCTGCAGAGAAGTTCCTTGTTTTTGAAGCAGGATTCCTCACTCATGGGTTTCTACGCCTATATAAAATATTAAGAAATAAAACTGTCATTAATAACAGCAATAGAAAATGACAACAACATGAAATATGCTAATAATAAAGACTGAGTCATCATCACAACCCCTCATACGAGATAGATTCATGTGGCTCACATACCAGTTTCAATATCCTTAATGAGTTAGGGGACAAGGTCATCTGTTGAGGAAGCAAAGGCAAGTGTTGGGTATGGGGAGAGTAACAGAGTTTTGTAAAGGCTGTAAAAAGACAAAATGAGTGGGTAAATAAACTGCAGAATAATATGAAGTTTGCAGTATTCAATTAAGAACACAGTTGACATTCAATTAAGAACATATAATGACACAAACCATATCTTTAAGGTAAAGTTGCTTCAGTACCCTTCAGCCCTGGTTTAGTCACATAAAAGGCAGACTTTTGTTTCCTTCCATATCAGAAACCCTTTTGACAATATGTGACTATATCCTTGAATACTTCAAAATGGAAGGAAATTAACTTCATTGTTACAAAAACGATTTCATGGTTAAACTGTTCTTATTTTAAAATCTCATATATTGAGGCAAACTATTCTTTTTTTTTTTAACGTCTTTATTGGAGTTTAAAATTTTATTTTATTGAAGTATAGTTGACTTACAATGTTGTGTTAGTTTCTGGTGTACAGCAAAGTGATTCAGATATATATATATATATATATATATATATATATATATATATATATGTATATATATATATATATTCTTTTTCATATTCTTTTCCATTATGGTTTATTACAGGATATTGAATATAGTTCCCTGTGCTATACAGTAGGACCTTGTTGTTTATCCATCATATATATATATATATATGTATGTATAGTTTGCATCTGCTTACCCCAAATTCCCCATCCATCCCTCCCCAACCTCCCTCTCGCTTGGCAACCACAAGCCTGTTCTCTATGTCTGTGAGTCTGTTTTTGTTTCATAGATACTGTATGATATCACTTATATGTGGAATCTAAAATATGACACAAATGACTTATCTATGAAGCTATTCATTTTTTAAATTTTTATCTGTTGCTTCTAGATCTGCTCCCTTGGACATTCTCATTATTTCTTGATTACTTTTATATCGGCCTCTTCTGATAAGCAGATCCTGTTTACTTGTGACCCCATCCCACCTCTGTGGGATGGCAGAGTCAGCTGTATTATAGGACCTACACTTGTCCTTGAAGGAACAGTGGGCTCTGCTTGTGGCTCTTCCTCCTTCGAAAAGAATTTAAGTATAGAGTTTATTGTGATAAGTATCTAAACATATTTATCAAGAGTTTATTGTGATAAGTATCTAAACATATTTATCATTGTTTCTCATCTTTCCCAGTCAGCTTCTTTAATGTTTATTATATTCTTCCTCTATACAAAATGCTCAAGCTAAGTTTTAAAAAATAATTTTCACACAGACAGAGGAAAAAGTGATGTTTCTAATAAATTTTAGGAACAAACAAAAAGGAGTAGGAATGATGGCTCTAGGCATGCTTAGTGCCTGCAGCTATTTCTTTAATTCTCAGATGTATATTTTTAAATTAACTGAATCATAAAGTGAACTGATGTCTTGAGAAGCAAAGGAAAAATACTTTTTATTGGCTAACATCTGAAAGAGGTTTCTTATATTTTATATGCTTGCAATAATGAACCAAGCCTAGGAAAGAGTGAGAAGGTAACATACAGAGGAGGCACAATGCATAAACAATACATAGTGTAAGCTCAAGGTCCATGTAGAAATTGTTTACAGTAATCCTGCTACAAACCCAACAAAAAAGAAACAGTTTAAATTTACATTACATTTAAGCTAATGTTGTTATACAGGGTCATTTAAGAAAGAGTTACATCTTCAAGGTATAGTGTTAGTCTATACTATTTAGTTATAATTTACTTACAAGAAAGATAAAGACTCCAGTGTATTTGCAAGATCAAGAGGATATATAGCACTAGGAGATACACATCTGGAGAGCCATACAAGAAAGCTATTTGTATCTGAAGTTGAGATTTAGAACACAGGCTGCGTTTACGGACATTTTTACCTTTTGAATTGGGCTGAACATACCAGAATTAATTGTACAGAGCTGAAGGAAACAGGACATTGAAGTATTCCCTGCAAAGAAAAACTGGAGATCAGTGGCATTGAACCTAGATAATAAAAGCGTCTACTTGTCTCCATACAATATTTTAAAGTAAACTTTACCTATTCCAATCAATTTACTGCCTGAAGAGGAGATTTGGGAGTATTATTTTCTTTTTTCTTCACTGAGTAAAATAGAAACTCAGTTCCTTCAACCCAGCTTTCTTGGTCCATCATGAATGGATGCTGACAAGCTTTCAAGCCATCATTCCAGCCCTTTGCCCGCTATTCGCCTCCACCAAGTTGAGAGTACAGCCCAACTTAACCACTCAGCACCCAGCTTGTCATTCCTCCTGGACGGACCCCAGTTGGGTAAAGCTCAGAAAACAGTGACACCCAACATGAGATGGAAAATCTCCACATTTCACAATGTTTTTGTTATTATTACTAAAGTTATTTGGACTGAACAAAAAATCAAACGTCAAACATTTCAGAAGCTTTAGGATAAGCTTTGATATGCCCTGTGCTTGGCATAGTTTTAGACCTAAATTTAAACATGTAAGGAACTTTCTCTCTCTCTCCCTCCCTACATACCCACCCACACCTCCACACACACTTAAATGGAATTGTCTAAATATTCATTATTAGACAGCCCTTTAAATTCCATATGTAAAATAAAATACTAGATAGTCATTAAAGATGAAGTGCAGCAACATTTTAATTTTTTTTTTTTTTTCTGGAATAAGTTCCATTCCATTCTGGAATTAGATCCATTGGAGATTAAATCCTTGATCCATATGCCATCACTGTATAATAATAAATGAAGATAAATATGCTCTTAATTCTAGTATGTTATTTTATATTTTGTTCTTTAAGCTAGCTTATGTGTAGTTTGCTCCCTCATGTCCAATTTTGCTAAAGTTTTTCTGGTGTTTATTTTTTATCTTCTTTTTATAAAAACACTGATTTGAAAGGTTCATTCATCTCTCAAGCTGCTGAAATATTTCAAGTAATTTTTTTTTTAGAAAGGACACGTGGGTGTTACACTTTCTTAGTCCTTGCTTGTCTAAATTCCTTTGTTCCAACACATAAATGATAGCCGGTCTGAGGATAGAATATTTGCTTCACAATATAAAATCCTTTGAAGCTGTGGATATTAGGATTTTTGGAAATCTGAAGGCAAACATTTTTCTTTTGTAGAAACCTATTTTTTCAGGGCTCTTGTAATTATTTCTTAATTACTTAATAGTTTTACATCTATTAATGGAATTGAATTTGTAATAAAGAAGTACCTTAAAAGAAATTTCCAAACTTATCTGACTTCAATAGTGAATTCCATTAAGTCTTTAAACAGAAATAATAGTAATACTGCATTAGTTCTTCCAGAGAATATGAGATAAGGAATGGTACCTTCACACTTTTCTTTTAGAGTCATAAATAACATTGATATTAAAAAAAAAAAAAAAACCTGACAAGTACCGTATCTGATTCTGTCCATAATAAAGTATCTATCACCAGACTAGCCATTCTGCCTTCGAAAACTATGCACCTGGAGAGAATATGAAAGAAGTCTTTTCAGAGATTAGATAATGTGACCTCTGAGAAATGGGAAACAGGCAAGATATCAAAGTGGCGTTCTGGCTAGAAGTACATTCCAGACTGAAATGCAGGAAGGAAGGGCCTAACAGAGTAAAACAATCCTGCAGAGGTGAGGGGTAGAGAAGAGACCTCTGCGAGGCTGAGCCGCCGGCTTCTGTGATGCCTTCAAGGAGACAGGGCTACACAGAATTCACAGAGGTGTCGCCAAGTCCTTGACTGCATGCTTAGTTGTGCATGAAAAGGGATGTTTTGTGACCTGGAAGAGAACAGCCACTATGTAACTGTAAGGTGAACGGAAATTCCAAAGGTGGAAACTGCAGAGAAACAGAGGTGTAGGGCTTGGACCCTCAGAACGCCTCGTATCAGAGTAATACCAAGTCAAACTCGTGTGCTTTTCCTGCCAAGGCCTAAAAACAAGCATCAAAATGGTCAGTGGAGATTAACTGCCTTCCAAGAAGAAAAAAAAATCAACAGCTTTTAAAGGCATAAAACACAAATAAATCTCAGTTCTTTAAAACACTGTACCCAAAGTTAGGGCTAATAGATTACATACCAGGAAAAGAGCATATAAACAGACCCAGAAATGATAGCAATATTGAAATAAGCAATTATTTTATTTTATTTTATATTTATTTATTTATACAGCAGATTCTTATTGGTTATCCATTTTACACATATTAGTGAATATATGTCAATCCCAATCTCCCAGTTCATCACACCACCACCCACCCCCGCTTTCCGCCCTTGGTGTCCATAAATTTGCTCTCATTTTAAAAAGTGTATTATATTCCTACTTTCAGAAGTAAAGAAAAAGACAAATATAATGAGTGAAGAGAGTATGATATCAGTAGGAAAATAGAAAATATTAGAACAAAATTGAAATTCTCGAAATGGAAAGTAGAATATGTGGAAAAAAAATCATTCAGTGAGCCTAACAGTATATTGGAAACTGCAGATAAAAAGATTTAAGGGGATGAAGATGGGGGAAAAAATAGTGAAAAAAATGAACAAAATCTGCACCACCTGAGGGCAATACCATTATCAAACATGCGTGTAATTTGAGATGCAGAAGAAGAGGAAAAAGAGAAACTGGGGTAGAAAAAAAATTGAATATGTAATAGGTGATATTTCTTCCAAATTAGAGGAAAAAAAAGACACACACACACACACACACACACATCCAAGAGGCTCAATAAATCCCAATCTAGGGAAGGTCTCCCAAAACCAGACCAGGGCTCACTAGAGTAAAGGAAGACAATAACACAGAGGGAATAGTAATTTAAAATCCACTGATTCTCACTGAAAACAATGCAGGTCAAAAAAAATGGAGTGAAGTAAGGAAAAAAAATCTATTCAACTAAGATTTTTCTATATAGAGAGAATATATTTTAAAAAATGAAAATTAAGTTAAACTATTTTTTGATATACAAGATTTGAAAAGATATTTACCGTGCAGATAGATGTTCAGCATAGAAAATTTTAAAGGGAACTTTTTAGGTTGAAGGAAAATGATAAAAGATGAAAATTCAGATCTAAATAAAGGAATGAAGAGCACTGAATATGTACACATATTGATACAGAACAGTCTAATGTTCATATATCTTACATTCTCTACAGGAAAATAAATTGTTTAAATGCAAATTAATAACCGCATATTACAGAGTTTATAATACATGTAGATATAATACGTGTAATGACAATGGCACAAAAACCTAGTGGGGATGGTTTTTACATTATATGTGAAGTGTTATAATACTAATTCATAAAAAACTGTCATAAATTTAGAACAATTAATACATATGCAAATACATTAAAAAGGAAGAGGTATAGCTAAAGTCCATTAGCTTTTAAAATAGAATACTATAAATATCAACTCATTCAAAGAAACCAGGAAATAATTAAAAAATATGTATTAGACAAATTGAAAACAAGAAAGATGGTACATTTAAACCCACATAAACATATATGATTACATTATATGTAAAGAACCACTCAAAATAAATTGGAGACAATGTCAGACTGGATAAAAACAAGAAGACATACTTTTATTATAAAGACAAAGATGGTTTAATATTTAAAGATGGAAAAAATTATAAGCCACACTAATCATAAGAAAGCTGTAGTGACTATGTTACTATCAGCAGATTTTGAGACAAGGAATCTTACCATGGTTATGGTTTTCATCCTTCTTTAACACACAGAACATATTTATAACTTGATTTATGTCCTTGTTTGTTAGTCTCATTATACCTGTTGTTTCAGAATCTATTGATTGAATCATATCACCCTCATTCTTTGCATGCTTGATAATTTTTGTTTGGAATCCAGAACTTGTAATAACTTCAAAATAACTTCTAGTGATGGAAAATGAATAATCTGAAATAAAATATAAACTGGGTAAGATTAACAGTTTAGAGATTGCATATTAAAAAAAGGTGTGAAAATTACAAAGAAACTATAGCAAAATAAAGCACAGCAAGAAATATAATTGGAAAAAAATGACCAGAGTATCATTTGCCTGTGGAAAAATGATAAGCAATCCAAAATTGGGGAAGATGCAATCCAAGAAGACAAAGGGCCTATACAAAAAATATTTGATAAAATGAAGGCTACGGTTTTCCAAATTAATGAACAGTGTTTGGACTGGTTTCCCACATATGTAAACATATGATAAACACATATAGATATGTGTAGATATATTTGTATGATAACAATAGCCTAAAGGATATCAGGGGAAGAGAGATGAAAATACACTCTGTTGTAACTCTCACATTCTGCTGAAGTGGTATAATATCAATTCATATTTGAGTATTATAAGTTAATGATGCATGTTGTAAATCATAGAGCAATCTCTTGCTCCCTCTCCCTCTCTCTCCCTCTGTCTCTCTGTCTCTGTCTCTGCCTCTCTCTATCTATCTATATATCACACACACACACACACATGCACACACTGCTGAACCAAAAGTTCCCAAATTGGGACATCCAAATAGTAATAACAACAAAAAAAAATATGCTTAATCACATTTCTCATGAGGAAAAGGCCAACAAAATTATCAATGTGGTATCTCAGCACAGTCACCTATATGATGATAATTTTTAAAATATTTGTCAAAATGTTGATCAACAGGAACTCTCATAAACTGCTGGTGTGAAAACTGTATGAATTAATAATATTTGTAATACCACCTTAAAAATGTTAAATATCATCCATTAAATATGAAAATGGTGACCCTGAATTTCTCCTCCTAGGTTTTTACCTAAGAACAAGGCACAATCCTGTTCACAGGAATATTCACAGCAGTGTAATTATATATACATTATTACCCAAAATGGAAATAATAAAAATATACATCAACAAGTGCATGAAAAAATAAATTATAAATACAATGAAACACTAGAGAATAGTAAATATTCACAGACTACAGCTGCAGAGAACAGTATCAATGGTTTTCAAATGAAATTTTGACCAAAATAGAGGCAAAAATAAGATTAACTCTGAGTCCATTTACACAAAATTTTTTAAAAAAAGGAATAATTTATATGTATATGTTTGCATGGTAGTATGATTAAAAATGCAAAAGAGTATTTACTATGAATATTAGAATGATGATACACTTCAGGTCAGCAAAAAGATAGTGTTTGAGAGAAGTCATGAGGGTTATTTCTTAGGGGTTCTGGAAATGTTCTATTTCTTTATCTGGGCAGTATTCACATTTTGATAAATCACTGAGTTATACAGGATGGTTTTCACACTTAAAAGGAAAAATGTGTTAGGTTGAAGGAGAGAGCTTAATAAACGTCCTGTGACAGAAAAAAATATCCAACTCCTTCAGATATAACTCATTGCAAATTATTTTTAAGGAATTATCTCACCCACAGTATAAATAAAAGTATACTAGTTCATGAAAACATGGAGAAATACATAGAAACTACATTAGGAAAATCCCAGAGGTTTGAATAGAGAAGTACGTATGGTTAATAAGAGTTTTCAAGATAGTAAAAATACCAATTTACTACAGAATAGTTTTAATTTTATAAAATATAATTCAACATTTCAATGTTACTTTTTTCTTAAATTTGAAAAAAAGGCTGTATTATTTATCTAAATAATACCTACATGGAACTAGCAAAGAAAATGATGAAAATATTGAAGTATTTCCACATTTTGGAATATTTGACAGCTATTAAAATAATTCTATGAAAAATAATTAATAAAAAGTTCTTTAAAGAGAAGGATTATTTACAATTATATTTCCTATATTGAATATATACTAATAGGTTTATGTATGTATATCATAATTATGAATGTATATGGAATATTATTAATCTTTATTTTTGTGTTGTAGGATTTTGGGTTTTTATATGTTTTTTTTTGCAATAAATATAGCTTATTGTGTAGTCAGAAAAGTAATAAATATAGTACCTAACACTATATTTGTCATAAACAATGTACTAATGTGTTAACATGACTATTTGTTAATATTCCTAATATGTGAAATTCTTTAATTTGGCAAGAAACATATAAAGAATATAGTTTGAAATTTAGTAATGGATAAGAATCAACAAGCTATATGTGAGAAATAGAAAAAAAATTTCAATGTATAATAAAATGTACATTCAAAAAATAATCAGTAAAATCTTTGAATTATCAAGTTGAATTTTAATTAAAATTAGTAAATTATAACAGGTGGAATGACACAAGCATTCATATATTGGTGGTGAAACCTTAAATATACATTACTTTAAAAAAAATTGACAATATATATCAAGACCCTAAATACATTTTTTCATATTGACCTGAAAATCCCACTTTCAGGAATTTATCCTAATAATTCAAAATGCTAATAGAATTTATATGCAGACATATTTTGCCATAATACTTTTAACAGCAAAACTAATTTCTGCTTAAATCCACTGAGTATGTTATTTTTGCTTGAATATACCCTCCAAAATGACCAGAAAATGCATTTTAATTAGCCTTCTTCATGTAATAATATAAAAAATGTTACTTTGGACAAGTGAAGATTTTAAAAACTCCCAATTATGTAACACCACACACACAGGAAAAAAAAATAAAATTTTTGTTGTTTCTGATCTGGGATACAAATAAATATATTCTTCCTATGGTGTTCTCAATCGTCCTATTAAGAATTTCCATTAAACTGAAATAAAATACTTTGATACACAGATACAATTTAATATTTAAAAATATAACAGATGTCCTGCAAAGATTTCTCTTTAAAATGCATAATATTTAGTCATTTTGAATGAATACTAAGGGGTAGCCTACCTAATTAGAAACAGAAACCTGTGGCTTGTTTTCTCAATATTTAATTTGGATGGAAAATTGCAAGTAGACACTATCTTTATTAGGCATAACTGTGCCTTAGTAGACAAGTCCTTTATCAAAAAATGGGCAGAAGAACTAAGTAGACATTTCTCCAAAGAAGACGTACAGATGGCCGAAAGGCACATGAAAAAATGCTCATCATCACTAATTATTAGAGAAATGCAAATCAAAACTACAATAAGTTATCACCTCACACCAGTCAGAATGGCATCATTAAAAAGTCTACAAATAATAAATGCTGGAGAAGATGTGGAGAAAAGGGAACCTTCCTGCACTGTTGGTGAGAGTGTAAATTGGTGCAGCCACTATGGAGAACAGTATGAAGGTTTCTTAAAAAACTAAAAATAGAGTTACCGTATAATCCTGCAATCCCACTCCTGGGTAAATATCTGGAGAATACTCTAATTCAAAAATATACGTGCACCCCAATGTTCATAGCAGCACTATTTATAATAGCCAAGACATGGAAGCGACCTAAATGTCCATCGAACATGGATAAGGAATGGATAAAGAACATGTGGTACATATATACAATGGAATACTTCTCAGCCATAAAAAATAATGAAATAATGCCATTTGCAGCAACATGGATGGACCTAGAGATTATCATAGACACACAGACATAGGAAACAAATTTATGGTTACCAAAGGGGATAGTGGGGGTAGATGAGGAGATAAATTAGGAGTTTGGGATTAACACATACACACTGCTGTATATAAAATAAACAATGAGGACCTACTGTATAGCACAGGGAACTATATTCAATATCTAGTAATAACTTATAATGGAAAAGAATCTGAAAAAGAATATATATATGTATAACTGAATTACTTTGCTGTATACCTGAAACTAACATGACATTGTAAATTAACTATACTTCAATTTTTTAAAAGTGGTTTAAAAAAGCTATATGGAGGAGCTATACATTTATATAACAATATCCTGAGGTTTATAAGACCAGAAATAACTTGACTAAACAATGTTCCTTTGGTATTATGCACCATTTCCTAGGACCTCTGACCTTTCTGCTTCTGAGCCTATGTGATGAAGATTAAGGACATTTATTTGTACAGTGAGGATCCCCTTTTGCTTGAATCTGGATGCATTTGCAATGGTGTTACTAGAAGGGAGATGAAATTTGTAGCTATAATTTTTTCATGAAACAACTAACTGGCAAAATGACCCACCAATGAACTTAAAATCACATTAAATTTAGAATATTGACCTCTTCAAATAATTCATATTTGAAAATTAAGTATTTTATATAGCTGTTTTGGTCACTGACTCATGAACTTTATATAATTTTGCCCTCATTAGACTTAGTTCGATGCAAGATACCAAACAAAACTAACTATGCCTTAGAAGATCCTTTTAATTTTAACAGATTTCAATGCATGTTATTAGGAAATACACACTATAATAATATAATTTAAGATATTTATCCATATGAAATGCCAGAGTCATCAAAGAAAGACTGCAGCTTCTGGGAAAGCAACTGAGATGCATTGCTGACATACTCTTAGAATTGAAAATCTTGAGTGTTTTTGAAATTTAACACCTACTTCTCACGGTTTGGAAATACTTTTTGCTGCATACATATTTAACTCTTCCAAAAACAACAAAACAGTCAAGTTTAAAGTTATCTTGCTTGGCTAACTCTATTCATTGCAAAGAAACACTCGTGTTCCTTTAGAATAAAATTACTTTTATCCATAAGTTTTATCCATAAGTTTAGTTTTATCATTGTATCTACGGGAAATTTTTTTTTTTTTAAAAACATTAAAGGTGTCCCGTGCCATCCCCCACAGAAGTTCTGTTTTGTTCCCCAGGTACAAAGGTCTAGCTTATTCCATGGTAGGGCAGACTGAAATAGACTTCATTGTTTTTAAGTTAGATTTCTTAAGATACAGTTTGCATACATTAACCTTTGCATAATTTCCTGCTTCACATGACTTCCACATTTTTAATGCACTGTGCTATGAATGTTGGCAAATGCATACAGTGATATAAGTACCACAGCAATCAAGGCACACATTTCAAATCTTTACCCTAAAATGTTCCCTTTCTTTCCTTTGCAAACAGTCCCTCTCCCCAGCACCCCCGTCACTGGTGGCTACTTACCTGTTTTCTGACCCTATTGTACATTTTTCCAAACTAAAATGTAAATGGAGCTATTAACTATGCACCTTTTTAAGTCTAGCTTCTTTTCCTTTACCAGAATACATTAAGACCTATCCTTGTCGCTGCATATTCCAGTAGTTGGTTATTTTTACTGCTACATAGTATTATTGTACTGATCTGCAAGCTTGTTTATCTAATGGTCTGTTGTGCATTTCTCTCAATGTGTGAAAATTATGAGGAAATGTACCATACATGTCTGTGTACTGGGTTTTGTGTAGATATGAGGGTTACTTAGAGATGTGTTGTTTAAACAATTTCCAAATATTTGCCTATTTTCCAGATACCTTTTCTGTTACTGATTTCAAGTTCAATTTTATTGTGGTCAAAAAATATGCTAGATATGGACACAAAGATTCACAGTTTTTAAAGTTTTCAATTTTAAGCTGTGGTCTATATTGGGAACGTTCCGCTGAAAGAATGTGTGTGAGTCTGTTGTTGTTGAGTGGAGCATGGGGGTCCAGGGTTAGTGTTTCCTTTATTCTTAGTAACTCTATCAAAGTTCTCTGCTGATGACCGAGGAGAGTGTTGACAGCTCCAACTTGAATTGTGGACGCGCCTGTGATCTCTTCAGTTCTGTAGTTTTGCTTCGTGTGTTTGAAGCTCTGCTATTATGTGATACACAGGACGATTATCTTCTTAAAGAGTGAGTCCCCTTCTCTTGGTTGTATTACCCCTGGCACTTTCCTTGTTATGAAGTCCAGCCACTCCAGCTTTCCTTGGCTAGTGTTAAAATAAGGTATCTTTCTTTTGGTATATCTTTTAAAATTTGTAACATTATATCTATAAATTTAAAGAAAATGTATTGTAACAGTATATAGTTTGGTCTTGCTTTATAACTCAATATCAAAAATTCTGTCATTTAATTGATGTGTATATACATTTACATTTAAGTTATTTATTGATACTGTTGAATTTAAATCTACCATTTTGCTATTTTTTCATTTTGTTTTGTTTTTATCTGTTTTGTTTCTTTTTTCATTTTCTGTCTGCTTTTAGATTAATTGAATATTTGATTTTGTGATCCATTTTTCCCCTCGATGGGTAATTAGCTACACCATTTTTTCTAATATTTTTGGTATAGTCATAGAGTTTACAACATAAAATTTTAATATATAACCAACCACATTCAAGTTATTATACTGCTTCATGTATAATGTAAGAACTTTATAATAGTGTACTTCTAGTTGCTCCCTCCCAAACTGTACTGGCATTGTCATACATTTTATTTTCTTGTTTCCTTTTATGTAGTTTTTATGAGAATTTGTCAATTTAATTTTCTTAATTTTTAAAATTGTTTCAGGTGTACAAAATAGTGATTTAATATTTGCATACATTAGGAAATGATCAACATGATAAGTCTAGTAACCATCTATCCTTATACACAGTTATTACAATATCACTGACCATATACCTTATGCTGTATATTACATCCCCATGGCTTATTTTCTCTCTGGAAGTTTGTACCTTTCAACCTCTTCATCCAAGTACCCACCCACTACCCTCTGACAACCACCAGTTTGTTTGTTCTACCTATCTATGAATCTGTTTCTATTTCTTTTGCTTTTTGGGTTTTTTTAGATTCCACAAGTGAGATCATACAGTATTTTTCTTTTTCTGTCTGGCTTGTCTGACTTAGCATAATACCCTTGATATCCATCCATGTTGTCACAAGTGACAAGATTTAATTTTCTATGGCTGAGTAATACTACATTGTGTATGTGTGTGTATACACTGTATCTTTTTTATCCTTCCATTTATTGATGGACACTTACATTCCATCCATATCTTGGGTATTGTAAAAAAATGTTGCAATGAACACTGGTGTGCATATATATTTTTGAATTAGTACTTTTGTTTTCTTTGGGTAAATACCCAGAAGCGAAATTGCTAGAACATATGGCAGTTCTATTTTTAATGTTTTGAGAAAGCTCCACACTGTTTTCCATAGTGGTTGCACCAATATACATTCCCACCCACAGTGCATGAGGGTTCCCTTTTCACAACATCCTCACCAATGCTTATTATTTGTTGTCTTTTTGATGATAGCCATTCTGACAGGTGTGAGGTGGTATCTCCTGGTGGTTTTGATTTGTATTTCCCTGATGATTAATGATGTCAAGTATCTTTTCATGTGCCTGTTGGCCATCTGTATTTCTTCTTTAAAAAACATGCCCTTCTGCCTGTGTTTTAATCCAGTTGTTTGCTTTTTGATGCTGAGTTGTATGAGTTTTTATTTGTTTTAGATATTATCCTTTATTAAATATATCATTTGCAAATAACTTCTCCCATTTTGTAGGTAGCCTTTCATTTTGTTGATAGTTTCCTTCACTGTGCAAAATCCTTTTAGCTTGTCCCTTTAGTTTATTTTTGATTTTGTTTCCCTTGCTTGAGGAGGCAGATCCCCCCAAAAAAATTTGTGCAGAAACACAAAAGGCCCAAATAGCAAAGCAATCTCAAGAAAGAAGAAGAAACTTGGAGGTATCACACCTCTTGATTTTGGACTATACTACAAAGCTACTGTAATCAAAACAGTATGGCACTGTTACAAAAACAGACGCATAGATCAATGGAACAGGATAGAGAGCCTAGAAGTAAACCCATGCTTATATGGTCAATTCCAAAAAAAACACTGCTAAGACTGATGTTAAAGAGAATACTGCCTCCGGTTTCTTCTAGGAGTTTTAGGTTTTCAGGTCTTACATTTAAGTCTTTAATTCATTTGAGCTTATTTTGTATGTGGAGTGAGAAAGTGGTCCAATCTGATTCTTATGCATGTAGTTGTTCAGTGTTCCCCACACCATTCATTGAAGAGCCTGTCTTTTCCCCACTCCATATTCTTGACTAATTTGTCATAGATTAATTGACCAATAATTGACCATGAAGCACTGTAGGCTTCATTTTTTTTTTTTAACAATACCTTGTGCCTAGGGTGAGGTGAGAGTCCATAGGATTTTTCTGTGTTTGTGCTCTAGCCTCAACTTTTATATTTCCCTTCAGTATGTCTGTACCCAAGAATGAGTCTATCTCTACTGTGTTGCTCCCAGCAGTAGACTGATGCTGCTTTTTATTTTATTTTTAATTAACAGGCTTTGTTTTTCAGAGAGCTTTAGACTTACAGAAAAATTGAGCAGAAAACACGGTTTCCAAATACCCCCAACCCCACTCACCCCCCACACAGTTTTCTCATTTTTTTCATCTTGCATTTTTGTGTTACATTTATTGAAATTGACAGATACATATTATTAACTAATGTTCTTAGTTTACATTAGGCTTCAATCTTTGTGTTGCATTTTCTGTGAGTTTTGATAAAATGTATAACAACCTGTATGTGTCATCACAGTATCAGAACAGTTGTCCTGGTCTACAACCTCCTGCCCTTCCACTTATTCATCCCTTTCTCCTTTTCCCCATATCCTGGGAAACCATTGATACTTTTACTGTCTCCTTAGTTTTTGCTTTTTCTAGAATGTCATATATTTGGAATCATACAGTACTTAGTTTCTCATATTGACTTCTTTTTCTTCGCAACATGCTTTTAAATTTCATCCATTTCTTCATGAATTGGTAGCTCATTTCTTTTTATTACCAATAATATTCCCTTATATGGCTATACCACTGTTTTTCATTCATTTGCCTGTTGAGAGACATATTGATTGCTCACATAAACTTTGTTTTCTAACTCTCAGTCTCTTCCACACAGAGCCTCCAGCAATTCATGGATCACAGTTGAGGTGTTCCTACAGGTACTAATAGCTGACTTCTGATCATGAGCTTGTGTTCCTGGTAATCTGTGGTTCTCTATTCACCTGTCTTTCCAACACTCAGGGCAGCCCTATAACTTCAATTCTCTGATGGATCTAAAGAGAGTTGATATTTTTCAGGTAGTTCAGATTTTTTTTCTTGCTGTGAGGAATAATGACCTTCAAACTCTGCATGCCAGACTGGAAGGCATAATCTCTTGCTGCTTTTTGATCATTGCTTGACAGCCTGTTAGTGGAAGGCAGGGGCATGGTAGGTTGTCCTGGACCATCCACAGTGTTTGTTGGTCCTTACGTTCCTGCTCCTTGAGGGTGAGATTCATCATTTCTTCCCCTCTGCCTAGTCCCTAGCATTTTTGGTGGGTCTTTAATGGGAGAGTTTCCTACTTCTCCCTTCCTGGTAAGAGACTTTGGATGATGTTGACTTAGGTGCTGGGTCACAGAGTATTTCCTGTGTTTTCCTTAGGTCTAAAGTGATTTTTCTCTGCCACCTACATCAACAGTGAGCCTTTACCTGGGTCCTAGGCATGACAAAGTTGGCTACTTCTTCTCTAGATGCTGAATTTGATTGCTTTATGTGAAAGAAGGGAGCAGGAGGGAAGGGTGTAGCCTTCTTCCTTTCTTGCAAGAGTGGCTGCTCCTTGCACATCTGCCCCACACACGGAAACACTGTCTGGTTCTCAGCTCTGTCCCTTATCTCTCTTGGGAGCATCCAGTGGAGGTCCATGGAAAAGAGACTGTAAGTGAACATTAACTTCCCTGTGTCTCAGCTTCCAGCGTCTCTTTTCTACCCTGCTAGCAAACAATCATTGAAATTTTAGCTGATTTCTTTTCACCCATATGTACGTCAGCCACTCCTTACTTCTGTGCTTTGGCTAAGGTTTCCTGTAACCTCAGCTCTCAGGTAGCTTCAGAGTATGTTACAGTTTTGTAGGTTATCCAGCCTTCTTTTTTTGCTAGTATTGTGGTGACTCTTTCCCAGCTCCCTAGGCAGAAGAATAAAATGCTAAATTTTAGAATCTAGGTTGAGTTAATCATGGTAGCTCCACCATGATTAAAAAAAATGTGTTCAATAATTTCTCTGAGACTTACTTATTCCAACAGTGTAATGAAGGTGATGGTGTGTTATATTTTTTCATCTGCATGTCAAATTTTTGAAAACTTATAGAAATGTCTAAAGTATGTTACGAGGCTAAAAAACTGAGAGAAACTCATGGTAAAGGATAATAAGATGGGGAAATATCATAAGGCCTTAAATAACTGTTCTAGACAGAAGAGCAAATCAAATACATCCTCACGAAAACAAACCATTTTTTGAGGAAAGGAGCACAGAGATTTGAAGGGAAGTTATTCCCTTGAGTCCTCCTAAAAGAGACAAACTGTGATGTAGTAGACAACACCCAAAACAGCATCCCCAGCATAAATACACATTTTATGTGGATGCATGATTCTTGTGTGTGCCTCTGTGGAAGTCGAGGGCATAATGCCAAACCCACAATCAGTAAAAGTAGCACCTCAAGGAACCAAAAACTCTCACAAAGACAAACAACCCCTCCAAAAAAAATATTATGTAGTTATTTCTCTGTTTTGATTTTTGAATAAGATAAAGAATATAGACAGGAATGAAGGTAGAAAGGACTCTATGTTTGCTCAAGCAATTCTCTGTGGATACAAGTTTCAAACTGAGACAGTAGTTACTTTCAAGAAGTAGTATATATTCCATATACAGATATATCATATATATCAAGAAGCAAGACCATCATGCAGAGTGTTCTAGCATGGAAATCGAAAACACTATACATTTTCATAGGTTTTTGTGAAATAAAACATTCTAAAGAGTTCTGAAGCCTGAATATGCAGTCATCTCAATTTTGCATTATTAGAGAATGGTGATGAAACATATATGAACAGTCATGTCTCTCCTATGACTGAGGAGGATGAGGACTGAAGGCATGAAGGAATAATAGTGTAAACTGCACAGGGGTGTTGTGAAAACCACAGGCCATAGTGTATTTAGAGATTCTTATTAACTCTTCAAATTTATATACTTTAAATGGTCTTCCAATATGATAGACACTATGTATTAGATTGTTCTTCATAGGTTCAATAATCTAACTCTTTATTTCCCTTCTCTGTCACTGTAATGGAACTGGAAGCCTCAATGACAGGACAAAGGAACCAAATACATGCCTGACAGAACGTACTTCCCTATATAAGGGAGGAAAACAGAGCTTTACCTGCTGTACAAAAACTCGAATGAACCCTTCAGTGGAAGTAAAGTGGCCGGGAAATCTAACATAATTGAAATGTTGTATTTTTCTGATGCTAAATGAAGTTATGATTAGCAAAGATAAAAGAATTAAATTATCAATTCATACTAGTTGATAATTTTTGTTTTGAAGTCTTTATTGTTGATGAAAAATTACAACCTCATATGTGTTCTTGGGTGATGTTTGGTAAGATATAATGTCTTTGTGCTTAGGCATAGATGGTAATCACCTCAGTGACTAATCTAATGTCTTTCTGTTGGAAGGGAAAAGCACCATAGAGGAATGAAATTAAAATCATGTTCAATAAGGAACATTTCCATTTTCTTATTATTCCTCTTCTCTGAGTGAATTGTTAGGTAATTAAGTTCCTAGCATGGACCTAATAACAAAAACATTATTCTTTAAAGTATCAAAGCTCACTTCACATACTCCAATCTATTCTACTTTTGCTTAGAGGAAAACTGGTTTTTGATACCATTCAGTCATGTATTTGATGAAGAAAAAGTTCATCTGGAAGAAAGAAGTAGAAATTTGTGTATTTCTGATATTGCATACACATTTGAAATGGAAGCTCTCTATAATTTCAGAAAAGGTGAGTGTCCAATGGCAACAAATCAGTATCTCACATGAAATAGTGTTGGTATATAAGTGTAAGAGATATCCATTTCTATCAGGCAGTGCTCTGACAAAAGATTTCATCCAGCTGACAGCAGTCTAGAAATTCAGTTCCTGTATTTTCCTATACTAACTGTGCATCAAAGACTACAGATAGGCTTGGAAAATTCTCCCACCATTTGGCACATTATTGCAATCCCTGTAAAATAGGAAAATCAATCATAGCTGACCTCACTGTAGCAGTTGTGGAGAGTAATAACTGAAATGCAGAAGAAATCCTTATTATTGACTGTGCTGATAATATTAATAGAATATCACCACATTTTTACAAAATGTGGGTTGTAACAATTCTCATGACTCAGAGCAAAAAAAAAAAAAAAAAAAAGAAAAGCATTTTCTCACCAGGAGGAAACAGAAAGGTATGCTATGGTGGTTTTGAGGTTTGTGGACAAGCTGACAAGGAGAACCCTGGTATGAACACTGGGATGTGAGGTTAGGGACCCACATTTAAGGCCAATATGTCTGCATACAATTATGTTTTTCATTGCTTTCTGCTCCTTTCCATCTTGTGAACTTTCCCTCTCAATTTATCTTTCCTCCACGACAGAAACACCCTTCAATGTTTCCTGTAGGACAGTTCTGTGGGTCACAGATGGCCTCCCATTTTGTTGTCTGAAATTTTCTTCTTCCATCCTTATTAAGGAAATATATTTGAGATAAGTTTGAATTTTAGATTGGCAAGTTTTTTGTTTTCCTACTACCATTATCTTATTTATTTATTTATTTAATGGGGATGTCAATTTTCTTTCTATCCCTTTGGAGGTCGTTAGTTTGTGTTCTCTCTCTCTCATCTGTACTTTCCACCAGTTGTGCTTGGGGCTGCTGGGTTGGCCTTCTGGAAACTGTAATTCAATACTTTCCATTAGATTCAGAAAGTTCTCAGCCATTGATTTTTCAAATCTTGCAACTGCCCTAATTTTGCAGCTCTCTTCTTTTGGGACTGTAAGTCCATATATTTTGTTCCTTCTGCCTAGAACTTCTATACTTCTTACCACCCACAATGTTTTTAATATAGTTACTTAAGATTTTATTTCTATATTTTCATTTTAGGTCATTGGAGAATTTTCTTCCAAATTTCTCTATATTGTTTTTAATTTTCTTATTGTGGCAAGCACAGTTTATCTTTCTCCTATTATTTCTTTTGTGGGTACTGCCTGTTGCTGTCTGGTGTCATTTTCCTGCCCTTCCGTTCTCCCAGGATATGTTTGAACAAATAGTCATTTTTAACCATTTATTATCAACAAGGATTTTACTGCTTTCCATGTGTCTGCTTTTACTTTTATTTATTGTATTATTTTATAATATTAGGTCATTCAACAGTGACAAAGTATTTTGTCACTATTAACTTCATCTTTTCATATAAGTTCTACCTTTAATTATATACAATATTCACCAAAGATTGTATGTGGAAAATTCTCTTAACAGTCTGTTGGTTTTCTGAAAACCATTCTCTAATTGATTCATTAAGGACACATAAAATAAAAATTCCCTGAGTTCTCATATATTCATAACTCTGTTTTCTTTATACTTGAAAGTCAATTTCATTGGATATTAAATTCTTGGTTTACATCATTCTTTCTTTGAATATCTTAAACATGGAAATCTATTGCCTCCAGATAATAAAGTACTATTACAAAAAGTCCGATAGATATGGATTACTTTCAGTTATAAGAAATTTTACCTTTTTGCCCATATGCAAAGGTGATTTTTAAAATTTAAGTTTCAATAGTTTTATTAGACATGTCTTGATTTTATCTGCTTTGGATTGATTTTACCAATACAGAATATATACTTTTATTTTTGTAGTATTCTATACATCTTGATTTTGGATTTTTATCTATGATTAGACTGAAATTCCTTTATAGGGAATGAGGTAAGCCTGGCTAACTTTACCAGCCTCACTGCTGGAGGACTCATTTTTCTTTTTTTTCCAACTTTATTGAGGAATAATTGACAAATATACTTGTGTATATTTAAAGTGTACAACTTGATGATTTTGTATCCGTATACATTATAGAATGATTACCAAGAACAAGTTAATTAACATATCCATCACTTCACATAGTTAGCTTTGAGTATGGGTGGGTTGTGAGAATGCTTAGCATCTACTCTCAACAACTTTCAAGTATACAATACCGTATTATTTACTGTAATCACTGTGCTGTACATTAGATCCTGAGAACTTATTACTCATAACTAAAAGTTTTTACCCTTTGACTTACCTCACCTCATTTCTTTATCCCCACTCCCTGACAAACACCATTCAATTCTGTTTCCATGAAATTAGCATTTTAAAATTATTTTTAATTTTTTTATTTTTTGTCCATGCTGCGTGGCATGTGAGATCTTAGTTCCCCAACCAGGATCGAACCCACGCCCCGTGCAGTGAAAGTGCAGAGTCTTGACCACTGGACTGCCAGGGAAGTCCCCAAAATTAGCATTTTTTTTTTAGATTTCACATATAAGTGATATATGATATTTGTGTTTCTCTCTCTGACTTATCTCATTTAGCATAATGCCCTCAAGGTTTATCCATGTTGTTGAAAATGGCAGAATTTCCTTATTTTGAATGGCTGAATAATATTCCATTGTATATGTTTACTATATTTTCTTTATTTATTCATCCATTAAAGACATTTAAGTTGTTTCTATACCTTGGCTGCAATGAACATGGGAGTGCAGATATCTCTTTGAGATAATTGATTTCATTTTCTTTTTTTGGATATATACACAGGAGTGAGATTTCTTTCATGACCTTAAAGTATTCAAGAAAATGATCTCTCAGTAAGAACATGTCTTCAATACTTTCAGAGATATGTCTCTTCATATTCCCCACCACCAATAACCAAATATCTCTCCTTCAATCCCAGAGTTATTGGTCCGAAGAATTTCTATTCTCTGGTGAACAATTTCTTCTCAGTGTAAAACTTTACATTTCTCTGAATAATTTCTGAGATTCTGAAGGCCCCGTTTGCCTTATCCTACTCATTCTTTGCTTCCATTCCCTGCTAGACATAGTCATAAAGAAAACTTCAAGGTTTAACTCAGTTTCAACTGTTATCACAGATCTATCTATTGCATACTCAATTAAAGTGTGGGACTTTTTTTGAAGGTAAAGAGAACTTTGTAGTTATGCTTGATGGATTGGCCTCTTCATCTATTAATCTGATATCTTTAGAATAATATTATTACTTAGTTTCATTGAAGATATTATCTGGATTTTTTTTCTTTTTTGCTATCCTACTTCATTTATCAGTTTAGGGGGAAAGATTGGATAGATCAAGTCTTGTTTCAACGTCATCATATTCCCTCTAAAATTGAGCACCATGATTAGTACCTGTGCATGATAATGTCAATATTGAGTAGTTCTATTGGTCTGTTTATATTTTCTATTGCTTATATTGGTTATATTATTAATGCTATCTTGTCTCCAGATGTGTTTGGTTATTTTTGGTTGTATACTGGGCATTGTCTTTACAAAACTGTTTATAGAAATAGTATGAGGTCTAGGATTTTTTTTTTTTTTTAGTTCCTGTTACACAACACAGTGAATCTATATTTCTATACATTTCAAAGTGATCACCACAACAACTCAGTCATGATGGATTACCATATATTTCTCACACTGTATATTTCATTTCCATGATTCATTTATTTTGCAATTGCAAGCTTGTACCTCTTTATATCCCTCACATATTTATCTCCTCTCCTCACTCCCCACCGCTCTGGCAACCACCTGTTTCTCCTCTGTATTTATGTGTTTTGTCATGTTTGTTCATTTGTTTTGTTTTTTAGATTCCACATATAAGTGAAATCATACAGCATTTGTCTTTCTCTGTATGACCTATTTGATTTAGCATAATATCCTCTAGGTTTATCCATGTTGTCACAAATGGCAAGATTTCATTTTTTTAATGGGTGAGTAATATTCCATTATATATGTATACCATATATTTATATATATACATGTATATATATACACCATATTTTCTTTATCCATTCTTCTATCAGTGAACACTCAGGTTGCTTCCATAATTTGGCTACTGTAAATCATGTTGCAATGAACATAGGGGTGTATATATCATTTCTAATTTGAGCTTTTGTTTTCTTTGGGAAAATCCTAAGGGGTGGAATAGCTGGATTATATGGTAGTCTTATTTTTAACTTTTTGATATTCTCCATAGTGTTTTCCATAGTGGCTGCACCAATTTACATTCCCACCAAAAGTACACGAGTTTTCCCTTTTTTCCACATCCTGGCTGACACTTGTTATTTGTTGTCCTCTTTATAATGGCTATTGTACCGTATGTGAGGTGGAATCTCTTTGTGGTTTTGATTTGCATTTCCATGCTGATTAGTGATGTTGAGCATTTTTCATGTGCCAGTTACCCATCTGTATGTCTTCCTTATAAAAATGTCTATTCAGATACTTTGTCTATTTTTTAATTAGGTTATTTGATTTGGGGGATTATATCAGCAATTTCTATATTTTTGTATATTAACCCCTTATCAGATATACTGTTTGCAAATATCTTCTCTCAAAGTAGGTGGTCTTTTTTTTTGCTGATAGTTTCCATCATTTTAAGAAAACGTTTAGTTTAATCTAGTCCCTTTTGTTTATTTTTGCTTTTGTTTCCCTTACCTGAGGAGACATATCCAATAAAATATTACTAAGACCAATGTCAAAGAGTGTATTGCCTGTGTTTTCTTATAGGGATTGTGTGGCTTAAGGTCTTACTTTGAGTCTTTAATCTATTTTGAATTTATTTTTGTGCATGGTGTGAGTGAGTAGTCCAGTTTGATTCTTTTGCATGTAGCTGTCCAGTTTTCTCAACACCACTTATTGAAGAGATTGTCTTTTCCCTATTGTATATTCTTGTCTTCTTTGTCCTAAATTGATTGCCCATTAAATGGGGGTTCATTTCTGGGCTCTTTATTCTGTTTCATTGGTCTATGTGCCTGTTTGTGTGTCAGTGCCATACTGTTTTGATTGTTTTGTAGCTTTGTGGTATAGTTTGAAATCAGGGAGTATGATACTTCCAGCTTTGTTTTTCTTTCTCATAATTGATTTGACTACTTAGGAACTTTTGTGTTTCCATACAAATTTTAGAATTGTATATTCTAGTTCTGTGAAAAATACCATTGACATTTTGACAGGGATTGCTTTGAATTTGTAGATTGCCTTGGGTAGTATAGTCATTTAAACAATATTAATTCTTTTAATCCAAGAACACACTGTGTCTTTCCATTTGTTTATGTTTTCTTCAATTTTTTTCAACAGCATCTTATAGTTTTTTGAGTACAGGTCTTGTACCTCCTTGGTTAGACTTATTCCTAAGCACTCTATTCTTGTAAATGGGATTGTCTTCTTAATTTCTCTTTCTGTTAATTTGTTGTTAGTGTATAGAGATGCAACAGATTTCTGTTTATTAGTTTGGTATCCTGAACCTTTACCAAATCCATTGATGAGCTCTAATAGTTTTTTGTAGTTTCTTTAATATTTTCTATGTATGTATCATGTCATCTGCTAACAGTGACAGTTTTACTTCTTCTTTCCAACTTGTATTCTTTTTATTTATTTTTCTTATTTGATTAGTGTAGCTTATACTTTCAATATTAAGTTGAGTAAAAGTGTTGAGATGGACATCCTTGTCTTGCTTCTGATCTTAGAGGAAATGCCTTCAGCTTTTCACCATTGAGTATAAAGTTAGCTGTGGGGTTATCATATATGACCTTTACTCTGTTGAGAAATGTTCCTCTATACCCATCTTGTTGAGAGTTTTTATCATAAATTGTTGTTGAATTTTGTCAAAGGTTTTTTCCGCATCGAATGAGATGAACATATGATTTTTGTTTTTCAATTTATTAATGTTATCACATTGATTGATTTGTGGATATTGAACCATCCTTGCATCCCTGGGATAAATCTCACTTGATCATAGGTGTATGGTCCTTTTACTGTATTGTTGAGTTTGGTTTACTATCATTTTGTTGAAGATTTTTGCATCTATGTTCATCAGTGATATTGGCCTATAATTTTCTTTTTTTGTGATATCTTTGTCTGGTTTTGGTGTCAGGGTGATGCTGCCCTTAGAGAATGAGTTTGGAAACCTTCCTTTCTCTGCAAATACTTGGAATAGTTTCAGAAGGATAGGTGTTACTTATTCTCTAAATGTTTGGAATAATTCCTCAGTAAAGTCCTCCAGTCCTGAACTTTTGTTTGCAGGGACTTTTTTTAAATTATTATTACAAATTCTATTTTATTTTGAGCAATTGGTCCATTCAAATTATCTGTTTCTTCTTGACTCAATTTTGGTAGGCTGTATGTTTCTAGAAAATTTTCCAATATGTTGGACAACCTCTTTATCTCTGTTAATATTTGCTTTATGTATTTAGGTGCTCTTATGTTAGGCACATATACATTTATGACTTTTATATCTTCTTTTTGATTGATTCTTTGATCATTATACAACGTCCTTCTTTTTCTCTTGTTACAGTCTTTGTAGACTGTGTAGGCATTGTCTTTTCAAAATTATTTATAGAAATTATGAGGCCTAGGATATTATTATTTTCTTAAAGAGAGAGTATTGTGTATTCCTGGTACCTTGTTACTAGCAATCTTAGGCCAACTCAATTAATTTTATTTTGGGGATCAAAATAATTCAGAATTGGGTTATAATCCCTTTGACAATATATTCCCCAGAGGTTTCCAGCCCTCCCCTATATTCTCAGATATCAAGCCAAGTGTAAAGGTGCTCTAGTTAGGGAACTGACTGACCTGCTTTAGCCACTCCTTCTCATCACTCAGTAACTCTTCCCCATCCCAATAATGATCTCTATAATCATCCATTATTTATCCATGCATATTTTTACTCTTTAAATATTTTGATCAGTTTCCTCAGCAGAGGAGTTGCTATGGTTTATCTAGTCTGCTGTTATCAACAAGTCAAATATCCCCAATTGTACCCCTAATTACTTTTTGAATATGTCACTTTGAATTTTGAATATGCCATTCATCTTTAATAAGAAAAGCAAAGAGATAATATATTTGTTTATCATGGAAGTCATGTTTTCTTTTTAGTCTGGATCATATAGGCAAACATGAGATTCCCAAAGAAACATAGAATATCAATTTCAATCTTCTCTGAGTCTCAGCTTTGATCACTCTCCTCTCCCAAAGCATTGTTCTCTTCTGAGGCATGGGAAGGGAGTGGGTTGGTGGATATCAAGTATCTCAGAGAATAGCTTATTTCACAAAGACTAACATTTCTAAGAAATAGGTAATAATGAGTCACAAGGGAAAGAAGCCATGAATGTGAAAAGGCCATAAATTTAAAGAGTCTCCCTCACAAGATAATATTGCAAGATATCAATAGGTTCATTTTCCCTAACAAAATACAATGCATTCAAAAAAAAAAAAATACAATGCATTCATTAATTATCTCTAGATGGTAGAATTATTATAATTTAGCTTCTTTACTCTCTGAATTTTCTACATAGCACTCATTTTATTTTATAATAAAAATTGATTTTTTATAAATTATCTTATGATTTAAAAAATATTTCTTGTCAGAAAAGAGCAACGATAAAATATTTTCCTTTCTTTAATATGTAATTTGAAATTACTCTGCTTGTAACTTTCTTAGGCCTTTCTAATTTTAATATAAGAGAAATGTTAATTAAAGAACACAGATATATAATATACTTTTCATTAGAAATAAGGTTTTTTCAGGAAGCACTTTCAAATGGACTGTCCCTCTGGTTAAACATTGTTTCTAACACTGAACTGTTGAACATATTTCATAACTATTTGGCCTGCTAGTCCTTCACTTTAAAGATCAAAAGCTTTATATTACGTATGCCATCGTACTTAGAAGATATTCACATCTGCTACTGCTATTAATTGATTGATCACCTGTCATGATTAACTCAATATTGACCTAAATAGCCATTAGCATTTAAGAAACTCTGTCAATAAAGAATTGATGAGATTAAATATTTTCAGAATCTTAGGGGTCAAGATTCATTTGTCTTATGACTTAATAATTTTTGTTGCACACTCCAGCATCATCATTGTCAAATGCACTGCATTTTGTTTATTTGTTTATCTTTGCTCCCAGAAGGTTGAATTTGATCATTTCTTATGTACTTTTGGGAACTTTGAGTTCATGTAAATGTTCCAGAGAAGAAAATCTCCTTGATTTTCTCAGTAAACAAGTTACTTTCTTTTCTGTTGATTTCATATACATTCCAACACTTTCTATGCCTAGATAAAAGTAGTTCTGTGTTGATTCTTTTTTTGTGTGTGAAAATGAATATCATCTGCAGTGGTTTATGTTTTGACTTAGTTAACCCTAGCTGATTTCCTTCCATTTATTCCAGGATTTTTCATGTTTGGAGAAGCATCTAGAGGTTGGATCCCTCTTTGTCACATAGGAAGGAGTCAGAAGCAGTGTGCCAGAGGCCTACCAGAGCATGGGATGACTATTATTGAAAAGCAGTCAGACCTGCAGTCTCTAATTCATCCCAAGCTAGGAAACTTGTGGAAAAGCTGAAAATTCTCATGGAGACCTTTCTAAGAAATTACTGACTAAATATCTTGGAAAATAAACAAACAAACAGCAACAAAAACAACAAAACATTGCCCTATTTTATTTTTATTTTTCTGCCTTGTGAATGTATTTATATGAAAAGTCATTCAGCAAATTATTTTTAATGAAAGAGTTTTCCTTTGTGACCCAAATATTTCCAGAGAGCTCATTGCCTATGAATTTAAAGGATTTCTGCAAGATATGGAGGATTGTGTGATTTTAGAAGCTGTAAACTTGACCTCACCTTTTACACCTAGCCATTCTAGAAAAAGGATACCACTGATCACCTAGAATGTATAGAAATTATTACCTCATCATGACAGTATTGAAGATTACAAGCTAGTCATTGTGCAAAATGTCTCATGTTTTTCATTTCACATGTTTTCTCATGATTTGACTCACCATTGGAATTTGGCAAGAATATCACATATAGGACACTATGATCTTTTCATTGTGTTCTATCTGGTAGCACATAAATTTGATTTGTCTCATAATTTGTAATATTAAGTTATTTGAAGGCTGAAAATTATGCTTGAAATACTAAAGAAATTAAGAGAAAGGTGGAAGCAGTATTTGGGGCCATATTTCATCTAGAAGTTTCTGACAATTCTAGTATTGCCTGTTGGCTTCTGCTTCCAGTAGAGGTGCTAAAAAGCTGACAAGCTGAGCAAAAATGTGAACCCAGTCTTGGGGCTAATGTGGCAAAAAGTGGTCTCAACAAAGAAGAGGAGGTGCCCTGGCATCCTAATCCAACACTGATTTGCATTAACAAGCCAGCTTCTAGGCAAATCAATCCCTGATTTAATTAATCTTGTTTTACAGAAGACATGCTTATGTATGTAAAAAACTGAAAAACAATTTCTACATAAATTATTATAAGATATCACTAGTTGTCAAGGTTATTGAATAAAAGGTCAAAATACATGAGTTAATTCTGTATTATAAAAATACAGAAGTAGTATTATACTAGCAAAAGCAGCATAATATTTTGAAAACAACTCTTTTTCTATGAAGACTCAAAAATGTAAAGAAGTCAATTCTCCCCAGACTGATTTAAATTGATTAAAACTGACAAAGAAATTCTAACTTTATAGGAAAATAAAATGTCAAAGAGTAGCCAGGACATGCTATTGTCTTTGAATATTGGTTTTCATTTCTCTTGTGTAAATAGCTGGAAGTGTGATTGCTAGGTTATATAATAAGTGTGTTTCATTTTCTAAGAAATGGCCTAACTTTGTTTCAAAGCAGCTGCACCATTTTGCAATCCCATTTGCAGTATCTAAAAATTGCTCCACATCTATGCCAAAGCTCAATATTTTCAGTGTTTTTTTTAATCGATTCTAATATATGAGTAGTGGTATCCCACTGTGGTTTTAATATGCATTTCTCTAATGCCAGCAAAATACTTGCAAAAGCACTTCGTAGAAACTTGAATCTGACAGAAACTTGCTTAATGCACTGAGAAATGACTGAGGGAAGATGCCTGGTAGTAACCATCACCTGAATTTAATTGTAAATCTCAGATTTAAAAAGAAGTAGATTTGGAATGTAAGAATAGTATTTAAATATTATATGATTTAATGAAATAAAGAAAGTTAAAATTGGAAGAAAAAAGTGATAGAAAGATAAATGTTGTATTAATTTATGGTAGAGCCATTAAAAATTTTAATAAGATAATGGCTATAATTCCCTGTGCTATACAATGTATCCTTGTTGCTTATCTAGTTTATCATAGTAGTTTGTGTCTCTTAATCTTATACCCCTAACTTGGCCCTCCCCCCTTTCTTCTCCCCTATGGTAACCACTAGTTTGTTTTCTGTATCTATGATTTTGTTTCTGTTTTGCTATATTCATTCATTTGTATTAGTTTTTGGATTCCACATATAAGTTATATCATACAGTATTTGTCTTACTCTGTCTGGCTTATTTTACTGAGCTTAATATTCTCTAGGTCCATCCACCTTGCTGCAAATGCCAGGATTTTATTCTTGTTTATGGCTGCATAATATTTCATTATATATATTTACCACATCTTTGTCCATTTGTCATTGTTGGACACTTGGTTTGCTTCCATAACTTCGCTATTATAAATTGTGCTGCTATGAACATTGGAGTGTGTGTATCTTTTCAAATTGGAGTGTTTATTTTTTCTGAATAAATACTCAGGAGTGAAATTGCTGGATCATATGGTAGTTCTATTTTTAGTTTTTTGAGGACTCTCCATAAAATTTTCCATAGTTGTTGCACCAATTTACATTCTCACCAAGAGTTTACAAAGTGTTTCCTTTTCTCCACATCCTCACCAACATTTGTAATTTGTAGACTCTGATGATTGTTATTCTATCAGGTATGAGGTGATTTCTCATTACTGTTTTGATTTGCATTTCTCTAATGATTAGTGATGTGGCACATCTTTTCATGTGTCTGTTAGCTATCTGTATGTCTTCTTTAGCAAAACGTATATTTAGGTCTTCTCATTTTTTTATTGGGCTTTTTTTTTTTTTTGATATTGAGTTGTATGAGCTCTTTATACATTTTGGATACTAACACCTTGTCAGTCATATCATTTGCACATATTTTCTCCCATTCAGTAGGTTGTCTTTTTGTTTTGTGGATGATTTCCATTTCTGTGCAAAAACTGTTAAGTTTATTTAAGTTCTGTTCATTATTTTTGCTTTTATTTATTTTGCCTTAGGAGACAGAAGCAAAAATGAATTGCTCTGGTTTATGTCAAAGAGTATTCTGTGTATATTATTTTCTAGTAATTTTATGGTTTCCGGTCTTAGATTTAGTTTTTTAATCTGCTTTGAGCTTATTTTTCTGTATGGTGTGAGGAAATGTTCTAATCTTAATCTTACATGGAGCTGTCCAGTTTTCCCAGCACCATTCACTGAAGAGACTGTTCTTTCTCCATTGTATCAATATATTCTTGCTTCCTTTGTCATAAATTAATTGACCATGGGTGCATAGGTTTATTTCTGGGCTCTCTATTCTGTTACTTTGATCTATGTGTCTGTTTTTGTGCCAGTACCATGCTGTTTTGATTCCTGTAGCTTTGTACTATAGTTTTACATCTGGGGTAATAGCTCTAGCTTTGTTGTTTTTTCTCAATATTGTTTTGGCAATTTGGGGTCTTATGACCCCATGTGGTTCCATATGACTTTAGGATTATTTGTTATAATTCTATGAAAAAGATCATGAATATTTTGATAGGTAGTGCATTAAATCTATAGATTGTTTTGTGTAGTATAGCCAATTTAACAATAATAATTCTTCCAATCCAAGGGCATGGGATATCTTTCCATTTATTTGTATCATCTTCAATACCCTTTATAATATTTTTTATAGTTTTCAAAGTATAGGTCTTTCACCACATTGGTTAAATTTATTCCTAGGTTTTTTGTTTTTTTTTTTTTTTGCTTTTTGATGAGATTTTAAATAGTTTTTTTTTAACTGTCTCTTTCTAATAGTTCATTATTAGTTTACAGAAAAACAACAGATTTCTGTATATTAATTTTGTATATAGCAACTTGCTGAATTCATTTGTTAGTTCTAATTGGTTTTGGGTGGAGATTTAAGTGTATTCTATCTATAAAGTATTATGTAATCTGCAAATATTGACAGTTTTACCTCTACCTTTTCAATTTGGATGCCTTTTGTTTCTTTTTCTTGTCTGATTTCTGTGGCTAGGACTTCCAATACTTTGTTGAATAGAAGCAGTGAGAGTGGGCATCCTTATCTTATTTCTGATTTTAGAGGAAAGGTTTTCAGCTTTTCACCATTGCATATGATGTTTGCTGTGGATTTTTCATAAATTGCCTTTGTAACTTTGAGACATGTACCCTCTATATCCACTTTGATAAGAGTTTTTATCGTAAATGGATGTTGAATTTTGTCAAATGCGTTTTCTGCAACTATTGAGATAATCTTGCAATTTTTACCCTTCTTTTTGTTTAGTGTGGTGTATCACAGTGATCAATTTCAGAATGTTGAACTAAATTGCATGCCTGGAATAAATCCAATTTGATTATAGTGTGTGATCCTTTTTATATATTGCTGGATTTTGTTTGCTAATCTTTTGTTGAGAATATTTGCATATATTCATCAAAGTTATCGGCCTGTAATTTTCTTTTTTTTAATGTCTTTTGGTGTTTTTGTGATCAGTGTAATGATGGACTTATAGAATAAATTTGGGAATGTTTTGTCCACTTCAATTTTTTTTTTTTTGAATAATTTGAGAAGGATAGGTATTAGTTCTTCTTTGTTTGTTTGGCAGAATTCCCCTGTGAAGGGGAATTGTCTGGTCTTAGACTTTTGTTTGCTGGGAGTTCTTTTTTTTTTTTTATTATGAACTGAATTTTATTATTAATGATTAGTCTGTTCAAATTGTCTGTTTTTTCTTGATTCGGTCTTGTCTGTTTGTTTCTAAAAATTTGTCCATTTCTTCTAGGATGACAATTTGTTAGCATATAACTGTTGATAATGTTCTCTTATGACTTTATGTATCTCTGTGGTATTGGTTGTTATTTCTTCTCCTTCATTTCTTATTTTATTTGTGTTCTCTTTTTTTTTTATAGTAAGACTGGATAAAGGTTTATCAATTTTTTTTAGCTTTTCAAAAAACTCTTAGTTTCATTGATCTTTTCTATTTTTTTGGTTCTATGTTATTTACTTTGATTTTATTATTACCTTTCTTCTTCTGACTGGGCTTTGTTTGTTCTTCTTTATATAATTCTTTTAGATGGTAGGTTAGATTGTTTATTTGAGATTTTTTTTGTATCTTGAAGGACTGTATCACTATAAACTTCCCTCTTAGAAGTGCTTTTGCTGCATCTCATAGGTTTGGAGTGTTGTGTTTCCCTTTTCATTTGTCTCAAGGTATTTTCTGATTTCCTCTTTGATTTCTTCATTGGCCCATTGGTTTTTTAGTAGCATGTTGCTTAGTCTCCATGTATTTGTTCTTTTCACATTTTTCTTTTTGTAATTGATTTCTTTTTTTAAAATAGATTTATTTTATTTATTTATTTAGTTGTGTATTTATGAATTGCATTGGGTCTTCCATTGCTGTGTGTGGCCTTTCTCTAGTTGCTGAGGGCTTCTCATTGTGGTGGCTTCTCTTGTTGCAGAGCACAGGCTCTAAGCGCACAGGCTTCAGTAGTTGTGGCACATGGACTTCAGTAGTTGTGGCTCACAGGCTCTAGAGCACAGGCTCAGTAGTTTTGGCACATGGGCTTAGTTGCTCCACAGCATGTGGGATCTTCTCAGACCAGGGCTCAAAACCATGTCCCCTGCATTGGCAGGCGGATTCTTAACCACCAAGGAATCCCCTGTAATTGATTTCTAGTTTCATACTGTTGTGGTCAGAAAAAATGCTTGATATAATTTCTATCCTTTTAAATTTATTGAGACTTGTGTGACCTAGCATGTGATCTATACTGGAAAATATTCCATATGCATTTGAAAAGAATGTGTATTCTCTTGTTTTTGGATGTAGTGTCCTGTAGATATCTATTAAGTCCAACTGGTCTATTGTACCATTTAAGACTTCTATTGCCTTATTTATTTTCTGTCTGGATGATCTGTCTTTTGATGTAAGTGGTGTGCTAAAGTCCCCTACTATTTGTGTGTTATTATCAATTTCTTCTTTTATGTCCATTTGTATTTACTTCATATTGTTAGGTGCTCCTGTAGTGAGTGCATATATATTAATGTGTACAATAATCTCTCCTTGTATTGATCCCTTTATCATTGTATAATATTTTCTTAGTCTTTTGTTATAGCCTTTGTTTTAAAGTCTATTTTGTTTCATATGAGTATCACTATCTCTGCTTTCTTGTCATTTCCATATTCATAAAATATCCTTTTCCATCCCCTCACTTTCAATCTGTGTGTATCTTTAGCCCTGAAGTGAATCTCTGGTAGACAGCATATTGAAGGGTCTTTTTTTTTTTTTTTTTATAATCCAATCAGCCACCCTATGTCTTTTGACTAGAATATTTAGTCCATTCATATACAAAGTAATTATTGATAAGTATGTACTTATTGCCATTTTCTTACTTGTTTTCCAGTTGTTCATGAAGTTTTTCTCTGTTCATTTCTTCTTATTTTTGTTTCTTTCCTTGTGCTTTGATGATTTTCTTTAGTACTATGCTCGGGTTCCTTTCTATCTATTGTAGATTTTGGTTTCGTGGTTACCATGGGGTTCATATATGTTGACGTCTAACTATTTCTACTTGTTTTAAACTGGAGTCATTTAAGTTCAAACACATTCTAAAAGTTCTACATATTTTTCTCCCCTTCTCCACATTTTGTGTTTTTGAAGTCATATTTCACATCTTCATCCTTATCCTTTATCTATTTATTGTAGTTATAGTTACTTTTACAATTATTTCATTTTTAATCTCCTACTGGTTTCTTTAAGCAGTTGATCCTCAGTCCTTACTATATTTATGCAAATAAAATTTAGATAAAATATATCTTTGTAAAAAAAAATTTACTGGAACTGAAACAAAAGAAAGAGAAAAACTGAATAGCTCATATCTATTAAATATATTGAATCTTAATAAAAATATCTTCCTCAAATTAAATTCCAAGCCTACATTACTTCAGTGATAAATCAAGTCTACTAACTATTTAAGGAAGAATAACAGTAATATTTTACCAATTCTTCCAGAGAATAGAAAAAAATGGAAACACTTCCAATAAATATAAAGAGTCTATATAGTCCAGCATGACTTCCTGTGATACACAAACTTGACAAAGATATTATAAGAAACACATATTAGAGACTAATCTCATTTATAAATATAGATGCAAAAATCTTTCAAAATTAACAAAATAAGTCCAGTAATATATGAAAAGAATGACATATTAGCAGCAAATTCATTTTATTAAAGGGAAAAAAGTTCAGTTTTACATTTGTTCATTTTATTAATATAGTTTAACACGTTAAAATAAGAATACAATGTTAAAAATATTTCAATGGCTATGGAAATAATCCTTAATTAAAGTAATTTTACCTTCAGACCAAACGTCCAACATAGCACTAGTGAGATACTTTACAGGATATAGAAATATGGAGGCATTTCTGGGAATCTTAAAATGTGCATCTATCATTCACACTGTACAGCCCAGAAAGTTACCCCATGTATAAAACTAATAGAAATGCAGGCATGTATGCACAAAATATATATGTTCAGCAACGATTGAAGCAGGCTTATATCGACTAGCTCCAAATTTGAAACGGCCCTAAGTTCCATTACTATTCAAATGCAGAAATCATTACTGAGCTAAAATTTAAAAGAGCCGAATAAGAAATAGAATAATTATCTCCCCTTTAGGTGAACCAAGACCAATAGAATATAGGGTAGGTAATTTTCTTCTTATTTTTTATATGCCACTGAATATTTTGAAGCTTATTCTTCCTTGCAACCTTTCCATTGCAACCTGCACTAATTATGAAGCAATAGCCAGTGAAATAATATACTACCTAACATCGCTTTGTCTCTTTTCTTTCCTTGCTTCCTTTGTGCCATGGACTTTCATCTTTCTTATAAAGTGTTGGCATCTTAATCCTTACTTAAGATTCTGCAACTATAAGACCTAGGCTAAGACATTATTTTCAAATTTACAAGATTCTGCCAAGTAATTTTCTATGTGGTTGGATCATTTTCACTTCCATAGTAGTATAGTTGAGTACTGGGTACTCCACATCCCTGACAATTCTTATTATTGTCAGCCTTTTTGATTTTAGCCATCTTGTAGTCCTATTATAGTAGCTAATTGTAGTTTTTATTTGCATTTCCAGGATAACTAATGATGCTGAACTCCTTGTCATATAGTTTTAATATAGTTATTGGTCATTTGAAAAAGCTCATTATGAAGAGCTTATTCAAGAATTTTGTCCATTTTTTTATGGCTTGTCTTTCTGTTATTGAGTTTTGTTAGTCTTTGATCAATTTAAGGTATGAGCCCTTTCTGAGATACATATGTTGCAGCCACCTTTTCTTACTCTATGGTTTTCCTTTTCACTATCTAAATGGGCTTATTTGATAGGAGATGTTCCCAACTTTATTAAAATCTAGCTTATCTTTTCTTTATATTGACTAGTGCTTGTGTCTTGTTTAAGAAAATTTTTGCTCAACTCAAGGTCATGAAGAAGTCCTTCTCTGTTTTTTCTAAAAGCCTCAGTTTTACCATTCTAGATCCAGAATCTATAGGAATTTGTATGTGGTGTGACAACACAGTCAGATTCATTTTTTTCCCTATATATTTCTCCAGTGTAGCCACTGTTTATTAAAAATATCATTTTTTACCACTGTCCTATAAGTGCCATCATTGTCAGAAGCTCGAGAATACCAACAGAACTAAGTCAAAGGAAGACACATCTAGGCATTTCATAATAAAACTACTGAAAATCAAAGATAAGTAGAAAGTCTTTACATCATCCAGAGGAAAAATAATACAAACATATGGGGGGGAAACAATACAAATGACCAGTGACTTCTCCTCAGATATAATGGAGACCAGAAGACAGGAAAGCAACATCTTAAAATGCTGAAAGACAAAAAGAATTGCCAACTCAGAACTCTATAGCCAGTGAAAATATCTTTTAACAATGAAGGTTAAATAGACATATAACTGCATTGTTACCAATTCACCTGAACCACAAGAGATTCTGAGGAAGGTTATTAGGCTGATGTGAAATGATATCAATAATTACTCATATCATCGGAAAGGAAGGGAGAACATCACAAATGGTAAATATGTGGGAAAGTGTAAAAGACTTTCCCTCTTAAATTCTTCAAAATATATATAACTTTACATATATATATAGTGACCATTGCATAAATAATGGGGGTCATGATAAATGGACCTATACAGCTACAAGGTTTTTACATTTTATAGGAAATGGTACAACATTAAATCTAAGTAAACTAAAAAGTTAAGAATATATACTCTATTCCCTGAAGCGACCACTGCAAAGTAATATATAAGGTTGTAGTTAAAAAGCCAGAACTAAGTTAAATGAAATTTTTAATTACCTAGGAATGCATGTTATAAAATGTGTGTAAGACTTTTGTAGGAAAATTATACTGGGAAAAATTAAAGACCTGTATATAATGAGAGATATGATAGGTTCCACAGATTATAAAGTTAAGTGTATTAAAGACATGAATTATCTGAAAAAATTGAATTATAGATTTAACCCAATTACAATCAAAATCCCCAATAGAGTATTTCATTGGAATTGACAAGCTCATTCTAAAATTTATATGGAAAGGAAGAAATCAAGAGGAGCTTAGACACACTTGAAAAAGAATAAGGCTAAAGTCTTGCTCAACTATCTATTACAACTAAACATAGAGCTAATATAAATAGCACAGCACTACTTAAATGCAGAGAGATAGACTAATAAGACAACACAAATTCCAGAATCAGCCCCCTGCCCTGACTTGGTGTATGACAGAGGTGCCCCTACAGAGCCGTAGGTGAAGAATGGTTGGTTCAGTAAGTTTTGGTTGGGCAGTTAGCTTCCCAGGTGCTAAAAAAAAAGACATTTTACTACTTCAGCTTCAGGTAGATTGTAGACTTAACTATTTAGGTCAAAATTATAATTATTGTAGAAGATAATATATTCTAAGGTCATTAAAACTTCAGAACATGTAAAGTTTCCTTAATAAGAAACATTTTAGAATCAAGAAAATTACCATTTAAAACCACAGTGAGATATAATTAGAAATGATCTGATAGCCCAATCTTTAAAAGTCCGGATACACCAAATAATCAGATTGGAGCAATAGAAACTGCCATATGCTTAAAAAGAAAATGTTAGTTGTCACCTGTCACTTGGAATATAGTTGGGCAACTTATGTGAAAGTTGAATACAAACTCTTTACGACCCAGAAATTTCACTCTTGGATAAATGTCTTAAGAGAATCCATCCATGCGTGCTTCAGATTTGTATACAGAATGTCATGATAGCCAAAGAGAAGAAAACAAATGAAAACTAATGTCCCTGAAAAGCAGAATTGATAAATACACCGTAGTGTATTCATAGAATAGAGTACTGTGTGGAAATGACCACGAAGAGACTATAACTATATACACAAATATGGATTACCCTTGCAGTCATAATTTTGCTTAAGAAAAACAAGGAATGTAATTCAATTTACTGTAGGAGGCAAGAACAGAAAAATGCACACATAGTTCAAAAAAAAGCAAGTTAGGGAGTACCAGAAAGTTGAGGACAGCAGTTACCTGTGAGGTGATGGAGGCTGTGATTGGGAAGTGACACATGGGGGTTTCTAGGGTGTTGGGGGGGGGTGATAGGTACTCTTTTATTCCTAAGTGAGTATAACTCTGTTTTATTCACTTTTCTGTCTGTGCATCGTGTGTTACGCTAGACCACATCAGATGACACAGTGGTGACCATCAGTCACCTGCTTTCCACTCTGCACAGGACCATCACCTCCGTGCCATCGTGATCCAGCTCAAATGTTGACCCAGCCAACTCTGGTCATAGACCCAGGAAAGCCCAATTACTTTAGCACTAAAACCAGACTGTTCTCCCTCACCTGCACAGGAGTCCTTCAGGTAGGATAAACTGAATGAAACCTAAAAATATCATATGATGTTTAGTTGGAGAAATATTGCAAAAATAAATTTTTCACAGTTTACATTTCTTCTCAAACTATGGTCTTCCCACCACAAGCTAAGGCCCATAAATGTGTTTTCCGCTATGACAGTGGAAATGGGAAGGAGAGAGGGGAGAAAACTGTCCATCTCTGTCCTATGGGGGCCATTCCTGGAGTGATACACGTGTAGTAGAAGGTATTTTTCAGACTGCCTTGGAAGAAAGTATATGTTTTTATTAATTATAATGGCTATAATAACCACACAACAATATAATGATAATGATGATGAGGTCTGGCATTTACTGGAACCTTATGACTTACCTCTTGACCTACCCATGTCAAAACCCTCATCATGGGCCTACTAATTCATATCTGCCCAATGAGGAAGAGGATAACATTGGCAATTTTGTTTTCTCCCAATTGTATATTACCCAGAAGCCCAGTAAACATAGCGCATGAAACAGAGGTCCTGCTCTGTTGAACCAGGCAGCTGGAAAGCTTAGTCCATTCACTGAGTTCCACCAGACTCAGCCACAGAACCAAATCATTGTGTGTGTGTGTGTGTGTGTGTGTGTGTGTGTGTGTGTGTGTCTGCACCCACCCAGGCAGGCCAGCCCATGCATTGTCAAAGGATTCAAGATGTACAACATGCATATGACATTTTTTGCGCACCATTTAAAAATTCTAAACAAAAATATCTTCAATTTAGATAAAGGTTAATATAAGGAATAATTTATTTACTTTAAATTTTGTAACAATTCTATGCTTTGGGCATTGATTGATTTTGATAATTTGAGAAAATTATGTTAATTTTTATTTCACTTTGGGAATGGCCTTACTCCAACGTGGTTATTTGTATTTTTCAGTTATTTACTAAATATCAATTTACTTTTAGCATTTTTTGAAAGATATTTTATCCCATGGACACATAACTAAACAATTTCTACTGTAGAGATTTTAGAAGTTTAAGAGCAATTTAACAAGTATTTTGCTCTTTTTCTTCTTTCTCTCCTCATAAACCAAGGTGATGGTTGTATGCATAAATAAATCAAATGTAATTGATTCTGATGCGTTTTTACTGAAGCATAGATTTCAGGCTGACTCACGGGCAATTAAAGAAGAGAGCATAACCAAGTGTCTCTTTGTCAGTGCAGTGTTAAATAAGATTATGACCACATTTGACTGCCAGCACTTAGAGCAACACTGTCACCTATTCTGATTAAATGCTTCTAAATATCTCAATATTTACATGAAAATATTAATATAATTTTAATTACTAAAAATGTATGTTCTTACTGAGTTTACTTCTTCACACTTTGTCAGTAATTTAGTTCATAAATAATTAATTTAAAAGATTTTTCCATTATAATATCCTTCACATCAAATATATAAATATATATTTTTCCTAGAGGGATGATGAGCGTATCAAACCTAATTATTATATTACTACACTGTGTGCTAGTTAATGATTAAATGAACATTTTCTAAGATTATTTGCTGTTTAGTTCATATTTTGTTTGACTTCTATAATTTTGCTTGTCTTGATATGAAAACAAGATATCTTTAAAAGTATATTTATACATTATTTGTCAAAATTTTTTGGCAATTTCACTATACCTTAATACTGGAAAAAACAGACATTCAGACCTCCACACACCACATGGAAGCAGATCCATGACATGCCAACCACTGGAAAACTATCGGATTATGACTTGATAACAGCAGGAAGATGCTCATGTAAAAGGCACACTTGGGATCCATATTCACATTTAGATACACATTATGTTCAAAAATGATATACACAGGTACACTTCAGTTCCTCTAGACCTCATCTACTTAAAGTTTAATTATATTAGCAAACACAATTTAAATAACTTTCTTACATGAGATTGTTATTCCTCTCAGGAAAATTTTGTTGTTACAAATAAAAGGCTGGGAGGTGATGTCAACAGTAAAAATGAAGAATCTTCCTTCCTTCCTTCCTTCATTGAATTATCTGTTTCCTGAAAACACAGTTTTTCTTGCAGATAGATCATTGAGTATTTCCATAAACAATGCCTATGTATCAGAAATTTAAAGGAAAAAAATGACTACTTATTGGCACATTTGGTGTTTACTTCTGGCTGTTTCAGGGGAAATATAATGTTTTAAAATTTGGAAATTTCTAATAGCCAATTTTACTGGATTAGTGTAGTTAGGTCATCTAGCTTCAGATTAGAGGGTACACTTTGGAATCCAACAGACTTGTCTTTGACTACTGGTTACATCATTCCACAGCTGAATGAAACCATAGTGAGATGCCACTACAAACACCCCAGAATAGCTAAAATTAAAGGACTACAGATACTCATGTTAGTGAAAATATGTAACAATGGGAATTCCTATACACATTGTGTGATGACAAATTGATATAGGCATTTTGGGAAAGAATCGATCATTACCTGTGAAAATTAAACATATGGATACCCTACAGCTTAGATATATATCCAAAATAAATCCACGCACATATCTACTAAGATATGTGCAAAATGATTCATAACAGCATTATTTGTAATAATGCAAAGCGAGAAACAACCTAAATAGTCACCAGCAGTAGGATGGGTAAACAAATTAGTAAACCTTCATGCAATCGAAGCCCTAAAAAGCAATGGAAATGAGAATATATAAAACTAAAAAGCTTTTTCACAGCAAAGGAAGCTATCAACAAAATGAAGAGACTGCCTGTTGAATGTGAGAAGATATTTGCAAAGGATATATCTAATAAGGGGTTAATATCCAAAATAGAGAACTCATACAACTCAACATTAAAAAAAAAAAAAAAACCTGATTAAAAAACCTGAATAGACATTTTTTGCAAAAAAAAGATATATAGATGCCCAACAGACACATGAAAACATGCTCAACATCACTAATCATCAGGGAAATGCAAATCAAAATCATGAGATACCACTTCACACCTGTCAGAATGGCTGTTATCACAAAGACAACAAATAACAACTGTTAGCCAGGATGTGGAGAAAAGGAAAACCTAATACACTGTTGGGGGAGTTATAAATTGGTGCAGCCACTGTGGAAAATAATAGGGAGGTTCTTCAAAACATTAAAAATAGAACTACCATATTACCTGACAATTCCACTTTTGGGTATTTTTCCAAAGAAAACAAAAACACTAATTTGAAAAGATATATGCACCCCTATGTTCATTGCCATGTTATTTACTATAGCCAAGATATGGAAGCAACCTAAGTGTCCATGAATAAGTGCATGGTTAAAGAAAATGTGATATATCTATTTACCTATACCTAGATCTAGATCTAGATTTATATAATGGGATATTATTCAGCCATAATAAGCATGAAATCTTGCCATTTGCAAAAACATCAATGGACCTAGAGGGTATTATGCTAAGTAAAATAAGTCATACAGAGAAAGACAAATACAGTATGATTTCACTTATGTATGGAATCTAAAAAATAAAACAAATGAACATGCATAACCAAACAGAAACAGTCATAGATGTAAAGAACAAACAGATGGTTGCCAGAGGGGAGTCGGGTAGGTGAGGAAAGAAATAGGTGCGGGAGATTAAGAGGTACAAACTTTCAGTTACAAAATAAATGAGTCACAGGGGTGAAATGTACAGTGTGGGGAATATAGTCAAAATACCTTTGTATAGTGACAGATGGTAACTAGACTTATCCTGATGATCATTTTGTAATGTATACAAATAATGAACCACTATGTTGTGTATCAGGAACTTATATAGTGTTGTATGTTGATTATACCTCAACAACAAACAAACTCATAGAAGAAAACATCAGATTTTGATTACCAGATGTGAAGGGTGGGGGGAGGGGGAACTGGATGAAGGTGGTCAAAAAGTACAAACTTCCAGTTATAAATAAGTACTAGGGATGTAATGTGCTCCATTATTAATGTAATTAACACTGCTCTATGTTATTTATGAAATTATTAATGTAATAAATCCTAAGAGTTCTCATCACAAGGAAATTTTTTTCTATTTCTTTAATTTTGTATCTATATGAGATGATAGAAGTTCACTAAACCTATTGTGATTATTTCATGATGTACATAAGTCAAATCATCATACTGCACACCTTAAACCTACACAGTGCTGAATGTCAATTTTATCTCAATAAAACTGGAAGGAAGAAAATGAAGGACATGAATGCACAAAACCCACATGCAACTTAATGTTGAGCAAGAGAAGCCAAACAAGAAATATGAACTTTATAATTCTATGTAAATAATTATTAACTGGAGGCAAAGCTAGGTCAAGGCGTTAAAGGTAGGATGTGGGCTACATTCAGAGAGAAGCAGCAGCGACTGTCAAGGGACATGAAGAGACTTCTGGATGCTGGCGATACTCAATTTCTCTGTATGATTGCAACTCGTGATACTGTGCTTCAATACAAATGTGAAGTGAAGGGAAGATAGTACAATGGCATCTTGATGTCTTTCCTCGATCTTCCCTCTCTTGTGTCCCCCTGTGCTGGGCACCCAGCTGCCATCTGTCACCTACAGGTGCATCCTGGTAGAGATCCCTTTGTCTCCTCTGTGTCCAAGTACCCCTTCCTGATCCCATGTGTTCCTTTCCTTGATTTACTCTCTCATTTTGTTGGCACATAACTCTGTACCTTCTTCAGGAATGATGTAAGGGTTATCAATGCTCTGAGACTTTAAATATCTAAAAATATTTTTATTTTACCATCACACACTTTAATAATTTGGCTAGGGACATCATTCTAGGTTGAATATCATTTCTTCAGAATGTTAAAGTAGTACTTCTATCGTCTTCTTGCCTCCAGAGTTCCACTTTACATTCTCTTTCTTGCCCTCTCTCTCTGTTTCTCTGGAAGCTTGTAGAATCTTCTCTTGGTTATAATTGCTCTGGAATTTCCTAATAATGTACTTTGCTATCGTTCTATTTCTTTCAATGTACAAATACCTAGGGATTTCTTAATTGTTAACAGAAATTTTATTGAATTATTTATTCAATGCTATCCCAACTATTTCAGTTTTTCTCTCTTGTTCCAGATTTCCTACTATTTAGAGGTTGGACCTCTTGAGCAATTATTTTATTATACTTTCTATATTTTTTTTCCTCTCTACTTCCTTGGAGATACAGTCAACTTTATATTTCAACTTCTTTATTGACGTTTTTACTTCTGCTCTTGTATTTTTAATTTCTAAGGGCTCTTTTATGTTCTCTGAAAGTTCCTCTTTCTGTTTTGTGGATTCAATATCTTTTATATTTATGAAAATGTTAATGATAGAGAGTTTAGGTGTGTTTCTCCCTGCCAAGAATGCTCCAATTTAGCATTTCTTTGTCTGTTTCCTCCACATTAGACATTTTTCTCCAATATTCAGAAATATTTGGCTGGCTTCTCATGATTTAATTTAGAGAATAAAAAAAAATATTGTCAACTCATATCATGTATGTGAGGCTTATTGTATTTGAGCTTCACTGTAAAATGGTAAGGATGGGCTACTTGTTGGGGAACTCTCATTTCTATGTTTTTATCTTTTCCCTTGGATTGATTACAATACTCAAAGAAAAATGAGTTTACAACACTGACTCACAGATAAAGCACTGACTACGAGGTAGAATGGAGGAGGAGGTCTGGAGGGTCTCTTTATTAAATATTCATTCTAGAAAATGCCCATGATCCCTCTCTTTTTGTCATGGTACCAACATTCTCAACCGTGCCCACTTTTCTACAGCACAGAGACCTTATGTTCTCTTGAGGAATAAAAAGGTCAGCATTAGCAAGGGGCTTTAGTTACTTAGCTATGAGGACTTGGAGGAGGATATTGGCATGTAAAACCTTTTCAAGCCACCTTTTACCCACTCTAATTTTCTTTCCCATTTCCACCTCATCAACATCAATCACACCAGCAAGCGCTACTGCTAATTCCTGAGTCTTTGAGGATGCTACACTGTAAATGTATGCTGAGCAGATTTGCCTGTTGGAATGTTGGAAAACAGCTTGCTGGGGTCTATGTAGCAAGTCAGACATTCTGAAAAACAGCGCAAAATAAAACCAGACATCACATTCAAACTGATAAATTTCAGGAGAGTTTAATAAAGGAGCTAAAGAGTTTTGCAAAAAATAGAGAAACCAGAGAAATAGTGCAGTATGCCAGGGTTGATAAGAAGGGACACACCATGTAATGACAGAAGTATATGCAGAGGGCTGCCTGATAGAGCTGTGACCCTTGGCTGAGGTGTGCGGCCAGCCCAGAGTGACACTGAGGGGAGAAAACCAGGGGATTCAGTAACTCAGCCTCTCTCTCCTCCTTCCGATCTTCTGCTGGGCTTCCTTTCGCTAAACCTAATACGAAACCAGAACAGAAGGGAGCCCCGGTGACTTTGTCCATATACATCAGCTTTCTGGAGCGAAAAGCAGAGTGAGAAAGGGGAAGTATGCATGTGTACGGGCACATTGAAGCTCTCCAGCAGGGACCACCCATTTTGCTCCCAGCATCCAGGTGAAATTCCTTCTGCAACTGAATCATCTTGGGGTGTGATGTCAATTCAGCCATGCTCTCCCATGAAAATTTAGATTCTTATACACTATCTGTGTGTTTCATATAAGTCATCGGGGGATTAAAATATATTTGCCACTGGCCAGTTATTTAATCACACATTCCATGTCCTGCCACCTCCACCAGCTCCTGGCTAGATGGGGTTCTTTGCCTCTGTTTCTTTACTTTCTCCAGAGGGCGTCTGGCTGCCACAATTTCCCCTTGATTGGGGCTAATGGAGAGAGTGCTAGGAGGCCTTAGGGGACCTCTTGGGCTCCAGTGATCATTCTCCCTCCCTACATTGTTTGGCAACAACACAGTTTCCAACCCTGCAATCTAGGTCAGCCTCTCCTGACAGTACGAGTCCCTTCTCCGCTGGTTGCATTTCTGGTTCGAGGAAACTGCCGGCCAGGGCACAGACCTAAAGTCCATTTCACCAAAATTGTAACTTCATTCCCATTTGGAAACATCTCTCATTTGGGCATCAGTAAACCTGTACTCACAAGGTTACAGGGGCAGAGTGAACATATATCTTTAAGTGTGTTTTTACATGATTCATCAAAATATATATTTTGGTATCCAAACAGGGACACTTCTGAGAGTGAAAGGTAGTAATAATTTGGTCAGACAACAGACATGATTTGGGACTGTCTAGGCAAACCAGGGTGCATTGTCATCCAGAGCTGGCTGGGGAAAAAGACTGATAGCATCAGAGGTTCACGTACATTGTCACTAATTTTCTGTTGACTCCTCCCTCTTTTTATACGGAGGAAAGTGCAAAGAGCTGCACCATGTTTCCCACTGTAGAAGGGATACCCTGATGCCTCAGCCACTAGTTCTCCAGGAATTTCACCAACATGGCTGAGCTGAACTTGAGCAGGTTTATCTCTGGCATGAATGTATCATGCTTTATCACATGTGGCTTTTGCAATGGCCAAAGAAGCAAGTTAATTGGTGGTGTTCATCTCCCTTGCATCCTTTGATTGGAATTTGATGGTGTCAGTAATCCCTGTGATCCTAGGAATGCAGTCTTGTTTTTGGTTTGCAATCTGACAGGCAATACAAAGCTATTTCAGGGAATGTCACTGGGTACCATAGCACCAAAGAAACTTCTTCCCACTCCATATCCTGAAACTCAGGAAACGACTCACTGGATCACTGTGAGAAGACATGGGTGGAGATTCCACCTATATCTAGACCTCTACAGCACCTACTCTGCACCATAGTCTCAGGGATTAACATGTCATTTCAAAGACAGCACCTACTATCCCTCCAAATGTCTTGGTGTTTTCCATTTTTGCTACATAGTGAGAAAGAAAAACAGAGGTACTAACAGCTATTCTCTGGGAATCGGTCAGGTCCTTGTATTCCTTATTTAACATCCAAAAGTTCATAGAATATGCATATTAGATGAGGTTGTTATAATGGAAAGAGAACAAAAAGGACCATTGCTTAATTATGTCTAAGCACAGGATAACAGACAGACACAGGCACAAATACCTGTGAAGCCGCAAAATTTACCAAACTCTTCTGTCTGCATAACAAGAATGATGACAAGATTACAAGATTCAGTGAGAGGTTTAGCATTGCTCCATACTCCCAGATAAAAGGTATCCAGATGCCAATCACAGAATTTGTGCTGGGCTCTGTGTGACTGCCCCCATTCTGGGACAAAGCCCTGTTTTCTTGACCTTCCCCAAAATCATTCATTACAATTACAAATCTTAAGGCAGTTTTGATGGTTAATTTTATGTGTCAATTTGTCAGGGCCCTGGCGCCCTGATACTTGGTCAATTCTGGATGTTTCTGTGAAATTGTTTTTTGGATGAGATTAACATTTAAATTCCCTCCATAATGTGGGTGAACCTCATCCAATCAGTTGAAGGTCTGAGTAAAGCAAAGACTTATTCCCCCTCTCCAGCCTGACCCCCACCAGAGGAAAAAGGAATTCTTCCAGTAGACTGTCTTTGGACTTGGACAGAAGCTACTCTGCAGATTTTGGCCTACTCTGCAGATTTTAGACTTGTACCTCCACAAGTGTGTGAGCCAGTTCCTTAAAATTCTCTCTCTCTATCTACATATCTACATATGTAATGTACATACATACACAACCTGTTTGTTCTGTTTCTCTGAAGAACTCCAACTAATTAATCAGTCTTCCCCTGACACCCTGTTCCTAACACACCCCATGGCTCTTCATCATGGGTGATCTCACCTGTTCCAGCAAATAGTAAAGTAAACCCAACTGTGTTAACTGCAGGTGTTCCTAACCATCTTTGGACTTAGGGAGTTAATAATAGTCATATTGGTACATAGTTAGAGGCCTCTTTAAACAAAGCTTGAGGGAAGACTCAGGGAAAACACCTTTGACCTGTTTTAGGGTTGTTTTCAAACTGGATGTTGCCTCCCCCTCAGCTGAGCTACTCTAGATCTGTGAACTGGCTGTGTCTGGAAACCAGGAAGAGATTGTGCCATTTCATTGCAGTATCTGCAATTACGTTTATGCCCATCATTCCTAGGAATATTATAACACCACATTAGTATGTTGTCTATTTGTTTCTTTTCTGGGAACTGGAATCCTCACAGATCCCTGCGTGTCAATCACCCTTATTGCCAGATCTGGTTACTTCCACAGAGACTGGAAAACCTTGTTCTGATGCAGCCTTCTCACCACTGGTTCCCCTCTCAGAGCCACAGAGGACAGGAAAACGTCAAGGATGGATACTGGGCACCCCTCATCAAATTATTTTGCATCAGTGAGGAAAGTGTCTTTGGGGGTCTCCTGGAGGCTGAGGGTCTTGTTTGCACAGTCCCTTCAAACAGTGCCACCCCCTGAAACTTCGTCTCCCTCAACAGTGTAATGGAGATGTCCCAACTTCTCAACCTTACTTAACTTACGAAAGCATTGCATTGTGGCCCCAACTACAGAAACAGCAGAAGGTAAGTGCCGCTATAGGACTCATGAGTCAACTCATTAAATCCTAGGTGAATGTGCTCATTTTAATTAATCCAGCCCCTATCTGGCCTTATGTTAACCATCCACTGTCGCACATACCCTACAGACTGCTATCTACACAGAATCGTGAAAGTGCATTTTTCAGTGTGTGGGTGAGTCCTTCCTGTAGAAGCTCTTGTACATGTCTCTCTCTGTGTTATCCTGGGACCTAAACCTCACCGTGGCCTCAAGGCAACGGAGGATGGTGGTTCTGTGTCTTTAGGAGCTTCCTGTAAGCAAGGGCTCCAGGAAATATAATTGGAAATCATTTATGCAGAGTGATGTCTCCCTCACAGAGACTGGGGTTTGGGAATCTCTGACTTTTCTTTGTCTATTTAAATGTTCCCATCCCTGATCTCAGGGTTTATTCAGTGCCCATTTTCCTAGTGTAAAAACCTTTCCCACAAGGTCTTGAGCTCAGCAGTACTTGCCCTGGGATTGCAAGGGATAGTGCCCTCCTCAGACCTATCATGGAAGGTTTCTGCTGTTTCCTGTGTGTTATTATCAACTGGATGCCCAGCAATGAAAAATTTTTGTTCCTTGGGTATTAGAACCTTCAGGAAGTCAGCCGAGGCTTCATCTTTAAAACCACTCTGATCCCAGAGTGACTAACTGCCCCAGCCATGTGATCACCCAAAGCCTCGTGCTACACCTGCAGGCATGATTCTATGGCAGCCATGATCATTTGTGTTTTGGCCCCACCTACCAGGCAGTCACTCTGCACTTCTCAAAATGGGAGCAGCCCAATCGCAGAGTGTTGTAAGGGTTTATGTCCTCAGACCACTCCTGATGCTGATTGCCACGTCAGTCAGGGTCCCGACAGGATAATAGATGGCATGCTCAGTTTGGATGATTTTGGGGAAGACACAGAAACTATTTATAAAGTGGTAATCAGGGTGTAGGGAAACCCAAAATGATTGCAATACCCAGGACTAATAAGAGTGGGGGCATCCTCACCACCACAAGCGTGGAAGGATAGGAAAGGGAGTGGTTACCAGGAGAGAGAAATGATGGGTGGGCGAAGAAGGAGAGGAAGGTGTTTAAAAGACCTTTTGACAGAAATTTGGACTTTTGGTCAAAGAACCCAGCCCAAGTTCCCCATAATGGATGTAGATAAAAGTATAGAAACCTGGACCTCACTCTTTCCCTTCCTTAAACTTGTGGTCCCCTTTGGCTGAACCCAACCAGAAGTCAGGGTGAAGGACTGTGTTGGCCCTGTCCATAGGGTCCAGCTCAAGGTACAGAGCTGAGCGGATAAAGGAGAGTGGGTCTGAAGAGAAACCAGGGAGGAGCCAGCCACTTAGTAACTACGAGGCCAGCGACCTCTTGCATTTTCTTTCCAATGTCTTTGCACTTTACATATTTTTACCTGATCAAAATAAAAAGAAGAATACGTGGGGCTGAGAGCATTGATGCAGTTCCTAAAGATTTTATTTCTGAGGAGCTTGGATATAGAGGGAAGGAGAAAGATAAGGCAGCTAGTGAAAGACATAAAAAGTTCAAGGTGTATCTTTTTAGCCGTGCCTTTGCCTGATGGGAATACCCCATGTGAAAAACACTGTTGCTAAAATTCAGGACCTCAAACCTATCTTCCTGCGTTGGTAATTATGGTACCCAGGTCTTACCTTGTCTCTGCTTGTACTGAGTCTGGCCTCTTTTTCTGTCTCCCTAAATTTCTGGTCACACTGATTCCATCAGTGTTCTTTGTTTATGTGCTTCTTTGACTTCTGCCACGGATTCAATTTAGGCCAACTTTCCTTTTTCTTTCTTCTTCTGAGGGTTCATGTGGTTTTATTTTTTTCTGTCTTCGTAAATTCACACTTGCCCTTCCCATTGTCCAGAGCCCTTATGCCGAGCCATTTTGTCTAGTTAATTCCTGGCCATCATTATGACTCAGCTCCTCTGTGACGTAATCCCTCATCACCTCCAACTGAGCTAAGGGGTGCCTCTGTTGCACCAGAGTAGTCCTTGCCCATACCCTACAGGTAAGTGGTGTAAACACCAGTCTATGGTGTTTATTGTTGCATTACATCTTGCCATTACACAGTTTTTGTCTTGTCTTTCTGATCAGCCCATTAACTCTAAGAAGGTCAAAGCTCCTTTTTTTATCACAGACTAACAGAGTAGATTCTTAATAAATTTTACAGATTAATTATTGTGTTTGTTCTACAGCACCTGAAATACACTGTGTGGTTTTGACCTCTCTTACTTGACCTCTAGATCCAAAAACTGGGGGAGAAATAAGGGGTAAGAAACTCTGATGGAGCAAAGGTGGGCAGACAGGTGAGAAATGGTCAGGATTCAGGTCATTGCATTTAATCCTGTTCTGAGTCTTTTTGCCCCAGGGATGCTTTAAATGCCTGGATCAATATATATTTCATTGAATCTTACAGACTAATTCAACTCATGCCCAGGAAATCTGTACCTTTTTGGATATTGTTTTGCTTTTGTAATGAGACACAGAGTGTGGGTTATTCAACTGAATATACAAGAAAGAAAATCAGAACTTGGATATATAGATAACATCTTGGGACCACCCTTGTTTGTGACTTGAGTAGGAATAGTTATGGGTCAATATCTCCTTTCCAAATCCGTGGTGTTAGAGAGATTCATAGAGATTTGATCATCACTCACTAGGCTGGGGAGTCCATTATGTCTCTACCCAAAGGCAAACTCAGTTTCTTAACTGAATGCATAGATGCTTAATGCTGCTTGATTGGCTCATCTACCCTGACACATTTTATTGCAAATATAATATGGGAATTCTAGTGAAACTGAAAACACTGAAAAACACCTTTTTTCAGAAGAACTGATAACTATGAATACTAAGTAACATCTGTTGATAGTTATTAAGAGGGATTGTATTCTAGGTGAAAGAAAGGAAAAACATACTTAACCAACCTTTGGACCTGGTCTACGTTTGACATTTTCAAGTGAGCACAAACTTTTTTTTTTTTTTTTTTTTTTTTACTGTTTTCACTTTTTTGCTTTTGCTTGGCAAATGGCATCCTGGTGCTAACAGAAATAATAAAAAGGAATCCAAAACCTGTTTACATACAGAGTTGTGACAATTGCTATGTCTTATCAATAATGATACAAATTTAGGATAAACTGCAGAGAGAAAAATACTTTTCCTTTTAATTCCACATATAAATTATTAATTCAGATCTTTATTCTGTATTCCATTTATTTATTCTGTATTCCATTCAGGTAGTGTGCTTAGAGACTTGGATAGCAGAGAGAGGACATCTGGGTTATAATTTAGTGATTTTTTTTTGTTATTGTTTTCCTAAAAGGATAGCCCTTAAAAATGAAAAGTAAAAATTTAACCAGCAATAACAAGGTTTTAGGAATTTAAAAAAATGTATTGTTCAGAATTTGCTTTAAAGAGATATTAAATAATTTACAGTGTGTTCTTTCATGTTCAAACCACAGAACCTACAGAATTCCCAGACATCAAGTTCTCATATAGTATGTTAGATATCTCTTGCTTTTCTGCTCCAAAATTATTTCCCCTTAATCTAGAAAGTGCAAAATTTCCTAATTTTACCCCCACCACTCAACATATTCTTGGTAAAATTTTCCTTCTAGGGGTCCTGGCCGACAGGGAGGGATCTGACTCATTACTGGTGAATCGGGAGTCCTCTTTATAAGTTTGCAACTTGGGCTGAGCGACACTAGGACCAAGAGGGTCACAGATGACTAAATCCCATTGCTTTGACCCCATATTCCTCATTCTGCTCTGGGTTCTGTCTTTTTGAGGCATCGCTCTTCAGCCTTCCCTTGATTATAAGGAAACCCCTAACTTTCCAATAAGTACCCATATTGCTTAAATTTTCTAAAGTTAGTTTATGTTCATTGTAAACAAAGATTCCTCTCAATACAACTGACATCCCCACAACTGGTTAAATGAGTGTTACTTTCACTCATGAGTCAATTTCACCTTTTTGACAAAAATAGTTTGAATCAGATTTCCTTCCTTGGCAAGCAAAAGGATCTTGACCAGACGTGATGGCATCGGTAGTGGTGCCCAAAGCCATTTAAGATCTGTAAGTATCTTTCCAGGTTCATGGTATTAAATGTCTGATCATTTTAATATTAATACGTACACATGATATTAATGTTTACTATATGCCAGGTGCTTTAAATGCCTTACGTAGGTAAACTCATCTAATTTCTCACATCCTGGGAGTTAAGTATAGACCTAAGACACTGTGTTTTTAAAAACACAACATATATTATGGTCTCTATGAGGGAAATAACTCAGTCTTACCTAGCATGGTACTCCATTGTCTGCCACTGTGTGTGACGTATAACAGAAACCCAATACAAATTTGTTAAATTAGTCAAATTGCACCCGCACATCATTATACACCCATGATTATAGTAGATATCTATGTATTTATCAGTAAACATTCTTCTCTTAAAATTAATAACTATTCCTCTCTCTCATTTTGTATGCACATATTGTTATCAGAGCATCCATGTCAGCCTAGTATCATGTGATCTTGCATTCCCATCTTTGGGAGTTCTGGAAGTGAACCAAGAAAGTAAATTTGTTCTCTATCCAGTGGTTGAAGCCAAAGATAAAATAAAGGAACAGTTGCTTGCCATGTTCTGAATTATGTGGATAAAGCAATCTTCTTCCTCAAGAAACCAGAATAAAACCAGCATATGAAGAAAAGCACAAATGAGAATCAGAGGTCCAGATTCTAGTTCTTCCTGAGACCCAAACAAATCCCTGCCTTAGATCAATTTTATTGTTCAATCTCACAGTCTATGATGCATCTCTTGTTCTTCCAATAAAACAGTTATTTCTCTATATAGATTACAACATGAATTGTTATCCTTTTGAATTTTGCAATATGGTAGCCTTGCAGCAAAGTATTCCTTTTCTACTGTCTAAATTATGCAATTCTTTATTAGTATCTTATTCTTCACTACCTTTATAACCTACAAAAACATAACTTTAATTTTAATTTGCTAACTAAATGAAAAAAAAAGCATTTGAAACATTTACAGCTCCAGTCCTGCTTATTATATTTAGCTGTTATTATATGATAATATCACTCTACTGCTCTAAAATAAGTTATATCCACCATAACCTGAAATTTAAGATTTCTAAATGTATCCTCAAATTATCTTTTCATGTTCATATTCTACTCCTCCCAGTAGTATCTTTTTTTTAAATAAATTTGTTATTTATTTATTTATTTATTTATTTATTTATTTATTTATTTATTTTCGGCTGCATTGGGTCTTCGTGGCTGTGTGCGGGCTTTCTCTAGTTGAGGTGAGCGGGGGCTCCTCTCGATTGCAGTGCATGGGCTTCTCATTGTGATGGCTTCACTTGTTGTGCAGCACGGGCTCTAGGCACGTGGGCTTCAGTAGTTGTGGCATGCAGGCTCAGTAGTTGTGGCTCGCAGGCTCTAGAGTGCAGGCTCAGTAGTTGTGGCGCACAGGCTTAGTTGATCCGTGGCATGTGGGATCTTCCCGGACCAGGGCTCGATCCGTGTCTCCTGCATTGGCAGGCGGATTCTTAACCCCTGCGGCACCAAGAGTGTCCCTTAATAGGCTCTTTAAACCTCTGTCAGGTGATATTTCTTAGAGTTCACCAAAATGCACCTGGATTTTTCCCAACTTCACATCTTTTGCAAATTTTGTTTCCCTCTGGAAATGCCACCTTATAGAGATTTGAACTGGACCCTAAGTCCTTAAATCCTAGACCTTCATGGTACATTCTTCACGTTCCAGCTGGAAGAATAACTTCAATTCACCCAAGTGATGCAGGATATCATTCTATGTAACACAGATGACTCCCATAACGGTTCACTTAATAATGAGCAGTGTCTTTGGCCCCCAAATACTAAGTCTTCGTTACTTTGGTTAACTGTGTTGGCAAAAGGGAATTGACACATTCTCTTATTGCTGTAGCAGTGTGAAAGATGAGAAGTGTTCTAAAAGTACTATAACAGAGAAGAAGTAAAAGCACAATTACTCACCATCAAATTCGTCATCTCCTACCACATTTTACTAGGTACACATCTCACCCATAGCAGAAATGTTCTTTCACGAGTATAAAAGTATAGGAAAGCATAGAAATTCTTGAGTGTCCTGTAGAGGTAAGAATGAATGTCTGTATTCTCTTATTGTGCCCCAAAATGATGATAATTCCTTCTAACGACTGTTCATTCATTTTGGTAACCCCATAATGTTGAACATGGGGTCTTGCATAGTGTGGTTCAGTATATGCATGCTTGATTAATCTAAACTTTTGAATAATCCCACTTGTAGGAAACATGTACATTCTCTCATAGATCACCCCTTTATGTGTTCATAAGGAGTTGGCAGGATCAAAATGAGAATATTTGAAATTGATAACCAAAATATGGAAATGCATTTTTAAATAGTCACTTAAATTATATAAAAAATATATATGTATGCATATATATATATATAACCTACATTAAATTTAGTCACTTTCTAGCTAGATTTCAACATGTTTATGTTTAGTACTTTAGTAATGCACAATAATAGTCATGGTACAGCAACACTAATAAAATACAAAAAGGTGTAAGGCATTGTCCAGACTTTGAAGAAGGAAAGGAAGATGGTTCATGGTTATGTTGCAACAACTGGCACAGAGCAGGGCTGTTCTGGGCACACTGGGACAGACTCTCACCCTCCTCATAAACTGACTTTGCAAACCCAACCAGAATTTTCAAGCATCACAAGATAGACAAACAGGGGAGAATACTGCTTAGACACGCTGATGTAAACAGAACATGCTTGTTTCAAGAACAATTTTATCTTCAGAAATTATTTAACTATGTAGTCATATTTTCCTTAATTATTTCACATAAATATGTTGAAATAGAAAAATTAAAGCACTGATATTGTGATAAGAAATGTAGTTTTTATACAAGTAGTGTACATTTTCAAAGATGTCAAACATTCGACAAGGTAAATGCAGAAAACATTTAGAATGAATTGCTCTAGCTTCCAAAAAATTATGAAATGTAAGATAAAAAGTTAAAAACATGCTTGAAATTCTGAAATTCATCATCAAAATTATGACTAAAATACGTAAAGTTATTTACATATTTGGAAATGTGGAACCTATTAATAGTATAAATACCTAAAACTTAGTTTTGTACACTTGCCCTCTTTCTCTCTCTTACTCTAGTTTTCTCTTTATGTGTATGGATAATAGATAGCTAGATGATAGATAGATAGATAGATAGATAGATAGATAGATAGATGATAGATAGATAGATAGATAAATTCAATATAAAGTCTTTCAGAAGAGTAGAGCAGTCCTTTGTCAGAAATCCCAGCATAAAAACTAATACTAAGAAAATGCTGAATACCATAATCAGTATGTGAAATAAGCAAGAACAAAAAATAGCTTTCTCCAGTAGAAAACAAGCTGTTTCCATGTGCTGGTACTGAGTCTGTCTGGTAGTACATGTAAAATAGATGCATACCTTCACAGGACCAGGTAGAAAAGGTAAATGCATAACCACCTAATGTGAGAGCCAGCAGGATGTTGGGGCCCAGAGCAAACGGGAGAAGAAGCATAGTCCCCAGTACAGGAATCCTAATGGCATCATAACATGCATCACACCCAGTACTTCTCAGGAGTGAATATGGCTCCCCCACTGCCAGGCTTTAAGCTCTTGGAAAAAGGAAATCTAGGTAAAGCAACTAGAGGAGGGTCAAAAAGAATGAATGTTTGCCAGTGAAGTATGCTAAGTTCCTTATCTCTTTGGTCACATGTCAGTCATACATCCGTCCTTCAGAGAAGGTGTTGTTGATCCCTTTTCATAAATCAGGAAATTGAGGCTTCACAATTATAAATTATGGTTTTGCAGTTACCCAAGAAGTTTTCAGAACAGCTAGCATCCTCCAATGTTTTTTGATACTGAAATCTACTACACAGATATAACAATAACTCTCTTTGTGTTCATCTTCAGCTTTTGAAATCAATGCTTAAGAACCATCATGCACAGAAGCATCCATGGTATAATTCTGAGAGTGAAGTTGGGTCACATGAGTTGGAAAGTTGGGTCCAAAGCAAGAGAGTACTCCGTTTGATAGCTGGTAGATATTATTACACCCGCTGAGGACTCTGCCCATTTTGACATTTAGCAAATATAGTCTTAGGAGCACTGGAGTCATCTAGCAGAGTTGATTAAAAATGAGAACTCTAGGGCTTCCCTGGTGGCGCAGTAGTTGAGAATCTGCCTGCCAGTGCAGGGGAAACGGGTTCGAGCCCTGGTCTGGGAAAATCCCACATGCCGCGGAGCAACTAGGCCCGTGAACCACAATTACTGAGCCAACACAGCCATAAATAAATAAATAAATAAATAAATAAATAAATAAATAAATTTATTAAAAAAAAAAAAAAAGAGAACTCTAAACACCGATATAATGTAATCCCAGCTAAATGGAACCATAAGCCATGGCAAAGGTTGGCGTTTCTAAGTCTGCCAAGATTAATGGAAGTGACAACAGCATATGTTTGGTCCCAGTGAAAAATGACACAAGACCCCAACTGAGGCCGCAGCATTTTCTTTAACAGTAAATTAAGGATTTAAATTGTGAAAAATCTTCCCAGACCTCAGATTTACTGTGTGCCTTTGATGCCAGTTAAGAGACACCTAGCTATAGGTAGATAAAAATATCAAAAAGTAATACTGCATTAAGGACAGAAATCATTTAAAACATCTTTAAGTGCAAATCTCTGGAAATCCCTTGACAGTTATTAACACATACTAAATAACAGAAAATAACAAAGAAAAGAGGTGAATGGAACTAATATTCGTTAAGGCATTGTTCTGTCCCAGGCCCCATAGCCACTGGTTTAAAAGACAGGTTTTATTGATTAATTGAGTTTTTTTTAATATTTATTTTATATTGGGGTATAGTTGATAAACAATGTTGTGTTAGCTTCAGGTGTACAGCAAAGTGATTCAGTTATACATATACATGAATCTATTATTTTTCAAATTCTTTTCCCATTTAGGGTATTACAGAATACTGAGCAAAGTTTCCAAAGGTGGGTGAAAGGAATAAATTGTGAGTTTGGGATTGACACATACACACTACTATATTTAAAATAGATAACCAACAAGGACCTACTGATTAACTGATTAATTTATTGATTGATTGCTATTCCAAAGGAGGCAAAACATGAAATAATCATTAACCTCGTTTTTCAAATAAAGAAACTAAGATTCGAAGGGTAAAGTCATTGTTCCTAACCCTGCAGTGAGTTTTGATAGAAGCAGGTCACTGTCTCAGGGACTAAAAATCATGGTATTTGTAAAGTCAGTCTTAGTTAATCAGCTACCTAAATACCAGGCATCTAGGTGTATATAAAGAGAATTCCTCAGTCAGGTTCTGTTCTTTAGAACATAATACGAAATAACAAAAAAGAACTCTTTACAGATAAAAATGAGCTTCAGTACATTTTACACATATACACATGGAAGTTAGGTTTATTTGCTGGGTTCAGTGTCATGTCAATGGGACAAGAGCACACACCATGGGATTCAAATAAAAATAAGGGAACCCAAGAGGTAAAGAAGGGATACAGGGTCCACCATGCTCTGACGTCTCCACAACAGGCTTTTTAGGTCAGGTGTAGGTGGTCCGCGTGCCCCGTGCCCCCGGCCAGCATCCCCCTGAAAGGGCCCACCCCATCCATGCTCTCCATAATTATGTGGTTAGGGGCAATGGCAGCTAAGTGACTATGTAACCAAGGAAGTGTCCAGGACCAGGAAGGGACTTCGTTGGAAAGAGGTGCCTGCCCTTTTGATTTTACCTCAGATCTGCTGGGCCAGCTCTCACTAAGCTACCACAACCAGAGATAAAGTGAGCCTCCAAGACTATACAAATTTGTCTTCCCAGCTTATATAAGGAGGGCTGAGAGGGTGTTCAATTAAATAGAGGAACCCTTCTCACGTGGAAGGGGGCCTCATACCCCAGGCCGTTAGGGAGGGAAGGTGGATAAGTACCCTCAGGGAGCAGAGGTCCCTAACGCTCCTCTAGAAATAGTTAGAGATGGTGTTTTTCAGAGCATTGAAATAGCAGCCCGAGGTTCCTGACGGCCCTGCTGCAGCTCAAGAAGCCTGCTTTCCTATTCACTGCGGTGCTGAGAACAATTTGTCACACTCATTACAACAGCCAGAGTGCTTTACAAACAACCGTTAGGATTTTGTTACTTTCGATGTCTTGCTGTAGGAAAAAGCAATGTTCTTGCTCTCATTTTACAAAACATTTAAAAATATTGCAGATGACTACTCTCCTGGAAGTGATATCATGACCTGATGTTTTAAAAACAAAATACATATTAGAAATAGGAAATAATTCCAAGTGGTAAAATTGTCTTTTCCTAATCTGACAGAGGCATAGTTAGCTACTATGTTAACACATAAGATTCAAAATTAAATTTTACTTGACCATAATAGCGATGATGATCCAGCTACCTACATATGCAGAATTAGTGGTTATTTGTATATTTATTTGCATATGCAATGATTGTCCCAAGTATAAATGTATAAGACTGTTAAATTTGCTCTGTAAGCCCTTGAAAAGATACTCATTTTTACTTTCTTTTCTTTATTTTCTAATAACTGAATTATGTATATTTATTTTCTAGGAAAATGCCACCTTGATTCAGGATTCTATGTTTCTGAATTCTATTTTTTCTACTAGCGCTAAACACAATTAATCCATGTACAGTAAGTGCTTCTGATTTCCAAATGAAGCAACTGATTTTGGCTGGGATTAAATTAAAATTTTCAATCAAGGCTAAAAATATCAGCATGATTCTTCTAAAATGTACTCTGAGTATCTGAGAAATAACTAAAAGAGGATGAAAAGAAAAGCAAGGTTATGCCTCCATATAAATTAGTAAATAACAGCTTCTAAGGGTATTCTTTGTCATACCAACAATCCAACAGCCAAAACCACTGAAGAATGCTGGTTTGCCATCAATTTAACATATATTTTTGAAAGGCAGACATGGGGTTGACAAACAGACCTGTAAGTGTAGGTCTTTCATAAACGAGATTAATAAACAGTAGAGAAATGTACAATATTTTAAGTGATTTCACATACCAAATCCATCCCTAAAAGGGCAATTATTAACTCAAATCTATAATCAGTTTCACTCCCATCCATAAGTATTTTTATCATTGCTTTTAAAATAATTTGGATTTTGCATTAAGGAATAGGTTTGGTTGACAGTATTTTTTAATTTTTGTATATTTGATCATTATACTGATTAATTATCTAAATGATCAGAGTTCTGTTGTCTTAGCCTCTTCAAACCAGTCCAATTTCAATTTTAAGGAGGGCACCACACATTTAGATAGGTGTGTTTTAGTACCTTTAATTAAACATTCTTTATTTAGGCTTAGTATTTTACTCTAAGAATGTGTCCTTATTATTTGTTTTTAGTAGTTATACATAGATTTTAATAAATTACAATACACTATTTGTAATTATGCCACCTTATCCAAATTTTTCTTCAGCTAGTATGTTATTGAATTTAAAAGAAAATAAGATTTTTGGTATTGACAGGTTTTCAGGCTATTCGAAGTTTTATTACTATGCAAGCTATTATGTTAACATCATATTCAAGGACCCTGCAGCACACAATAAGCAGAAATGACTTGCTATACTGCATTCAATATGCCCACACATATTTTCAGTTATAGGTATGTATTTTATCAGAAAAAATGGCATGCAGTCAAGAAATCTCCTGTGTCATATTTCCCCCCCTTTGAATTTTATAACAGAGACAAGCCATTTCAAATCTTGCTCCTGGGCTGACGCTGCTTTGGAAATTGGAGCCCATCTTGAACTCTCAGAGCTATGTTATAAACTCATGTAAATTGGAATTTATAATGGAAACAGCACCATACTTTACTGTAACTGCAAAAGCTAGGCTCCCCTTGGATAAAATAAAACAAAGGGCATGGCAGACTACCCTCCACTGTGCTTTTGTTAAGTTTATATTTCCAACATAAGAGTGATCGCATCAGTAATGAAAGCATTTCAGTTGACTTTCCAGAAAGCATTTTGATTTTGATTTGCAAGTCACTGAATGTGGCATTCTACTTCATCAACCACTGTGCTTTTGAGAGCCACTCAGAAGTGAGAAACACAAGTCTAGGTCTCTCAGTAAATATGCAGAGAGATATAACTCTTCTGCATTGAATTGGAAAGCTGAATTTGACAGATCTTGGGAATAAAAGAAAAGTCATTTCTTTTATGTTCGATAAGTATAAAACTTCACTTTTCTGTATTAGTTCAAAAATGAAAAGATATTAGGTAAGTACAGGGATGACTTCCAGCTTCCGTGATGGAGAATTACCAGGAAGACTAACTCTCTAGACTGAGATTAAGTAATTCAAAGTTTCTGTCTCATTTACACTCATGTGTTATTTGGTGGGTCAGTTAGACCCTCTCAGAAATAAGACTCTTATGTCTCGGGGCACTAACACATTCAACACAGTGAAGTCCTCTGCTCAGGCTGTTGAGTGGATAGTCAAGGATGTCTGTATGGAATATAGGAGGAGCTCACAAATAAGAAAAGCATTTGTATGTAAGTGCATATAAACCCATGTTATAATGCAGACATTCAAGTTCAGCTTGGAGATACAGAGAGCTGGAAAGAGTGCTGCTCCTGTAAAGACCAACAAAGCCGGGCGTGAGGTAAAGTGATCAGGACACATCTTAACAGTAATAACTCCTGCAACAGGGCAAAGGTTCAATGAACTGAACTCAACTGCAATTTGTACAGAGGTGATGGGCATTTTAAGGAGAATGAGGGAGCAGGGGATGGGTTCAACAGAATCAGGGAAGTGGAAAGTTACAGAAAGTGGGAAGGGGTGTTTGGACCTGTGACACCCACCTGGGTTTGCTACCTGGCACTTCTGGACCATAGACTCCTCCTCTCATGCAGAGGCTGGGGGACAGAGGCCCCATCTTAGGTGTTGGCTGGAACAAACATTAAATTCTCTGCCAGCCTTGAGTTTTCTCAGGCAGGTGCTTTAAGGGGGGCTGGGGCCACTCTAGAGATGCAGCTTTGAGCTTTTAGAAACAATGTCAGTGTCTGTCCAAGTCTTCAGCGTCCAGGGGGGAGGACTAGTCGAGAACAGAGCTCAGAGGACCCTGGCTGGAGTCTGGTCAAGGAGAGAGTCTCTGCCAATTTCATCCAAACAACAAGCAAAAAGCTGGACAAACAGCAAATTATAAATGCTTATCAGAAAACTGATGTCACAGAGCAAACAGCTCACCTGAAATCTAGAAAGATAAGTCTGGAGAAAGAAGTAGGACCTGGGCATTTACTTACCTGGGAAGACATCATCAGAACCATATCAGCCCAGGGGAAGGTTCAACCAGACACTTCTAACCAACTGCTGAAGGTTTAGTGTGGACCAGCCTGTGTGTGCAGCTGCTGTTTTCCACAGATGTGGAGGGATTTGCACCCTCTTGCAGGCTTTTCATCAAGGTGGGTTTGCACACATCAAGTGCTCACAGGGAAGACTGGGGAGGATCCTGGGAAAGCTTTCCATGTAGAACTAGGAGAGCAGAACAACAGCCTCTGGGACAATTCTGCCCAGAAGCATCCCCCATATTTCGTCATATAGAGCCAAAGCCTTAAACTGAAGGAGGAAAGGCAATAAAAACTAGTGAGAACACTGCTGAGGACAGAGTGAGAATTCACTGTAATGAGGAGAGGGGAGGAAGGGAAAGAAAATCTCTACCCCAGCTTAGGGGTAGGAATAGGTATTAGGTCCAACATTAAATACAGAAAAGAAGTAGAAGAAATTCCGGTTGACAGTGCCTTTCCTGTTCTGAGGCATCATCAGAACATCACAGAATGTTCTCCTCCCTGCCCCACACCCATACTTAACAAGTTTTAAGCAGAATACATCAGGGGAGCCGCAAGAGATGGATTTTCTCTGGGGAGGACCCAAGGCCAAGCCCGGAGTAGAGACTGTGAGAACCCCTCTGTGGTTGGCCCAGACCATGAGGACTCATCTCTAGAGGAACTGGAAGCCTCTGGTGCCCTGAGGGTAACCATAGCAACAGCACACTTTCAACCCAGCCCAACTCCTAAGTAGATTAACACAAATCCACACAGCAAAGCCCCAGCAGAAGGAAATGTGTGCTTATCTTGAAGCATAATGACTAACCTGAGTACTATACAATGCTTCTGGCTTTCAACAAAATATTACAAAGCACACAAACAGGGAAGAAATAGCATCGTCTGAAGAGACACAATAATCATCAGGATCAGACTGAGACGGGGATTGTTGAAACTATTAGACAGAATTTAGATAACTATGATTAACATGTCAAAGGCTCTTACAGAAAATGTCAGCAACATGTGAGATCAAGTAAGTTGTTTCAGCAGAAAAATGAGAAGTATAAGAAAGAATCAAATGGAAACAGACATCCAGGGATCTTGAACTCTCAAGCCAGGCTACATTCAGCCTTTAAAGATGTGTTAAAAGTATACCTCAACTAAAAATAGAACTACCATATGACCCAGCAATCCCACTACTGGGCATATACCCTGAGAAAACCATAATTCAAAAAGAGTCATGTGCCACGATATTCATTGCAGCTCTATTTACAATAGCCAGGACATGGAAGCAACCTAAGGGTCCATAAACAGATGAATGGATAAAGAAGATGTGGCACATATATACAATGGAATATTACTCAGCCATAAAAAGAAACGAAATTGAGTTATTTGTAGTGAGATGGATGGATCAAAAGTCTGTCATACAGAGTGAAGTAAGTCAGAAAGAGGAAAACAAATACCGTATGCTAACACATATATATAGAATCTAAGAAAAAAAAAAAAAAAAGGTCATGAGGAGCCTGGGGGAGGGACGGGAATGGAGTCACAGACCTACTAGAGAGTAAGCTTGGGGATATGGGGAGGGGGAAGGGTAAGCTGTGACAAAGTGAGAGAGTGGCATGGACATGTATACACTGCCAAACGTAAACTAGATAGCTAGTGGGAAGCAGCCGCATAGCACAGGGAGATCAGCTTGGTGCTTTGTGACCACCTAGGGGGTAGGATAGGGAGGGTGGGAGGGAGGGAGACGCAAGAGGGAAGAGATATGGGAACATATGTATATGTATAACTGATTCACTTTGTTATAAAGCAGAAACTAACACACCATTGTAAAGCAATTATACTCCAATAAAGATGTTAAAAAAAAAAAAAGTATACCTCGAGTCTTCTTATCCACATCTAAGGCTGGCTTCAATTATTTTCAGTACCATCTTTCCTTGGAACAATTTGGTTCTGAGTTCTTTAGAAACTTTAAAACCCCAGCTCTCTCCTAAGTTCAAAATGTTATAATTTTGTAGAATATGTCACTTGTTTTCATTGTTGTGGAAATGAGTAGTGCTTTTGTGTGACTTTCCCAATTTCCAGAAGTGAAAGTTCTTTGGCATTCATTTACACTGTTTACATTTAGCCAAATAATGCCAGTCTTTTAACATACTCACAAATTCAGAGCAATATAATTATACTACTCACAAGGTAGATAATCATAAAATATAGTATAATTCATGTCCATCCACTGTATTCTGGTAATGAGGATATTACTTAAACTTGTGTGACATCTGCTTCCAGACCTAAAGCAATAACTTATGTTAGTCCAAATTTCCCTCTGAAAACTGTCACAAAAATGGGGGGAAAATACATGAGAAATCTGTTTGAAGGCATTTGAGTTCTACCAATGCAACTTGCATTTGAGTAGGTCAAGAACCAGGAGAGAAAAGACACTCACTGGGGTGAGCCACACATGCCACCCTACCTCCCCACCAAGGTATCAACAGATGGTTTAACAGAGGTAACAAGGCTGAGAGGCTGTCAGAAAGCAGTGTCTAAGAGGGACAGACACTCGGGAGGAATTCACTCATCTCTTGGGAAATAAAAAAATTGAAATCTAGGAATGAGCAGTGAAGAGACACCTAGTAAAAACCAATTCTCCAATTATATATTTTTACCCCTGAAGCACCTTACAATAGGAATAGGTAAAAACTAAATGAAGATTAACCCTTGTAACAAAAGAGTCCATCATTATATTTGCTCAACTGACTGGATTCATGAGATCTTGTTATGTAGCAATTACTTGCAAGAAGCAAAAACAGTCTTATCAGAAGAAGGTAATCATCACCCAGAGCTTCTATCACTCAAGAAAAACCTATGAGGCATACCAAGAGATAAAAAAGAGAAAAATTGACAAGAGGAACAGGCCCTCAAGAAATCCAAATGTTGAATCCATCAGAGACTTTAAGATAACTATGATTAAAGTGATAAAAATTGTGACATAATAAAAAATACCAGAGAATTGGTATTAATAAAGAAAAAAATAGAAATTTTAAACCAACAAAACAAAACAAATACTAAATAAATGATCAACTCAGTTGATGAGTTTAAGAGAAGCCATCAAAGAAAAAGATTTTATGACCTGAAAAATAGTTTAGCAGGAGGTGTTCAGACTAAAACAGAGAAAGAAAAAAATAGGACTAAGATACGCAAAGTAGTGTATAATGCATGCAGAATAAAGTAAGATCTTCTAACATAAATACAATTGGTGTCCAGATAAAGAAAATATAGAATTAGTAATAAATCAAAGGTAGAATTATAATGGTTGCCAGGGAAAAAGAGGATGCAACAATAACATTGGAAGTTGACTTCAAAACAGAATGTGTGGTAACCAGGAGATAAAAGAATTATGTCTTCACACATTAAAAGGAAATAACTGCTAAGCTAAAATTGCATGCAATTGTGTCCTTCAGAAAATATGAACAAATTTATTATAGTAATATAAAAAACATTAAAGAATTTATCACTACCATATTTGTTTCTCTCCCTGCCCAGGATTGTAAGTTTGATGAAATATTTAAAAAAACAATTGATTTAATTTTACACATTAAACAAATTAAAAAAAAATGTGTGATAATCTCAATAGATGTAGAAAAAAATTTGATAAAATTTAAAACTTATTTATTATTAAAATAAAACAGAAACAGACAGAAATTTTCTTAAACTCTATGATACATCTTCCAAAAAATGCAGTGCACATAAACTAAATGATGACATATTAAAAGTTTTCTCTCTGGGATAGGCAATAAAACTACAGTTATAGATATCATCATGTCTATTCAACTTTGCCATGGAGGTCTTAAGCAGGACATTAAATCAACACAAATAAATGAAGCTTTTTGCAATCATGTAACCAAATAACCCTGAAGGTCTCTCCCTGTGTTAAGCCCTAAGATGGTCTGTAAATTTAAGAGTAGGACATTTATTCTCTGTCTACCCGTCTTTCTCTCTGTCTCTCTGTTTCTTTCTGTCTCTCTCACTGACATCAAAAGACACCTTCCAGTTTCCTGAGAAAAGTGATGATAAATTTGAACAGCCTCACTTAGAGGGAGAAGTTAAAAAGTCTTTCTAGGAAGGTGAGGATTGTTTGCTTTTCAACCAAAAGAATTAAAATAAAAATTTGTCTTAGAAAATACATTTCTATTAGAAAAGCCAGTTATGCTGTGAAGCTCAATTTGGCCTGTCTTCTGTTCTCTGAAGACCATGACATTGGACACCCATCCGAGAGTCAGGTGCAGCAAAGGAAGAAGCTCTTAAGGAATATGAGGAAAGTGGATGCTCAAGCCATCGGGTAACTTCCTTTCCGCTTCTGGGTCTTTCTGTCACTATCTGAGAGAGAGGGGCTGAGTCACATGACCTCTGAAATGATATGGTGCTGTGATCTTCAAGAGAAAACCTATTTACTGTCCATAAAGATCTGTTGCAAGCACAGAGCTCTTACACTTGCAAATAAAGTGCTCTAACAAAAACCTAGTGAGCTAGTACATGCCTCTAAGGCTTTGCTTTAAGACCTGTGCTTTTCTCTCAGATGAAAGAAACTTTGGTATTTCTATAATATAAACCAGAAAAAATAACACTATTAAACAATTAAAACCATCAAAGAGATGAGTCACTTTCTTGAGCATGATATATCCTCTTTAACCTCTGTTAAGTTTCCTTTTCTGAATGACCTAGATTTTTCAGAACAAACAAAGTGTAGATTCTCCTTGGGGGAAAAAGCTGAGTGAAACTTTGTCTTCCTAATTGCACAAGTATTTATGGAAGATCTGGGAATGGAACATGGGAAATGCATGCATTTTTGAAGTCATACTTGAAGTTGAATCATATCAAGCAAATTTCCTTATCTCATAAAGTAAGTTAATCTTCAGTCTCAGTGTTCTTATTGATAAAATGGGCAAAATAGAAGCTACTTCTGGCAGCTCTTGATTTGGGGATACAGGGTTGTATGTGTAAACTTTCCTGGGTCTCATGAGGTGCTCAATAAATAGAAATTGTGTTACTACTTTTAATCCTGGTATTACTTTCTCTCTACTTTTTTAAAACCTTCCTCTCCTCAGGGATTCTTCTTTGTATTACCTGGGGAGGCTACTTTGCTGAAACAAAATAGACAGCAGAATGGCTCCAATGGAATACATGCTTATTTATCTCTCAGGTAACTATCAAAGTAGGTTGGGGCAGGAGCAGGAGGTATTGTGGGTGTACTTCTCCAAGCAGGTGGAACTATTCAGGAACTCAAAGCCAAAGCATCCAAAGTGTTTACCAAATGCATCCTAGAGGGGTCAAAAAGGGAAACAGAGCAAAAGAAGAGAAGGTGCCGGCATGGAAGGGGGATTTATCTTTGTTCCTAAAGATGCATCTGCTTCCAGCAAGGCAGTCTTGGAAATGCCCTGGCGTGTTTCTGTGGTGAGGATAAAGGGGAGATAGGTCCTGATGGAAGGGAACCATCTCCTCTTAGGGAGTCCACACTGCCCTCCCTCCTCACATAATATCACAACACGTTTCTCCACGGATTTCTTATGCCCAGACTCTCAACGTTCAGACTCGGAAACACAGTGCCAGAAAAATGTTCTTAACATTTTACATCTTTATTTCTCATTTTAAGGATTCAGGATAATTTTAATTGTTTATATATGTAAGCCCAGATCCTGATGGACTGTCTTTAAAACAATCTCACTGCCCATAGCTAATATTCCATTACATCCTCCTGCAGGTGCTTTTTGGATCTGGGGCTAAGCTCACACTCATTCTTACATGATTCCTGATTGAATTCATCCTGGCTTGAAAGGAGGGAGGGAAGAAGCTGAAATCCTGGCCAACAGATATTCTCCCTTTTGTACGTCTAGCTCTTCAGTTATGTTGTTCTTAACTACACTATCTTTTTCTCTCTCTTTCCATGGAAGGCAACAGAGGATGAGCCCCTACAAGTCAGACTGCAGTACAGTAACCAGGCTGGGAGGTGGTGTTCTGGTGTCATGCAGAGCCTTACAGATTTTTGATGCTGATTAAAATCTTATATCTTATTATATCATGAATGTATAATGGAGGACAGTGAAAAAGTCATACATTTCAAAGAATGTTCAAGAAGTTTAAGAGGTCATTTGCTGTTTCTAGGTAGCTGGTTTGATCCATCCTCATAATATTTACTCTCTGGCAGAAAAGCTACTGGGGAGAAAGGAGAAATGGTGGGTAATGGGAATAGGTAGGATTCTGAGAACCAGCAGCCGTGGACCTGGGTTGGAATCCGGTCTCCTCCTTCACTTACAGTTGGTTAAATCTCTCCATCTCGCTGAAGCTTAGTTCCTGCTAAATTCAATTAAATTGAAGTGTGCTATAAGGGAATAATATGAGATACTGTACTTGGAAGCAACCCAATAAATGTGGGTACTCTTTTATACATTCAGGTAAGCATCCCTAAATATCCCTAACCTATAAAATTTGCCAACCCTCAGAAATAACATAAACCTCCTTAAATATCCCTGAAGTATAATATTTGCCAACCCTGAGAAATGTTCCCCATGTTGTGTATTTAATTTTTTCTTATACTACACCTTTACATGTATATTGCTTTAATTTTATGTATATATGCCATATAATTTGTGTATTTAAATGTGTATGCTGTATATGTGCATTTTTATCATATTATATTTTTACATACATGTTGTTTTGGCTTTTTTCATGTGTATATGCCCCCTATTTTCAGTGGGATTGGCACTACTATCTTCTATTATACAGGTTCTGTTACTGATTATAAGACATTGAAAGAGTATCATTAAATATTAATATTTAATATTAACCTATTAAAATGTTCTGGGGAAATTGATGCTTATGAACTTGGATATATGTGAGTGTGCACAGAAGAAAATTTTCATCATGAAAGAGGGATGAAACTGATTAAAGCAGTGAACTAAACATCAGTAACACCCAAATAAAAGCCATCACAAATATTTACTGGGTACTTGATGCCTAAAGACTGGTGGATGCAAATTTCAGTTCTTCAGGTTCTTAAAGACAGCTAGTCTCCCTTATTTCCACCCCCGTCTTTCACACACACACACACACCTCTCTGAATATATAAGGAATGATGTCAGATTACCTACGAGGTGTGTGATGAGAGGCACATGGACATAATCACCAGGCATCACTTCCTGGCAACATGGAAGATCAGAGGAAGCAGACAATCTTCAACAGAGAAACAACCTCCATGAACCAGAAGAGGAGAATTTACATCATCCTTCACAGTCTGAACCTAACAACTTTGGCTATTCAGCAGAGAACCTTGAATATTTAAGTGAATAGATCCTGTCTTTGATCTTTGTTAACCTTTCTTTCTACCCTCTTACATAGAATTCTTTTTTTCTATCTTGATACTTTTCTCAAAGGCAGTGCATTGATTTCAGTGTTAATGTATTATCATCTTTATATTTCCTATTTCGGGCCTCTGTCCCCACTCACATTCTTCCAGAGGCATCCATTTGCCTCAGAGACATAATGCCCTCTAAAGGTCTTTTGACACGTGATTGTGAATAGGCTACAGTTACGAATAATTCAACCAATCTCTAATCCAGATGTTGCTGTGAAGTATTTTGTAGATGTGATTGAAGATTATAGTCCATAATCAGTTGACATTAAGTAAGGGAGATTACCCTAGATAATCTGGATGAGCCTGATTTAACCTGTTGAAAGGCCTTAAAAGCAGGGCTGATGTTTCTCTGAGAGAAGAAATTCTGCCTGGGGACAGCATTGTTAGCCTGTGTGTTCCAGCCTCTTCTTCCTGACAACCTGTCTTACAGATTTTGCATTTGCCTAGCCAGTTCTTTGTGATAAATCTCTTAGTGAATATTTCCTCCTGCTTCTGTTTCTCTGATTGGACCCTGCCTGATACAAATCTCATAGCAAATGCAAAGAGGGGAGTCACTCCTTACGTTCTGATACCTGAATAGGATTGTTAAATCTGTGACAAAAGAATAAACTCAGAAAGCTTATTTTAAGATATAAAAACAGACCTGACACATTGGCCACTATAGTTACAATATTCAAGTTTGGAGAGTTTTTAGGATATAACAGAGGCAGTCCTTCTCAATTTTCAGATATGTAGGTTCACCTAGAATCTTTTTAAAATTCAGTTTCTGATTCAGTAGCTCTGAATTGAGTTTTTAGATTCTGCATTTCTCACTAATATACCTATGCTGCAGGGACTCTAGTCCATGGAATGCACTTGGAGTAGCAAGAACTCAAGGGAATCATGTGGTCAAGTAAAATGTCCTGAACTCCCTTCTTTGGGCCCAAGTCTTGTAATGGGGCAATGTGTTAATTAGACTGAAGGGGAAGACCAAACAGAGGATTTGCCCAGCTCCCAATCTGAATCCCTGGAAGAGATAGGCATTGGTAGGGTGCTACTGTCTCAGAGGTAAAAGCACTGGAAAAGAGAAGAGGTTCATAGCTGAGCTAGATAGTGGGGTCGTGGATTAAAAGTCTTTGTATTTCTCTTCGAGAAATCCAGGAGTCTTGGGTTCTCCTTTGAGAACCTCTCTGAAAGGCCACAGAGGTATTGCAAGCACAGATGGACTGAGTGAAATCTGGAATCAGGAACCAGAAGCTTTGGAACTAGGGCAGATGACAGAAATCTCAGATCCCATGATGGGTGACAGCACATTCCCTTGAGTGGAGTGACAAAATGACATCTCAGTGATCACCCAGCAGGGATGATATTGATGCTGCAGCCAATACCAAGGACACAAGAACACTGTGGAACACTGGGTAGTATAGACCTGCGGCCTCCTTCCTTCCAGCTGACACAAGGTAATGGAAGCCACGTTGAACAACCAACACACCATCCTTAAGAGAAGCTAGGTAAGAGAAAGGAAATGGGAATCTACAAACATTTCCAAAGTGACTAAAAGCCTTCACTATCACAAAAAAGTATGCTGTAATTCCACATAAGAAAAAGAGGTGGATTTAAATGATTAATGGGAGCATTACTGATACTATGGCTCAAGAGTGCTATAAATTAAAAGTACTTTATGCCTTGGCCTGTAACTAATCAATATTTATTACTTTATTTATTAGAGAAAAACAAACTAATTGTGAAAAGTGAAAGTTTGGAACTCAGCCCAATAATAAACTAGACATTGAATGAACACCATTGCTCAACACATATCTATAAGTTGAAAGTTGATTCAAATCACAGCTCTGCTTTTGGCAATAGCAGAATGGATTGTTTTGTACAGTCCCTCCTCCTGAAAACAACTAGCAAAGTTGGATAAACTGATTTCCAAGAAAACATTTGTTTGGAGTGTCTAAGACAAGTGAAGAATTAGAGGCTCAAAATCTGGGAAAGATTAGAAGACATAGTTGAAACCAACATTTGGAGTCTCTTTTTCTCTTTGAAGCAACTGCCTACACTGAAGATATTGTCTGAAGCTCAGAAACTTAGTAGAGTTTTATAAGATTCACTTAACAGGGAGCACAAAAACTGAGGTTCAGATCCTGTCAAGGAACAGAACCTCAGTAAATATCCAGGCTTATATTCTAAGTAGAAAGGTGAATGGGAAGTAGACTGACCTTTCTGGGGACTGAATGCCAGCTTCAAGTTTTCTCCACCTATAATTGAATTAAGTTGATTGTGCTTATTAGTGTAGCTAATGTTGCCTATTCAAACCTTCCCTCCCAACACACACAAAAATTAAAAGGGGATAAAAACATAGAAAAAGTTTAAAAATGTTTAAAAATAATATTATAGATGTATGTTCATCAGTAATTGCATTAAATATTAATGGCTTAAACAATCTAATTAAAAGACAGGTTGTTTCACTGGATCAAATAAAAATATATACTTCTAATAGGAGGAACACCTTAAATATAAGAAAACAGAAAGGTTGGAATTTAAAAGTTGAAATATGAAAACATGCAAACACTAAACAGAACAGACTTGTAGAGCCATACCCCAGCCAACATTAAAGCAAAGGGCATTTCTAGATTTAAACAGGAATTTTCAAAATGATTACATGGTCAATACAACCAGAAATTGGTTACAATTATAAATCTTTAGGTGTATAATAATACAGCCTTAAATGAAGCAAAAATTAACAGAATAAATAGGGAAAATACATATTCACAATTATTGTGGGATATTTTAATACCTTTATCAATAACTGATAGAATGACCTAAAATACAATCAATACTAATATAGAAAATTTGAGCAAGATAAATAATTGACCTAACGGATCTTAGCTAGAACTTCCAAAACTTCAGAATATGGTTTCAAGTGCACTTGTAATTGTACTGAAATTGACCACATGCTGTGCCTTAAATCAGGTAAAAGGGTTAATCTGGAAAACAACCTGCACAAATATTTCAAGAGCTTTAATATATTTTTATCCTTTTACTTAGTTCTTTTTGCTAAGAACATAATAAGAGATGAAGACAAATATTGATAAAGAAATTATTTTTTTAGAACATGACTTACTACATTTTCATTAGGCTAAATGTTCCAAATGGGTGGGAAACCACATTTAGATATATCTATATAATTGATATTCTACAATCATTAAAATAATATTTTAAAATAAATGTAAGGTTCTCAGAGTATGTTCAGAACCAAGTCTTAAATAAAACAGAATATAAAATATAAAAATCACAAATATGTAAAGTAATTAAAATGCTATTGCACAGCTTCTACCTAGTGACTCTCATATACTAGTTATTCAATACTGTGAAGGCATTCCCAGAAAAGAGTAGTTGTTCTCCGTAAAGTTCTACAGAGCATTGTCCTTTTCTATTCTCTCTCTCAAATTAGAATCGTTTGTGAAGATGTGTTCCTCAATATTAATGAATCAGAAAGCCCAGTATTAAATTTAAACTAGATTATCATGTAGGTCCAACAAATCTTACTATGCCTCTTCATACTCTAGATGTGAGAACACTATTTATTTACTTTATTCTGAATTTAAAAAAGACAAAAGTTTTATAATCCATACTTTAATGTGTACACAAATGTCAAGGCTATTACTGAGTAGCTGAATTTGTCATACACTAGCTTAGAAGTGCATACATGGAAATAATTCATTATGAATATCTTGTAGTTTTGACACTCTAGCCATCTGTTGATTCGTTCAACTAAAAAGAAATGTGTGTAATGCATTTGTCAGTATTTCTGGAAGCAGACCAAGTCACCGAATTTTTCTATCCACTATTTCCTTTTATGTCCTTACTTTGCCCTGGGTCGTGTATTAACTCAGAAAGGAAACCACACCATTACTCCAAAGTCTAGAATAACTCTCCACTGAGGCATTACCTGTCATGCATTTTGCCTTGTAAAGTGCTAGAGGGCATCACATTTCTTGGATATTCCTTTTGTGATGAAGACTTCCTCCAATTGAGGGAATTTATCATCATGAAACACTATTTCCTAGCTTTTTATAATCCATCTACAGGGAAAAAGTTACATGTTGTGATATAAGAAATCTCCTCTCAAGCACATAAAGAAGAGTAACCTTGCCACTTAGTAAACACACCCAGAGGAAAGCATCTTGAGTGAGGAGCACAAAGCATGAAGGGAAACTAATGAACAAAAGGTTCTTTAAACTGGAAATTTTCCTATTTTTGTCAGGTTGTTTCCATATGCAATTTTTCAACTTTCTTAATAGAAGCAAAACAAACACAAATGCTTCACATTAACACATTTCTGTTCCTCCATTCTTATATACATTCTGTAAGTACTGATCAATAATTTTCACTTAATTAACTTAACATACCAGTCAGCATACAGAGGAGGAATCAAGGAGGAATGCAAATAAACACCTAGATATTGTACAGGAGAGCACATGAGACAAGGGACCTTTGAGAATTCAGTTCAAGAGTTCTTACCTCTTTACAAATATAATAAAGAAAACTTGCCTTTGTCAATAGCTGAAAATCTCTTCCTAAAGCAAAGTTGAATTAAATTATAAATATAGCCCAGTTTCCACAGATCCCCACCCTCTACTCTTTCTACCATTTGGGACCATAAAATGATCAAAATCCCATCAAGGTGGATGGTGCCTTATAGTAAGAAACTAAAAAAAACCCAAAACTTCATTTTTTTCTGGTCCCCGAATATCTCTGTTGTTTCTGTTCTGTTGGTGGAAGTTAAGGTTCCTGTGTTAGTTGTTTGGGGACACACAATTGCAATTTAACTAATGCAATTTTGAGAGCTGCCTGCTGACACTCTATTTTCATAAATTCTGAAATCAATAATATAGGGAATCATTTCATTCAAAATTGAAATGTTGGGACTTCCCTGGTGGCACAGTGGTTAAGACTCTGTGCTCCTAAAGCAGGGGGCTCAGTTTCGATCCATGGTCAGGGAACTAGATCCCACATCTATGCTCCAAATAGGAGTTCACATGCCACAACTAAGGAGACCGTGAGCTGCAACTAAAGAATCCACCGGCTGCAACTAAGACCCAGTGCAACCACATAAACAAATAAATAAAAATAAATATTAAAAAATTGAAAAAAAAATTGAAATGTTGATCCATTTAATATGCCAACCTTGAAGTTGTGTGGTTCTGAAACTTGTGAAAGAAAAGTGAAGAGAAACAGTGCATTAAAAAGTAGAAAACATTTGCCAAATTTAAGTTGTACACACACAGACACAATGTTTAATGTATCGTGGTGAGATACTGTTGCTGTATCAATGTAATGAACATCTATAGGTAATATTAGTGACTGAATATTATTTGGTATGAAGTGAAGTAGAACTGAATAATGTAAGATGATTATTAATAAATAAATGCCTTATTATGGGATTTCTGGCCACATCTTCACAAATCGCTCTCTCCTCTCACCTCCAAGATATGATGATGTTGGGGAAGTTTAGTTCTTGGTATCCTATGGTGTCTGCCCCTCACCCTGTGTATGGGTCAACTTAGCTTTAATTGTCTGCTCTTTGTTGATGTGCCCAAAACCCATTTCACCAGCTCGGGTGGTTTCCTGAACTCAGGCTCATGAAAAAACAAGTACCACAAAACCCTTCCCCTGGGCTTCCCTGGTGGCGCAGTGGTTGAGAATCTGCCTGCCAATGCAGGGGACGCGGGTTCGAGCCCTGGTCTGGGAGGATCCCACATGCCGCAGAGCAACTGGGCCCGTGAGCCACAATTACTGAGCCTGCGCGTCTGGAGCCTGTGTTCGGCAACGAGAGGCCGCGATAGTGAGAGGCCCGCGCACCGCAATGAAGAGCGGCCCCCACTTGCCACAACTAGAGAAAGCCCTGGCACAGAAACGAAGACCCAACACAGCCATACATACATACATATATACATAAATAAAAAGAATGTAAGCAGACAAGAATAGCATTAAAAAAACAAAAAAAAACAAAAAAAAAAACCAAAAAAAAACCCCTTCCCCTTCTCTCAAATCTGCTGTTCCTCAGTGGTTACCGGCTTTAGGTAAGACGGTGTCAGTCCACACATCTGTCTCCACTGCAAAGCTGGCAATGAGATTTCTTCCTCAATTTCAGTGATTCTCACACTTCTCTGTCTCAGGATGTTTTTACAGTCTTAAAGTTATTGTGGACCCCAAAGTGTTTGTGTTGATGTGAGTTGTATCTTTTCAAATTTACCAAGTTAGAAATCATTACCGAGATATTTTATAATGTCTTGCTTAAAAATTTCTGTATAAATAACGTTAGTAATCCATTTCACGTTAACAAAAATAACATTTTTGTGAAAACATTACTATAGTTTCCAAAACAGAGAAATTAGTGAAAAGAGTGGCATTGCTTAACAGTTTTGTGAATCTCTTTAGTGTCCAGCTTATATTCAATTAGTTGAAGTCCAATATCTGCTTCTGAATTGAATCAGCTGTGATATAATATGTCATAGAACCTCTGGAAATCTCTACTATATTCTCATGAAAGAATGGGTGTGAAAAAGCAAATGGAGTCTTATTATTATTATGGAAATATCTTTGACTTTGAGAATGGCATGAAAGGGTCTCAGGACTCACAGGGGTCTTTCTGGGCTATAGAGCAGCTTCTATCTTCACTCTGTGTTGTATCAAGTAGGACAAAGTCTCTATAACACTATCTGAATAAATCTACCCATAGGAAATTTCATGGGAGTCTGAGATGAGGTTTTATGTGCGTGGGGCATTGTATAGAATTTTTTAAAACAGGAAAGAACAAAGAACGAAGAGAAAAAAAATCCCCATTGGACACTCACCATGTTCTCACTGCTCCCTTGTAATGTCCATGAAGGTCTTCTCTTTCACCACCCCACCCTCACTCCACCTCTAATTGTTTTCTGCCTTCAGGCTTTATTATTTTTCATTTTCACTCTTAATTTTGCAGCACAGTTTAGTTTCCTTGTGTATTTATCCATGCAGTTTTAGGGAAAGAAAAAGATGGCCATTATGAAAAGACAATAGGCATTTGATAGTTTCATTGCAGGCAATAAAACATTTTATAGCCTTACTCTATTCAGTGAAAATTTTACATAATGAGACCTGCTCTAAAATAATCTCCTAACTATTGCATTGCCAAGCTGACATATTTGAAAAGTAAGCCTGCAAACTAAACCTATTCTTTGTGAATTAACTTTTTTCTGACTTTGCTAGACATTGGGGGTAGTGGAGCATATATCTAGCACCCAGTTGATCCACTTGGTGTTTCTTGGTCTTGTTTTGCTTAGTTTTCATGGTAACGAGACAAGTGCAGCAGCTCAGCATGAGAAGAGTGTGCTAGTCACAGTTTTAGACCCAACACTCCTGAGATGTATGTTAGAAATGTTGTTATCGACCCACAAGTCTTTGAAGTACTATTCATTTTTTAAAGTTTTTTTTCTCTGTGTTGTTCATATTGTATCATTTCTATTGATCTATCTTCAGTTTCACTGACTTTTTCTTCTCATCTCTATACTGCAGTCAGGCCCATTCAGTCAGTAATTCATCCATTTCTTCTTCTTTACTACCCCTTCTCCTCCTCTTCCTTCTCCTTCTTCATTATTATGTTTTCAGTTCTAAATTTTCTATTTGGTTCATCCTCTATATATTTTTTTTGTTTTGCTGAAACCATCTTTTTTTTCCATTTGTTTCAGAATGATTTGCAATTACTTGTTTGAACATTTCTACAAGAGCTGCTTTGTCAGACAATTCTCATATCTGTCATCTTATCATTGACATATCTTGAATGTGTTTTCCTCGTAAGGAGAGATAATCCTTTTTCTTCATATATGGAATAATTTGGGATTGCATCTTGGATATTTCAATACTATGTTATATACATATTGCTTAAGTCCTATGGAGAATATTGTTTTTGTTTTTGTTTTCAGCAGGTGGACAACTTACCTAGGTTCAGGTTGCAAGTTCCAATCTGCATTCTGTGATCTGCGGTTCCAATGTCATTTCAGTTTTCAAACTCTTTGTAAGTATTATTTTGATCTGTCTTGCCATTCTACGTCCAGTCTGCACCTTGGGTGCTGTCTTTTATTTCAGGTCTCAAATTCTTCTGAATAGGATCATATATACACACGAGTAGCTTGTGGGTCAGCCCAGGAGCTCACAGGTGACTTTATGTGGTTGTTTTCCTGAGCTCCTCCTGGGTCATCTCCTCAGTGCTTTATAGTTCCCTAAGCTTCCCCTTTTCAAGTCTCTGTCCAGAAAGCTGGTGCTTTAATTACTGTCTACTGAGTATTGTTGTTACTGTTTCTGCAACTAGAAACAAGTGGATAAAGGACACAGAGAGAGAAAAAGTAGCAGTAGGGTTTTCCCATCATTTTGGGACCATAGCTTTTCTGATTTGAGAGGAAAGTTCTGCTCCATCAGAATTTTGAGGTCTGTGTGTTTCCACTACTGCTGCTGCCATAGAAATGTTCAGGGACAGAGTCTGAAAAGAGAAGAGTAAAAGACAAACACAACAGGGCATTTTCCCTCTATCTCTGGACACTAGAACATCCCTTTTTTCTCTCTGAGACAGAACTACAGGCTTCTCTGGAAGCTCGACTTCTAATGTTTAGCTATTCGAGATTAGTTCTGGGGCTGCCAGAAAAGAAAAAAAATGGCAAACTCATAGTCATTTAGGTGGTAGTTCAAATTCTGGTCTTTTTCCTTAATCAACTTGCTATTTGCTTTTGAATCCCGCAATATCAGGCCCTTGTATTCTGTTCAGGCTTTATAGCTGCATTCTTTTAGAGACAGTGAACTGAAACTCCAACATTTTATGCTAATATATATTTTTTTAAGATTTTTTTTTTTGATGTAGACCATTTTTTAAGTCTTTATTGAATTTGCTACAATATTGCTTCTCTTTTATGTTTTGGTTGTTTGGCCTTGAGGCATGTGGGATCTCAGCTCCCTGACCAGGGATCAAACCCTCATCTCCTGCATTGGAAGGCAAAGTCTTAACCACTGGATCACCAGGGAAGTCCCTATGCTAATATATTAACAAATAATACAGAACGGTTATGGTTTTATTGCCATTGTTTGAAATTTGGTTATGTTATCTCATGCTTCTTGATGTTTTAACGAAGAGCTATATGTTGTTTGTTCAAAGCCGGGTCTCCTTGGAGAGTGTTCAAAACTTCATGGCAGCACTGGCCTGAGGGAGACCTGCTACTGTTGTCCTGAGTATCAGAGAAAACACCCCTGGGAGTAACTTTTCCATCAGGAGAAAAAAAGATATTCTCTCAAATAAAAAAATCTTCACCATCATTATTATTAGTTATATCGTATTTATTTACTTTCCTTCAAAATTTTTCCTTTTGTATTTTTTTGTTGATGGCCTCATTCAGTAAAAATGAAGCTTGAGTTAGATTTCAACAACTATCTCACCCACCTAGTACCCTCAACTCTAACTCTTAGCAAACTTGCACAGCCATGGGTCTCCTGTTCTCTCTTTCATGAATGTTGGTATTTTACCAAGTGTCTTCCTTGGACATCTTACATTTTAACATAAGCACCATTTCTAGGCGGTTAATACTCTAGGGCTTTAGTTATTGCTTACATGCTGAGTCTCTTAAATATATTATTCTAGCCCTAACTTTCCTCAGTAATCCAGATTATTTCCTCTGGACAAACTTTCCTGCTTATCCTAAATTTCCCTTCAAATAAACATGCTTCAAAAAGAAATGAACTATTCATTGCTCATTCTGATTAAAACAAATATTCTGTCTTTTATTTTCTAGCTCTTAAGCCACGGTCCATCGATATTTGGAACAATTTAATTTCCTCTCTCAATATTTTTTTTCACTTACTATTTTTAAAAACCACTTTTTTGAGGTATAATTGACATAAAAATATCTGTACATATTTAATATATACAACTTGATGAGTTTGGAGATAATTATACACTGGAGAAACCATCACCACAATCTATGCCATAAACATATTCACCACCTCCAAATGTTTTCTCATGACCTCTTTGTTATTATTATTTTTTGTGATAAGAACATTAAACATAAGATCTATACTCTTAGAAAATTTTAAAGTATACAATACCGTATTGTTAACTACAAACTCTATGCAATAAAATACATGTCTATGACTTATCAAGCAAGGCTTACAATGTTTGAGTTATTTAAGACAAATTTCCACTTTTTAAAATTAGGAACAAAGTATCTAGAAAGAACAGGAAGAATCATCGAGACAAATAATCATTTCTTCAGAAAAATCTTACTCAAAAGAGACATAACTCACATCTTTTAAATTCCAAATATGATGACCAGTTTAATTCTAAGAAGAAAGTAAAATCATAATTAAAAAGAGTTTGTGAAGTATGCTACTACTTTTCTTAAGCATTAATGTCAAATCTTTGTGGCTTTCAAATGTCTGTGCCACCTTTTTTTTTTTTTTTTACTATTTTTTTAAATTTAGAGGGTATATGCTTCACATGAAAACCTCTTACTGTGCATTTCTGTTCAGCATAAATATAAAGCATTTTAAAACTCAGCAAGAGATATCCATGTGTTAGTGCTTAAAGTTAAAAGCATGCTGGGATAAAATAAAACCATCTTATGCGGAAGAAGAAGCTCTGTTCCTGTGACTTGACGTCACAGGTCCGTGTGAACCAGGCTGCAGAGGGCTCACGGTGCAGGAGTCCCAGAGCGTTCTCACTGGGCTTGTGTTTTTTTCTTTTTAAATAAATATTCACACAATCTTCTGTTTACCTCCATCTAGGGAAAGCATGTAATAGAAACATTTACACATTTCTTTCCCTTTAAGTGAGTGCTTTCCTGCACTGAGTTTGTGATGCTCAGAATGCTTGTGAGTTTGAAGCAATGAGTGTTACTCTCATGTTATCAGTAATCATATGTTGCTCACAGATAGCAAAAAGCACATCTACTTGTAATTAGTGGAAAGGAGTCACAAGACAAGTCATCTTTCTCCAAGCGTGCTGATCTTTCTCCTTTATCAACTTGCATAGTAAATCATTGGATATGTGATCAATAATAACGCTTCACATTGGAGAATGTTGTAAGTAACCTACTAATTTAACAATGAAATAAAAATATAAACCCTTACAATGGTAATTTAGAAAACATATTTTATGTGAAATCAGTTTTGGTAGGCCAAAATTGTGGACTGCATTTAAAAGATGTCAGGTAAATCACCTGAAAGCTACCATCACTCAAGGTACTTGTGGGGAAGTGATAGACGGTAGGTCTTTAAGATGAAAATGAGATACAAGTAAAAGAACACTATATTTAACATATGAAACCAATTCTGAAGTCTCCATAGCAACTACTAAAATGTTAAGCATAAATTATGTGATTAAAGTGATCAAAGATAGCTTTCTTTAAGCCTAAGAAATTTCAAACCAGATGATGAGTCTGGTTCCTTTTCAGAAAGCCCTACTAAGTACCCCTCTGAAAGATAAATAGAACAGCTTTTATCTATGAGGTACAATTCTGGTTAATAACCTTAGAAATAAATGTATTACTTTAATAGGAGCAGAATCTAGGACTATTCTCTCTATTAAAGAAGATGGGCTTGTATGGGTTTCGGCATCCATGGCACATGACAGCCCTGTGCTAAAGGAAATTAGGGGCAAAGCCCTTTATAATACCATACCATTTCAATGATGATAAACACAGTAAACACAGCTCAATTAGTTTTAATTTTTATATTACTTTGTGTGATATTAGTGTGTTTGCGTGTGTGTGTTTGTGTTAAATACATTTGCCTTGAGCAATTACATTGGTTTCAGTGTTAACTACATTCTAAATAATAAAATCACAGGCTCCTTGTGGATTTCTGGAACACTGTTTTGTGTGTTTTGTACAACATCTTTGCCTTGATCTATTACATATATAACTAAAAAACTGTGAAACATTTAATACACAGTTCCACGCAATTCTCTTTAGCCATGTGTAAAATCACCATAACTATTTCAGGTGTCCTTTTTGTACTTCTGTAGTTTGGCTAAATTTTATTGAGCTCTGTGACATCTAGATGGATCAGAGAAGTTGACTAGGGCAGTCTATAAAAATGTATCAAAGTAAATAATATTGATGTCAAAGAATATTTCATTTGGGTCTAATAATCAGCTATAAAAAATGAGGCAGACAAATTAGAAAGAAAAGGCTTCATGTGCATGCATATTCCATATGTGCCAATAGTATGATAGAATGCCAAAAGCAAATCAACAAACAGCCCCAGAGGAAACAATTTGAACCGAGACAGAGTGAGACAGACGTGATGCCTTGTGAAAAAAATGAAAGAATCTTATTTGTGTCTTGCTGGTAAGAATTTCCTTTCATGGTAATAGAGGTGTTTCAACCTTGGGAGGAAGATTAATTATTGATTTATTTTTGTTTATCTGTTTTACTTTCACACCCATACTAAATTACCGTATTATTATTAATATTTATATTATTTCCAATAAACTAGCTTAATTAGCCTTCGGAATTTTAGGCAAGAGCATTTATTTGTAATCTCCAGGAATAAGTACCTCCTCTGAGTTCTGTTCTTCCAGCATCCCTTTGGGTGTTGTTTTTATCCATTATTTGTTGTCTCACTGTTGTCTGTAGTTCTCTTTTTCAGAATTTCCGTCTTCTATCTTATTGTCGTAACAGCTTTGATCCTTCTTTCTTCTTCATCTTTGGAAGGTGTCTTTAGTTTGTCTTCCAAATTTCAGAAGTGCTGATTTTACTTTTATTTTATGCCCATTATTGATTTTTAACTTCCTTTCACTCCTTCAACCTTGCAGTCTATCCATGCTTTCATTTTTATTGTACTCTCTCAACTCTGCTTGTGTTCCCTGGCCCTCCTTTATAAAGACTTGGAGTATTTCTGGTGACTGTATCCCTTCCGTCCTGCTGTGGGAAGCACATGGGTGTCAGCATCTGTTTTCATCTACATGAAGGTTTCATATACCCTGAGTATTGAGATTTTCCAGCCAGCGGCTTGCAATCCTAACAGGCTCTTCTGAACCCCTGTCTTACTGATGTGGATGCTTATCTGAAAATCTCTCTCTAAACTTTGATGTGCCCTGTTGTCCTCCTCCTTTTATATCCAGCACTACTGCCAATTTGTATCTTTTAATGAGTATTGGGAAGTTTTTTATTGTGTTGGCCAAAAAGTGACTGGTTTTTAAGTAAAAATAAAAGACACATTTTTCATTTTGACCAAGAACTTTATTGAACAACGTATTCACTGTTTTGTTCCACTACTTTCTGCCATTGTTCAGGCAACTTCATAATTCCATCTTCCCAAAACTTTTTATCTTTTTGAGCAAAGAACTGTTCCAGGTGCCTTTTACAGTCTTCCAGGGAATTGAAATTTTTTCCATTAAGAGAATTTCATAAAGACCACAGTAAATGGGAATCCAAAGGTGCAATGTCTGGTGAATTACAGTGGATGAATCAGAACTTCCCAGCCAAACTGTAACAGTCTTGCCTGGTCATCAAAGAAACATGAGGTCTTGCGTTATCTTGATGGAAGATTATGCGTTTTCTGTTGATTAATTCCGGATGCTTTTCTTCGAGTGTTGCTTTCCGTTGGTCTAATTGGGAGCAGTACTTGCTGGAGTTAATTGCTTGGTTTTCCAGAAGGAGCTCATAATAGAGGACTCCCTTCCAATCCCACCATCTACACAGTATCACCTTCTTTGTATGATGACCGGCCTTTGGTGTGGTTGGTGGTGGTTCATTTTGCGTGCCTTACAAACTTCCATTCCACATTATTGTGCAGTGTCCCCTTTTCATAGCCCATCACAATTTGTTTTAAAAATGGAACGTTTTCATTACGTTTAAGTAGAGAATTGCACGTGGAAATATGGTCAAGAATATTTTTTTCACTTAACTTATGTGGAGCTCAAACATCAAAGTGATTCACATAACCAAGCTGGTCCAAATGATTTTCAACACTTGATTTGGATATTTTGAGTATATCGGCTATCTCCTGCGTGGTATAACATTGATTGTTCTCAAGTAATATCTTGATTTGAGTGCTATCAACTTCAACTGGTCTATGCCACTGTGGAGCATCGTCCAGCAAGAAATCTCCAGCACAAAACTTTGCAAACCACTTTTGTCATGTTTGATCAGTCACAGCACCTTCTTCATTCACTGCACAAATTTTTTTTTACATTTCAGTTGTGCTTTTACCTTTCTTGAAATAATAAAGCATAATATACCAAAAATGTTGCTTTTTTCTTCCATCTTCAATATTAAAATGGCTACACAAAAATTCACCAATTTTGATGTTTTTTTTTTAAATGCATGCTGATATGACAGCTGTCATAATGTAATCTAACAAAATTGTTTCAAATGAAGTTAAAGACAACTAAGGGCTACTAGGTCCATCTTAAGGAAAACACCAAACAAACTTTTTGGCCAACCCAATATTTGTATGTATCTGACCGTTAACCTGAAAGTCTGTAACAGTTTCTGAAGCTTTTTCTTCTTTTTTGGTGTGCAATGGTCAACATTAAAAACTATAAAAATAAAAAAGAGTACATTTAATTGAGTCCTCGCCATTTTTCAGACTTCCTCTAAAGAGCTTTATATGAATTCACTTGTAACGGCCCTTTAAATTACGTACAGTCATTACTCAGATTTAAGGTATGAGAAGACGGAGTCAGGGAGAGGTCAGACAACTCATTCAAAGCATGTTGTTGCGGTGGCAGGACCAAGGTACCAGCCCAGGAAGTGTGGCTCTAAATTCCAGGCAACGAACACTCTGCCAGGCTGATTATTCCATTTTTGGTGTATAAGCATCATAAATTTCTGCTATCTAAACTTCAAATGTGGCCCTGTGTTCTGGTCTCCTACTTGTTCTTTCCTGTTTAAACCCCTTTCTATAATAATCCACTCCAGATTCTAACTCTATTTAAGGCCCACTCGTCACTAGTTATTGATATGCTCTCTATCCCTATAAAATTAGGGTTACAGTCAAGCCAATTTCTCTATTACTATTGCCCACATGACCTTCATCTCATCCCCCAAATGTTTCAGAAAATGTCCCAAAAAGTCCCAGAAAGTTCTGTACCTGAGCATGACACTACAGCTCATTTAACACAATTTAAGTGGACAATTCTGCAAGTCTAAAACCATCCAGGAAACATGGACATGACAATGGCACCCACCTGTAATGACCTGTAACCTGCTTCTAACCCACGTGTACAAACCCCCAACTACCTATGTCATATTTTTTGAAGCTCTAGCTCAGAAAATAAGAAAGAGAAAGAACATATACCTAAAAAAAGCAATTATATTTAACTAGTAGTTGGTATGAAAACATTTGCTTGTACATATTGCATATAAGACATGCTAAAGCCTTGTTCAGAGAAAAAGGCATCATGGTAAATGATTTTGCAAAAAAGAAAAATCTATATTTTATAAATGAGCAATATACTCATTGGAGGAAATTTGCAATATAAATTGTGAACTTATGTCATGAGCTTTGGAAGGTTGTCTGGAAATTGATAGATATAAGGAACATTAATTAGGCCAAAACATGTCAACATTTAACAAAGGTGATACTCATGGTTTGTTAGGTGAGGGGAGTGGCTTTCATATTTTAAGATAAAAAATAAATTTTAAAATATAAAGATAATGCAAAATAAAGAGAAGTCACTCGAATAATATAGGTGCACTGTTTTCCAGAAAAGTACCAGGCCACTTTGCCTCTCATTTGGAGGGAGATTGGTAGGTCCACAGCTGCATATACTAGCATAAGTATGCAAGCCCAGATATCGTGTTCCTACTAACCTCTTAGCATTTGATTATTCATCTCAAAGGGCTGGGCCCACTCTACATTTTAAAACCAACCACATTAAAAATAGCGAGTTTCAGATCATGTGGTTTTGGTTTTTTATTCTGTTGATATGGGATATTAAATTAATTGATTTTGGATTTTAAGACAAACTTGCATTCATGGGATAAGTCTCACATGACCATGATCTACAATCCTTTTTATATATTATAGAGTTTTTTGGTTAGAATTTGTCAAGGGTTTTTGTATCTGTACTCATAAGAAATATCGGTAGGTAGGGTTTTTTTCTTGTGATATCTTTGTTTGATTTTAGTATCAGGGTAATATTGATTTCATAGAATGAATTGGGAGTTCCCTTTTCTTCCATTTATTGGAATTGTTTGTGAAGAATTGGTATTTATTCCCCTTAAAATGTGGGGTAGGATTTACTAGTGAAGCCATTTGGGCTTGGGCTTTTCTATTATTTTCTTGTCTTTATTTTTTGACATTAAATGTAGTAATTTTTTTAGTTTATACATTAGCTATCCATATTTGCTATTGTTTATAAACTGTTCTGATAACATAAAATATATAAATCATCAGAAAATATCAGTATTCTACTTTTACAATTACAGTGGTAACATATGATAACTGTAGAAACACTTTTCTTTATAGTTTTTTGGTTGCTAATCTAATTACTTTTTTTGTTCTAGGCTGTTCACATTTTCTATTTATTATTGAGTTAGTTTTGTAATTTGTACCTTTCTAGGAATTTGCTCATTTCATCTAAGTCATATAACAGATTAGCAATTATTCATAGTATTCCTTTGTAATCATTTTTATTTCTGTAAGGTCAGAAGTTATGTTCTCACTTCCATTTCCACTGCTAGTACATTGTCTTTTTCTCTCTCTCCTTTTTCTTTATCTCTGTTTCTCTGGCAATTTGAATCTTTAATCGGACTAAGGAGTTGTCAGTTTGTTGATCTTTTCAAAGAACCAGCTTTTCATTTTGTTGAATTTCTCTAATATTTTTCTGTTTTCTATTTTATTACTTCCCACTCTAATCTTTTCTATTTTCTCCTTCAGGTTGCTATATGTTTAGTTTACTTGTCTTTTTCCAGAGTCTTAAGGTACAAGGTTGGTTAGGTTACTACTTAAAATCTTGCTTCTTTTTCACTGTAGGATTTTTTGCAGCTATACATATCCCTCTAAGTACTGCTTTAGCTATTTCCATCCCAGAGGTTCTGGTGCATTGTATCTTCATTTTCACGCATTTTAATATTTCTAATTTCCCTGTGATTTCTTCTTTAATACATTGGTTATTTAGAACTGTGCTCTTTATCTTCCACTTTTTTTGTGAGTTTCCCAAATTTCTTTCCATTAATGATTGCTAATTTTATTTGTGATCAGAGAACATATTTGTATTGTTACAATTCTTTTAAATTTATTTATTTGTTTGTTTCATGCCCTAGAAATAGTCTGTCATGAAAATTTTTTTTAACATCTTTATAGGAGTATAATTGCTTTACAATGGTGTGTTAGTTTCTGCTTTATAACAAAGTGAATCAGCTATGCATATACATATATACCCATATCTCCTCCCTATTACATTTCCCTCCCATCCTCCCTATCCCACACCTCTAGGTGGTCACAAAGCACCAAGCTGATCTCCCTGTGCTATGTGGCTGCTTCCCACTAGCTATCTATTTTACATTTGGTAGTGTATATATGTCCATGCCACTCTCTCACTTCATCCCAGCTTACCCTTCCCCCTCCCACTGTCCTAAAGTCCATTCTCTATGTCTGTGCCTGCCTTTATTCCTGTCCTGTCCCTAGGTTCTTCGGAACCATTTTTTTTTTTTTTTTTTTAGATTCCATACATAAGTAAGTCAGAAAGAGAAAAACAAATATCATGAACGTTTGATGAGACAATATATTCTGCAGTTGTTGGGTAGAGTGTTCAGTAGACAGGTCAAGTCTACTTGGTTTATAGTGTAACCTTGTTGAAGTTCTGCTCAGTTGTATATCCGTTATTGGGAGTGAAAATGAGGTATCAAAATCTCCAACTATTATTGTTGAATTGTCAATTTCTCCTTCATTTTTGTTTTATTGTCTATCATGTCCTGATATTTTAAGATACTCCAACTTTCTTATGATTGCTGTTTGCATAATATATTTTTTCCATCCTTTTACTTTCAATCTCTTTACAGCTGTGAAACAAGAAGGAATCTCTGTAAAGAACATATATTTGGATCATTTGTTTGTTAGTTTTTGTATCAAATCTGACAGACTCTGCCTTTTATTTGGGTTAATTCATTCACATTTAATTTTTGTATTGATATAATTGGTAATTGGACATATATATACCATTTTACTTTTTGTTTTCTATATGTCTCATGCCTTTTTTGTTTCTCTATTCTTTATTTACCGCATGAGTTTGCATTAACTGAATATTTTCTAGTGTAACATTTGAATTTATTTAGTAATATTTCCCACTATATACAGACTTTTTAGTTATTTCCTTAGTAGTTCCTTTAGGATTTACCACATACAACTTAATGTATACAAATCTTCTTCAAATTTATACTGTCTTATTTCCAGTGAAATGTAGACATTATTCTTATATAACTCTACTCACCTTTTCTCCTTTTTGTCACTGTCATATATGTTACTTATCCAAACATACCTATTATAATTATTACTTTATATAATTATATGTCTTTTAAAGAAGCTGAGAAAAGAAGAGAGAACACTTATGTATTTATAGTTTTGGTATATTATTCTTATTTAACCTTTCTGGTTCTCCTCACTTGTTTCTGTGGATTCCAGTTACCATCTGGAGTACTTTGCCCAAACAGCTTTGTTCCCACTCAACTCCTTTATGCTGTTCTTGGCAAATATGTTATGTTCTAAATGTTATAGGCTAAAAAATAAAATTATATTCATGTTGTTTTATATAATTGCTTCTAAAATCACTTAAGGAAAGAACAGAGAAGAAATATGCATTTCTGCTCTCTTGTATAATTCCATAATTAACTTTACTGCTCTTCTTTGTTTTTTATGTGGATTCATATTGCTGTCAAGAGTCTTTTACTTTGATCCTGAAGAACTCCACTTAGTACATCTTGTAAGGTGTGTCTGCTCACTAGAAGTGTCTCAATTTGTGCTTATCTGGGAGCAGCCTTACTTTGATTTTATATTTAAAAGATAGCTCTGATGGTTCTGGGATTCTGAGTTGGCATTTTTTTGTTCTTTAAAAATTTGAATATATTACCCCACTGCCTTTTGATCTTTGTTGTTTCTGATGATGAGTACAGTTGTTAATCTTACTGGGGCTCCTTTGTAAGTGATGAGTCATTTTTCTTTTATGTCTTTCAAGATTTTCTCTTTGTTGTTGGCTTTTAGCATTTATATATGATGTGTCTGTAGTGCCTCTCTTTGAATTTATCTCACTTCAAGTCTATTGAACTGGTATATGTAGTTTCATGTTTTTCACCAAATTTGGAAAGTTTTTAAGCCCTTATATCTTCTAATATTTTTCTGCCACTTTCTCTCTCTCCTCTCTTCTTACAGGCACATTATGCATATGGTGGTGCACTCAAGGCATCCTATTTTCTTTGAGGTTCTGTTCATTAATTTTTTTTCTTCATTCTTTAGATTGCCTAACCTCTAAGTTCACTAATTCTTTCTTCTGCCAATTCAAATATGCTACTGAACCTCTCTAGTGAATTTTTCATTTAATAATTATAATTTTCAATCCAGAATTTCTATTTGTTTCTTGTTTATACTTTTTGTCTCTTTACTGATGCTCATACTTTATGAAACACAGTCCTCATTATAACTTTATTCACTTTCTTAAGCATGGTTTTCTTTAGTTCTTTGAATATATCTGAAACTGAGCAGGACCCTGTGGAGAACTCTTGGGTACAAAAACATTTCCATGTCCCCCATTTGTTGTTTGTAGAGAAAAGGTTTCAGCCTCCTAGACCTTCCCTGAGTTCCAAAGGGCAGATTCAAGCAGTTACTAATCAGGGAAGTGAGGGAATGCAGAAACAAAAGAAAAATAGTCAAGAAACAATAGTGCAGCAATAAATCAGAGTCTTAGTTCCCCCTCAAGGGATATACATAACAATATCTCTGAGTTCTTCTATAAGAACTAAGGCCCTCACCCAGGAGGAGGATGGTAACTCCAGGCTGAACACAAGATTCCTGAAGCTCCACCCTGTTACCTCACCACCATCCAATCAGAAGAAAGTTACACACCCTGCAGGCCTCACACCAAATTTTGCCTTTAAAAACTCTTCCCTGAAAACCACTGGGGAATTTGGGTCTTTTGAGCATAAACTGCCCATTCTTCTTGCTTGGTTTTGTGATAAACCTTCCTCTGCTCCAAACTCCAATAATTCAGTTTATTTGGCCTCACTGTGCATTGGGCACATGCACTTGGGTTGGACAACATATCTCTAATGGCTATTTTGAAGTATTTTGCTGGTAAACCTGCCATCTGGTTGCTCTCACAGGCAGTTTCTGTAGCCTGCTTTTTCACCTGTGGATAGGTCAGGCTTTTCTATTTCTTTGTATGTCCCATAAGTTTTTGTTGGAAACTGGACATTTTAGGTAATACGTTATAGCAACTCTGGATACTACCCCCCTTCAGGGCTTGTTATTATTATTATTTTTTGTTTATATGTTTAGCAAGTAGCTGAATTATTTTGTTGATGTCTATTCTTCCCCCCTGACCCCACTGTGTGAATCTTCTGATGCTTTTACTCATGGGTACAGCTTCGGCCATGGACACAGTCAACCTGGGATGCAGTTTCGGCAGCCTCTCTTTAACTGTCTTTTTCCCTGAACACTCTTCATTAATTACTGTTTGATTGCTTTATTGTTCTGAACAATGTCCTGTGACATAAATTGTTCCTCAGACTGATCCAATTAAAATAGATTTCCTTACAGGGATGGATTTTTCCATCAGTGTTTGAAATTTGTTAAGATCCCAGAGGGTTATTAGTTGTCTGTTTCCAAGGTCTCTTCTGGTAAACTTGTGGCCTATGGTTTAGTTTACCTCTCTAACGAATCTACCAGTCTCCTCTTAATTTCTCCTCATCATAGCCTCCATTGATCTTGAGTGTGTCCTTAAGCTTGAATTTCCTCACATTTTGTTGCAAATGAGGTTAATTCCTTTGGCAAGAACTTTGGATCTTTCTACTTTATAGCTTGTTTCTCCCCCTGTACAAAATATAAGCCCAGCTGAGGCTGGGGGTGGGGACAGTTGGTGTTTCTATGTGACACCCCTGCTTGGGAATCTCTGTGATTGGAGGAGCAGGCAGGGAAGTAGCCTCAGATCTTCCTGGCTTGCCTCCCAACATGCAACCCCTACCTTATGAGCTGGGATATGAATAATCATGTCCCCAGTACCCTCAGGGAAGAGCACTCTAATAGTATCCCCATCATATGAGTCAGGGCTATGGAGAAGAAGGATGTTTCATCTCACTCATCCCCAGCCTCTCACCCAGAGCTTAAATGCTGCAACAGGTACCTGGGAGCAGTAAGAGGATTCTGACATCCTGTCCCTGCTGGGAAGATACTGTAACCTTCCAACATGGCTTCTTTTGTGTTGTATCCATCCAGAGTGGAGTTTTATCACACTGAGCTGGGAGGAGAGAGAGAACAAATACCACAGAGTGCTTTTACTGATTTCTAGTATATTTTCTTGAAAAAAATTTCTTTTCTTCTTTTGCTGTATACCATTAGGATCATTTCCAGAGACTTTTTTCCTATAATTTTCAGCAGTTTCTCTGGGGACCAGGTCTTTGAAACTCCTCCTGTTGCCATGCTGGAAGTGAAACTCTTTAGAAATTTTTATATTTAATGAGTACCTTATATCTGTCCTCCTCCCCAAAATTCCCCTTCAAGATTAGTGAGGCATAAAATGTTGATCTGGGCTGGGGTAAGAGTTTGGAGACCTCACCCAAAAGGAGAGCTACAGGATAGGGGAAAGTTTCAAACAAGTGAGAGTGAGGCTGAAGCAAGATAGAATGCACACCAAGGAGAATCCAGAAGGAAAGGACCTAATACAGGGAACTAAATAATCCAAGAACTTTAGAAGGCTGATCCTGGAAAGATGCCCTGAGATGACATTGAACATTAGGAAAAAGCATCTTAGTTATACAGTGGTAAGTCATGTGCAGCGAGGGCCCTGACAATTCACAAGGATTTTCTCAACTAATTTTTTTGACTCAAATGATAAATGTAATTCACATATGATCTTTCATTTTTTGTATGCTCCCATATTTTCCTTGATTGGATAATAGTTCCATTTGATGGGGAGAGGAGATGTATATTTATGATTTTCTTTTTTAAAAAACATAACTTAGGTATTTCTCCTACCATCATATTATATTTTCAGAGAACTATATGTGCGGACTGTAAAATATCTACAGGTTTCCTGAAGGCCATTGACTTTATTACTTCAAATTTTATCTATGTCATATTACATTCTGAGAAGTAAGAATTACCTGGATGTTTTTCTCTTTCTCAAGTGTTGAACTTATTTTTGGAATGCCATATAAAAATTGTCATCAGAATTATTTATGACATTGAATGAATGTTTATTCTTCTTTTTGATGAATTAAATAAATAATCTAAAACAAAGAAAAAATACTCGCACATACATATGTATTTATAAGTGCATGAATATGTATGTGTATGTGTGTGTCTGTATGTGTGTGTGTGTTTGTATAAACAGCACAGATTTCCAACATTAGAAATACCCTTGTTAAGTAATTTATTATACTTATGTAAGCTGGAATATTTCAGAATATATACAAATAAAACTTTCAAAGAAATTTAATACCATGAAAATTCTTATATTATTATAGCTAAGCAAAACAAAGCACAATAAAAACAAACCAGATATAACTTCATATGTAATATGATAAAATGGTGTAACCTCCCCCCACCATCACTAAGAAAAAGAAGAAAGAAAAAAAAAACTATGCAAAATAAAATTTTGGAAAGCAGTATGTCAAAATATTTTAAAAAATTTTCTTTTAGTGGTAAGAATATGGATAATACATTTTTATTTAATTTTTAGAGCTTTTACATGTTTTATAGTAAACTTGAATTAAGTGTGTAGTGAAAAGCATAATGAGGTAAACATAATATTGGCACTCTGGTAAGGTCACTGTTACATGTAGATGACCACACACTTGCTTCTCCTAATCGCTCCCCTTGCTTTTCCCGTAGTGATCAAAATTTCGTTTTCGTAGGCAGTTATTTGCACAGGGCAAAAAAGGTTGTCTCCACTTCATGTCACAGTGAAGTGTTTTGATAATCTAAGTCTGGATGATTGAAGTGCCCGATTAGAACCACCTGGTCCAACTTTGAAACTTCTCTAATTAATTTCACATTTATAATTCATTTGAGTAGCTAATTTGGATTTCAAAACAAATTTATGTTAAATAAGAGTTTACTGTCACTGCACCGCTTTGATGCACATGTAAGTATTTTCTACTCCTAAGCTCTAAATGATATTAATAAATTATTCCATTTACTCAATAATGACATAACATGAGGGGATTTTCTTAAGATTGTGTAAATTTCATAAATTTAATTACATTTAGTCATTATTTATAGAATTATAATTTATTAAATCTAATAGTGCTCAGTATACATGTTCAGTTAGGTAAATAAGAATAGGGTGTAACAAACATGTGATAAAGAATACATGCCAAAAATTTAATTTTAATAGTTTATAAACACATGGGGCAGTGAAATGACAAATGGGTAAGTACAGGAAACATGCACCAAATACTAGTGACCTCAAGGTAACTGAGCTTTGAAGTTTGTGTAACAACTTCTGCTTCGCCGTCTTCATCAATAAGACCTGTGGTTTATTTCTGTTTCTACTGCCACAGAGACCGACCTAAACCATCTTTACTTCCCATGTGAACTACTGAACAGCCACTTAAGTGGTTTTTCTACTTCTACTGTTTCCCGTAGTGCAATTCCCTCCGCACCCCGGAACTGAGTTATATACACTGAGCTGTCAGGGAATCCCCTTTGCCCTTAGAATGGCCTGTAGGCACCGGACCTGGGCTCTGCCCCGCCCTGACCTCATCCCCTACACTCTCCCTCTTTCATGCTCTTCTCAACTACTCCGTTCTTCTTTCTGTTTCCTGCTCCTTCTGTCCAGTCTTCCCACAAAACATTGAGTCCTTCTTATTATCTATGACTCAGAGACCTTCCTGAGCACTCCAGCTAATAAAGACCCATGACCTTACTCTTTTTACTCTCTACCACACCACACCAGTTCATCTCCTCATAGCGGTTGTCGCTACTAAACTTACTGTACTTGTTTTGTGTTTAACTGCACATTGGCTGCCTGTCCTCACCAGGATGTAGCCCCCATGGAGGCAGGGAGGCTCCCATTCTTGTTCCTTCTGCATCCACAGTAACTTACACATTGCTGGACACATTCTTGACCCTCATTAAGAATTGACTGTGCTCTTTAGCTGATCACTTGTCTGGAAACATTGTGGAATATACTGGTTGTCCTGGAAAACAGGTAAGAATCACACTCTTACCTTTTGAAAGATTTGAAAGAGCTGACAGTAAAGATGACTTCTGGATTATAGCCAAGAAGTGCCAGTATGGTTCCCTGTGGTCACCGGAGAAAACAATCAACTCATTCTAATTTGATTGATTAATGTCAATGCATCCTGAAATTTAAGTAAAACGATTTTTATTCTTTAAAAAAAAAAAAAAAGAATTGACTGTGAACAGATAAGCTTATTTCAAGTCCAAAACCTGCCTTATTCCTGAAGTCTTTACTGAAAAATTATTCAACCTTTCAAATGTTCATAGTGAATGAAACCCTTTTAATTCCTGCCTGTGGTGGTGAGAACAGGACTGGGAAGACCAGAAGTGTCAGAAGTGCAGATCTGGGTCCTTCTAGGACCATTAGTGATAGCTAAGTGTCCAAGACCTTATGTTGTGGAAGTAGCTTTAGCCTCCTTGAAACAAACAAAAGTGCAACCACACTTGTGCACTGGCTAGTTTACTGTAGTATTCCTGTTATGATGCACAGTGGTTCACAACCTTTGATGTGCAATCTGAAGAAATAGACTGTGCTGCTCTCTCGGGTGTGCTCTGGGTATTCATCAGGTTTGGGGTGGAATCAGGGTCTCTGTACATTGACTATGTTGCACAGATACTTTGATGAGTACAAGAGATTGAGAACCACCTCCCTGAGAAATCATAGCTTCTTTGCAAGGGGGGTGACGGTAAGCACAAATTCTCTGCCCCACCGGCCATTGTCAGAGACGATTTTGGTTGAATTCAAACATAGGGTGGGCGTTTGGACCAGATGACCTTCACTGACACCTCCAACTCTGAGGTCTTGTGAATATATAAACAAAAGTCTCGAAAGATATGATTTCCAAACCCCTTTAAATATAATTTCAATGATAGTGCGGTTAGGCATTAAAAATCCCAGAAGCTACTTTAGAAGACTTTTCTTTCCCAAAAACCAAAATTTCAATTGTGAGGAATGAGGGGTCCAGAAGATTTGAACACTTTGCATACCTAAGACTCTACAGCCATTAAACCACCCTGCTACAGCACTTCTTCAACTTCTTCTCACTAATAATTTTCCAAGTCTATGACAGATTCCTGGATCTGGAAACATTATATTTATTTACCAGTTTGTGAAGCAGCCCTGTGAAATGAAACTATGAATCTGGTTAATGCACTAAATTGTAAAATATTTTAACTTTACTATTGGTAGAAAGTTTATGTTATTTGGGATTAGAAAAATCATAGAGTTATCCGTGAGATTTGTTGCTGGAAAAGTATCACATCACTCTTTCCTGAGCTTAATCCTGGCCTCCAGAGTTTCCCTGCAGGTAAAATGTACGGTTGCTGTTTGATTTGGGCTGCGGCTGCTAGGTCTGTTTTCCATTTATTTTCACTGATTGTGCCTTGGAAACCTATAGATCCTTCTCAGTTGCATGTCTCTCTGCTCTCCTGTCACTTTAAAGTTCCAATCTATATACATATATTCTGCTTTCTCACATTCTGATAACTAAACATTTTTAGTACACTGCCTAGTGACTAGAAAAGGCAAGTTTTAAGATATTCTTTTTCTGAAATAAAGGTATCTCTGTTCCCTGGGTGGCATTGAGCGTGATAGCAAACTTTCTTTTTATCTCTGAGGGACACATCACTTTTCAATACTGTTCAAGAGAGTGGGGGAAGAAAAATAATAAACTTTATTTTTTACTTGAGTTACTTTCTAAAATTCTTCAAACTTCAACACAACGACTTGCATTTTTATCTAAGGAATTCAAGCATTCAGCTACACTCTTGGTAAACACTTTGAATTACATGGGAACTACAATTCGCAAACTTTCTTTTTCATAAGCACTATACCTTGACATGCTATACATTGTATTTTTATTTTATTAACTACATTTCCTTTCCAGTTCATACTTACATGCATTTTTTAAAGCTAAAGCTCAATTAGCAATTGTTAATTTCATCCATTCAATAACTATTTCTTAAACACAACCACGTCCAGACACTGTGCTGGGGGTGACACAGCGAGACAGCACGCCTCCCCTCCCAGAGCATCATGACAGTGAGAACTACAGACAAATGAATAGACAATTAAGAGGTGGCAATGCACTCCTTAAGGAACATCGAACCCTGGCATGGTTAGGTAGCACTGTTCTAACACTTCAAAGGAAATACATCTAGAATGACATTTGAAGTGGATGGTAGTGAGTGAGTGGGACAGAGTGGGTGTGAACCTTGGAGGGTGGGCTGGCTGAAGAAGGAGAGATGGGTGTTTCCAGGCAGAGAAAGCTGTGTTCTGAAGTCCCGGAAATGAGAGTAAATGTGTTTCTTTCAAGATGCTTGGCTACCATGCAGGTGAGGGGGGTTCAGGGCTGCTTGGGAAGTAAGTTAGAGAAAGGGGAGGTACAGAAGGAAGTTCCTTAAAACCAGGAGGAGAGTTTTTGACTTGATCCTGAGGGGAGTGAGAGCTCAGAGCTAGTCCCAGAGGAGGCACCGCTGCCTGGAAGTGAAGGACAGACCTCAGGGAGCCTCGCAGCCAGAGCTCCTGATGGGATCCCCCACAGGAATCCAGGTGAGTGACAGCAGCCCAGACCTGGGCGGAGTCAGGACATATTTAGGAGGGAAACCCTGATCACTTGTAATGGTCTGTTAGGGGTAGAGGGTGAAGGGGGAAGAAAGGGAGGGAAGGATGAGGCCCAGGGTGCTTGGACAGCAGCTTGGTGACTGCAGAGTTGGCTCCAGGCAAAGGCTACCTGTGATCTTCCAGGTCTGACCACCGGCAATTTACAAGGCTGGCTCAGCAGGCCTCTTAGGGAAGCTGCCCTCCCCATACCAGACTTGGTCACTGCTGACGCATTTCTGGAAGGAGTTGCAGGCAAGGACTCACACCTCCCACCTCCACCCTCTGCCAGGATCCTATACATATCTTCATTCATATGCACACCTGCATTCCTCAGGAGACTCTTGGTTGAGGAATTGTCTCCTCTTGGACTCAGTACTTTTCCACCTCTCATGCTTCCCTCTGCCTTCCAAGCTCATGTTTCCATAAAGACAGAGGAAGCTTAGAATGGGGGCTGGAGAGGAAGTCAGTGACCCCAGTCTTCATGAACAAGGATAAGGAGGGAAGTCCAGGAGGAGGAAATGCTGCTGTGGTTCAGGGAGCTCTGAATGGAGCTCAAATAGGGTAGTAGTAATAGGAATGCAGATCCTAGGGCCTCCTTCCTGGTCATGAGCTACACAGAGAGGAAAACAAGTTCATATTTAGGTAACAGTACAGTGATGAGGTTTCCACTTATATCCAATACTTTCTATGTACATCCAGCATCCTTTTAAAGGAAAACAAGCAAGTGTGGTTTGGTTGCTTTGGTTGTGTTGATTGTGTCCTCTTCTCTTTCAGCCTTTTCAAATATGCATTCATTTATCTATCAGAATTTAATTATTTTGGGAGGGTTCTTTTTTTTTTTTCCCTAAATATTAATATAGAGCTTTTTTAAAGTTTAGCTTTGTTCTAGTTATCATAACAAAATGCTATGGTCTGAATATTTGTGTCCCTCCCAAATTCATATGTTGAACTCGTAACCCCCAAGGTGATTTTATTGGGAGGTGGTGGCTTTGGAGGTGATTAGGTGTTGAGGGAAGAGCTTTCATGAATGGAATTAGTGCCCTATAAGAGAAACCCTGAGAGCTGGCCCCTTCTGCCTTTGAGGACAGTGAGATGTAGGCAGTCAGTGACTTGAAATAGGGCCTTCACCCAACCATGCTGAAAACCTGATCTTGAACCTCCAGCCTCCAGAACAGTTAGAAATAAATTTATACTGTTTATAAGTCACCCAAATGCCTTTAGACTTCAGATCCACATGACAAGCTCTCCTGGGACTCCAGCTGCACCACTGGCTCTGCTTTGCTCTGCAAGCTGCCAGGGCCCACACTACAGATATAGCACTTGCCATCTTCCATAACCATGTAAGCAAATTCCTTATAATAAAACTCTGTCTATATGTGTATACACATCCTACTGCTTTGCCTCTCTGGAGAGCCCTGACTGATACAGATTTTGGTACCAAGAGTAGTTCTGGAGCAAAAGAATCATAAGGGTGAATTTTCTGTATAGGTTTTGAAGTTCCAGCAATTGGCTCTCAAAATTGATTAGATTTAAAGACACAAATGACTCTATTTCCAACAGTAAAGAGAAGGCTGATTGCCCATGATATCATCTGACAATAGAGATACACAAATTATCACCAATGGATACTCCTGATCAAACACTAATAGGAGGCAAGGATCTGTGTGACGATGTATATGATGTTTTCAAACAATTTTGTCAAATTAATGAGTATAATAAGATTCGCTGGGGAGAAGGCAGCTGGTGGTGGGGGGGGGAAGCTTCAGAGCCATGGTGGAGAGCGCAGCAACAGAAGTGCAGAGTACAAAGCGGAAAGATTCCCACACAGAGGATGGGTGCCGACCAGCACTCACCAGCCCTAGAGGCTTGTCTGCTCACCCGCCGGGGCGGGCGGGGGCTGGAAGCTGAGGCTCTGGCTTCAGAGGTCAGATCCCAGGGAGAGGACTGGGGTTGGCTGCGTGAACACAGCCTGAAGGGGGCTAGTGCACCACAGCTAGCTGGGAGGGAGTCCGGGAAAAAGTCTGGACCTGCTTAAGAGGTAAGAGACCATTATTTTGGGGTGCGAGAGGAGAGGGGATTCAGAGCACTGCCTAAACGGGCTCCAGAGATGGGTGCAAGACACGGCTATCAGCACAGACACCAGAGACTGGCAAGAAATGCTAAGCCTGCTTCTGCCACCACCAAGAAGCCTGTGAGCAAGCACAGGTCACTATCCACACCTCCCCTCCCAGGAGCCTGTGCAGCCCGCCACTGCCAGGGTCCCGTGATCCAGGGACAACTTCCCCAGGAGAACGCACGGTGCGCCTCAGGCTGGTGCAATGTCACGCCGGCCTCTGCCACCGCAGGCTCGCCCCTCATCCGTACCCCTCCCTCCCCCGGGCCTGAGTGAGCCACAGCCCCCGAAGCAGCTGCGGGTTTAACCCCATCCTCTCTGAGCAAAGAACAGATGCCCTCAGGTGACCTATATGCAGAGGTGGGGCCAAATCCAAAGCTGAACCCCAGGAGCTTTGTGAACAAAGAAGAGAAAGGGAAATCTCTCCCAGCAGCCTCAGGAGCAGTGGATTACATCTCCACAATCAACTTGATGTACCTGCATCTCTGGAATACCTGAACAGACACTGAATCATCCCAAAATTGAGGCGGTGGACTTTGTGTGATTTTTTGTGTATAGCTTTGCTTTACCATTTGTCCTAGGGTTCTTCCTATCCGTTTTTATTTATTTTTTTAGTATAGTTTTTAGTGCTTGTTATCATTGGTGGATTTGTTTTTTGGTTTGGTTGATCTCTTCCTTCTTTTTTTTAAAAATACATTTTAATTTTTTTTAATTTTAATAATATTTGTATTTTTTGTTATAATAACTTTATTTTATTCTTTCTTTCTTTCTTTCTTTCTTTCTTTCTTTCTTTCTCCCTTTTCTTCTGAGCCATGTGACTGACAGGGTCTAGGTGTTCTGGCTGGGTGTCAGACCTGTGCATCTGAGGTGGGAGAGCCGAGTTCAGGACGTTCGTCCACCAGAGACTTCCCGCGTCCATGTAATATCAAATGGCAAAAGCTCTCCTAGAGATCTCCATCTCAATGCTAAGATCCAGCTCCACTCAACAACCAGCAAGCTGCAGTGCTGGACATGCTATGTCAAACAACTAGCAAGACAGGAACAAAACCCCACCCATTAGCAGAGAGACTGACTAAAATTATAATAAGGTACAGACAGCCCAAAACACATCACCGGACGTAGTCCTGCCCACCAGAAAGACAAGATCCAGCCTCCTCCACTAGAACACAGGCACCAGTCCTCTCCACCAGGAAGCCTACACAACTCAATGAACCAACCTTAGCCACTGAGGGCAGAAACCAAAAACAACGGGAACTACGAACCTGCAGCCTGAAAAAAGGAGACCCCCAAACACAGTAAGTTAAGCAAAATAAGAAGACAGAAATGCACAGCAGATAAAGGACAAAGGTAAAAACACACCAGACCAAACAAATGAAGGAGAAATAGGCAGTCTACCTGAAAAAGAATTCAGAGTAATGATAGTAAAGATGATCCAAATTCTTGGAAATAGAATGGAGAAAATATAAGAAAGGACCAAGGACCTAGAAGAACTGAAGAGCAAACAAACAATGATGAAATTTAAAATTTCATTTCAAATGAAATTAAAAATTATCTAGAAGGAATCAACAGCAGAATAACTGAGGCAGAAGAACGAATAAGTGACCTGAAAGATAAAACAGTGTAAATAATTACTGCAGAGCAGAATAAAGAAAATAGAATGAAAAGAATTGAGAACAGTCTGAGAGACCTCTGGGACAACATTAAACACATCAACATTCGAATGATAGGGGTCCCAGAAGAAGAAGAGAACAAGAAAGGGACTGAGAAAAATATTTGAAGAGATTATAGTTGAAAACTTCCCTAATATGGGAAAGGAAACAGTCTATCAAGTCCAGGAAGCACAGAGAGTCCCATACAGGATAAATCCAAGGAGATACATGCCAAGACACATATTAATCAAACTATCAAAAATTAAATACAATGAAAAAATATTAAAAGCAGCAAGGGAAAAACAACAAATAACATACAAAGGAATCCCCATAAGGTTAACAGCTGATCTTTCAGCAGAAACTCTGCAGGCCAGAAGGGAGTGGCAGGACACATTTAAAGTGACGAAAGGGAAAAACCTACAACAAAGATTACACTATCCAGCAAGGATCCCATTCAGATTTAATGGAGAAATTAAAACCTTTACAGACAAGCAAAAGCTAAGATAATTAAGCACTACCAAACCAGCTTTACAAGAAATGCTAAAGGAACTTTTCTAGGCACTGTTTGCAGATGACATGACACTATACATAGAGAATCCTAAAGATGCTACCAGAAAACTACTAGAACTAATCAATGAATTTGGTAAAGTAGCAGGATACAAAATTAATGCACAGAAATCTTTTGCATTCCTATACACTAATGATGAAAAATCTGAAAGTGAAGTTAAGAAAACACTCCCATTTACCATTGCAAGAAAAAGAATAAAATATCTAGGAATAAACCTACCTAAGGAGACAAAAGACCTTTATGCAGAAAAGTATAAGACACGGATGAAAGAAATTAAAGATGATACATAAAGATCGAGAGATATACCATGTTCTTGGATTGGAAGAATCAACATGTGAAAATCACTATACTACCCAAAGCAATCTACAGATTCAATGCAATCCCTATCAAACTACCAATGGCATTTTTCACAGAACTAGAACAAAGTATTTCACAATTTGTATGGAAACACAAAAGACCGCGAATAGCTAAAGCAATCTTGAGAAACAAAAATGGAGCTGGAGGAATCAGGCTCCCTGACTTCAGACTGTACTACAAAGCTACAGTAATCAAGACAGTATGGTACTGGCACAAAAACAGAAATATAGATCAATGGAACAGGATAGAAAGCCCAAAGATAAACCCACGAACATATGGTCATCTCATCTTTGATAAAGGAGGCAAGAATATACAATGGAGAAAAGACAGCCTCTTCAATAAGTGGCGCTGGGAAAACTGGACAGCTGCATGTAAAACAATGAAATTAGAACACCCCTTAACACCATACACAAAAATAAACTCAAAATGATTAAAGACCTAAATATAAGGCCAGATGCTAGAAAACTCTTCAAGGAAAACATAGGCAGAACACTCCATGACATAAACTACAGCAAGATCCTTTTTGATCCACAACCTGGGGAAGTGGAAATAAAAACAAAAATAAACAAATGGAACCTAATGAGACTTCAAAGCTTTTGCAGAGCAAAGGAAACTATAAACAAGATGAAAAGACAACCCTCAGAATGGGAGAAATATTTGCAAATGAAGCAACTGACAAAGGATTAATCTCCAAAATTTACATGCAGCTCATGCAGCTCAGTATCAAAAAAAAAAAAAAAACACAACCCAATCCAAAAATGGGCAGAAGTTCTAAATAGACATTTCTCCAAAGAAGAGATACTGACTGCCAACAAACACATGAAAAGTTGCTCAACATCACTAATCATTAGAGAAATGTAAAGCAAAACTACAATGAGGTATCACCTCATACCATTCAGAATGACCATCATGAAAAAATTTACAAACAATAAATGCTGGAGTGGGTGTGGAGAAAAGGGAACCCTCTTACACTGTTGGTGGGAATGTAAATTGATACAGCCACTATGGAGAACAGTATGGAGGTTCCTTAAGAAACTAAAAATAGAATTATCATATGACCCAGCAATCCCACTACTGGGCATATACCCTGAGAAAACCATAATTCAAAACTAGTTATGTACCACAATGTTCATTGCAGCAATAGGCAGGACATGGAAGCAACCTATTTGCCCATCGACAGATGAATGGATAAAGATGATGTGGCACATATATGCAATGGAATATTACTCAGCTGTAAAAAGTAATGAAATTGAGTTATTTGTAGTGAGGTGGATGGACCTAGAGTCTGTCATACAGAATGAAGTAAGTCAGAAAGAGAAAAACATATACTATATGCTGATACATATATATGGAATCTAAAAAAAAAAAAAAAAAAATGATTCTGAAGAACCTAGGGGCAGGACCAGAATAAAGACACAGTTATAGAGAATGGACTTGAGGACATGCGGAAGGGGAAGGGTAAGCTGGGACGAAGTGAGAGAGTGACATTGACATATATACACTACCAAATGTAAAATAGATAGCTAGTGGGAAGCAGCCGCATAGCACAGGGAGATCAGTTTGGTGCTTTGTGACCACTTAGATGGGTGGGATACGGAATGTGGGAGGGAGACGCAGGAGGGAGGAGATATGGGAATATATGTGTACCTATAGCTGATTCACTTTGTTATAAATCAGAAACTAACACATTACTGTAAAGCAATTACACTCCAATAAAAATGTTAAAAAAAAGTTTGTTCCAATTTACATTCAATTTACCCTAGCATTAAATACGAGTTAATTTGCTCTACATCCTAAAAAGAAAAAAAAAAAAGAGAGATTGGCTAGTTGTACCTTGTGACATTGGAGAAAGGAGGGAAAGAAAAGGATGATCTCAGTGGTTCAAATTCCCATCTCAAGCACTGCACAGATGATCCGAAATCTTTCATGTCTGCCCTGAAAGAGACCTTTGTCTTCTGTAGCCTTAGAGCTGAGACTGTTGACAACCAAACCCAGCATCTCATCCTGAGTGAAGGATTTACAAGGCATATTGAATTCCTACCCTGTCAGAATGTCTACTGTTAAAGTTACAGCATTGATTGTGAAGGAATGGGATACTGAAGTTGGTATGGAGGCGCCAGGGGAGACCCTGAGGAAGTGGGCGCTAAGGCCTGATGGCTCTCCTTTGCCAATAGAAGCAGAGTCTCCATGCTTGTCTGAGGAAATTCACCCTCCACTGCTAGAGGAAACTATAATGGAAGCTACAGTGTGGCAATTGCCTTGCAAGATAATGTTGCTTCTTCTCAGAATCCATGCCCACCACTTCTCTTTGTTTCTAGACTTATATTTTCACTAAATTTTCAGCAGGACTCTAAAAGTGAGGAGGAACTACTTAATTTACTACTCTGTGATTGCTGTTCTCTGTGGTCCAGATCTCACAGTGGGAACTTTGCACACTGAATTGGGAACCCTAGATGCAGTGGGAGTGATTGGATCCCAGGGGCCAAGTGGTGGTGGTGGTCCTTGACCACCAAAGACAAGGTGGGCATGGTTACTGCCATGGAGAGTGGAGTCAAGCAGCAATCAGGATAGTTTGACTCCCACAGACCTAGGGAGTTAGCTAATTGATCATAGTGTTCCTAGAAGTGAAATATATGGGAAGCCTACTAAATTCTTACTTCATCGGTGTAAGCAGAAAAGTTCTAGGTCGAGTGAGCAAAAGCCTCACCTGCCAAAGAGTTACAGCCTCTCAATCATTTCCCAAACTTGAACCAGTTTACAGACCCAGAACCTTTTAATGATGAGAGAATGGGTCTCCTCAAGGAAGGACCCTCATCTGCTGCCAAAAGTTTATACTGTTGGTCATTCTCCCAGCCTTTCCCAAAGGGACCTATGGCCTTTTACCAGGGTAACTGTGAATTGAGAAAAAGGAAGTAATAAGAACTTTGGAGGACTACTGGACACCAGCTCTGAGCTGACACTCATTTCAGAAAACCCAAGATGTCACTGTGGTCTACCAGTCAAAGCAGGGACTTATGGATGTCAGGTAATCAATGTAGTTTTGGTGTAGGGCTATCGTACAGTGGGCCCACTGGCTCCCCATACTCATTCTGTGGTTATTTCTCTAGTTACAGATGAATAATTTGAATAGAAATACTCAGCAGCTGGTAGAAATCTCACATTGCTTCCCTGACATGTACAGCAAAGGTTGTTTCTGTGGGAAAGGTCTAGTTGAAACCACTAGAACTGTTTCTACCTAGGAAAATGGTAAACTAAAAGCAATACTGCATTCCCTGCGGGACTGCAGAGGTTAGTTCCACTCTCAAGGACCAGAAAGATGCATGGGTGGTGATTTCTACCACACCTGCATTCAACTCTTTTTGGTTTATGCAGAGGACAAATCGATCTTGGAGAATGACAATCGATTATCATAAGCTTAATTGAGTGGTAACTACAATTGCATCCTTGATACCAGGTATGGTTCTTTTGCTTGAGCAAATTAGCACATCCTCTGGTACCTGGATCTCAGCTATTGATCTGGGAAATGGTTTTTTCTCCATCCGTGCTAATGAAGACCATCAGAAGCCATTTGCCTTCAGTGGCAAGGTCAGCAACACATCCTCACTGTTCTACCTCAGAGGTACATTAACGCTCTAGCCCTGTGTTATAATTTAGTTCATAGGGATCTTGATCAACTTTCCCTTTTATGAGACATCACACTGGTGCATTACACTGATGTCATTATGCAGATTGGATGTGGGGAGCAAGAAGTAGCAACTACTCCAGACTTACTGGAAAGATATTTGCATGTCAGAGGATGTAAAGTAAATCTGAATAAAATTCAGGGTGCTTTTACCTCAGTAAAATTTCTAGGGGTCCAGTGATATGAGGATGTCAGCATAGCATGTTAGTTTGGATTTTGGATTTTGGAGGCAACACATTCCTCATTTTTTTGTGTTATTCCATTTGCTGAGTGACCTGGAAAGCTGCTAGTTGAGTGGGGCTCAGAACAACAGAACATCAGGCTCTGCAACAGGCCCTGATCACTGTGAAAGTTGCTCTGCTACTTGTGCCATGTGATCCAGCAGATCCAATGGTGCTCGAAGTGTCACCTAGAGAGAAGGACATGCTTGAATCCTTTGGCAGCCCCTACAGAAATTCCCCTACATACGAACAATTTCCGTTCCAAGAGCACGTTCATAAGTCCAATTTGGTCGTAAGTTCAACAAAGTTAGCCTAGGTACCCAACTAACACAATTCACTATATAGTACTGTAAAGTAATAGGTTTATAATACTTTTCACACAAATAATACATTAAAACAAGCAAACACAAAAGATAAGAAAACATTTTTAATCTTATAGTACAGTGCCTTGAAAAGTACAGTAGTACCAGCTACCACTGCTGCTTTTACACTTGCTTCCAGAGGTCCTGGACTTGAAATAAAGGTACTATACTACTATACTCTATACAGTACTGTACAGTAAAGTACACAAAAGCACAACCACTTGTAGAGGATGCACACACGTGACAATGTACACCAGACACTTGAAGTAACTTAGGTGATTGGACATGTAAACATGTTCACATCTCTGGAAGTTCGCAACTTGAAGGTTTGTATGTAGGGGACTTACAGTACAGGTAAATCACAGTGAAGGTCCTTAGAATTTTGAAGCAAAGTGTTGCATCCTCTGGAGAGAATTGACCTTTTGAGACACAGATCTTGACCTACTACTGGGCTTTAGTAAACACTGACGCTCACTCACGGGCCACTGCATTACCATGTGACCTGAGCTGCCCATCATGAACTGGGTGTTATCTGACCCACCAAGCCGTAATATTGGGTGCCCACAGCAGCCATCCATCACCAAATGGAAGTGGTGTATAAGTGAGATCAGACACGAGCAGACTCTGAAAACACAGGTAAGGCACATGCGCAAGTGGCCCAAATGCACATGGTCACCACTGCCTGCTACACTGCCTTCTCTCCCATTCTGCATCTCTGGCCCCGTGGGGAATTCCTGATGATCAGCTGGCAGAGGAACAGAAGACTGGGACCTAGTTCACAGATGGACAGCTGCAGCACTAAGTCCCTCTCTGGGACATCCCTGAAGGACAGTGGTGAAGGGAATTCCTCTCAGTGGGCAGAATATCAAGGACTGCACCTGGCTATTTATTTTGCTTGGAAGGACAGATTACCAGATATGTGATTATATACAGTTTCAAGGGTGGTGGGCAATGGTTTGGCTGAAGAGTCAGAAATTTAGAAGGAATGTGATTGGAAGATTGGTGACATGAAAATTTGGGAAAGAGGTATATGAACAGACCTCTCTGAACGGGGAAAATGTGAAGACATTTGTGTCCCATGTCGATGCTCCCCAGAGGGTGGTCTCAGCAAGGGAGGATTTTAGTAACGAGTGGATAGGATAACCTATTACCAATCAGCCTCTTTCCCCGGCCACCCCTGTCATTACCCAAGGACATGAACCAAGTGGCCATGGTGGCAGGGATGGAAGTTAGATGGGCTCAGCAACACGGACTTCTACTCACCCAGGCTGATCTGGTTATGGCCACTGGTGAACAGCCAATCAGCCGGCAGTCGAGACCAAGACTGAGTCTCCAATATGGCACTATGAGATAATAGATAATATATTAATATACGTTAGTCTCTACCCCTGGTTCCTGGCACAGAGCTCCTAAACCCCTTTTAAATTCCTAAGTGATAAGAGTACTGGGAGCATCTTGTGTTCTAATGAGGTGATTCTGAGTGTGTTCCTGGATGGCTTCTGGATGGGGGCTGGTCACCAGAAAGATTAAGCCATAATTAGAAGCTTAGAATTTTCAGGCTCCCCTCCATCACATACACACTTCTCTAGAGAGGGGAGAGAGGCTGGAAAGGGAGTTAACAATTGATCATGCCCACGTGAGGGAGCCTCCATCAAAACCCTAATAATACGGAGTTCAGAGACCTTCCATGTTGTAAACACATTCACTCCAGAAGGATGATAGATGCCAGCTCCACAGGGACAGAAGCCCCCGGTGCTCGAAGACCCTCTCATATCTCACCCTATGTATCTCTTCATCTAGTTGTTCAACTGTATCCTTTATCATAGCCTTTAATAAACTAGTAAATGTAAGTATTTACCAGAGTTCTGTGAGCCACTCTAGCAAATAATTGAATCCATGGAGAAGGAGGTCATGGGAACCTCCAGTTTGTAGCCAAGTTGGACAGAGTTGTAGATCCTGGGAACCTACTACTTGTGACTGGCATCTGAAGTTGGGCTTGTGGGACTTGAGCCCTTAACCTGTGGGGTCTGATACTTTCTCCAGGTACATAGTATCAGAACTGAGTCCAATTCTAAGACACCCAGATGGTGTCATAGAGAGAATGGCTTGGTGTGGGGGAAAAGAATCCCACTCATTTGGTGACAAGAAGTCTCAGAATTGTTGTGAGTGTGGTATAGTGAGAGAATAAAGAGAAACACAGTAGGGACACATTAGTTTTTTCCTTTTTTTTCCCCTAACACAGACACCATTCCTCAGGGTGATCAGCCAGCCACTTGGTGGCAGATTGATTACACTGGGCTACTCCTACCATGGAACAGCAACATTTTGTTTTTACTCGAATAGACACTTACTCTGGATACAAATTTGCTTTTTCTGCACAAAATGCTTCTTCCAAGACTACCCTCCAGGCAGTACATCCAGACACTCACAGAATGCCTTATTCACCATCATGACATTCCATACAGCATTTATTCTGATTAAGGAACTCACGACATAGCAAGGGGCTCCTTCTCATGGAATTCACTGGTCTTCCAATGTTCCCCACCATCCTGAAGCAGCTGGCTTGATAGAATAGTGGAATAAGCTCTTGGAGACTCAGTTACAGTGCTATCTAGATGACAATAACTTGCAGGGCTAGGACAGGTTCTCCAGGAGATTGTGCATGTTCTGAACCATTGTCCAATATGTATGGTGCTCTTTCTTCCATAGCCAGAATTCACTGGTCCAAGATCAAGGGGTGTAAGAGGGAGTGGTACCATTCATTATTACCTCTAATGACTTACTAGCAAAATTTTTGTTTCCTATTCCTGTCATATTACACTCTGATGGCCTAGATTTAATTCCAAAGGGAGGAATGTTTCCACCAGGAAACACAATGAGTCTATTGAGCTGAAAGTTAAGACGGCCATCTGGTCATTTTGAACATCTCATGTCTCCACATCAACAGGCAAAGGAGGAGTTACTGTGCTGGCTGGGATGGCTGATCCTGACTCCCAAGGGGAAACTGGGCTGCTACTCCAGCCCAGTGGAGGTCAAGAACAGTATGTCTGGAATACAGGAGATTTCTGTAGAGTATCTCTGTATCACCATGCCCTGTGATTAAAGTCAATGGAAATCTACAACGAACCAATCCAAGCAGGACTACTAATGGCCCAGACTCTACAGGAATTAAGTTAGGGTAACTCACCAGGCAAAAAACCCACAACTGGCTGAGGTGCTTGCTGTGGTAAAGGCAAAGGAAATTCAGAAGGGGTATTTGAGAAGGTAGTTATGAATACTAGCTACAATCATAAGACCAGTTACAAGGACAAAGACTGTAATTGTCATGAGTATTCTCTCCTTTATATACATATATATATATATATATATATATATACATACACATATTTATAGTCTTTGTTTCCTTCCCCTTCTTATCTTCTTTGTAACATAAGACATATTGACTCTGTATCATAATGTCACAGTATTTAAGTATATTATTAACTTACATCTTAGTATTTAGGTAATGAAGGTCAAGAAGACTAAATGAATCCTTTCCTGGGGAAAAGGTTATTGTGTTTTTGCTTATATGCTGAATAGTTGTGTCATGATCTTTTTATCATCTCCATTTGGAAATTAAGTATTGTTTAAGGAGATTCATAGAGATGCCAAGTTGAAAAGGGGTGGACTTGTGATTGTTCATTTTATTTGTCAATTTGGAGAGTGTTTTTGGAGGAGATTGACATTTAAATTGGTGAATTTTGAATAAATAGATTGCTCTCCATAATGTGTGTGTGCCTCATACAATCAGCTGAAGGTCTGAGTAGAATAAAAAAACAGCCCACCAAAGCAAGAGGGAACTCTGAAGAAGACAGCCTTCAGACTTCAGCCACCTCCTCGTCTTTCCTGGATCCCCAGCCTGCCTCCCACACCACTGGTTTTGAACTTGCCAGCCTTCATTATTGTGCAATCCACTTTCTTATAATAAGTCTCTTTCTCTATGTGTTTCTCTGGAAACATCAGACTACACACCACCCCACACCTATGCAATCAACATCTCTCAGAGTACCTCCCAAATAGGATGGTTTAAAAGCTCCCCTGCATGATTCTAATATGTGGATGAGTTGTAAAACTTCTGAATTTTAGCCCTCTCATTCAATTTGGTTACAACTGCAGAGAATAACACTTATTTTCAAACCAAAAGAAGAGGAAAAGTTCTCAGGTGCTTAACTCTGTTGTCCAACTCTAGTGATAATAACAGAAAAAGCCCAGATGGGTTAGATAAAAATAAAGAAGGTTTCTGCAAAAGGGAATACTGCATCTAGAAATAGCAAGGGTTGAAATCTGTGGTTGCAGACTTTTTATGTGTGTGTCTGTGTGTGTAAGAGCCCATATGTGTGCATGTGTGTGTGCTTGCATGTGTTCATATGATTATGATAAAAGCCACTTAAAAATTAGCTAAGAATAAGACTAGACATCATGATGTGAGATTTATCACATTTAAAACGTGTCAAAATAGTCTTTCAGTTTTATCCAGTAACAACACTTTTGCTCTTAGAGATTTAATATCAGGAAAGGGAAATCTATTTCTGATTAATTGAGTAAAGAGGGAAGATTAACTGTACAATATTGTCCTGAATATTAGACCCTAGACTCAATTAGTAAAGTGATGACTTAAATCAAGTAGGGTCCAATTCCCCCTAAGTTGTCTGTCTTGTGCCTTTGTCAGAACTGTAACATGACCGACATATTAAGACAATGTCTTGAAAATTTTGCATTTGTTTTACTTCAAGATGAAAAATATAGAAATAAGGACTTTTTTCCAATCAGCTGTCTAAAGAATATTTGAACAGTAAATAATAAATAATAAATGTTACATTTTCTTATTTTTAATTAACATTTCATAGAAGTTATTACTGGATGGTGTTGGAGATCAAATCAATCTCAATTGATTAAATCCTTGGCTCTTTATAAATTCTGGATGAAATTAAATAGTTACAGCTTTAACCCTATGTTGAAAACATAGGGTCTTTAAGTATTATAAACATTTGAAAGTCAGGGGCAAAATCTCCTTGAACCTTACGTTGTCCCACTGCACTGGAGAGGTAGCAGTTGTGTGCTTATACTAACCACTTAGCAGACAGTTCACATGCTTTACTGTTTATCACAATCACTTCAGGAAGTTAGCAAAAGACTCTGAAATAAAACAAAATCTGTGGCTTTCCACAGAATATTGATGTTGGGAGGATATCTTGAGAAAAACAGTAAAGTTTAAATGTAAATAGGATTTCAGGAAACTGTGGAATAGGAAATGTGGCTGCCTTTTATTCTGTAACTCAACTCCAGGTGCATGATATATTAGACATGCAATTTGAATCGAACACACAGTCTAATAGAACAAAAGCAATTGACTTTATCTGACTAATTGAGGCATTAATAATTATAATGCTCAGTCTTGTTGAAAATAAAAAAGACTCATTAAAGGAAGGGTGTGAACAGGAGTGCAACATTAATTTGGTTAATATCCCTAAACCCATATTGATTTTTAAATTGCCATTCTTGAATGTCCAAAGTTCAAGAATCAAGAAAAACTTGGCATAATGCTCAGTACCTACATTCTACAATTAATAAGCTCAAGTCTTTTAAATGAAGTAGCCTTTAGTGTATGAGTTGAACTACAGCAGTTGGAATTAATAAGTAGTGAGGCCTTTACGATCCCTGTAGGCAAAGGTCGTTGAGGGAATATGGAGGCTTGGCACCAAACTGAAGCAAAGCACACCAGTTAAAGTGTAGGGTAACTTGGAGCATATTAGAGGGTAAGGCATCTCTCCTAAAGACACCTCATCTTGATTTGGTGACTAGAATTCCACCAGGGAGCAACAGTCTTTATCTAAAACATTGCAAGTTGGTGACGCTCCCATCAGAAGTGATTCAAAGACATTGGACCTTTGCAAGAAGGATGGTTATGCTTTCTTGAACCTATTTTAGAAACTGCCTCAAATAATGGGAAATTTTATAAAAATTGCTTTCTTTTATTGACAGAGATATGTTTTATATATTTAGGTGTATTTCCTAACATTTTCTTTTCTTTTAACAAATTTTTTATCAGTGAAGCCGTAGAGTATATTCCAATTTGTAAAGTATGCTTTACCCAGGCAGATGCTCTAGAAATGAGTTTAATGGTATGTGATAATGCTTATCACAGGATGGCTTATGATGCTTTTAATTAAAAAAAGAAATTTTCTGTAACTCATTACTCAAGGATTCTGGAAATGTGAAAAAGTAAAACATAAGCTTCTGGGTAAGGAAAAAAAAAGGTCATTATGTTGCTTTATGGAGTTCACTTTCATGAAAAAAAAAAGTCTCTATTTGTTTACCAATTCCTCTGGCATACTAGTCAAACATACAAATGGTGTTTGGCAAGTGCTATGAACAGAATAGTACTAGTTTTTACTAAAGAAGTTGAAATCCATCTTAAGAACATCTACCTATACCAAGATGTTAAGAAGGTAGCCTAAGAAATAAATGTCTTATTATTGGCATGGAAACAGAAGAGCAACAAAGTACTTAGAATAAACCCTGGCACAGAGTAAATACTTAAAAACATTTGTCATCATTGTTATATATGCATTTCAAGTGGTTGTTTTGGCTTTCCTTGGACTGTTTTAGATAAGACCCTGGTGAGAAGCCAGGCATGGTCACAGGTTCTCTGGGTTTCTAACAGCCAAGTGTTGGGTTTTGATTTCTAGGCATGTCTAGACCAATGCCAAGTAACTAAATGAATTCAAGAGCTCGTTTGTTCAAGCTGTTATGGTCTGTATGGTAGGTAGCCATGTTCCATTTGATTATGTGTCTTGTTCATTGTTCAACATTCTCATTTCATAAAAGAAAACATAGATGGTTAGAGCCTTGACATGGATCTTGGCGATGATTTTTTAGATCTGACAACAAAAGAAAAAACTGCAAGTGAGTGGGATTACATTGAACTAAAACAAATGAACAAACAAAAAACCTTCTTTACAGTAAAGGAAATCATCAAATCATGAACAAAATGAAAAAGCAATATATGGAATGGAAGAAAATACTTGGAAATTTTATATCAGATAAGGGGCTAATATGCAAAATATATAAATACTCATACAAATTAATAGAAAAAACAATGGCAATGACAATCTGATTTTAAAAATAGGCAGAGGAATTGAATAGAAATTTTTCTGAAGAAGGACATATGGATAACCAACAGGTACATGGAAAAGTGCCAGGCATCACTAATCATCAGGGAAATGCAAATCAAAACCACTATGAGATATCACCTCACATCTGTTAAAATGCTATTGTAGAAAAGACAAGAAATAATAAGTACTGGTGAGGACTTGGTGAAAAGTGAACCCTTTTGCACCATTGGTGGGAATGTAAAACTGGTGCAGCCACTGTGAAAAACAAAATGGACATTCCTCAAAAAATTAAAAATAGAACTACCATATGATTGAGCAATTCCACTCCTGGGTATTTAACCAAAGGAAATTAACTCACTGTCTCAGAAAAATTTCTTCACCCCCATGCTCATTGCAGCATTACCTACAGTAGCCAAGATGTGGAAACAACCTAAGTACCTAAGTATTCATCAATGGATAAAATGATAAATAAAATGTGATATCTATCTATCTATCTATCATCTATCTATCTATTTATCCATCTATCTAATATATATCTGACTAAATGAATTCAAGAGCTAATTTGGTCTAGATTTTATTATCTCCATGGAATAATGGAATACTATGCAGACATAGAAGAAGATCCTGCCATTTACAGACGGCAAGAATGGACCTTGAGGGCATTATGCTAAGTAAAGTAAGTCAGACAGAGAAAAACAAATACTGTATGATCTCACTTGCATGTGGAATCTAAAACACACACACAAAAAAACCCACAAGCTTGAGCTTGTTGATACAGACAACAGATTCATGGCTGCCAGAGGCAGGGATTGGGGATTGGGAAAAATAAGTGAAAGTGGTCTGCAGGTACAAACTTCCAGTTATGAGATAAAAAGTCATGGGTAGTAATGTACACCTTGGTGACTATAGCTATCAATACTGTATTGTCTATTTAAGTTGCTAAGAAAGTAGATCTTAAAAGTTCTCATCACAAGAAAAAAATTGTAACCGTGTGTGGTGATACATGTTAACTAAACTTATTTCGTTAATCATTTTGCAACATATAAATATATCAAATCATTCTGTTGTACACCTTGAACATATTTAATACCATTGTATCTTGATTTAAAAAAAAAAATAAACAGGCAAGTGAGAAACACAAATGGGTAAATAGCTGTCATTGTCCAATAAAGAAAAACATGCTAACACATTGGAGAAAGAAACATTTTTTCCTACATGAAATTCAAAGAAAATGTGTATGACTCTTCATATAAAACATTGAAGATCATAAAAAGCAGTGGCCTCAAAAGCAATTTTCAAAAGATGTTTTCCATGCCTTTTATTTTCAATTGTATTTACAACTAAGATTTATTCCAGCAAAATGGAAAATAAGCAAAGGGAAATGGTACATGGGGTAAAAGTCCAGAGGAAACCAAGAGCCAGTTTCCAAGAGTCCTCTCCCAGGGAGTCACACAGAATGCATGCAATTCCTCCAGAAACAGACAATGTGTATGAAGTGCCATCTACCAGGGAAGTTCATTAAAGGCTCAGTGCCCAACATTTTTCCTGGAGACTGCTTATGTAATTTCCTCTGCTTAGCATGTAGCAAACTTCCAGACTCCGGAAGAAGAAAGGCAGTTTTCACTATAAACTATGTTGTGTACACAATGTATGCGCAGTGAGCTGTCTTATCATTTAGGGAAAGTTTTACATCAGTGTAGGAAAATGCAAACCACTCAAATTCATGGATTTTAACCCAGGACCCTACTGGCAATTAAGACTTTAAAAAAAAAATTTTATTGGGGTGTAGTTGATTTACAATGTTGTGTTAGTTTCAGGTGTACACCAAAGTGAATCAGTTATACATATACATATATCCACTCTTTTTTAGATTCTTTTCCCATATAGACCATTACAGAGTATGAAGTAGACTTCCCTGTGCTATACAGTAATTTCTTGTTAGTTATCTATTTTATATACAGTAGTATAAGGATAGCAGTCTCAAGCCTGTTATGTTAACACTTTTCTGCACAGATTCCATTAAAATAACATGCTAATGACAACTAATTTTTTTTTTTTTAAGTGTTAGGCTTTGGTCAATGAGAGAGGCGGTCTATTTCTGTTGGATGTGTGCAAATATGGAAAATGCTGATCACCCACAGAAAAATCTTTGCATCACCCCCTCAACAGTTAATGCTACTTTCCCATGATATTATAATTTCAAAAATTTTTCCCTTTGCTGTTTTTATAGTTATTTTATCAGCACTCTTAACAGATGCCATTTTATTTTATTTTATTTTTATTTTTTTAACATCTTTATTAGAGTATAATGCTTTACAATGGTGTGTTAGTTTCTGCTGTATAACAAAGTGAATCAGCTATACGTATACATACATCCACATATCCCCTCCCTCTTGCATCTCCCTCCCTCAGATGCTGTTTTAAACGTAAATTAGAGCTTTCCATTTTGAATACAAAGCCCCCTATTTTCTCACTTGTAAACATTTGAGGACTTTCACATTTTCAAAGTTTGAGAATTACGTTTCTGTTCAGTTACACTTTAAAAGTGTGATATATTTAGGTAAATTAACTCAAGGTAATTGATATATTAAACGTTCCCGTGTAATTAGTCTCTGAAACTTGGAAGTCCCATGACAGTCCGGCTAACAGCAAGTCAGATGCTGATGAAGCCTGCGGTAAAGATTATAATTTGGTGTCTCTATTCCTTCACTGCAAACCAGTTCATCTGTACCATTTTTCTAGGTTCCACATATATGCGTTAATATACAGTACTTGTTTTTCTCTTTCTGACTTACTTCACTCTGTATGACAGTCTCTAGATCCATCGAAATAGAGACACAGATGTAGAGAACAATGTATGGACAGCAAGGGGGGAAAGTGACGGGGGAGGTGGGTGGTGGTGGGATGAATTGGGAGATTAAGATTGACATGTATACACTAATATGTATAAAGTGGATAACTAATAAAGCACCTGCTGTATAAAAAAAATAAAATTCTAAAATTCAAAAAATATTTTTAAAAAAATGGAATCATACAATAAAAAAAAAAGAAGATTATAATTTGGTGCACCCAAAATGAGTGTTAATCAATTCTGTTGCAAAGTTAGAAGTTACAGACCATGATCATCTATTTAGAGACAAGAGTTCAAGGAGGTAAAATTGTTTAGAAACGATGCTCTCACCGCCTAGTTCCCTTGGCAGCTGTAAGTCGTCAGGGGTGAACTAACTGCTTCGGCTGCATCCTGATAATATGGATGGGGTGCCTCTGGGACCGATATCCAAGCAGATCTAGCCACTGCCTAGCAGAAAGCATCTGTGATTTCTTGTGCAAAACACCCCAGGTAAAAAAGAACACAGAAAAATTATTAAACCTCCCCCTTTAAAAAAAAAAAATGTTTATGAAACCCATACCCTCACAGAGCTTGTGGTCCAGCTAAGTGGATGTCAGAGACAATAAGTCATGAAGGCATGCAGGAGTCAGATAATGATACGGATATTTTATGGAGGAAAGTCGTCATTGACAATTAGTCTGGGAGTTACATTTGCCAAGGACGTTGGAGGTGGGACGTTGAGTCCACGGAGGATTAAGTTCCAGACTGACATTCTGAGCACTTCTCTCACTGCACCACAAGCCCCCTGGAATCTCCTTGTCACCCACCAGGGACTGCATCCTCATTGTGAGAGACCATGCTTTAAAAGACATGCCTACACAATGCTAATTTCTTGCTGGAGTTTTTATTACCCTTGCCTTAGAGTAGTTCCTAAAGTATCATAAAAGAGTATATTGATGCAAGAGTAGCTTTGTGGTCCCCAAAAAGGTTTCAGATGACTGATGTTTACTCTGGAATCTGACGGCAGATATATCTCTCTAGGGCATAAAGATGGGAAAGAGAAAATTATGTTTCTTCAATCCTCAAGATGCCTCCCTTAATTATGAAAATGCACTGCATAAAAGAATATTGAGTTAAGAGCAAGGCTTTAAAAATGTTATAAATCAGTAGCAATTCATTCCCATCAAAAGTTAGTTAGGAAAAAAGAATGTTTGTCCAGTATCCCTGCTCAGAGACCCTCACTTGGCTGAAGGTGATGCTTTATCCAAAGAAAATGTTCATATTCTGCTGTCTTTCAGATCAGCTGCTCCTTGATGGTAGAGGTCAAGACCATATTCTTTAGCCAATATCTTCTAGCCATTCTGAGCACAAAGCTTGATTGGCACTCACAAGGTTGCAACTCTATGAGCAGCATCATAGATCTTGCTAACTTCCGGCCATGAAGTTTGCCCTAGCATTGCAATCAACACATCAAACACACATACCCTGTTGGCGAAAAAAAAAAAAAAAAAAGTTTTCAGTACTTCCCTCTGTTCATATCTGTAACCCGTTATGTGCCATTAAAACCTGCAACAGACAGAATGTAGCACTATTCATACACTTCAGCAGATAAAGCTCCCATTACCAAACACCAGGGGAAACCCTACAGGTAGGTGAGCAGTTTCTTGTTTTTTTTTTTTTTAAAGAACAGGCACTAGAGAGCAGTGGGTTGGCAGTCAGTCTCAGAAGGCAGGCGCCTGGATGGAAAGCTGTGCTCCATCACTCATTAGTTTGGACAGGTTACATATCTGTTCTGTATATTTGTTTTTCTTCACTGAGAATCAGTGATAAAATGGTCCTCATCTCATATTGCTGTTGTGAGAATTAAATGAGTTAGTAATTTATACAATGTTAAAAACTCTGCTTGGCACAAAGTATGCACACAGTAAACATTAACTACTGTAGAACCTATTTCCCATGTGGTTGTAAAATCCCTGGAAGCAAGGAATTATTATATTCTATCCACTGCTTTTCACCAGGTCAGAGTACCTGTCTTATATTTGATATTCAGTAAGCACTGAATGAATGAACGAATGAATGAAAAGAACACTTGCTTAGTTTTAGTGTTGACAGAGGCTGACATTTTCACATGTGCAAAACTTTATTCTAAACAATTTTGGTGTTTGAATAGGCAGTGTTCATGAACTCTGCCTTCACAAACTTAAGAAGTTGAATGTCATTATCAATATAATCCTCTTTTCAGAACCCCACACTCATTAAATCTGCCTTTATGTTATTTTCCAAGCATGAATAAAAGAAGAATTCAGTAAAAGTTTGATATAGTAACATTTTAAAATGAATAACACATTATTCAAATTTATATGAAGCAATACATTTACCCCATTAATATTTTCCTTGAAAATTAGGAGAATACTCTACATTTTTATAGAAAAGTTAGAAAATAAAGCTGCTAGTAGGAATTGGGTTCTTCCACATGAAAAGTTTGTTTGCTGGGGAAAAAAACAAATAAGACTCTGCCAACAGCCTACCAGAATCTTAAAAACAGAAAGTGATCAAGAAATTATGTCAAAGAAAGAGGTACACAGTTGTCCCCAGGGATGGGAGGAGCAGCGTTCTCCCCTTTAGATGATGTATCATAATCTGAACAACCCCAGAGTTTTAGTGGTGTGCTCATTAAGGCACTCACTTTGATTTCATTGCAGCCACAAATATCAGGCAGTGGATGCTACAGAAACTCTGGAGTCTAAGATAGCAGGGACACCCCATTTCTAATCTTCATGGCCTGGTGAATTAAGGCAAAGAATAAATGCTCCCCCAAATAGCCAAGTTTTTCCTAAGACTTATACAATCTTAACTTTGAATGCATGACACATAATGACTATATGTTTCCTATTAAACTTAAAGGATTATTCTTTGCTAGGTGTTCGTAAGGGGGTCAGGATGGTATTCCTGCCATAATACTCACTGGTACTTGGGGATAAGGATGGGGGCCACATGTCAACACTGCTGATAGTGGTCACCTAGTGACCTTGGATAGTTGCCAGAAGCAGTTCCTTGACGTATGTGCTTTGTTACTCTTTTGTTATTTTTCTGGGCCAGGTATATTTCATCAGCTACCTGAGTATATCTCCTCTCTGTGCAAGCTGCGACATTGCTGACTGCTTTGTGGCTGATGCTTTGAGGCATTGTATTAAATGCCCTGCTGTCCTCCTACTGGTCACTGCTATAAACCACAGTCTGCTAACTCACGGTGTGTGTTTATCCCACGGAGGTATGGATTGCTTTCTGATCTGCTAACAGAGAAAATAATTGCACATACACCTAAATACAACGAGGACTATTTTACATGCTAAGAAGAGATCTCTGAAATTCATTTCTTATTTACAAGTGTCGATACATTTGCATTGGGCATGAAAGGAAAACATTCTCCTACAATTTAGAAAAAGGCATGATTATACAAGAGGCTCATTATTCCCAATTTTTAATCATTTGAACAATATGTTAGAACAAACAATCATTATTCGGGCTTTCTACATTTAACATAAAATCAAAGATTGGCAGTCGATTCTGGCTATATTGAAAATGTATTGGGTTGTTTGAAATAATCCTTACAGGCATCTTGAAATATTTTGTGAGATAATATGTTCAATAAGCAACTAGGTCAGCTACATTTTTCTTAAGACCCAAAGTTATAAATTTTGTGTGTCAGGAGTTCTTAGTCTCAGAACATTTGTTTTACAAAAAGAAGTGCTTTTATATGGTAAAGATTGGGTACGGTATTAAATATTTTAAAAGAATAGCATAATTCTATGACGTTGAGGTGCTTATATAGACAAAGGGCAGACAGGAGGGAAGGTAAGTTTGGGGTTGGTATCAGGATTGCTATAGCTAGTAATCAGTATCACATTACTGCCAATAACAGGCTCAATAAACTAACTTGGATGAATATGGCAAACTGTGGCTTTGTAATACTTTTTCAGGAAGCACTGCTGATACTGCAAATAAGGTCTTCAGAGTGTGACAAGATACATGATTTATGAGTTACCATTTGAAAATGGTTTGACTGGCAGATCTCGGTATTTCCAAGTGCTTCCAGGTACAATGTGAAGTTATGAACAAGAAATGGCTTAATGTCTTAACTGACGACCCTTCTAGTCAATTAACAGGCACATGAGGTAAAACTTGTTTGTGTGTTGCCACTTACAGTGTATTAGAAGCTATAAATACAAAGTAAAGGGGATTTTTAAAATGAGCCCATTAGAATGTATCATTCCCTTGAAGAGAATTGCACTGAGAAGCAAAAAATAAGAAACCGCAGCTGGTCCAAGGGTCCATGATGTCTGAACCTCCAGCCATGGCTCTGCTTCTCACCCGAGTTCAGCAGTGCTTTGGAGAAGGTGGTGCAGACTTGGCTGTTCTGTGCTCCCTACTCTAGCATTGAGGTTGTGCCCTGGGAATGCCCACCACGGATGAGGTCCTCCTGGGTTGATGAGGTGGCCTCCAGCACGTGTCTGGACAATGCACCGTCATGGCCAACTCCAGCTGTGTGCAGAAAGAGCTGGGCCTGAACGGGGAGAGTCATGCTGCCTGAAGGGGCAACCTTGTTCTCCTTGGTGCTCCTGCTGGTGAAGGGTTCTGAGCCGGGAGCTCTAACCTTCCTGGAATGATGCTACTGATTCCTCTGCTTGGCCCGACTGCAGTGACTTTGTACTGCTTCCTTAAAAAAAAAGAGTTTTTATTGATTCACCCAGGACCTGTCTATGCCACATTTGCTCATCAATCAACACAGTGCTGGCAGGAGATCTAATTATTCAAATATTGGTACTAAACTAATTCTCTAAGTTCCATTTCTGAAATGTTTGTGTTCTCTCCCCCCTTTTTACCCAACCAATCAATGGCAGATAGCGTGAATGCATGATTAAGACTTGGTTCTGCAACTTTACATTTGTACAAACATTCTTTAAAAGGCTGAATTATTTACAAGCAAATTTAGCACGGGATATAGAATGACAAAATATATTAGTTGAGTGATCTCATGGAAGGCATGGATTTATATTCTTTAGAGCCTCTGATTTTTCAGTCATTCTGGGTGTATGATAACAATAACTACCCCAATCTACTTCATGTTATAAAAAGATTTTTTTAAAAAGCGCATGATAGATACTTGTACTTCCTTTAATGCTGTGATTGAGGGTTTTTCTGGAACTGATAGAACTTTAGTATTAGATTAGTCAAAAATGTACCTACTGATGACAACATAGACTACCAAACAAGGATTCAGATCAGTCTATAAAACTATAAATCTAAGAAAGTGTAAACATACTAGTTTTGATGAAGTAAAATTCATATTTTATGGAAAAACATGAAAAATTTAAACATAAAAATTTTCTCTGCCAGATTGGACCTCCTCTATCCCCTTTAGTGTGGGTTGTGCATCTGCATTAACCAGACCTCCTTGGGAGATAACCTTCTTTCTTAGTCTCATCAAGGGTCACAACACCTTAGGAGATAGCCTTCCTCTTTAATCCCGTCAGGGGTCACGATGACCCAGGACTCACTTTCCACATGCAGATCTGGATTGTATAAACTGTCATTACGTCATTTGATGTATAACCCTTTGTCCAAAATGTATATAACTGTGCTTTGACCTCTAACAAGTGGAACAGTCCTCAGAGCTTTCTGAAGGACTGTCTCCTGGGATAGAATCCTCAGGTTGGCTCAGATAAAATTTTCTGTTTCTTTCTTAGATTGATATTGATTAGTTGTTTTCATGGACTGTTTTTATATTTATGTGCAGTGGTACAGATTAGAAATTTTGAAAAATATGGTCAAATTCTACTTTTATCATTTGTTCTGTACATTTTGAATGGTGCCTTAGTCCTTTCAGGCTGCTATAACAAAATACCATGTACTGCGTGGCTTATAAATAACAGAATTTTATTTCTTACAGTTCTGGATGTTGAGATGTCCAAGATCAAGGTACGAGAAGGTTTGGTGTCTGGAAAGGACCTACTTACTGCTTCACTGTGTCCTCACATGGCAGAAGGGGTGAGGGAACTCTCTGGGGTCTCTTATAAGGGCACTGATCCCATTCTTGAGGGCTTCACTCTTATGACCTAATCACCCCAAAGGTCCACCTCCAAATATCATCACATCGGGCATTAGGATTCAACATATGAACTTAAAGATGAGACAAATATTGGATCTATAGTTTTTTGAAGGAGATTCTTGGGCAGAGGACATGGCCAGGAAGTGAGGCTTGGGATCATCTCCCCAAGCCTACGTGGAATGGTACATTTTCTCAAAGACTGGGGAAATTTGAGAAATATTTGTGGCATGTAGCAAGGAATAAGAGATAATCACAGCTACTATATATTAAGAGATTATTAAAGGCCAGAGCATTTGTCATTTTAAATTTTCATAATAACCTTGTGAATAAGTCACCATGTTAGTGTCATGTCAATATAAATAAAAACTCAAAACTATTCCAGGTATATCCCTCACAATCTTACATCAACATCTAACAAATAAATGAGCTAGTGCATAAATATTGGCATACCTGGGTTTACTTATGCCACATCAGATCTGGGAGTAAAGCTCTCCTTTCTGTTCTAAACGCTCTTGTTGGCTGGAAAATTATATGTGAGTTTTATGTATTTATTTTAAATATGACTGTCTCTCTGTTTCTCTCTCTATATATACACACATGCACACATATACATCATTTTATGAACATACATAATCTCTTGCTCAATTTAATCTTTCCTAAGAAATGTATGATCTATTGGTATTATTATTTCAATCCATATAATACTAATTCATTTACCATAAATATATTGAGAATCTTCTCTTTACCAGGAGAGGTCAAGCTCCAGCTGAGGGCTGCACAAGCATTGCTTTCCAACTGCTTACCATGGGGTCTGTCCTGGAGGACACACAGGACACCTGAACGTCATGCCCTGAACAGGTGTGCCACTGAGATTGCAGAGGACACAGGGGCAGAGTTAATAGTGAAATTCAACTCTGATCATACAACACTGAATCTTCTTTTACATAATGCACTTATGTCACCAAAACAAGCACTTCAGAATAATACGGAGACAATAATGGCTAACACATTGGTAAGACTAAAATTTGAACAAATTCACCATGTTTTACCTTGTTCTAGCTCTGAACAACATTCTGACCCTCACATATATACCTCGCATTTCAAGCTGATTTGTTTTTTTAATTTGGTGACCACCCACTCCCGGTGACTTCTTTGAGTTTCGGGAACTCATCTTCTCTTACAGATCCTCTCCTTTTGGAGATATGAGTGACACCACCAGTGTCCTGGTATCTCTAGAGGTGAACCCTGAACTCTCAAGAAAACCCATTTCTTCTAATATTTGACAGTTATATTAAATGTTTGTCTCATGCTTTAAGTATAAGAAATTGAGCAGGATTATAAGGAGACATATCAGTATCAAAAAAGAAATATAAATGACTCCTAAGCATATGAAAAGTATTAGAAATCAAAGAAATGCAAGTTAACCATTGGGGGAACTCTGTTCTGATTCGTGTTGTGCTTTTCCCACTTAGAGCTCTGCATTTCCTGGTCCCTCTTCCTGAAACACCACCACTGCACCTTCCATGATCCCTTAAAGTCCATCAACCTTGAAATCTTATTTTAGGTGACATTTACACCTCGCCCACCTCAGGTGAGCTCCCTTGGTATATTTTATATGATTCTTTATATGTTTCCCTGTCTTCTCAAAATAGTAGTTAAATTCATAATAAGTATGATTATCTTTGTTGCTTTTATTCATTAGAATATATTTTTAGGCATTTTGTTAGCCATGGATCCAGATTCTTCTTTTTTCAAGACAGTTAAGTAATTGTTATCACATGATCTGGGTGATTTCTCCATAATTTGATGGATAATAATTGTCACATCATTCTGGTGTGGTCTGTCCATTCCCCACAGATCTGAAAAACCTTCTCAATCATATGTCAAGTTTTCATACAAGCAAGCATGAATCTATTTCAGAGTTTTTAATTTCGCTTCATGGTCTATTTGTATACCCCTGCAATTATACCAAGTTTTAAAAACATAATTTATAGTATGTTCAATATCAGGAAAAGTGAATTTCTCCATATTTACTTCTAGAAAAATGTCAGTCATTATTTCTTTGCCATTCCCTTCAACCCCTATAATCTCCTCTGCAGGAAATCTCCTAAGTGAGGTATTAAATTTTTGTATTCTACCTTCTTTGATTCATCTCCTTGTCTCTCTGTGCTATACTCTGCATACTTTATCTTGGTAAATCTACCTCCTGGTCCATTGATTTTCTCTTTAAATGTACATATTCTGCTGTCAAACAAGTTCATTTAGAATATCTTATTGATTTTCACATTTTCCATTTCTATGCATTTTGTTTGGTGATTTTCAATTCTTCCAGACATTTTTATCATCTCTTATTACTAATGGTTTTCATTTTCTCTTTTATTTCCAGAAACATATTAAGTATCTCTTTTCTATTCTGTACCTCACATAATTCCAGAATCTGTGGTCATTAAAAAAGCCGATTTTGTTGATTATGCTTTTACTACCTTCTTTGTAATTCTTTGATTTAAAATGTGAATTCATATTCTGGATCCTTTTTACGTTTTTTGGAATTTCTTCTGTCAGTCACATTTGAACTATTGTACATTAAATGACTTATTTTGTTTGTTTTGGGGGTTGTCTGTTTGCTTGTATGAGACCATGCAAGAATCATGATTCAGGCTCTAAACTCACATGAGAGATGACTTGCAGTATGACTTCGAATGGATTGTGTGTCCACACACACACACACACACACACAGACACACACACACACAGCCACTCCAAGATGGATACGTTCCCCTCATGCCTCTCTTTGTGGGATTACTATTACTATTATTATTTGTATTTCCATTTCAACCCTCACAGAGGGCCTGGCTCACTCCAAGATGGCAGCTTCATGTGGGATCCCAGATACCAGGTCCACTCATGTCCATTAAAACTAGAGTGACGGGCTTCCCTGGTGGCGCAGTGGTTGAGAATCTGCCTGCCAATGCAGGGGACGCGGGTTCGAGCCCTGGTCTGGGAAGATCCCACATGCCGCGGAGCAACTCGGCCCGTGAGCCACAATTACTGAGCCTGCGTGTCTGGAGCCTGTGCTCGGCAACGAGAGGCCGCGATAGTGAGAGGCCCGCGCACCGCGATGAAGAGTGGCCCCCGCACCGCTATGAAGAGTGGCCCCCGCTTGCCACAACTAGAGAAAGCCCTCGCACAGAAACGAAGACCCAGCACAGCCATACATACATACATACATACATACATAAAAAAGAATGTAAGCAGACAAGAATAGCATTAAAAATAAAATTAAAAAAAAAAAAACAAAAACAAAAAAAAAACTAGGGTGACCATAAATCATGGTTTACTTTTGTTGTTCCAGATTTCATCATGTTACCATTTGTTCTCGATTTTTATTTTTTTATTATTATTATTTGTTACATTCAGCTTCTGCCATGGTCTGGTTGATGGTGTGTGAGATAACACTGAGACCAGCAGAGTGGTCTTTTTGACACTATGTGAAGTCCAAAAAGTGAGCAGTGGTGACCCTTCTTCCTTCTCCGGCCCTTTCCGAACCCAGTGGAGCTAACATTTCTCTCTTAAGAAGAGTACACAGCGGACTTTCTGATAAAGCAAACTGAGCTCAGGCTCAAGCAGAGGGGAGACCTGGCACCTAACTTGGTACAGCTGTCCCCACCAGCCCCGTAGTAAATGGCCAGTTGTGACCTAACTTGTGCAATCTTCCAGATTCATTTTGCTGATTTTCATTTTAAGTTTTCTTGTGTATGTAAGAAGAAGAAAAAAAAGTCTGTTATCATGTAGCTTCCGTTATCAGAAAAACATTGCAAAGACTTAAATGATAACTTTTATATCAGTGTTATCAGTTGTTTCAAATAAAGAATCAATAAAGTCTACCTCATTTTTGATTTTTTCCAGGCAATTTATGGAATCAAAAGAAAGCTTTCGGATGTTTATTTTCTTAAAAGTGAAATAGTATCACAAATGGTATTGTCAAATCAGATGAAAAGTTCAATATTAAAAAAAAAAAAATTTTTCTGTGGCAAAAAAATCCAAATACAGATTTTGGTGATTCACAACATCATGGAAAAAACAGTGTTCTTATTATATTAAGAAACCTCTGGAGCAGAAATGCACTTGAATTGGTTGTTATAAAAATACAATTCATATTATGTTCCAACCAGCTACACTATTCTACTGATAAAAGATAAAACCGTAGATTTTATGTGGTTATTATAAATATTATATGCATACACATACACATGTATACACATGTTTATTGTAACTTAAATACCCAACTACCAAATAAATATAACAAAGATCTTAAATCAGATAAATAGATAGATAGTATAATATCTATTTCTATAAATGTATGTGTGTATGTCAGCATGTCAGAACACACTTTCTTTGCTGCCTATCAACATATCAATTAGAAAGATGTGACTTTTGAAGAATTATTTTTAAAGTCAACCTAAGTGTCTACAATTGTATTAAACGATACAATTGTAAATTGAATAAAAGAGCCTTCTAAAGTTTGGTTACATACCATATTATATTTGTTAAATATTACCATTTTCTGTTGGAAAAAGATAAACTATGTGGTGACAGAAGCCCCATATATTTTCAACTTTAGAAAAAAGGGAACATTGAAAAGAAACTCTGCAAAGAGAAAGACAACAATTAGCTTCAAAAAAAAAAAAAAAAAAAAAAAAAAAGCAGGGAGGAACTGAACAAAGTAACAATAAAACAGGTGATATACAAGAATTACTTTGGAATGCCTCAACCATCAGGAAGAATCTTCTGAAGAAATGTCAATCTTTAATTCAACAAATTGCATTCTGTAGCCAATTAGAATGAAGTTAAAAGGATCTATGATTTTGCAAAAATTGAGGAAACCTTCAAAAGCAAGAAAAATTGATCATGTATTTGATGAATTTTGTTGTGTAATAACGTTTATGAAGATAGAGTCTCTGAAAAAGACAAATTGAAAACATCCTAAATGCATTTGGGCTGAAATATTTACACATTTTGATACGAAAAGCATTTGAATTGCAAATCTTCTCAGTTTGGCAGATTTTTTTCCCTGAGCTCACCAGTTGTCTCAGCATCTGTAGAAAGAGCACTTTTTTCCCCTGTGTTCTATGGAGAAGAGTCGATGAAACTGTCAAAATCTTCAGATTTATTTACCATAAATTGTAACTCTGAAGAGGACTGCTGGTACTTTTCTGAAAACAGGTTAAAAATATTGGAATATATTTTAAACATTACAAGTGTTAGGAAAATATCTATGAGCTAGTGTTAGAGACACATTTAGCTAAGGAGCCGAACATCAGGTGTGTTCGCTGAACAAGTTGTGAAAGTTCAACTGTGCCACCAAAGACAAGCCAAACAATGGTGTAGGTGAAAAGTATAAAACGTGTTAAGTGTACACGCTCGATAGTAAATGTAGATACTCAGTAAGCATCAATCCATGAGACACGTCGACAGGTTTAGATAAGTGTAACACAAGAGTGTGGAGCAGGAGAAGGACAGAACCAAGAGGAACCACGTCCATGGGACACTGGATGTTTATGAGGCCTTTGGTGTCCTCGAGAGCTTAAGTAGTTCACTATTGGTGACACCTCTCTGGGCCAGTGTTTTCTATCCAAGAAACAGAGACAAAATCCATACCTGCTCCTCAGGTGAAGCAGAGTCACGTGTGGCCAGGCTTAACTCATCCTCCCTTCTTTTCCTTCTGTCTGCCGAGCTGTTTCACATCCCCAATTCTGATTTTTGTAGTTCCTACCATTGCAGGGATGGCTGCAAGAGTGACAATGTGTGAGACAACACACCTGTGCTCCAGCGTTCAGGAGTGTGAGCCTTCCACCCTGTTGCTTCTCTCGGGACAAGATCTCATGTGAGCCTGCCTGGGATATACCAGGACTCAGGGGCAAGGGAAAGAAGAAAGAAGGAAAAGGAACCCTGAAAAACTGACTGATTATTCAAAAAAGGCCAATTTCACCAGGACAAGACTGCGATGTAATTTGGAAATGATGAAAGTAACTTCAAGAAAATTAGTAATTTACACTATCGAGAAGGTATAGGAGCTCATGAGAAAGTTGTGCTACTGAATGTAAGTTCATGTGTCTGACACACAGTGAGGCAAAACACTACTGAAACGTTGGAGTTTGGAGCAGAGAACAGTTTATTGCAGGGTCACACAAGGAGAATGGGTGGCTCATACCCCCCAAAACCCCAAACTCTCTGAAGAGTTTCAGCAAAACATTTTTAAAGTCCAGGTAAGGGAGGGGTGTGGTTGATTATTGCAAAGTTCTTGGTGTTGGAATCCTTTGTTCTTGCAGCTGTCCAGGTAGGTCAGGACACCATGTTTCCATAAACTTTATTCTCTGTTCTGCAACTTTTTTTTCTCTATGTGAATGGAAACGTGTTGTCCTTTAAAGGTCAGAGCCTTGAGAATGGGCTATCCTGTATATTTCAGGCTATAGGCAACATTCTTAACTGGAAGCAAAAGCAATAGAATACAAACGTTAAGGTAAAAGAAACAGATCCAATATGGAATCAGATTTGTTCTTCCGTCTTACAGTTGAACTTAGTTACAAAATCATATTCTATATTTCTGCACATTGATGTTCTGAGAGTGAATTCAAACCTTATTCTGCGTGCATGTAAATAGATCAAAATTATTAAGACATTTTCATGGTGGCAGGATTTTGGATAACTTTTATTTAGTATTTGATACATTTACTGTATACAATTTATCTACAATGTACATTTATGAAATTTGGAGCTATCAAACAAAGTAAATGCTACTCTTAAAGATAAAAGTTCACTAAAAACCTTGGTCCAGTGTGGCATATCAAGCCCATTGGAAATAGCACACATGGTCCATTTTACAGGAACTTGACAAATTTCCTGAGTCAAAATCACCAAGTCATGATTTGATCCATCTGGGTGACTCATTCTGTCCTTGCCTCCTTGTGTCCTAGCTTCTCTATGTTTTGTTTGTTGTTTCAGCTTGGTGACCTATGTGATTGAAAGTCCTTTAGAAAAGGTCTGATTGAAAGTCTCAGTAACATACAGGACTTGGATAGCAGATGGCAGAGACAACAACCAAATATATAAAGACGAGCTGGAATCAATAACAGGAAAGGGAAGAGAGCCAGGGTGTGGCCGAGGTCCAGACTGAATGTGCCTCCTGGATGCTCCGGTGGACACTTACAAGCTGGTCCAAAGTTTGTTTGGTTTTCTCCTAGAATATTCCTGAGAAGTGAGTGTTTTGCCTGTGTATTAGTTAGCATTCCTCTTATAGTTATGCCTCCTAAGCTACAATGACACCCATCCCCACTTCATTCTGTATAATCAAGTGGGAAATCACAGCCCAGCAATTTGTCACTAGCTTTTGTGCCTTTCGTGTTTGTATCTTAACATTTGCTGGATCCAGGTGAACAGATGATTTTGGTCCTCTCAAAAGAAATAACAATGTCAACTTCACACTTGTTTTATGATGGAAAATCTTTGCCGTCATAGTTTTCACATGAAAGATATATTTACCACTTCCCAAATGTCAAGTCTAATAGGATGGGGATATAAATGATATATTTCTTTGTAGCCATCAGCCCTCTAAGGTTATGATATGATGTGACATACCTATTTGTCATGATAAAGTAAACACTTTTACTGATGTCCTGAATTTTTGATGTTTTCAAATACTGAATATAGTCTGAGTTTTTCTTGGGTTCTACAAATTTTGCAGCATGTATCATGTCAGGACTCATGTACAGTTAATTAAATAGCTATTAGTAATATACCTGCATTAAATATTTCATTAGAGAAGCAAGATTTATCAAATATTTATATTTCAAATGAAAATAAAAATAATCTTTCAAAAACAACCAAAAGAAAGAGATGTAATCTAATTGAGAAAACCCAAAATGGTAGCTGTAACTTCTTTTTAAAAATATAGCTAGTAAAAAACTTTTGTTTCTGTATAATAAATCAACTGCATATAAAATGTGGTTCCATTGCTTTAAATAAACAAAAGCATTAATTAATTGAACATTAAATGTTTATAAGATTAAAATAGCAAATATTCAAATATTATGACTGTATCAGTGGATTGTCATGAAATGAATATTTGAAAGAAATTCAGTGCATGACAACATTTGTTTATTTTTCCTATGTTTTCTATCCACATTTTACTCTACTCCTTTATAAAATAAAGATATTATCATTAGTCACCACTGGATCACTTCCTACTTTTCAATTGTTGCTAAAGATAAGAACTTTATTCTCATGATATAAAAAAGTCATATCAGAAGGATGAGAATATTCATATTTTAGCTTTCTCTTTACTATGGAACTTGAATTTAAAATTGTTTCTGCAAATTGTCCCACATATACACTGGTTAATAAGCAGATTTTCTTTTTGGACATCATTTTTACTACAATTTTAAATAAAGCTTTACTTAAAACATATAAAAATGGAATCATATTTTATCTGTTGGCCCCTGTGGCTTAACACCACTGCTATAAACGGCCACATTTCCTGCCCAACATATAGTACCTGCTGACAAGCTCATGGAATCTCTTCTGCAGAAAAACTCTGCAAAGTTGGGAATGTAAACTGGTACATCTACTACAGTAAATAGTATGCAGTTTACTAAAAATATTAAAAATAGATTTACCATATAATCCAGCCATCCTACTTCTGGGTATATAGCCAAAGAAATTGAAATCAGGAGCTTGAAGGCAGATCATGTTCATTGCAGCATTATTCATAATAACCAATATATGGGAACAACACAAGTGTCCACCTATGGATGAATGGACAAAGAAAATGTAGAATATACATACAGCAGAATATTATACAGCCTTAAAAAAGAAGGAAATCCTTCCATTTGTGGCAACATGGACACACTTGGAGGACATTGTGCTGAATGAAATACGTCCCACACAGAAGGACAAGTACTTCATGATTCCACTGACATGAGGAATCTAAAATAGTCAAACTCTAAAAAGGCAGAGAGTAGAATGGTGGTTTCTGGGTGCTGAGAGGGGAGAACGGGGATTAATTAGCCAAATCTTGCAAAATTTCAGTTATACAAGATTAATAAATCCTAGAGATCTACTGTGCAGCATGGAGGTTGTAGTTAACAATATCGTATGGTATACTTAAAATTTTCCTGAAAGGGTAGATCTTATGTTAAGTATTCTTATTATAAAAAATAATAATATATAAAGAAGGAAGGAGGAAATTTTCGGAGGTGTTGGGTATGTTTATGACATAGAATGTGGTGATATTTCTACATGTGAATACTTATCTCAAAACTCATTAAGCTGTGTACATTAGATAAGTACAGCCTAACTCAATAAAGTGTTTTAAAAAACAGTCTGCAATGTACCCTCTTTATACAACTGAATTTACACAAAGGTGTGAAAAACTTTTGAAATCTAGTGAATCTTCTTTCTTAGGATGTAACCTGAGAGCCCTATTTTCATATCAGTGGAAAGTCCTTCAGTATGATCCACTCTTTTGTAGGGAGAGTATGTCATTAGCAAAGGTTTTTAGAGGGGGAATTTTGGCTTAAACCAAAATTGGCCTGAGAATCATATATGCATATATATAATATACAAAATATAATAAATATATTTTCTATATAAATGAAGTTAAACACAAATAAATTATACTGACTCATTCAAAAATATGAATATTTGAAATGCTGCCTTGTTGCAACATTGTGTCTGTTGCTTCTGCAATCTCTTATTATTCATGCTGTGAGTGGTGTTTAGTCATGAGACTGAGGTTGTGAAAAGAAACTACTTTCTTTGAGGCCTGCTCAATTAGGTGAACTTTTATACTAGGTCTGCTTTTCCTTTCTATGTTCCACCTTGTAATGTTTCTTGTTTGGAGGTAAATTCAGTTCTGGTCACTGGTGTGTCCTGGCACAGAGGGGACCCTCAGTAAACACCTATGAATGAATAAAAGAGCCCTTGATTAGTGACAAAAACAACATAAACCAATGACTAGATTTTTTTGTTTGTTTGTTTTTGGTTTATTTTTTAGGGAGATAGAAAGGAGGGTCAAAGTGTCCCTCTTGCATAGGCTGCTTCTTTTTTTTTTTTGAATTTATTTAATTTATTTTTTTATACAGGAGGTTCTTATGTCATCCATTTTATACACATCACTGTATACATGCCAACTGCAATCTCCCAATTCATCACACCACCACCCCCACCCGCCGCTGCTTTCCTCCCTTGGTGTCCATACGTTTGTTTTCTACATCAGTCTCAATTTCTGCCCTGCAAACTGATTCATCTGTACCATATTCTAGGTTCCACATATATGCATTAATATGTGATATTTGTTTTTTCTCTTTCTGACTTACTTCACTCTGTATGACAGTTTCTAGATGCATCCACGTCTCTACAAATGACTCAATTTCATTCCTTTTCATGGCTGAGTTATATTCCATTGTATATATGTACCACATCTTCTTTATCCATTTGTCTGTCGATGGGCATTTAGGTTGCTTCCATGACCTGGTTATTGTAAATAGTGCTGCAATGAACATTGGGGTGCATATGTCTTTTTGAATTACAGTTTTCTCTAGGTATATGCCCAGTAGTGGAATTCCTGGGTCATATGGTAATTCTATTTTTAGTTTTTTAAGGAATCGCCATGCTGTTCTCCATAGTGGCTGTATCAATTTACGTTCCCACTAACAGGGCAATAGGGTTCCCTTTTCTGCACAACCTCTCCAGCATTTATTGTTTGTAGATTTTCTGATGATGCTCATTCTAACTGGTGTGGGGTGATACCTCATTGTAGTTTTGATTTTCATTTCTCTAATAATTAGTCATGTTGAGCAGATTTTCATGTGCTTCTTGGCCATCTGTATGTCCTTTTTGGAGAAATGTTTATTTAGGTCTTCTGCCCATTTTTTTATTGGATTTTTTTTTTTAATATTGAGCTGCATAAGCTGTTTATATACTTTGGAAATTAATCCTTTGTCTGTTGATTCGTTTGCAAATATTTTTTTCCCATTCTGAGGGTTGTCTTTTCATCTTGTTTGTAGTTACCTTTATTTACAAAAGCTTTTAAGTTTCATTAGGCCCCATTTGTTTATTTCTGTTTTTATTTCCTTTACTCTAGGAGGTGGATCAAAAAAGATCTTGCTGTGATTTATGTCAAAGAGTGTTCTTCCTATGATTTCCTCTAAGAGTTTTATAGTGTCCAGTCTTACATTTAGGTCTCTAATCCATTTTGAGCTTATTTTTGTGTATGGAGTTAAGGAGTGTTCTAATTTCATTCTTTTACATGTAGCTGTCCAGTTTTCCCAGCACCACTTATTGAAGAGACTGTCTTCCCTCCCTTGTATATCCTTGCCTCCTTTGTCATAGATTAGTTGACCATAGGTGCATGGGTTTATCTCTGGGCTTTCTATCCTGTTCCATTGATCTATATTTCTGTTTTTGTGCCAGTACCATATTGTTTTGATTACTGTAGATTTGTAGTATAGTCTGAGGTCAGGGAGTCTGATTCCTCCAGCTCCATTTTTTTCCCTCAAGGCCACTCTGGCTTTTCAGTGTCTTTTGTGTCTCCATACAGATTTTAAGATTTTTTGTTCTAGTTCTGTAAAAAATGCCATTGGTAATTTGATAGAGATTCCATTGAATCTGTAGATTGTTTTGGGTAGTATAGTCATTTTCACAATATTGATTCTTCCAATCCAAGAACATGGTATATCTCTCCATCTGTTGGTATCATCTTTAATTTCTTTCATCAGTGTCTTCTAGTTTTCTGCAAACAGGTCTTTTGTCTCCCTACATAGGTTTATCCCTAGGTATTTTATTCTTATTGTTGCAATGGTAAATGGGAGTGTTTCCTTAATTTCTCTTTCAGATTTTTCATCATTAGTATATAGTAATGCAAGAGATATCTGTGTGTTAATTTTGTATGCTTCAACTTTACCAAATTCATTGATTAGCTCTAGTAGTTTTCTGGTGGCATCTTTAGGATTCTCCATGTGCAGTACTATATCATCTGCAAACAGTGACAGTTTTACTTCTTCTTTTCCAAATTGTATTCCTTTTATTTCTTTTTCTTCTCTGATTGCCATGGTTAAGACTTCCAAAACTATGTTGAATAATAGTGGTGAGAGTGGGCAACCTTGTCTTGTTCCTGATCTTAGTGGAAATGCTTTCAGTTTTTCACCATTGAGAATGATGCTTGCTGTGGGTTTGTCGTATATGGCCTTTATTAGGTTGAGGTAGGTTCCCTCTATGCCCACTTTCTGGGGAGTTTTTATTATAAATGGGTGTTGAATTTTTTCAAAAGCTTTTCCTGCATCTATTGAGATGATCATATGGTTTTTATTCTTCAATTTGTTAATAGGGTGTATCACATTGATTGATTTGCATATATTGAAGAATCCTTGCATCCCTGGTATAAATCCCACTTGATTATGGTGTATGATCCTTTTAATGTGTTGTTGGATTCTGTTTCCTAGTATTTTTTTGAGGATTTTTGCATCTATATTCATCAGTGATATTGGTCTGCAATTTTCTTTCTTTGTAGTATCTTTGTCTGGTTTTGTTATCAGGGTGATTGTGACCTCATAGAATGAGTTTCGGAGTATTCCTTTCTCTGAAATTTTTTGGAAGAGTTTGAGAAGGATGGGTGTTAACTGTTCTCTAGATGTTTGATAGAATTCACCTGTGAAGCCATCTGGTCCTGGACTTTTGTTTGTTGGAAGATTTTTAATCACAGTTTCAATTTCATTACTTGTGATTGGTCTGTTCATATTTTCTGTTTCTTCCTGGTTCAACCTTGGAAGGTTATACCTTTCTAAGAATTTGTCCATTTCTTCCAGGTTGTCCATTTTATTGGCATAGACTTGCTTGTAGTAGTCTCTTAGGATGCTTTGTATTTCTGCAGTGTCTGTTGTAACTTCTCTAATTTTATTGATTTGAGTCCTCTCCCTCTTTTTCTTGATGAGTCTGGCTAACAGTTTATCAATTTTGTTTATCTTCTCAAAGAACAAGCTTTTAGTTTTATTAATCTCTGCTATTGTTTTCTTTGTTTCTATTTCATTTATTTCTGCTCTGATCTTTATGATTTCTTTCCTTCTGCTAACTTTGGGTTTGGTTTGTTCTTCTTTCTCTAGTTTCTTTAGGTGTAAGGTTAGATTGTTTACTTGAGATTTTTCTTGTTTCTTTAGGTAGGCTTGTATAGCTATAAACTTCCCTCTTAGAACTGCTTTTGCTGCATCCCATAGGTTTTGGATCATCGTGTTTTCATTATCATTTGTCTCTAGGTATTTTTTGATTTTCTCTTTGATTTCTTCAGTGATCTCTTGCTTATTTAGTAACGTATTGTTTAGCCTTCATGTGTTTTTGTTTTTTATGGTTTTTTTTCCCCTCTAATTGATTTCTAATCTCATAGCATTGTGGTCAGAAAAGATGCTTGATATGATTTCAATTTTCTTAAGTTTACTGAGGCTTGATTTGTGGCCCAAGATGTGATCTGTCCTGGAGAATGTTCTGTGCACACTTGAGAAGAAAGTGTAATCTGCTCTTTTTGGATGGAATGTCCTATAAATATCAATTAAATCTATCCGGTCTATTGTGTCATTTAAAGTTTGTGTTTCCTTATTAATTTTCTGTTTGGATAATTTGTCCATTGGTGTAATTGAGGTGTTAAAGTCCCCCACTATCATTGTGTTACTGTCAATTTCCTCTTTTATAGCTGTTAGCAGTTGCGTTATGTATTGAAGTGCTGCTATGTTGGGTGCATATATATTTATAATTGTTATATCTTCTTCTTGGATGGATCCCGTGATCATTATGTAGTGTCCTTGTCTCTTGTAACATTCTTTATTTTAAAGTCTATTTTATCTGATATAAGTATTGCTTCTCCAGCTTTCTTTTGATTTCCATTTGCATGGAATATCTATTTCCATCCCCTCACTTTCAGTCTGAATGTGTCCCTAGGTCTGAAGTGGGTCTTTTGCAGACAGCATATATATGGGTCTTGTTTTTGTATCCATTCAGCAAGCCTGTGACTTTTGGTTGGAACATTTAATCCATTCACGTTTCAGGTAATTATCGATATATATGTTCTTATTACCATTTTCTTATTGTTTTGGGTTTGTTTTTGTAGGTCCTTTTCTTCTCTTGTGTTTCCCACTTAGAGAAGTTCCTTTAGCATTTGTTGTAGAGCTGGTTTGGTGGTGCTGAATTCTCTTAGCTTTTGCTTGTCTGTAAAACTTTTGATTTCTCCATCAAATCTGAATGAGATCCTTGCCAGTTAGAGTAATTTTGGTTGTAGGTTCTTCCCTTTCATCACTTTAAGTATATCATGGCACTCCCTCTGGCTTGTAGAGTTTCTGCTGAGAAATCAGCTTTTAACCTTATGGGAGTTCCCTTGTATGTTATTTGTCATTTTTCCCTTGCTGCTTTCAATAATTTTTCTTTGCCTTTAATTTTTGCCAAATTTATTACTATGTGTCTTGGCCTGTTTCTCCTTGGGTTTATCCTGTATGGGACTCTCTGCACTTCCTGGACTTGGGTGACTATTTCCTTTCCCATGTTAGGGAATTTTTCGACTATAATCTCTTCAAGTATTTTCTTGGGTCCTTTCTCTCTCTCTTCTCCTTCTGGGACCCCTATAATGTGAATGTTGGTGCATTTAATGTTGTCCCAGAGGTCTCTTAGGCTGTCTTCATTTCTTTTCATTCTTTTCTCTTTATTCTGTTCCGCAGCAGTGAATTCTACCATTCTGTCTTCCAGGTCACGTATCCGTTCTTCTGCCTGTTATTCTGCTATTGATTCCTTCTAGTGTATTTTTCATTTCAATTATTGTGTTGTTCATCTTTGTTTGTTTGTTCTTTTATTCTTCTAGGTCTTTGTTAAACATTTCTTGCATCTTCTCAATCTTTGCCTCCATTCTTTTTCCAAAGTCCTGGATCATCTTCTCTATCATTATTCTGAATTCTTTTTCTGGAAGGTTTCTTATTTTCACTTCATTTAGTTGTTTTTCTGCAGTTTTATCTTGTTCCTTCATCTGGCACATAGCTCTCTGCTTTTCATCTTGTCTATCTTTCTGTGAAGGTGGTTTTTGTTCCACAGGCTGCAGGATTGTAGTTCTTCATGCTTCTGCTGTCTGCCCTCTATGACTAGATTTTTTTTTTTATTGAAGTATAGTTGATTTACTATATTGTGTTAGTTTCAGGTATACAACAAAGTGATTCAGTTACATATATATATATATATATATTTTCAGATTATTTTCCATTATAGGTTATTAGAAAATATTGAATATAGTTCCCTCTGCTTTCGAATAAATCTTGTTGCTTACCTATTTTATGTATAGTAGTTTGTATCTCTTGCTCCCATATTCCTAATTTATCCCTCTCCCCCATTTCCCCTTTGGTAACCATAAGTTTGTTTTCTATGTCTGTGAGTCTGTTTTGTATACAGATTCATTTGCATTATTTTTTTAGATTTCACATATAAGTGATATCATATAATACTTGTCTTTGTCTGACTTCCTTCACTTAGTATGGTTATCTCTAGGTTCATCCGTGTTTGTGCAAATGTCATTATTTCATTATTTTTATGGCCGAGTAATATTCTATTTTATATATGTACCACATCTTCTTCATCCATTCATCTGTAGATGGACATTTAGGTTGCTTCCATGTCTTGGCTCTTGTAAATAGTGCTGCTATGTGGGGCTTTCCTGGTGGCGCAGTGGTTGAGAATCTGCCTGCCAGTGTGGGGGACACAGGTTCGAGCCCTGGTCTGGGAGGATCCCGCATGCCGCGGAGCGACTGGGCCCGTGAGCCACAACTACTGAGCCTGCGCGTCTGGGGCCTGTGCTCCGCAACAAGAGAGGCCGCGATAGTGAGAGGCCCGCGCACCGCGATGAAGAGTGGCCCCCGCTTGCCACAACTAGAGAAAGCCCTCGCACAGAAACGAAGACCCAACACAGCCATAAATAAATAAATTAATTAAAAAAAAATCTTTCTAAAAAATAGTGCTGCTATGAGCATTGAGAGGCATGCATATTTTCAAATTAGAGATTTCTCTTTTCTGGATATATGCTCAGAAATGGGGTTGCTGAATCATATGGTAACTCTATTTTTAGTTTTTTTAGTTTTTTTTTTTTATAAATTTATTTATTTATTTATTCATTTCTGGCTGTGTTGGGTCTTCGCCTCTGTGTGAGGGCTTTCTTCAGTTGTGGCAAGCGGCGGCCACTCTTCATCGCAGTGCGTGGGCCTCTCACTATGGCGGCCTCTCTTGTTGCCGAGCACAGGCTCCAGACGCACAGGCTCAGTAATTGTGGTTCACGGGCCCAGTTGCTCCGCGGCATGTGGGATCTTCCCAGACCAGGGCTCGAGCCCGTCTCCCCTGCATTGGCAGGCAGACTCTCAACCACTGCGCCACCAGGGAAGCCCTATTTTTAGTTTTTTAAAGGAACCTCCATACTGTTCTCCATAGTGGATGCTCCAACTTACACTCCTACCAACAATGTATGGTTTGTAGTTTTCTCCACACCCTCTCCAGTATTTATCATTTATAGATTTTTTGATGTTGGCCATTTTGACCAGTGTGAGGTGATACCTCACTGTGGTTTTGATTAGCATTTCTCTAATAATTAGCAATGTTGAGTATCTTTTCATATTCCTGTTGACCATCTGTATGTCTTCTTTGAAGAAATGTCTATTTAGGTCTTCTGCCCATTTTTTGATTGGGTTTTTTTTGGTTTTTTTTTTTGAGTTGTATGAGTTGTTTTGTATATTTTGCATATTAAGCCCTTGTTGGTCCCATTTTTGGCAAATATTTTCTCCCACTTCATAGGTTGGCTTTTCATTTTGTTGACAGTTTCATTTGCTGTGCATAAGCTTTTAAGTTTGACTAGGTCCCATTTGTTTTAGATTTCTTTTTTTAAGTTCTGTGTCTTACTTGCTTGGGGCATTTTTATATTAATTGCAAGTACAGACTATTACATTTCCAATAAAATAATAATGGTGTTTTATCTCTCATGGACTACCAGAGGCCAGGTATTGTGTCAATTATTTTGTATACAGCATATTATTCAATCGTCACCCAAACTCAAGTGAGGGGGTTGTTATACCCCATACATAGGTGAGGATGTAAGGTGCCTCAGCAGGGTCGCAGAACTTGCTCAAGGTTGAAAGCTAGTGAGTGTCAGGATGTGCACCCAGAATCCAGGCTCCAGCATCAGAGCCTAAACTACGAGATGGTCCTTCCCATTCCTGTTGCTGCACATCCTACAGTGATGACCTTCACAGTCACTGGAGGTGCTCAACTAATGGGTCCTTATAAAGTTCACTGACTGGGGACATTGTGCTTTTATCTTCTCTACTTCAGGGAAGTTTTAATGTTTGTTGTGCCAATTTCTGTTTTTTTCCCACATGAATGTGTCTTGTGCTGCACTGTAATTGTGCTAGTTTTTCTATGCAGCATTTCACTAGTATTAAGTTGTTCCTGATGTTTCTATTTGCAAACTCTGGACCTCCTGTCAAACTTAAGATTTTAAAGGGATTGTAAACTTTAATTATGTCTTCTTAAAGATAGTTTAGATTTATTTTTGCTTTTCCACATTTAAAATCTAACGGCACAGTAAATATGAAAATATTTACAATAACTGCTACCTCTGAGCAGAGTAATAAAGAAAGGTGAGATTGAACTCATAGACTGCTTATTCCCAGGGAATCTCTGGGGTTCAGTGACTGTGCAGGATAAACATAGCACAGAATGCAGATGGTCTCTGAGCAGCTGGACATAGATGATTTTCACTAGTGGAGGTTAATAATGGATTCATATACTTAAATAGAGTCTCTGGCAAAAGTTTGCCATCCTGGAAGCTTATGTTATTTATGTATTTGTGAACATTCTCTGGTAACAGCTTCTCTGAATTATGATTTCCATAGCAAGTGTGACAGCAGATGTTAGAAAGCATTTTTTGCTTTGAATTTTCATGTGACATATTTATACAGTTAGAGTTTACTCCATGTACGAATTTCATTCTGAAAATTAGATGGTAATTTCAATTGGGAAATACAATATATTTTTAAAAAATTTCATAGCCTTGATTAAAGTCATCCATAAATGAATATCTTAGACTGAGCATGATGGCTTTCTCATTTATATGATTATTATTATACAGAGTTACTATTATTACATTATTATAATACACAGTTGCTTAAACTTCTATTATTATACATAGTTGCTTAAACTTCCTGTTCCTCTTTTTTTAATAAAAAGCTGTTTCAGCTCACAGGATTACCTTCCTTTCTTCAGGACTGCCATAAAAATTACCCATATATATATGCATAAAATAGTTGGACATATATATATAATATTTGTATATATATATATGTTTATACATGCAAAACCCATAGATCGATAAATGATAGATAGATAGATAGATAACCCAAATATATATAAACCTTAAGAGAGGTTTGGATAAAACAGAAGGTTTTCATCAGTAACCCACATTTCTGAGTTTTTTTTGGATAAGTATAAGCAGATAAGCTTTTATTCATGGAACGGCAACCCTTTGAAACAATTTGGGATTCAATACAGGTAAAGGATGTATTTTCCTGGGAAGTAAGTGCTTGAGTTTCCCGACAACCATAAAATCACAGGAAAATTAATGGCAAGACATCAGGGCAGACCCAGTGTCTTGTGCGCGGGAACTGAGAGCATCCTTCGTACCCAGGCTTCACAAAGCTCCTTAGTGATCACTGCCTTCATAATCTTCTATCAGAGGACAGAGATGCAGAGAGAAGGGAGCAGTGTCTCAACTCATTTCAAGCTGCCACAACAAACGCAGGTGTAGTGGAGGAAAACATATTTAAATTCATAAATGCCTCTTGAGGATGAAGCCTCCTATTCAAGTAGCCAGTTAGAGGTGACCTCAGGGTTTCTGCTGGTTCTTTATGTTTCTGACACGATGGCTAAATGGTGTTTTTGTTCTGCTGAGCACATCGAGGGATTTAGATAAGGCAGTGTGGTCCTGAAGGTGTAAGATAATTTCTCTTGCATAACAGAAGGTGAAGTACTGGTATGCAGGTGGTGGACCAACTAGAGAGGATGAGAAGGAGAAGGAAAAAAAAAAAATCAGAGTTGAGAGAAACAGGCAAGGGAAGCCTGCAACACGCTAAGAGATCAGTGGGGTCGCACCTGGGCTGGCACCACAAGGAAAACCTCGGCGTTCTGGTGGTTGGAAGGGCTATAAAGGGAGGGGAGTGTGATATCTAAGATGCTTCTCTTGCTGCTGTGTAAGTTCACACCGAGTCCTGAAACTTTCAACAAAAATGCTACTTTCTCAAATGCTTAGCATGGGTGTTTATGGTGCTATGTATTGCTTGTTTCTTTTTCCATTTAATAAAATCAAGGAAAAGGGCCTAGTTTCCCTACCTGGGCCCTGGCTCAGGAAGCAAGACCTAAGAGATGAGGCTCCTGGGTAGTGAGGAGGTCCTTCAGCTTTAACAAATCATAAAATGTGGATCAAGCTGAGATTTTTCTAGATATTAGGTGACAAGGGTGACATTTGGGTTACCCAGAGCAGGGGAAAATGACTCAGCATAATAGTAAATCCAGGAAAGACACACTCTGGCTTTCAAGAAGGAAGCCTTTTTCTACATCCCACTAACATCTACTCATCTTGACAGAAGTGTCCAACCTCAAAAGTTATGAGAAAACTTAAGTGATAGAGAGAGAGGTTGCATTTAAATAATTCAGGGGACATAGGGGCCCGCTTAGAGTCAGAAGGCTGCTCACACACAGGTGCACTGGCTTTCAGCCCAGACCTCAGGCGGTGCAGGCTACAGACTGGAAGTGGTGGGAAACTTGCCCTACTGTCACACAGACAATGGCCTCTTTGAAGCCCAAGCCCTCGGCTGGCTGCATTCAAGGGTCATGCAGTGAAGCTTTCCTGAGCCCTGTTCTTCCTCTTGCAGCTTTTGGGTTGGGGATACACCCACTGTGTTGTGTGTTTATTTAGATGCTAAGATTGGCTCCTTTGGGTCTTATTCAACATTTTTGCTCTCTCTCTCTCTTCTCCTACAAGAAATCTGGGGAGAAATGTGTGTAATAAACCCAATGCTTAAAAAGAAAGTACACCGAGCACCTGCTGATTTCCTCTCCCTGGCTGCCTCCCCTCCCCTCCGCCAAGATATTTAACAAATGCTCTGACCTTGAAGTGGGCTTCCTTCCCAGGTGGGCAAGTGGTAGATTCCATATACAAAGAGCTAGTGGCCCCCGCTTGCTGCACCTAGCAGCAACAAAGCCCGCGTGCAGTGATGGAGACCCAATGCAGCCAAAAATAAATAAAATTAAAAAAAAAAAAATATATATATATATATATATATATATATGAATAAATATATGGAAGAAACTATTTAATACAAGGGCTTCCCTGGTGGTCCAGTGGTTTAGACGCCACACTTCCACTGCAGGGGGTGGGGGTTTGATTCCTGGTCAGGGAACTAAGAGACCACATGCCACATGGTGTGGCCAAAAACCAGAAAAACACAAAAAACAAAAAACCCCACATACTGGTATAGGTCATGTGTCCAAACCATACCTTAAACCTCAACAGTAAGAAGTCAAACAACCCGATTGAAACATGGGCAAAAGATCTGAATACGCACCTCAACAAAGAAGATGCAGAGGTGGTATATATGAAAAGATACTCCACATCATTTCTCATTAGGAAATCCCTGAAATGCCATTACATATCTATTTAAATGACTAAAATAGGTGAGGCAACCCCTGAAATACCAGTGTGGGTGACAGGAATTCTAATTCATTGCTGGCTTGAATGCAGTGGTATGGTCACTTTGGAAAACAGTTTGGTGTTTGCTTACAAAAACTACGTATAGCCTTACCCTGCAATCTGGTAACTGTATCCCCATACAGACATATACCCAATTAATTTAAAAATATATGCTCACACCAAAACCCAAATGTGAGTGTTTAAAAAAAAAAAAAAAAGTGAGTGTTTATAATAGCTTAATTCATAATCTCCAAAAGCTAGAAGTAACAAAGATGTCCTCCTACAGGTGAATGGATAAACAAAGTGTGATACATTGACATAGAGATTACTCAGCAATAAAAGAGGAGTGAGCTAGCAAGGCACACAAAGGCATGGATAGGTTACAAGAGCACATTGTTAAGTGAAATAAATCAACCTGAAAAAGGTAATTATGGTATGATTCCATTTCTAACACTTTTGGAAAAGGCAAATTATAGTAACAGCAAATAAACCGGTGGTTGCTATGGATCCAGGGCAGGGAAGTGGTTGAATAGTGAAGTGAACAGGATTTTTTTTTTTTTTTTTTGGTAAAGAAAGTATTCTGTATCATACTTCATTGGTGGACACATGACACTGTGCATTTATCAAAAGCCATCAAACTTCATAGCATAAAGAGTAAAGCTTAATATGTGCAAATTTTTTAAAAAAGCATTTAGGAGGATGAGGAATCTCAGGATGGAATGCAGAATGTGACAAAACAGTTTAACTGAATTAGAAAGGTATGACAAAACCTCACTGAAGGGCGAGGGAAGGGAGATGTGGACCTAAGTAACTTTGGAAGTGAGTAGTGTCTGTAAGACTAAAGACAAAAGGAACTGTGTGTAAGCACTGTAGTCCAGTGGATAAAGTTGTTTCCCACAAAGGTATGAGTTAACAATTCTGAAACCACTTTACATAGTGGAATTGAACGATCAGATAAATAAATGGGGGATGTCTGGGGTCAGAATTCTCACTGTTAGAGTGGAAAGTTACAGAGAAGTAAGGGGAGGAGGCTAGAATGATCTATGTGGTAATGGATTAGAATTGGAGATATCAGTGTCAACTGAGGCTTAGCTTCATGTAGATACAGATGGTTATGTACAGCAATATTTATAGATTTGTGTATACACTTGGGTTAACATACACACATATATTTCCTTGCTTCCTCAAGGTGGAGGGCATAGAAGCAATGACACCTTGGAAGCCTCAAGCACACCCAGCACCCGAACCATAGTTTCTAATTCCATTTTCCAATACAAGGAACCAGAGCTTCTTGGAAAAGTGGCTGGCTCTAAGGCTGGGGCAGGGAATACGCAAAATGAGATTGGAGCATCCTGTAGACTAGAAAATGAAGATGTGCTCAAAACAGAAAGCAAAGCCCCACATTGATGGGAGTGTGTTACAAGGAAACAAGAGCCAGCTTCAGTTTGTTCCCAGTAGCGACCAAAGTTGAAACAATCTGAACTAAAAAAATAATGTATCATTGAGTCATAACCCAATATATAGATTAACATCCAGGAGTGCAAACTGATATAAATAACTGATTTTGTCACTAAATAATGGATAAGGATAGATACAGTTCCTGCTCAGAATTCTAAATGATTTATGTAGAGAGATCACCCTCAATCAGATGAAGCATAACTCCACACTCCATCAGCGTGGGCTACGCATAGTGACTTCTTTCCAAAGAATGACTGATGGAAAGGGAGTAATAAGAGTAATTTACAGTGGAGAAACCTGACAAACCTACCTCGGCCAGGTGATCAAGGTTAAAAGCAATAGTCATAAACCAAGTTGATAATATATAAACTTGATATGATGTCATAAAATGGCATTTTATCTCAGTGGTCTTCTTTGCCCAAATCCATAACCTCAGTCTAATCATGAGAAAAACATCAGACAATTCCTAGTAGTGGGGCGTCCTACAAAACCCCCGACCAGCACTCCTCTGAACTGTCCAGGTCGGCAAAACAAGGAAAGTCTACAAAACTGCCACAGACAAGAAGACATGACACATGATGGATAAATGTAACGTGTTCCCTGCATGGGATCCCAGAGCACAAAAAAAGACTAAAAAATGAATATAGACTTTTATAATAATGTAATCTGCTCACTGAAGTGTGATGTTAATAGAGAAAACTGGATGTAGGGTATATGGGAACTCTTTGTCCTAACTTTGTAAATTTTGTGTAAAAGGTATTCTAAAATTAAAAAAAATTAAAATATACAAACCCATTATATTTTACTTAAAATTAATATTTTATCACTATATATCCTTGTGTATGCCTATACAGACAAATGATCATTTTCCTCCAAAAAAACCCACAACGTATGAAAACTAATTCCCCCAAACACGTTGCCATATAAATACTTTGGCAGTAGCCCTCTTCCAGATAGTATCTCTAACTGCTCCCAACTCTGGATTCCTTTATCCACGTCTGGATTCAATCACTGTCCCAATCACTCACCTTGCATGTTCACTGCACTGCCTCCTGCATGACTTGTGTTCCCAAATGACAGCGTGCCCTGGGCCCGCGAGGGTCTTATGTCCCTCCACGTCCATTCAGTCCTTAGCTCAGTGATAAGGAAAACTTACTGGATACACATGTATTCTTTTGGTTGGTCACAGAGTTTGTTTGTTTGTTTTTGTTGCTTGTTTTTTTTGTTTTTTGTTTTTTCTCTGCAAGTGTCTTTTCCAAGGTCTTAGTCGTCAGGTAGCCAGAGATGCTCCAGGCAGCGCACAGACTGCGCATTGTAGGGACCAGTGTGTGAACAGGCTTGATACTCTCCTTGTCTTCGGAAAACTGGGTAAAGCTAGTTTAACCATAACTTCATATAAGCTTCAAATCAGTGACATCCACTAGGGCACACCTTTCTCCTACAGCCTGTTGGAAATAGCTTTCTTCTTTTCTCCCAATGTAATACTGAGCTCTAAATATAACCTTAATGTACCTTTGGAATTGACCCTTGACATATGAATAGCTGCACTGGAGCCCAGCGGGTGTGTCTGCAGGAGTGGCAGAGAACTTTGCACTGAGACAACCTCTGCATTTTGAGGCTTTTTTTTTTTTTTAACATCTTTATTGGAGTATAATTGCTTTACAGTGTGAACCTAGGGGCAGGACAGGAATAAAGGCTGTTTGTTTTGATGCATGTTTTTCTTTATCACACTTGAGGTTTCCAGAATGTTGCTCCTTATGGCTTTTCTCACAGGGTTTTAAAATATCTACTATGGCTCCACTCGAATGTGACACTTTAAAGACTAAGCGCTAGCTACACTCTATACTGAAACATTCTAAATATAGGGTCCAGGTCATGTGAGAGAAATGCTGCTTTTTTTCATTTCATCATTTTTAGATGCGGTATTTACAAAGCCATGCCATAATTTTAGTTAATTGTGTGCTTCTATCAGACTAGCAGAGAAGAGCATCTACATTTCTGGAACATGTTTAGGTTAGACTATGACATGAGTGGCCATGAAACATTTTAATATTAAAACGTCAGCATCTTACACCCTGGAAAAAGGAGAAAAGGAGTATGAGGGAATAAGGGTATTTGATTCTAGATGTATTCAGAAAATTTTTAGAAATGATGTAAGATTTTGAGCTACAGATCCTCAAAGAATTTGCATTCCTTATTCTAAAAGAATAGCTTAGAAAATGCAACCAAATGCAGCTGCTATTGAGGATTAAAAAAAAAAAAATGCTATTAACAAGTAACCCCAAGTAGTTTCATTAAGAACATAAAGGATTATAGCATTTGCATGGATTTTTCTGATGCTGACTTGAAAACAAAAATGATTAGAACTATTATAATAAAATACTGAAATTCGAGAACAATAATAATAAAATACTAAACTGGGGGATTAAGTCTGACAAATGACCACTTGTAGACATTTAGCCCTGATTTAAAACAATTTTTATGTTTAGCACATTTTTTCATTTAAATTGTAGTAAATGTTTAGTTCATTTTCTTGGTTTTCCAGGGAAACAATAACATTTTTGAATCTATCATTTTCCCATTCTTTCTGTAATAGTTATACATCTTATATTCATTCATATTTTATTGTCTATATATATTTCAGAATCATTTAAAATAATAATGATGTTAATAATAACTACTGGTGCTAAATTTTAAAAGTATTATCTCCAGGATTTTGCCAAAGAAAATAATAATGATTAGAGATATACATATTCCTTGTTATGAAAAGGAATTATCTTTGTGTTCCACCCTTGAAAGATTGTTGTTTATTACTTTTTTAATCAGGGAGTGTATTTCATTGAGTTGAATAACTTCTGAGATAATGAAATATGTCTGTTAGTTTGTTGTACTACAGAAATAGATTCCCAAATATAATGTTAGCCTTGCATTCTTGGCCTAATCCTATTTAGTCTTGGTAGATTATTTTTTAATATACCATCAAATTTAATTATCATATTTTAATTTATTTTTTTTAACAACTGTAATCCTAATTGAATTGGTTCATCATTTTCTATTTTTGTGCTTTCCTGATCAGGGATTAAAATTGAGCATTATTATATTATTAATATGCCACTCTTAGTAAAACTAAAAGCCAAAATCAAAGCCCCAAATTATATTTGCCTCATATTTTATAGGTCTTAACTTTCCCTAATATTCAGTAAATTTAGCATTGGAAAAAATGAGAGCATGTCTCCTACTTGGATCTTGGCAGTGTGAATACCTGCTTGATTCTGCAAAGACATACATCGACCACATCTTCTTTTTATTATTTTTATTTTAAAATGTACATTGAGGTCACCGCTGCATAAAGTGCACCATCAAACATCGCCGGATGAACCTGTCATGAAAAGCAAAGCTCCTATTCTATTTCTTTCAAAATTTTTCACACTCTGCAGAGGCCACACTTTTAAATTATCTTTTTAGGTCTAAAGTATATATCCCTATAGCTCTAAAAAATAACACTTTACCACTGTACAGGAAGTCTGTCATGTCATCTCCCTTGCCTCAGTTTTAGGACCTACTTCTCTATCCTAGAGGTGATGCCAGAGAGCTGGATTGAGAGCTAGGGTGCAAAGGATGATCCTGGACGAAGCACCACAACACCACAGAAGTGTCATTGCTCATCTGACTCAAAGTCTGTCACAGTCATGTTAGAGAGGCTATTATGACAGACTGTAGAGAGAAGATCTCTCCCCATCTGCCCTCATCAACTACAAGGACCACATCACCTGAATCGGCTCAGGGCCATTGCTCCCAACACAGAGAGTATGAGTCAGCAGGTACAGGCAACACAGCAGTGTCTGTCTCAAGACATTGGCTTTCACAGTCCCCTTGGTCCCTGATGACGTTCTGTGAGCATTCAGAGACGCTGAGACAAGAAGCTAGAAAGTCTCTGGTCTTTTCCATTATTGAGACCAAAAATTCTCATTTTGTGTAAGCTAGTCTGTTATGGACTTCCCTGGCTTGCAACTGAAAATCTCCAAGCTAAGCAGAGACTGGAATACTACTGGGTTTGCAAATGACAGAAAATCGTTTGGGATTGACTTCCCTGTGGTAGGACACGGCAAAGAGGATTCTCTGAAGAGAATTAGCTGTTTAATCTTGCCTTTTGTGACAGGGGTCTACCAAGGCTGAAGCTTTAGGAATGTAATAGGAAAAATATCAGATTGCTGGAGTAGTTGGCTATTTGTTGCAGACTTGCACAGCGTCTTAGAAGACAGAGGCAAGTTTTAAGGAAGGCTGAGCCATCTGACAGCAGTAAGAGAAACGTGTGGCATGGCTCATATTGACTACATCTGCATGTAGCCAAGCATCTAAGATAAATCTGTGGTTGTTACAGGAGCCAAGTCTTGGCCTTCAGCTGAGGTTGATGTAGGGAAATGCAGGAAAGGGGTACATTGTGGTTAGCTGAGACCCTGAGCGTAATAAATCAACTCTTTCTCCCAACACTGCCCCTCCACCTCATCACTGACCTCTAGACCCTGCTTGGCTAGAAAACAGTAACCCCTCTTACAAAGGGGTCACACTAGCCCAGGCTCTTGTCTGCAGGCTTTATTTATTTTTTATTTTTTAAGTCTTTATTTTTATTGAATTTGTTACAGTATTGCTTCTGGGTTGTTTTGTTTTGTCTTTAATGTTCTGTTTTTTTTGGCCACGAAGCATGTGGGATCTCCCTGACTAGTGATCGAACCTTGCACTAGAAGGTGAAGTCTTCACCACTGGACCACCAGGGAAGTCCCCAGTCTCTTTTGTCAACAGAAGAAAATTGAGAGCTAGGAAAATCAGCAGTGCCAAGGTGTATTTTTTCTCAGTAACTGAAACCAAAGGCCTGGGCTCCAGATGTAATGGACTACAATTTGACTATTTGTTTGAACTTTAATTTTTCATAAACTCTAAAGAAAACATATGTGTTTTCAGCACACACTTACCAGAAAAACCCTATCCTTTCCAGGCACACCTGGGCTTATGAATGCCCAGTTCCCAGGTGATTTGTGGGTCCCTCAGGTAAGCAACAGGGAGTAGCCATAAAGTGCTCCTCTGCCCCTTGAATTATCTGCTGATCTTCATTATCCTTCATCTATTGATTGGATCTTTGTCTTTTACACTGTTAAATATGTTCCTGCAGTTCCTGGTGTGTGTTTATCTAAATTTCAGGAGTTCTTGGTTGTTTTTCTGCTGGGTCTTTCCCTAGATTGAGAAGGCTCACAGAGATCCCTGTGGGTGTGGGCATGGCTTGTTTATTGGCTTGGCTGTGACTTCACCAAATGTCTCAGGGGAGAGGGTTTTATACTGGAGAGACCACTCACCTTTAGCAGTTATATTTCTACCTGGATGGATCCCATTTTTTAGCCTGGAGACTTCAGGGCTCTCCTAAGTTCTATCAGGCCGATGGCTCCCACTTTCCTGTACCATTATTCATAAATGCTGAACTGTGTTTTTTTTTGTTTCTTATGAGTATTATGTTTCAGTTCATAAGGAAGGCTGGAAAGATCCTTCCAGGGAGAGTGAACAATTACAAAATTGAACATGAAATTTTCTAGGAGCAAAGAAGTCAGTGTGTTTGCGGTTCTGAGTGTGAGACAAAGCATGGTGCATGGTGAATCAGATAGGGAGAAACAGAGGTTTGCCCTAGACAGTGCAGGGCCCTGTAGACTAAGATGATGATGTTGGTATCTACCTTACAACCTTGAGAAAGGCAATTCCTTATCAAAAATACCAACTAACTAGATTGTGGAGAATAAGATTATGAATGGAAAAGAATTAGACAACTAGAGGAAAATTTGTGATATTTATAATTCATGATAACTCTTGAATGGTTGTGAAGAAGGCGAGAATAAGTGGGAAAATTAGAGAATATTTAGCAGACCGAATAAACAAGACTTCATAAAGGCTTGAATATAAAGAATCAGGGGATAGTTTCCATGTGGATCCCCAGATTTCTAGTTTGTTTGGGTGGTGTGTCATCAACTGAGATGTGGAAGCTTGGAACAACACACTGTACATGTAAGATTTGTGTCTTTAGATATATTACACTTCGGTAAGATTTTGTTCAAAAGCCACTGTTAAAGAAGAAATCTGCCTATTTGGATCAAAAGCAAAAACCCAAAGCTATAGATTACAAAATCCTTCCAGGGCTGAGAAAAAAGAAAACGCCCATCTTCCCCCAGTAGCATGTAGATAAAAAGAACTATGTGGATTTGCAGGTCCAGATGGTCATGACAATCCTTTTACCCATGAAATGCATCTTCTTTTGTTAATAAAAAATCCCTTAATGTGACAACATACAAATTTTTAAAGCTCTATACTTATATACTTTAAAATAGTTAAAAATATCATAACTGCTTTTGAAAGAAAAGTTAGTAGAGAAATATAATATACCACATTTTATATGACTTAAAAAACATATCCTAAAAATGTCTTTCATTTGAACTGCATTAGCAGTCCTTACTGATGCTTTACAAGTGCGTAAGTTTGAGAATTGGAAAAGCACGCTGTTAGAATGATTCCAAAGTAGCCAGAAGAAGAAAGATGCATGTCTCTACTTCCTATTTTTATCAAAAGTATTACAATGAGCATAATTTTGTATTTCATCCCAGCATGTGCTTTATCCCATAGATAATTTCTTGCAATAAAAATTATAAAACGTTTTACATTTTAACCTTCATAATTGACTAAATTATTTTATGTTTTCTTTTCCTTTTTTCTTTTTTTTTCAACTAAGAGTGGGGGTATTTTCACATTTATTAGTAATTAATTGATCCTTTTTAAAAATAATTAAGCCAAGATTGGGATAGAAATTTCAAAAGTTACAAAACTATGCACAGGAGAAAGCAGAGTTAACTTCTCCTTATGTTCCTTGCCTTCATTTTCCTCTTTGGAAATTACTAGTTTCTTATGTTTCCTGCACAGTAAAATTCATGTAAGTACTATTTTTACGCAAATATTAATATATAATTAATGCTTTTAAATATGGCAATCTTCATGTTTTCTGGGAAAAATGTTGATAAAAATATATTTAATGTAGTTATATTTAACTTTAAATACTTTGAGGCTGTCCCATAAAGTCATCACATTTTTCTAATTAATTGCTATATCAAACTATATAATATAACTTATTTGTCCAGGCCTATTATCTGCTATTATGATCAGTAGTATTGGCAATAGATGGCTGTCTAGTGCATGTGAGTGCAATCAAAGAGTTTGATCATTAGTTTGCTTATATATTTATTAAATGTTTAATTACTTGTCTTTGGAGAGAGTTATATACTCTCTAGGTCAAAACCCAAACCTGCTGAATAGCACAGGGAGCTCAGCTAGGTGTTCTGTGATGACCTAGATGGGTGGGATGGGAGGGTGGGAGGGAGGCCCAAGAGGGAGGGGATATATGTATATGTATAGCTGATCCCCTTCATTGTACAGCAGAAACTAACACAACATTGTAGAGTAATTATACTCTAATAAAAAATTAAATTAAAAAAATGAATAAAAGAATTGATGTGCTCACCAAGATCTGCTTCTTCTTTCCATCCTAGGTGTACAAGAGTTCAGGTGATCCACCCTTCTTGACATTTAACTGGGGACGTGAACCCATTTCTGGCTATTGGAATGTGAATGCTGTTGGTGTGAATCACATCCCAGATGGAAGAATGAAAAACTTGTCAAATTTTTCAGCCTTTCTTTGGCTTACATGATCATGGAGAAGGCCTCCTCGTGAGACAGAAAAGCCTCAAGACTAAATTGGTCTCGATGGAGAAAAACTGCCCTGAAGAGTCACTCATTCAGACTCATGGTGGACTTGAATGAGTAGGAAAGAATGTTTTGTGTATCACTGCACTGAGATTTTTGGTGACCCTTGTTATTAGAGAATAAACTAGCCTATCCTGAATAACACTGGAGGATGTCTTCCAGTTTCCAGGGGATCAGTGTGCTCAGATTGTTGTGTGTTTGTGCAGACACATAGTTTTCATACTTACATGTACCTATAACCCACCTATACACTGTCTATACCAGGCTTATTCATTATATAAATTTTGTTGAAACCATTTTACCTGAATGCTTAAAGTTCTTTATTCTTTATAATGCTGCATAATATTGTATTTGGATGTACCATGATTTAACCAGGCTATTTGATGAGTATTTATGGCATTTCCATAAATGTAAATGATGTAGGCAATTATAAACAAGGAATAAAAATAAGTTTTATACATGCAACCTTGATTTTTATTTGTAGGATACTTTGAGATAAAATTAATGGGGGCCTAAGAATGTGTGTATTTGGAATTTTGGTCCCCAGAAGCAGGCCCTAATTTTCTTTCCTTGTGCCTATTGGTATATTTATTTTTCATATAAAATTTGCAAATTATTATTAGTTTTATAAATGATTTATTTTATGTTATTATCAAATTATTCTTCATAGGTTTTATTCCAGATTGCACTCTCAAATGATAGATGTAAAACTGACTGCTTATATAGTAACCAACAAAGGGTGTTATCAGACTTTACAACATTGGCTAATATTGTAGGTGAAAAAAGTGTATGTCAGCTACATTTAATGTGTGTTACAACTGTAATAAACAAAGCTGAGTAATGTTTAAGAGACATTCATAGTTACTATTCTGTGAATGTATGTTCTTATCCTTTCTATTTTAATCTTTTGGCCGCGCCGCAGGGTATGCCTGATCCTAGTTCCCCGACCAGGGATGGAACCCACACCCACTGCGTTGGCAGAGCAGAGTCTTAACCACTGAACCTCCAAGTAAGTCCCTGTTCTTACTCTTTATTCATATTTTCTTTTGGGTTATTTTTTCTTTTCAGGAAGTTAATTATATATGACAGAAATCAGAATTTTGAACTTTTTGGAATTCAGTGTGGTATGACAAGTGTCACATGAGTCTAATTTGTTAATTTTTAATCATGGCACATGGTTAATCCAATCCCTTTTACTAAGTAAAAGCAGAAATTACCAAAATTGAGAACACTCTTCACAGATGTCATGATTTCTCTTGATGTTTCAGTAATTGCATGTTTTATTGGAATTTTTACATTTCATATGTATTTTCAAATATAATGGATTTTTCCACAGTGTCTTCCTATTTATTTTATATATGTTTAATGTCTGTAGGATCTGTAATGATATTTGTATTTTGCTACCAGGTTTGGTAATTTGTACTTTCTTTGTGATTAGTCTTACTAGAGGTCTATAGTCACTTTAACAATCTTATCAAAGGATAAATTTTGGTTACTTTGTATGTTTGTTTTATTAAAAATTTACACTTGTTTACCCATAGTTTCCTTCATCATTCATTCTTTGAGTCAATTTTATGTTCTTATTCCAATTTCTTTAATTAGATACTTAGGACTTATATTTTTGAACAAATAAAATTTATTCTAAGAAAATGTTTAACTCATGGTCCATGGAACTGATATGATATTGTTTCATTATGATTCATTTAAAAATATTTTCTAACTTCCTTTATGATTTCCTTTGTGATCCATAGGTTATTTTGAAAAGTATTACTTAACCTACAACTAAAACAATTGAAGATTTTCTAAGTTATATTTATGTTATTAATTTTTATCTGAATACAACTGTGTTAGAGAAAATGTGGTATATTATTTCAATTTTTTGTGTGATGAGACAATGATAATATATGTAAAATATTTGTATTTGTATGCACTATAGAATAATGTATATTCTATCATTATTGGGTACAATGTATGTTCTCTCAATCAGACATAATATTTTTAAACAGGTTGTTCAGATCTTGATATTTTGTCTGCTTCTTTTGGCACTGATTAAGATATATGTGCTAGAGTCTCCAATATGACTGTGAATTGAGTATTTTATTTCAAATTATTTTTTGCTTTAGTGTTTTAAAAATTAATTAAGGTAAAATATACATAACAAATATATACCATTGTAGCCAAATTTTAGTGTACAGTTCAGTAGAATTAATTATATTACATTATTAAGTACATTAAATTGCAACCATCGTTACCATCCATCCACAGAACTTTTTTCATCTTTCAGAACAGAAACTCTCTACCCATTAATCAATAACTCTCCATTGCCTCTTCCCCCAGGCCCCTGCAATCAACCTGTCTCTAACTATTTCATATGAGTGGAATCATACAGTACATGTCTTTTTTGATTGGCTTATTTCATTTGGCATAATGTTTTCAAGGTTCAACCATGTTGTAGCATGTGTCGAAATTTCTTTCCTTTGAGAAGCTGAATAATATTCTATTGGATGTATGTATCACATTTTATTTATCTATTAATAGTCACTTGGGTTGCTTCCACTTTTTGTCTATTGTGAACAATGTTGCTATAAACATGGGTGTACAAATATCTCTTCAAGACCCTGATTTCAGTTATTTTGGTTATATACCCAGAAGTTGAATTGCTGAATCATAGGGTAATTCTATGTTTTTTTTATTTTTTGAGGAACCACCATATTGTTTTCGATAGTGGCTGCACTACTTTACATCCAATCCACCATGCACAGGGTTCCAACTTCTCCACATCTTTGCAAACATTTTTTATTTTTTTCCTTCCTTCCTTCCTTCCCTTTTTTTGTCCTGTAGTCTTTACATATTTTTAAAAATAGTACCCATCTTAATGATGTAAAGTGTTATCTCATTGTGGTTTTGATCTGCATTTCCCTAATGATTAGTGGTTTGAGTATCTTTGCATGTGATTACTGACCATTTGTATATATTATTTGGAGAAATGTTCTTTCAAGTCCTTTGCCCATTTTTGGATTTTTTGTTGTTGTTGTTGAGTTTTACGAGTTTTTTTTATATATTCCGCATATTAATCCCTCATCAGATAAGTGACTTTCAAACATTTTTCTCCCATTCTGAGGGTGGCTTTAGGTATTTTGAATCGGTTTTCATGGTTGAATGTATAATTTGAATTGTTACACCTCAGTGGTTAAGACTTCTCAAATAAGCATTCATATAAATGCATACAATTATTATCTGATAGTAAGCTAAAAGTGTTATATTTTGGTTCCAGATGTAAAAGTTTAATAATTTATTTTTTCAGGTTTTATATATCAAATAGAGTTTTTATTTTTTTTGCAGTGATAATCAAAAATATTAAATATTTACTTCCAGTTATTTTTACGTAGTTTCTGTATTTATTTTCTCATTGCCTGAAATTTTTCCTCAAGTAGTTTAGTATTAGATTTCAAATATACAGCTACTTTTTGGAACATAAATAGTATCATTTAGAAGCTCAATATTTTCTCCACATTGTTGGTGCCAGATTCATTTTTTCATTATTTTGAAAGTAAAATGATAGAACTATTCACTGAGTTTATGTGAATAGATGATAAGAACATAATGTAAGGCTCAGTTATTTTTAACTTGACAAGTCCTTCAGCAGAAAAGAATATGTTAAGAATATATTAAGAAATCATAGCTCATAATAAAATCCACTGAGGAATTCATTAGAGCACTTTTCTTCTTCTTCATGATATGTACAATTTGGTATCATGAGACAATGATAAAGTGGGAGAGCAGAGAGGATTTAGCAAGTGAAAATTAACAAATGGAGAGACAAAGTAGCTTATGATAGACTAAAATGCATTTTGTTAGAAAAATCTTTAACTACTTCAAACTAGCTCTATAAAACTTAGATTTGGAAGCTTTATGTCTTGTGTCTGGCATGTCATGCATTCATATCTCTTCCTCTAAATGAACATGCTTTTCCATTTAATATGTGGTATACCAGTCTGTTTAGGAATTTCAATGCAAAATCTAACAATTTAATTTTGTTAATGGGAGAAAAAGAAAAGTAGAGCTGACGGTGCCAGGAGCAGCTGTGGTCACATGTTGTGTAGCTCTGGGACTGCAGGGGGACCTGGTCTCTCTCAGTGTCCACTCCATTCACTGGTGAGAATGCCTGAATTCCCACTCTTCAGCAACCCTTGATGTCTAAGTCTCTTCATCTTCAGGTATGTACTAGTAAAATGAACTTATGCAAGTTATAAGATTGACTTCTGGCATTATAGTGTGAGAAGCTCTGCTGATTCCCTCCCCAATGAAAATAGTAAGAAGTATTTTTTTTTAAATACACTAATCATTGAAAACATCTTGAAATTTTCCTAAGAGCAAGCAGCAAATAAACATCTATTCATGAAAATTTGGCAAGAAAGGTGAGTATCTGTGACATTTGAACCAAGACCACTCTCTCCCTAGGCCCTCCCCGCTCATGAACTGGACATTACACTCTAGAATGCTGTAGCCAAGGTCAGAGGCTCCCTCTTTCACATTCCATTTGGAAGGCTGACTTCCCAGGAAGAGCAGGACTTCATGGCTTCTCATCCTGTCCTAGCTGCCTGTTACTGAGGCTATAGCCTGAGCAGTGCAGTTGAGAGATATGAGTTTCTTCCACACACACCCCCACTCATGGGATGTAGGCTTTACCTTGGGTGCATAGCTCTGAAAATACTGATGCTCTGATAGCCTTTCCCCTGGATTATGAGGAAGTAGTTCTATTCCAGGAGAGGCAAGTCAAGGGAACCTCAGGCTGCTTGCACCGCCCCCCACCACCAAATGCTCAGCTCCTAGTACAGGGTGTCACTCTCAGAGAAGCTTGCCATTGTCCATCCTCCCAGCTCCAGAGCCCTGGTTCTGAGATATTACCTGGGAGGAAAAGCCAGCCACAAAACAGATAGCTCAGGAAAAATTGGGAGGCACCCCTAGAGCATATAGCTCTAGGTGACTAGATGGGAATGTGGTGCTGGACCCCAAGGGATGTCTCCTACATAAGGCCATGTCTCCAAAATCAGGAAACATGACCAACCTACCTAATAAATAGAAATAAACACAGAGAATTGGCAAAATGAGGATACAGAATGAGAATACAAAATGAGGATTCATTTCATGTTTCAAATGAAGGTACAAGAAAAAATCTCAGAAAGAAAAGTAAATTAAGTGGAAATAAGCACTATACCCAATAAAGAGTTCAAACAGTCATGAATATGCTCAATGAACTCAGAAGAATGAAGAACATAGTGACAAGTTTGTACCAAGAGTTAGAAATATAAAGAAAGAACACAGAGCTGAAGAATATGATAACTGATGTAGAATATACCCTAGAAGGAATTAACAGTAGAGTAGATGATACCGTTGAACAGCTCAGCAAATGGAAGAAAGAATAGTGAAATCAATGAAGCTGAACAGAAAAAAAGAAAAGAAATGTAAATGAGGATAGTATAAGAGACCTCTGGGACAACATCACATACTAACATTCACATTATAAGGATCTCAGAAGGAAAAGAAATGGAAAAAGGGGCAGAGGACTTATTTGAAGACATACTAGCTGAAAACTTTCCTAACCTAAAGAAGAAAACAGACATCCAGGTTCAGGAGGCATAGAAACTCCCAAAAAAGATGAACCCAAAGAAGTCCCCACCAAGACACATTATAATTAAAATGGCAAAACTTAGAGATAGAAATAATTTTAAAAGCAGCAACAGAAAAGCAACTAGTTTACATGTAAGAGAACTTCCATAAGAAAATCAGCTTATTTTTCAGCTGAAATTCTACAGGTCAGAAGTAGTGGCAGAATATATTTAAAGTGATGAAAGGTCAAAGCCTACAACCAGGACTACACTACCAGGCAAGGTTATTGTTCAGTTTTAAAGGAGAGATAAAGAGCATATCAGATAAGCAAAAGCTAAGAGTGTATTGTTTGCAAATATTTCCCTCATTCCATAGGTTCTTTTCATTTTGCTGATGGTTTCCTTTGCTGTGCAAAAACTTTTAAGTTTAGTTAGGTCTTATATGTTTATTTTTGCTTTTATTTATTTTGTCTTGGGAGACTGATCTAAGAAAGTATTGCTATGATATATGTCAGAGAATGTTTTGCCTATGTTCTCTTCTAGGAGTTTTATGATGTCATGTCTTATATTTAAGTATTTAAGCCATTTTGAGTTTATTTTGTGTATGGTGTGAGGGTGTGTTTTAACTTCATTGGTATGCATGTGGCTGACCAACTTTTCCAATACCACTTGCTGAAGACACTATCTTTTCTCCATTGTATATTCTTGTCTCCTTTGTCATAGATTAATTGACCATAGATGTAGGGGTTTATTTCTGGACTCTCTATTCTGTTCCATTGATCCATATGTCTGTTTTGTACCAATACCATGCTGCTTTGATTACTGTAGCTTTGTAGTATTATCTGAAGTCTGGAAGGGTTATGCCTCCAGCTTTGCTCTTTTTCCTCAAGATCAACTGGCTATTCTGGGTCTTTTTTGGGTCCATATAAATTTTAGTATTATTTGTTCTTGTTTTGTGAACAATGTCATGGGTATTTTGATAGGGATAGCAGGAAATCTGTAGATTGCTTTGGGCATTATGGTCATTTTAACAATATTGATTCTTCCAATCCAAGAGCATGGGATATCTATATATTTATTTGAATCATTTCCAATTTCTTTCATCAATGTTTTATAATTTATAACATATAGGTCTTTCACCTCCTTGCTTAAATTTATTCCTAGTAATCTCATTTTTTTGATGTACTTTTAAATGGAATTTTGTAAACTTTCTCTTTCTGACATTTTATTGTTAATATAAATAAATACAACAGGTTTCTGTATATTAATCTTGTAACCTGCTACCTTGCTGAATCCATTTATTAGTTCTAAAGGTATGTGTGGAGTCTTTAGGGTTCTCTACATAGAGTATCAAGTCATCTGCAAATAGTGACATAAAGGGAGAAATTGACAGAAATAGAATAATAGTATGAGAATTTAACACCTCACTGACATCAATGGGCAGATCTTCTGACAGAAAATCAATAAGGCAACATAGATCCTTAATGACACAATAGACCAGATGAACTTAAATGATATCTACAGGAGACTACATCCAAAAAAAAAAAAAAAAGCAACCCAGAATATGCATTGTTTTCAAGGCCACATGGAACATTCTCTACAATAGACCACATACTAGATCATAAAACAAGCCTCAACGAATTTTAGAGGATAAAAGTTATTTAAAGCATCTTTTCTGAACACAATTGTATGAAACTAGAAATCAACTGCAGAAAGAAAAATGGAGAAAAAATGATCATATGGAGACTAAACAACATGCTACCAGAAAAAAAAAAAAAAAAAACGTTATTGATGAAATCAAAAAATAAATTAAAAAATATCTTGAGACAAATGACAATGAAAAAATGACCTTACAAAGTCTATGGGATGCAGCAAAAGCAGTTATAAGAGGGATGTTTATAATGATAAAGACCTTACTAAAGAAACAAGAAAAATATCAAATAAACAACTTAACCTACCACTTAAAAAATCATGAGAGAAAGAAGAACAAACAAAACACAAAGTTAGCAGAAGGAAGGAAATACTAAGGATCACAGAGGAAATAAACTAGATATTAAAAATATACAAAAGATGAACAAAACCAAGGGCTGTTTTTTTGAAAAAATAAACAAAATCAATAAACCTCTAGCCAAGCTTACCATGTAGAAAAGACAAAGGACCCAAATAAACAAAACAAGAAATGGAAAAGGAGAAATAACAACCAATGTTGGAGAAATACAAAAAATTATAAGAGAATACTGTGAACTGTTACATGGCAGCATATTGGACAACCTAGAAGAAATGACAAGTTTCTAGAAACATATAGACTGCCAAAATTGAGTCAAGAAGAAAAAGATAATTTTAAGACAGATCACTAGAATTGAAATAGAATCTGTAATTTAAAAACACCCTGGAGTCAAAAGTCCAGGACTGAATGGCTTCACTAGGGAATTCTACCAAACATACAAAGAAGAATTTATACCTATCCTTCTCAAACTCTTCCAAAAGATTGAAGAGGAGGGAACACTCCCAAAAAACATTCTATGGAGCCACTATCTTCCCTTATACTAAAACCAGACAAAGATCCCACCAAAAAAGAAAATTACAGGCCAATATCTTTGACTAACATAGATGCAAAAATCCTCAACAAAATTTTAGCAGACCAAATACAATACATAAAAATGATCATACAGTATGATCAAGTTGGAGTCATTCCAATGTTGTAAGGATGTTTCAACATTTGCAAATCCATCAGTGCAATACACCACATTAAAAAAAGGAAGGACAAAAACCACATGATCATTTCATTAGATGAAGAAAAAGCATTTGATAAAATTCAACATCCATTCATGATAAAATATTACCAAAGTGGGTATAAAGGGAATATATCTCAACATAATAAAAGCCATTGCAACAAACCCAAAGCCAACATAATACTCAATGGTGAAAAGCTGAAAGAAAACCTTCAGGAACAAGACAAGGATGCCCAATCTTACCACTTCAACATAGTATTGGAAGTCCTAGCCACAGCAATTAAACAAGAAAAAGAAATAAATGTATCCAAATTGGAAGGGAAGAGGTAAAACTAACACTATTTTTTACTTTTTGTCACTTTTTCATTGTCCACCCAAATGGAAAAAAAAGATAATGATTTTCCCTTTTCCCCTAACTCTGAGACAGGAAGGAGGAGAGGAGGGAGCGAGAGAGAGGGAGAGATAGATTTGATGTTCATCCAAAACCATCATGACTATGAAATACTAATAACAGAAAAGGCATATTTTAGAATATGAAGTTTTCATTCTTACACTTTATGTGTCCTAGTGTTAGTAATCATCTTTGAGAATCTGGTCATTTATCTTTTTAAAGAACTTATCATGAATTAGTTCTCAAACACTCCCCCAGTTCCCCAACTATGATGTCCTCTATAGATATACTCGACTACACCAAACTATTTATCATTTTCCTCCACTTGATAAAATTTCTCCCAGTGCATTCTGACCTGCTCCAATCAGGACATAATTTTCTTCAGACCTGCACACTTATGCTTTTTCATTCTGGTTGAAAAATCACTTCCATTGGCTCCCTGAAAAGGAAACAAAATTTCTGAGACCTTTCATTTCTGAAAATATCTTAATTCTGCCCTGATCACTTTGTGATAGTTTGGTTAGGTATAAAAAACAAATTTGCACATCATTTTCCTAAAGAATTTGAAGACAAATTATCTGAAGTAGCTTCCTGAGCTGCACTGGGGATGTGTAATTTGACTGTAAATTTTGATTTTTGTTATGCAGCTTGCTTTTGTTTCTTTTCTTCTTTTTCTGAAAGTTTCTACTTCTGAGTTCCTTCTGCTCTGAGTTTTCACAATGATGTGCCATAATCATTTATCTTAATCCCTTTGTGGTCAGCCCATGGACATTTAAGATTATTTTCAAAGACAAAAGTTTTGAGTCACAGATAAATTTCTTCCAAATTGTAGTGTTGTAATCACAATTATTTTGCATGTAAACCTCTTTTACTTATTTTTACAGGAATGAAGACTGAACTTAGTCAGTTTCCAAAAACTTTTGGAAGGATTTTTTTAAATTTATATTTTACATCCAAGATTTACCTCTGTTCTCTTTTTTAAGAAAACCACCTGATTGAGATATGGTTAGCATGTAAAAATTACATGTAATATATTTAATGTATATAATACTATGAGTTTAGGTATAAGTATACACTAATGAAACCATCACTACCATCAAGGCCATAAACATATTTATCACCTCCTGAAATTTCCCCTGTTCCCTTTATTATTATTTTGTGGTAAGAATGCTTAAAGTAAGTTCTATCGTTTTAGCAAAATTTAAGTATATCATTAAAAATATAGCCTGCATATTTCTGTATGTGATTTCATCTATTATTAATGTTATCTGAAACACAGCTAGGGTTATGCCTGCTTCCCCAATTTGGAAACTATCTTCTATTTTATATTTGAGATTATTTCTTTTCTATTTTCCAGTTTCATTTGCATAATGAATTATTCATGTATTATTCTCATGTATCTATTTATCTATCTAGCTTCATCATCATCATAATCATCATCTATCTAATCATCTTGATTTTTAATTTTATTTTTCTCTTCATTCTGGTCTACCTTCTCAAACAGATTCTCCACATATTTTATTTTCCTTCAGCATCATTTCTATAATTTGTTTTCATGCTTGAAAACAATGTGGATTAAAATTCTGGCTTCTGTTTATCTCATCTTGATTTTTTTTTACCTATCTAAATCTTTTTCTCATTTTTGTTTTCTTATTATTCTCATTTAATTTTTACCTTATTTTCAGTTTATTTGTTTCTATCTTTCTTGTATTTTATCATGACCATGAATCCTTACTTTTTATACATGTCATTATTCTGAAAGTTCCTTCCTATAGGAGTTTATATTTTTGTCATTAGACTCTTCTGATTATCTTAGTTCCATTCATTTTATTATTTAGAAGCTTATTATTTAGAAGCTCAATTCATTTTATTATTTAGAAGGCTAACTTTCTTTAACCTTCAGAAAAGGCTGTATTTTCACAGATTTGTAATGTGCTAATAAAAGAAATCCATTTATTCTTTCTTCTTGTTGTTTTACTTCATGTGGGGATCAGATACGCTGCTCTGATATGATACAGAAACAGAAAGATGATGTACATATGCTGTGCTTAAATAAATTTGTCTCACATGATTTTACTTTGTGAAACTAGCATTATTTTTTTCTTTTTAAAAAGTCACAAGCAGATAGCAGTTACATAAATACTAACAATTTGTAGAGTTTGTTACTGCTGTCATGGTTTGTGCCAAGGTGCACTAATCACCCACCATTGCTTTGTTAACATCAGAGAAAAAGCGAATATGCCAAACAAAACCCTAGTATTGATATAAAAATAATTTCCATACTGTGAACTCTCTGAAGGGTCTTGGGACCCTCAGGTGTCTGAGGGTACATTTTGAGTACTACAGATATTGACCTTAAATTTCATAATCAGTGCATTCATGATGAATATATACAAATAATTTTATGACTATCATTTTTTTTTCTCTCAAGTGTATTTTTCACAAATTGAAGCCTGAACAAAGTTTTATTAATTTATTTCCATATACCTTATAAATAATGTTTATTTATCCCAGATATCTTCAGTCCAAATATCCAAGTTTGTTAGCTTTTACATCTTTTAAAAGATGTTTTCCTGGCTGTTTAAAGCCGTGTAATGGAAACATTTACCCAGATGTCAGTGTGAGCCAAAAGTGATTGACTTTAGAGGGACAACACTGGTTCTGCACTACAGCACGTAGGAACATAGGTTCTGACATGCAAGCAAACCTTGACCAAGTGGAATAGAGCCTCAACTATATTCAGTACTCTTGAAGACGTTTTGATAGAAATACTTCTTCACAGATTTGTTTTTTTTTCTTTTTTCAGATGTTGAACAGAAACATGGCTGTACGTCCAGAAGCAATGGAGACTTTATGCTCTAGTTCAATAGAAGAGTGTCCACAGGGACAAAGGAAAGGACACACAATCAGAGAAGCAGGCAGTTTGCAGTTTGTATCAGATGAGATGTTTGTAGCTTAATAAATTTTTAATCTATTGCCTGGCCTTTTTCTCTCACACTTGAAATAATCCAAAACCTCAGTAAATATATTTTAATATGTAAAGTAAAATAAGCAGAAATGGGCTTTAAAAGGCTTAATGATACTTAAACTAATTATTTAGAAGTGCAAATTTCCACATTTATCCAAGATCATCAAGCCTCCAGGACTGATTGGGCTACCCTATGTGCAATGCCATTTAAATGCAATAACTTGGAAATATTCAGTGAAATATGGTCTTTTCTCTTTGCAATCTATAATTAAAATGCCAATTTTATCTCAGCAATCTATGTAAATTTACATTTAGAATGAGCAAATTAAGTTCTTATTATAGCTTGGAGTATTTATTGTTCCTTTTTATGTTTGGACATTTTTAAGGGAAGGAGAAAGAGCATTACACGAGAAAAGCATTTGAAAAATTACCCTTGCGAATTGGTAATGATATAGCAAGTATAGCTTTGTTAGATGACCTGTAGGTAGTTATGCAAAAACCAGCACAATATTAGATGCAAGATGGCTTGTTTAAACATGGGAAAGCCAATAGCATTATGAGTGAATACACCTTTTCAATGGTCATCATTTACACACTATAAAGGCAGCATCTGAGAAAATATGTTAGTGTAAACTACAGACAGCTAGTCAGAAGATAAAATCAGCATAGGTTTCCAAAGTAACTCTATCTTCCTATTTAAGGATATTTTGCTCATGATAACAGCTGGGAAAACTCATTAAGTTACTGGAAATGAGCCTAGCTTTGCTTTTATTATCAGTTCTGTGATAAAGCCTCCTGGACAGCATGAAAGAACTGTTAGAGGGTTTTGCAGCACTCATTTTTTATAGAGTTGCATATTTTTGCAATAACAAATGTAGTTGTAAAACACAAGATGTTTTTCATCCCCAAACTGATTGGGGGGAGGGTCTTGGAAAAGGATTTATGTTTGGTGCAATTTGTATATTTTAGGCAGATGCTTTACATATTTATATTCTCTCTTCTTCTGCTGGTTTCCGACTAGAGTTGTTGCCAAGTCTCTTTGCCCAGTGATAGGACTGACTGGAGGTGGAGGATGGGAACGGAGTGAGTGGTCCTTAAATCAGAGGTAAACCATTTTCCCCATAATGCAACAGAAAATTCATGGTGAGAGGATGGTTTTGGGAAAGGAAACATTGCTATATGCAAAATGTTTTAAATTATTCTTATTGTAAAAACGAAGAAATTGAACTGAAAGGTATAATAAAATATCTATAAGCATCAATGAAGCTGGATTCAAGTTCAGATCCCTCTGATTCTGAAGTCCACATGTTTGGCATTGCTTCACATGCACCAACTTTCTTTCTCTGTCTACAAATATCCCCAAATCTCCCTGTCACCCTGCTCCCTAGCTTCCTCCTTACAAGAATGGAGATTTTTATCCTAATTATTAACGTTACTAACTGCAGAGTCTTCATGTTACAAGTGAATTATCTTAGAATTCTTTATGGGGATACAATATTCAATAAAAATATAGGAGTTTTACAGTTATTGCCCAAATATGTTTTTTAATAACATATTAAAACTGCCATTTAAAAATATCTATGTAAATTCTCTAAAATAGAGACATCATTAGGGGAACTTATCATAAATTATTCAAGAATTACTAAATTCTCACAATTTTGGAAACCGTATGGAAAATGCAAAAATGAATGTGTAGGGGTTCAAAAAGCAACACAAATGTCTCCCTGGCCCAAGAATGATATAATAAGGACTACAATTACAGAAGAGGCTTATTATTATTATTATTATTATTAAGAGGAGATGAGACTTCTGTTTCTAGTAAATATGAAGTAGCCTTATTTCTCCCAGATCCTCCCTGTTATAAGTAAAAATCCCTGAACATAACACAATAATCAGACGTGGGAAGATTCTGAAGGATGGAAAAGAGAAGATGGCTGTTTAGGGCCCTCAGGACTAGAGGAAAAATACAAAACTGTGTTCACTGGGTTATCATTTTTCCTTCCATAGATATCTAACACGGTGCCTCAGAAGCCTCCTAATTGGAATTGCCAACAGGTGCAGAAAAAAAACACAAGGTTTCAAGGAAAGTTCATTCCCCATAGACAAAGGATTTAGAGAGAGTGGTCTAACAGAACAGATAGATTTTTGTCAATAGCTACCTGATTCTATCTAAACACCAATGGAAAACTGCCCTCCACCACAACCATGGTTTCAGCAGGACTGAGTGAGAGCTAATTTTCACCCCAGCACCATGACTCGTGGGGCAGGCAGCATCCTGAGTTCTCCCTGCAGTGATATCAGCTGGAAGGAACAGGCTGCTGTTCATCCATTCCCCAATCGCTGGAAGCCAGCAGTGCTCCAATCCCGTAAGAGAAGCATCAGCAGAGCTGAACAGAGAGCTGCTCTTCCTTTCCCTGCCCAGTGGAAGCACTTGCTGAAGTCTGTCAATAGGGTTGACTAGGGAGCTGGTATCCCACCCACGTGTGGCAGAAGCAGTCAGTGGTCTGATTACCCCACCTGTAGGGTCAGCAGAGCCCGGTGGCAGCCTGAGCTTCCATCCCCACCTGGCAGTGGTGAGACCTCACAATACAAGGCAAAGCTCATCAACATGAGGTTCACTAACATCCCTAGTGTCCTCGGGGCTCAGTGGGAGCTGCTCTCCATCCCAACCAGCAGCGTGAGGAGAGGCTAATCAGCACTGTCTCCTCTCCTGGCATCAGTAGGGGGCTCTGAAAAGTCAGCCCCCAGCCCCACCTGGAAATCAAGGGGATGGCAGAGGTCATGGGATGCGGGGCTGGCTGGCAACACACTCCCGCTTCCCCTCTTCTCTGGTATCAGTGGGGCTCCGGGGGGCTGAGCATTTTCCCCCACCCTGTAGCAATAGGAAGTCTGAGTCAGCCCTCCATGTTCCTCTCCCTGCTGTGAATGGGGCTGTGGTGGCCCCCAAGCTGTAAGCTTATTCAGCTTTCTGCTTTGCGGAGAACTGCTTGTCTCTTTCTTGGTATGCACTCCTGACGCTGCGGTATTGAGCGTAAAAAAGGAAAATGGCTCGTGGCCAGTTTCGTTCCAGGTGCCTGCTCTGGATCTAAGAGCCCCTGGTTGTTCCCCAGAAGAAGGACGTGCTGCCCTGAGGGGGAAGTCTGTATCTCCAAAGAACGGCCCATAAGGCATGCTGACGCATAGATAGTGGTGCATAGATAGTGGCGCATAGATAGTGATGCATAGATAGTGGCACATAGATAGTAGCGCATAGATAGTGGCGCATAGATAGTGGCGCATAGATAGTGGTGCATGGATAGTGATGCATAGATAGTGGCGCATAGATAGTAGCGCATAGATAGTGGCGCATAGATAGTGGTGCATAGATAGTGGCGACAGAATTATGTGGAAATACAAGGTTTACTGATGTATTGTCTGATATTCGTTCTGTACTAAACCTATATATACATTCATGCTCTTTGAATAAACTTGCCTTGCAACCATCAGTTGTCTTGGCCCTTCTGACCCCATACTGGTGCTTTTCAGTTCCTTACCCCTCACCGCCAGGAACTTCTAGCTTTCTGCAGCCGGTCTGCGGCATGGGGCCAAGAGGGGAGACTCACATCCACCCCACTCATCTACAGGAAGTGATTTGAGTCAGTGCCCCACTTTTGCTGGGGCAGTTTTGGCAGACCTAGCAGAAAGCTAAACATAGATAAGCACCTTCCCCTCATGCTACATCTGAGCAGGAAACGGCTAAATATGAAGATTATATAGGGTTTTCATTTTATAATAATATGATATCCAAGATGTTCAGAATATAATAAAAAATACTTTCAGGGAGAGACAGATGGAGGGAAAAAGTAACTATTTCAAAATACTCCAGAGCATTCTGTTTTTAACAAAATCTGCCTTCAAGAGAAACTATTTTACAAGAGCCTAATCTGCTGGGGTATTATCAGAGCCTAATTTACCTGGAGGAAGGGAGATACCAAAAATAGCTCCTTCTTGTCATCTTGTCCCACTTAAGGTGGGGAAAAAAATTCTGTAACTAATTAGTAACTATAGCAAAGATGTAGGATACAAGGATACAAAAGTCAATCTCTTTCTAATATACCAGAAATGAAAAGGTAGAATTTGAAATCTGAAACACATTATAACTTACATTAGCACCAAAGAATGGAATGCTTAGGTATAAATCTGACAAATTATATGCAAGATTTGTATGAGAAAAAGTACAAATTCTGATGAAAGGAATCAAAGAACCAAATAAATAGAGGGATAGCCCATGTTCATAGATAGGAAGAATCAATATTGTCAAGATATAAGTTCTTCCCAACTTCATCTGTAAGATTAAATGAAATCCCAATAAGTTATTTTGTGGAAAATAGCAAATTGTTTATGAAATTTGTACAGAGAGGCAAAAGACCCAGAATAACCAACACAATATTGAAGGAGAAGACAAAAGTCAGAGCATTGACACTACCTGCCCTCAAAACTTACTACAAAACTGCAATAATCAAAGAAGAGTGGTATTGATGAAAGAATAGACAGATGGATTAATTTAACAGAATGGAAAGCCTGGAAATAGGTCCTATCCCCATAAATATAGTCTGATGATCTTTGACAAGAAAGCAAATGCATTATTATAGAACAAGATTGTCTTTTCAAGAAACAGTGCTGGAACAATGAGATATCTACATGCAAAAAAAGAAAAATATCTAAACACAAACATTAGATCTTTTACAAAAATTTACTCCAAATGGATCATAGATCTAAATATAAATGCTAAATTATAAAACGTTTGGAAGATAACATAGGAGAAAACCTAATTGGCCTTGAGTTCAGTGATGACTTTTTAGATATCACACCAAAGGGACAGTCCATTAAGGAAATAATTGAAAAGTTGGACTTCATTCAAATTAAAGTCATAGCCTGTTTTATGCAGCTGTTCAACAAGGATTCAGATTACAGGAGACCAGGAGGGAGCACCAGTATTATTAGCTGATGCATGCTGATGCCAGGCTAAATCATGCTTTCCATTTTTCTTGTAGGATGACGTCTATGAGAAATTTTTAAACCACAACTATTAATTCTAGGAAAATGTCACCTTGTGGCTTGTTGGTGCACACACCTTTGTGAGCTAGTTCAGCAATGGAAGGTTCCTAATCCTTTAACCATCAAGTTTTCCTGAGATTTTCTGTATTTAGAATTAAATTCACAATATTAGCCATTGTATTATTGAAATATCTTGTAAACATTTAGCTAATATTGGGGGCTTTCAGTTGAATAAATAATTTGCATCTCTTATATCAAGAAAAAACCATTTGCAGTTGTACAATGAATTGATTTATGATCATTTACCAATAATAATGGACATTAATTAAAAAAAAAAAAAAAAAAAACTTCTGCTCTGTGTAAAACAATGTCAAGAAAATGAAGAGAGAACCCACAGCCTAGGAAAAAAAAATTTCAAAAGTACATCTGATACAATTATTTTATTTCTATATAACAGAAAACACTGTTGAAAATAACTTTCTAAAAATAATATCTTTGCCAAAGCACAAACCATGTCAATGATCTAGGAAGAAATCTATCAAACAGGATAGTATTTCTTTACATAATGGTAACAAACATCATTGGGAAATCACAAATGCTTGGTAACTAGTGGACAAAGGCACAATTATGTATTGGATACAATTTATTTTTAAAACAAATTTTTAAAGTCTTTATTGAATTTGATACAATATTGCATCTGTTTTATGTTTTGTTTTTTTGTCCCCGAGGCATGTGGGATCTTAGCTCCTCCACAAGGGATTGAACCCACACCCCCTGTATTGGAAAGCGAAATCTTAACCACTGACCTCCAGGGAAGTCCCATGGATGCAATTTATATTCTCATCATTTTGGAAGGATTGTTCGGCACTATCTATGTAGTTGATATACACACACCCAGTGAGTCAGTAATTCCACTTCTAGGTATGTATCCAATAGAAATGCATGCAGCATATGTGTACCAAAATGCAGGGACATAAATGCTCATAGTGGCATTATAATAGCCCCAAACTGGAAATACCCTAAGGCATTTCCAAAGTTGAGTGGATACATAATGTTTCTAATAATGCTACAAAAATACAGTATATAGCTGTAAAAATAAATGAATCAGAGTTATATATACAAAGACAAAAATAAATTTCACAAACATAACATTGAATAAAAGTCAGACAATGCATACTCAAGTTTTCCACATATATAAAATTAAAAAAATAAGATATGATCGAAATTTTATAAATTTAGGATAATGAGTGCCTTTGGGGAAGAGGGTGAGTATGTCATTAGGAGGGGACACAGTAGGGGAAGTGGCATTTGTTCTATTTCTTGATTTTGTTGCTGCTTCACTATATTCATTTTGTGAGATTTCATTTTTGTGAGCTGAACTTTTTAGTTCATGAACTTTTCAGTATGTGTTGTTATACACCAATAAAGATATTCAAAATAAGTAAAATGCAAACCTTAGTGTTTATTATACTTAATTAAACTCATAAATACATATAACAAGGTCTTTGTTTAAGCCTGCAGGGTTAAGAAATGAAGATATTTTCTCAAACTGAATAACTTGAAGAAAGAATTGGAAAACTTTTAAGATGTTGTCCAGTCTTTTCTGAAGCTGGGAGGATTCCTCAACCACTTGTGTGTTTTGAGGATGTATAAGTGAACAGATGAAGAAAATTGTTACTTTTTCATAGATTCAGGTCTTTGTACATAGATTCTTATGTACTTAATAATTTAGAAAATAATTGAAGTTTACAAAAATACTTGAAATTATTAGGGCTAAGAAATATCCCCAAGTAATTTTTATTGGCTTTGACCAAAAAAAAAAAAAAAAAAAATTAAGTTATTTTACTAAAAAAAGTTTTTCGTAAGTTTAAAATGAGCAATGGCTTAAAACTATTTCCTCTGTCTTTTTATTTTCTTTTTTAAGTCTGCTGCCTGACTGGTTGTAATTTGGAATATAGTTGTACTTTTTTAAAGATTTGTCATTCATGTGGTAAATCTCAGTATCTCTATAATAATTTAAGAAAAAAGAGAGAGACACGTCATGCTATTGATTCTTTTACAAGAATTAGCTCTGTCTCATCCTATAGCATTCCAGAGGTGCTCAGAAAGCTGTGGTTGTAAAGTCCTGGAGATAAGAAGATCCTCCCTTTCACTTGGTTCTTCCTTTTTATCCTGTTGTCTCTCTGTTAACTACCAATCATACGAACCAAATCCCCTTCTATTGAGAAATTATGAAATTTAATATTTGGCTGTGGAAAACTATGGGAGACATTAAGAGGACAGAGATAAAGCAGAGTTAGTCTGCACTTTATGTATCTCTATAATTTTTCAAATATTTTTGAAAAGTTTTTAATAGAAAAATAGAAAGAAGATCATTGTAGACAACAACCCATTTAGATAGATAAATAGATAGGTAAATAGACAGGTTACATCTTGTAACCACAAAGACTTGAATTGAAATCTCAATTCTGCCATTTTCTATTTGTCAGTTTTGGACAAGTTACATAATCTCTGTTCTCTTTCTTTTTCTAGATAGATAGGTAGATAGATAGATGATCAAGATGTATGTATATATGTATATGTGTATATATAGATATATGTATATGTGTATTTACATAATTGGGTTGACTAAATAGTAGATAGAGAAGCCTTTAAATTTTTGATCAATTAAGTCTAGATTACATCCAGCTGCATGAACCTGAAATTCAGATGAGGTGCCTTAATCAGAGTTTTATTTTTTGCAGATATCATTAGTAGTTTCAATGTTGCCAGTCCAGGAATATATGTATGGTTCTGCCCCCAAGCTCTTCTACATTTTTCTTCAGCTATATACTGTAGGTTATTTTTATCTTTATGGTCACACAATAATTTCTCCATCTCTAGGCAAAAAGAAGCAACAGGGGAAAAAAAAATCAATGGTTGCTTGATACATTATTAGACAGACCCTTTTCATCAAAATAACTAAGGTGCTTCTCAAAGCAACTACTAGGATACATAATCAACCCTACTCTTATTTTAACTAGGACATTACTTCCCTAAGCTAAATTGTTTAATAAGCAACAATAGAAGAATGCTTATTTTCAAACAACTGGCAGTGTTTAGCACACCTCCACCTTTGTGACAAACACAAATGCCCACTACCACGCTTCTTCCCGTAAACAGAACAAAATCACTCTAACCCCAGCAACAACAATGCTCAAGTCTCATCCAGGTGTTGCATATCGCCTGAAATACAAGGACTCTGGATGTTAGGAGAACTTTCTTTTCATTATTCTGGAAGTCACCAAGGCTGTTCATAGTAGTTTATTTTTTCTCCCATTAAACATGTGGTAGGATCTTACTTCCCCACTCAAACTTAGCTATGACCAAAGACATGTGAGTGAATGGAACGTCACTTCTGGGTTAAAGCTCTAAGAGGCAGCACTGTGCACTCATTTTCCCTCTGCGCAGCAAGACAGAACTTTCAAGAAGGTGGTTCCTTCCTCAGTCTAGATCTTAAAGGAGATGAGGTGGATCAGAGTTCCCAGGTGGTTGTGTTGTGTGTATAACAAAAGAAAGAAACAGTTTTTCTTCTTTTAGGCCACAGAGTCTCAGGAATTGTTTGCTACTTGATTAATTTAGAAGTTGACTCTTAAAGAACTCTGTTTCTACAATAGAAGCCTAAAATGTGAAGCTCTGGATTAGTGCTCAGTTGGGAGGTGAAGAAGAAATCTCTTTTGGAGGCTGGCAAGATGGGGATTCTTTCATGCAGTGAGAACCATTTGCTAAAACACTTGCCTGAGATATGTTCGTAGGCAGATAATGTTCTCAATGAACTTGTAACTTTAAAAGAAGACGTTGAACAAACAGAACAGAAAAGCTGTAAGTTGATTAATATAAGTTGTAATTGGAGAGAAGCCATAAGAAATGAGCTCAGAGGAGAGATAGCTAGTTTGTAGGAAAGAATGAAAGAGATTAGAGCAAGTTAAAAATGTGCAGAATTACAGGACTGCATATGCCAATTATATTTTTAACCATTAACCTATGAAAAACAAACCTAAAGAGAACTTTGAGTGGTAAAGGCTGAAAAAATCATGTTTTGCAGGCCAAGATGGAGGAGCTCCATTCCCCCCAGGTCCTCCTTCTTAACGAATAAAAAACCCTGGATATAATGCAATAAACAACTATGGGAAGACTCTGACATGTGGAAAGAAAGGCAGGTAGGCTCTCTTGGGTCCTGGGGCTTGAGAAATGACACAGTGGTGAGTTCCCTGGGTTCCCTATTGCTTTCCATGTATCCCAGAAAGGATGCTGCAACAGCTTCCATACTGGAACCACCAAGAGGCACATATGCAAAAACTTCCATGAACGCCTAGCCCACTGGTCAAAGGACTGAGAAGATGGTGGAGAAGAAGAACAAAAAGTTTTTTGGCAATATCTAACTCAAACCAAGCAACAATGGAAAAAACCTGCCCTTTCAGCAGCTTTTGTGTAGTCAAATGAAGAGCTGAGTATTCACCCCAAAGCCCTGCCCCATGGAAGAGTTGGCAGGCAGTGTTCTGATTCTCTCACACAGTGGTGTGTGAAGGACCCCAAAAAAGATGAATATGAACTAAAAGATGAAAGGAGAAATAAATCCACAGTTACAGTAAGAGGCTTCAGCACTCCACCCTAAACATTTAAAGGGACTTCTAGACAGAAAACAGGCAAGGATTTAGAACACTTGACAGCACAAGTCAACCAACAGGATATAAACACACATATAAGACACTCCACCCAACCACAGAGGGCACATGTTTTTTCAAGAGTCCACAGAACATTTACAAAGATAGACCATAAAATAATTCCAAGAGGTCTACCAAAAAATTCCTAGAGCTAATAAGACAATTCGGTAAGTTTGCAGGATATAAACTCAACACATGCAAAACAATCACAGTTTTATCTATAAATAGCAAACATATGCCAACTGAAATAAAAAGACAATACAATTTATAATTGCTTGCAAGAAAATGAAATACATAGGTATAAAACTATCATATCATGTGCATGATCTATATACTAAGAATTATAAAAACCCAGTGAAACAAGTCACAGGAGACATAAATAAATGGAGAGACATATTTTTATGGAGTGGAAGACTCAACATAGCAAAGATGCCAGTCCTCTACAAATTGCTCTGTAGTTTTAATGCAATTATGGTAAAAAGCCCAGCAAGGTTATTATAGACATACTCTAAAATGTATATGGAAAGGCACATATTCTAAAATAGATAAAACCAATTAGATAAACAAGAATATTTTATTCCTGGCAGAAATTTTTTGGCAGGAATCACTCTACTGTAACTTAAAAGTTAATATATAGGAACAATCATCGACAGGAAGACACTGGAATTCACCAAAAAAGATACCCCACATCCAAAGACAAAGGAGAAGCCACAATGAGATGGTAGAAGGGCCGCAATCACAATAAAATCAAATCCCATAACTGCTGGGTGGGTGACTCACAAACTGGAGAACAATTATACCACAGAACTCCATCCACTGGAGTAAAGGTTCTGAGCCTCAAATCAGGCTTCCCAACCTGGCAGTCCAGCAATGGGAGGAGGAATTCCCAGAGAATCAGCCTTGAAGGCTAGTGGGATTTGATTGCAGGACTTCGACAGGACAGGGAGAAACAGAGACTCCACTCTTGGAGGGTACACACAAAGTAGTGTGCACATCAGGACCCAAAGGGAAGGAGCAGTGACCCCATAGGAGACTGAACCAGACCTACCTGCTGGCTTTGAAGCATTTTTTGAAGAGGCGGGAGGGCAGCTGCAACTCACCACAGGGACAAGGACACTGGCAGCAGAAGTTCTGTGAAGTACTCATTGGTGTGAGCCCTCCCGGAGTCTGCCATTAGCCCGACCAAAGAGACTCTAGGCTCCAGGTCTGGGTCACCTGAGGCCAAACAACCATGAGGGAGGGACCTCAGCCCCACCAATCAGCACACAAGTGGATTAAAGTTTTACTGAGCTGTGCCCACCAGAGCAACACTCAGCTCTACCCACCACCAGTCCCTCCATCAGGAAGCATGCACAAGCCTCTGAGATAGCCTCATCCTCTAGACGGCAGACAGCAGAAGCAAGAAGAACTAAAATCCTGCAGCCTGTGGAAAAAAAAACCACATTCACAGAAAGATAGACAAAATGAAAAGGCTGAGGACTACGTACCAGATGAAGGAATAAGATAAAACCCCAGAAAAACAACTAAATGAAGTGGAGATAGGCAACCTTCCAGAAAAAGAATTCAGAATAATGATAGTGAAGAGGATCCATGATCTCGGAAAAAGAATGCAGGCAAAGATCAAGAAGATGCAAGAAATGTTTAACAAAGACCTAGAAGAATTAAAGAACAAACACCTAGAAGAATTACAGAACAAAGGGATATGAAAAATAAAATAACTGAAATGAAAATACACTAGAAGGAATCAATAGCAGAATAACTGAGGCAGAAGAATGCATAAGTGACCCTGAAAACAGAATGGTGGAATTCACTGCCTCGGAACAGAATAAAGAAAAAGGAATGAAAAGAAATGAAGAGAGAGTAAGAGACTTCTGGGATAACATTAAATGCACCAACATTCACATTATAGGGGTCCCAGAAGGAGAAGAGAGAGAGAAAGGACCCAAAATAATATTTGAAGAGATTATAGTCAAAACTTTCCTAACATGAGAAAGGAAATAAGCACCCAACTCCAGGAAATGCAGAGAGTACCAGGCAGGATAAACCCAAGGAGAAACACGCCAAGACACATAGTAATCAAATTGAAAAAAATTAAAGACAAAGAAAAATTATTAAAAGTAACACATGAAAAAACACAAATAACATACAAGGGAACTCCCATAAGGTTAACAGCTGATTTCTCAGCAGAAACTCTACAAGCCAGAAGAGACTGGCATGATATATTTAAGGTGATGAAAAGGAAGAACGAACAACCAAGATTACTCTAACCTGCAAGGATCTCATTCAGATTCGATGGAGAAATCAAAAGCTTTACAGACAACCAAAAGCTAAGAGAGTTCAGCACCACCAAACCAGCTATAAAACAAATGCTGAAGGAACTTCTCTAAGTCAGACACACAAGAGAAGAAAAAGAACTACAAAAACAAACACAACACAATTAAGAAAATGGTAATAGGAACACACATATCGATAATTACCTTAAATGTGAATGGATTAAATGCTCTAAAAAAAAGACACAGGCTCACTGAATGGATACAAAAACAAGACCCAAATATATACTGTCTACAAGAGACCCACTTCAGACTTAGGGACATATACAGACTGAAAGTGAGGGGAAGGAAAAATATATTCCATGCAAATGGAAACCAAAAGAAAACTAGAGTAACAATACTCATATCAGATAAAATAGACTTTAAAATAAAGAATGTTACAAAAGTGAAGGAAGGACGCTACATAATGATCAAAGAATCAATCCAAGTAGAAGATATAACAATTATAAATATATATGCACCCAACATAGGAACACCTCAATACATAAAGCAAATGCTAAGAGCTATAAAAGAGGAAATTGACATTAACATAATAATAGTGTGGGACTTTAACACCTCACATACACCAATGGATAGATCATCCAAACAGAAAATTAATAAGGAAACACAAGCTTTAAATGACACAATAGAAAAGATAGATTTAATTGATATTTACAAGACATTCCATCCCAAAACAACAGAATACACTTTCTTCTCAAGTGCACATGGAACATTCTCCAGGATAGATCACATCTAGTTTCACAAATCAAGCCTCAGTAAACTTAAGAAAATTAAATCATATCAAGCATCTTTTTGACCACAACACTATGGGATTAGAAATAAATTACAGGGGAAAAACATAAAAAACACAAACACATGGGGGGTAAACAATACGATACTAAATAATGAAGAGATCACTAAAGAACTCAAAGAGGAAATCAAGAAAACCTAGAGAAAAATGACAATGAAAACATGATCCAAAACCTATGGGATGCAGCAAAAGCAGTTTTAAGAGGGAAGTATATAGCAATACAATCCTACCTCAAGAAACAAGAAAAATCTCACATAAACAATCTAACCTTAATCCTAAAGGAACTAGAGAAAGAAGAACAAAAAACCCCAAAGCTAGCAGAAGCAAAGAAATCATAAAGATCAGAGCAGAAATAAATGAAATAGAAACAAAAAAACCACCACAAAGATCAATATAACTAAAAGCTGGTTCTTTGAGATGGTAAACAAAATTGATAAACCTTTAGCCAGACTCATCAAGAAAAAGAGAGAGAGGACTAAAATCAATAAAATTAGAAATGAAAAAGGAGGAGTTACAATGGACACTGCATAAATACAAAACACCATAAGAGAAAACTGCAAGCAACTCTATGCCAATGAAATGGACAACCTGGAAGAAATGGACAAATTCTTAGAAAAGTACAACCTTCCTAGACTGAATCAGGAAGAAATAGAAAATATGAACAGACCAATCACAAGTGATGAAATTGAAACTGTGATTAAAAATCTTCCAACAAACCAAAGCCCAGGACCAGATGGCTTCACAGGTGAATTCTATCAAACATTTAGAGAAGAGCTAACACCCATCCTTCTCAAACTTTTCCAAAATATTGCAGAGAAAGGAATACTCCCAATCTCATTCTACGAGGCCACCATCACCCTGATACCAAAGCCAGAAAAATGTACTAGAAAAAAAGAAAATTTAGACCAATATCGATGATGAATATAGATGCAAAAATCCTCAATAAAATATTAGCAAAGAGAATCCAACAACACATTTAAAAGATCATACACCATGATCAAGTGGGATTTATCCCAAGGATGCAAGGATTCTTCAATATATGCAAATCAATCAATGTGACACACCATATTAACTAATTGAAGAATAATATCCCTATGATCATCTAAATAGATGCAGAAAAAGCTTTTAACAAAGTTCAACACCCATTTATGATAAAAGCTCTCCAGAAAGTGGGCATAGAGGGAACCTAACTCAACATAATAAAGGCCATATATGACATACTCACAGCCAAATTCATTCTCAAAGGTGAAAAACCGAAAGCATTTCCTCTAAGATCAGGAACAAGACAAAGATGTCCATTCTCACCACTATTTTTTTTTAACATCTTTATTGGAGTATAATTGCTTTACAATGGTGTGTTAGTTTCTGCTGTATAACAAAGTGAATCAGCTATACATATACATACATCACCATATCTCCTCCCTCTTTCATCTCCCTCCCACCCACCCTATCCCACCCTCTAGGTGGAAAGAAAGCACTGAGCTGATCTCCCTGTGATCTTCGGCTGCTTCCCACTAGCTATATATTTTACATTTGGTAGTGTATATATGTCGATGCCACATCCTCACTTCATCCCAGCTTACCCTTTGCCCTCCCTGTGTCCTAAAGTCCATCTCTATGTCTGAGTCTATATTTCTGTCCTGTTGCTAGGTTCTTCAGAACCTTTTTTTTTTTAACTCCATATATATGTGTTAGCATATGGTATTTGTTTTTCTTTTTCTGACTTACTTCACTCTGTATGACAGTCTCTAGGTTCATCCACCTCACTACAAATAACTCAATTTCATTTCTTTTTATGGCTGAGTAATACCCATTGTATATATGTGCCACATGTTCTCTAGCCATTCATATGTCAATGGACACTTAGGTTGCTTCCATGTCTTGGCTATTGTAAATAGAGCAGCAATGAACATTGTAGTACAGGACTCTTTCTGAATTAAGGTTTTCTCTGAGTATATGCCCAGTAGTGGGATTGCTGGGTCGTATAGTAGTTCTATTTTTAGTTTTTTAAAGAACCTCCATATTGTTCTCTATAGTAGCTATATCAATTTACATTCCCAACAGTGTAAGAGGCTTCCATTTTTCTCCACACCCTCTCCTGCATTTACTGTTTGTAGATTTTTTCATGATGGCTATTTTGACTGGTGTGAGGTAATAACTCATTGTAGTTTTGATTGGCATTTCTCTAATGATTAGTGATGCTGAGCATCCTTTCATGTGTTTGTTGGCAATCTGTATATCTTCTTTGGAGAAATGTCTATTTAGATCTTCTGCCCATTTTTAGATTGGGTTGTTTGTTTTTTTGATATTGAGCTGCTTGTATATTTTGGAGATTAATCCTTTGTCAGTTGCTTCATTTGCAAATATTTTCTTCCCTTCTGAGGGTTGTCTTTTTGTCTTGTTTATGGTTTCCTTTGCTATGCAAAAGATTTGAAGTTTCCTTACATCTCATTTGTTTATTTTTGTTTTTATTTCCATTTCTCTAGGAGGTGGGTCATAAAGGATCTTGCTGTGATATGTCATGGAATGTGCTGCATAAGTTTCCCTCTAAGAGTTTTATAGTGTCCGGACTTACATTTAGGTCTTTAATCCATTTTGACTTTATTTTTGTGTATGGTGTTTGAGAGTGTTCTAATTTCATTCTTTTACATGTAGCTGTCCAGTTTCCTCAGCAACACTTATTGAAGAGGCTGTCTTTTCTCCATTGTATATTTTTGCCTCCCTTATCAAAAATAAGGTGACCATATGGGTGTGGGTTTATCTCTGGGTTTTCTATCCTGTTCAACTGATCTATATTTTTGTTTTTGTGCAAGTACCACACTGTCTTGATTACTGTAGCTTTGTAGCATAGTCTGACATCTGGGAGCCTGATTCCTCCCGCTCTGTTTTTCTTTCTCGAGATTGCTTTGGGTATTCGGTGTCTTCTGTGTTTCCATATAAATTGTGAAATCTTTTGTTCTAGTTCTGTGAAAAATGCCATTGATAGTGTGATAGGGATTGTATTGAATCTGTAGATTGCTTTGGGTAGTATAGTCATTTTCACATGTTGATTCTTCCAATCCAAGAACATGGTATATCTCTCCATCTGTTTGTATCATCTTTAATTTATTTCATCAGTGTCTTATAGTTTTCTGCATACAGGTCTTTTGTCTCCTTAAGTAGATTTATTCCTAGGTAATTTATTCTTTCTGTTGCAATGGTAAATGGGAGGGTTTCCTGAATATCTCTTTCAGATTTTTCAACATTGGTGTATAGGAATGCAAGAGATTATTGTGCATTAATTTTGCATCCTACTGCTTTACCAAATTCATTGATTAGCTCTAGTAGTTTGCTGGTAGCATTTTTAGGATTCTCTATGTACAGTATCATGTCATCTGCAAACAGTGACAGTTTTACTTCTTCTTTTCTGATTTAGATTCCTTTTATCTATTTTTCTTCTCTGATTGCAATGGCTAAAACAAAGAAGAAACATCTCAAATAAACAACCTAACCTTACACCTAAAGCAATTAGAGATGAAGAACAAAAAAAACCCAAAGGTAGCAGAAGGGAAGAAATCATGAAAATCAGATCAGAAATAAATGAAAAAGAAATGAAGGAAATGATAACAAAGGTCAATGAAACTAAAAGCTCCTTCATTGAGAAGATAAACAAAATTGATAAGCCATTAGCTGGACTCATCAAGAAGAAAAGGGAGGGGACTCAAATCAACAGAATTAGAAATTAAAAAGCAGAAGTAACAACTGAGTCTTCAGAAATGCAAAGGATCATGAGAGATTACTATAAGCAACTATATGCCAATAAAATGGACAACCTGGAAGAAATGGAAAAATTCTTATAAAAGCACAACCTTCTGAGACTGAACCAGGAAGAAATAGAAAATATAAACAGACCAATCACAAGCACTGAAATTGAAACTGTGATTAAAGTTCTTCCAACAAACAAAAGCCCAGGACCAGATGGCTTCACAGGCGAATTCTATCAAACATTTAGAGAAGAGCTAACACCTATCCTTCTCAAACTCTTCCAAAATATAGCAGAGGGAGGAACACTCCCAAACTCAGTCTAAGAGGTCACCATCACCCTGATACCAAAACCAAACAAAGATGGCACAAAGAAAGAAAACTACAGGCCAATATCACTGATGAACATAGATGCAAGAATCCTCAACAAAATATTAGGAAACAAAATCCAATAGCACATTAAAAGGATCATACACCATGATCAACTGGGGTTTATCCCAGGAATGCAAGGATTCTTCAATATATGCAAATCAATCAATGTGATACACCATATTAACAAATTGAAGGAGAAAAACCATATGATCATCTCAATAGATGCAGGAAAACTTTCGACAATATTCAACACCCATTTATGATAAAAACTCTCCAGAAAGTAGGTATAGAGGTAATTTACCTCAACAAAATAAAGGCCATATATGACAAACCCACAGACAACATCATTCTCAATGGTGAAAAACTGAAACAATTTCCACTAAGGTCAGGAACAAGACAAGGTTGTCCACTCTCCCCACTATTATTCAACATAGTTTTTGAAATTTTAGCCATTCTCATGACTATTATTCACATAGTTTTGGAAAGCTTACCCACAGCAATCAGAGAAGAGAAAGAAATAAAAGGTATTCAATTTGGAAAAGAAGAAGTAAAACTGTCACAGTTTGCAGATGACATGATAATATACATAGATAATCCTAAATATGCCACCAAACAATTACTAGAACTAATCAATGAATTTGGTAAAGTTGCAGGATACAAAATTAATGCACAGAAATCTCTTGCATTCGTATACACTAACAAAAGATCTGAAAGAGAAATTAAGGAAACAATCCATTAACCATTGCAACAAAAAGAATAAAATACCTAGGAATAAACCTATGTAAGTAGATAAAAGACCTGTACTCATAAAACAATAAGACACTGATGAAAGAAATCAAAGATGACACAAACAGATGGAGATATATACCATGTTCTTGGATTGGAAGAAGCTATATTTTGAAAATCACTATACTACCCAAAACAATCTACAGACTCAAAGCAATCACTATCAAATTACCAATGGCATTTTTATAGAACTAGAATTTAAATATCTTAAAATATTTAGGGAATCATAAAAGACCCCAAACAGCCAAAGCAATCTTGAGGGGAAAAAGTGCATCTTGAGGAATCAGGCTCCCAGACTTCAGACTATACTACAAAGTTACAGTAATCAAGACAATATTGTACTGGCCCAAAAAGAGAAAAAATAGATCAATGGAACTGTATAGAAAGCCCAGAGATAAACCCATGATCATATGGTCACCTTATTTTTGATAAAGGAAGCAAGAATATACAATGGAGAAAAGACAGCCTCTTCAATAATGGTGCTGAGGAAACTGGACAGCTACATGTAAAAGAATGAAATTAGAACACTCCCTAACACCATACACAAAAATAAACTTAAAATGGATTAAAGACCTAAATGTAAGGCCAGACACTATAAAACTCTTAGAGGAAAACATAGGCAGAACACTCTATGACATAAATCACAGCAAGATCCTTTTTGACTCACCTCCTAGAGAAATGGAAATAAAAGCAAAAATAAACAAATGGGACCTAATGAAACTTAAACGCTTTTACACAGCAAAGGAAAACATAAACAAGACAAAAAGACAACCCTCAGAATGGGAGAACATATTTGCAAATGAAGCAACTGACAAAGGATTAATTTCCAATTTTTACAAGCAACACATGCAGCTCAATATCAAAAAAACAAACAACCTAATCCATAAACGGGTTGAAGACCTAAACAGACATTTCTCCAAAGAAGGTATACAGATTGCCAACAAACACATGAAATCATGCTCAACATCACTAATCATTAGAGAAATGCAAATCAAAACTACAATGAGGTATCACCTCACACCGGTCAGAATGGCCATCTTTAAAAAAATCTACAAACATTAAATGCTGGAGAGGGTGTGGAGGAAAGGGAACCCTCTTGTATTGTTGGTGGGAACGTAAAGTGATAGAGCCACTACGGAGAACAGTATGGAGGTTCCTTAAAAAACTAAAAATAGAACTACCATATGACTGAGCAATCCCACTACTGGGCATATTCTCTGAGAAAACCTTAATTCAGAAAGAGTCCTGTACCACAATGTTCACTGCAGCTCTATTTACAATAGCCAGGTCATGGAAGCAACCTAAGTATCCATCAACAGATGAATGGATAAAGAAGATGTGGCACATATATACAATGGAATATTACTCCGCCATAAAAGAAACGAAATTGAGTTATTTGTAGTGAGGTGGATGGACCTAGAGACTGTCATACAGAGTGAAGTAAGTCAGAAAGCGAAAAACAAATACCGTATGCTAACACAAATATATGGAATCTAAAAAAAAAAACAAAAAACTGTTTCCGAAGAACCTAGGGGCAGGACAGGAATAAAGACACAGACGTAGAGAATGGACTTGAGGACATGGGGTGGGGGAAGCATAAGCTGGGACGAAGTGAGAGAGTGGCATGGACATAAATACATTACCAAATGTAAAAAAGATAGCTAGTGGGAAGCAGTTGCATAGCACAGGGAGATCAGCCTGGTGTTTTATGACCACGTAGAGGGGTCGGATGGGGAGGATTGGAGGGAGACAGAAGAGGGAGGAGATATGGGGATATATGTATATGTATAGCTGATTGACTTTGTTATAAAGCAGAAACTAACAGACCGTTGTAAAGCAATTATACTCCAATAAACATGTTTAAAAAAAAAAGATTCTAGGGAAGATGTACGTTTATCTGGGCATATAAACTGAAATTTTTTATTAAGGAATAAGGTAAGAATCTATACCATAATTGTCATTAGAATCACTAAATTTGGCCAATCAACCCTATAGGTTATCTCATGAATATGTCTATGAAAGCAAAATCAATAAAAATAAAGTCCATTAAAGAAAGCAATAGTGTTCTAACTATCTTTAGTTTTTGGTAATTGCATGACATCAATTAGGTATGGATTTTACTCACGTGAAAACACAGTACTTCCCAATTACTTACTATATTTATAATCAATAAGTATGATATATCTAGATCTTTAATTACAATTAACTGAGTGAAAGTATGAAGAAAAGTGTTAAGGGATGGTGAAATTTAATAAACATGATTTTTTTAACTTGACAAGTTGGTTAGGTTCTTAAAAGCTACTTTGTAAAGATGCCTCTCCAACGAAGTTCAGAAGTTTGCAATTAAATAAAATGTTAGCAAATATCTGTCCTCTAGGATACAGATGAGAGAATTTTGGTCATCTGTTCATTTACTTTTTCCAAATGAGCAAGGATAAATGTTTGCCTTCCTCTTACTTGAAAGTAAAAGTAGGATATAAGTTGAAAACGACTTTATAATAAGATTGGATATAAATGAGCCACTCTCTGGTCACCAGAATGAGTTCTAGAAAGATGGAAACCTTTTTGTATTTGTTAAAATAGCTCATAATAGGTATTGAACTTAGTAGTTCCTGCATTTATTTACATATGCAATATTTCATCTACTGGTATAACAGCATCTTTTGAGTATGTTCCAAAAAATCACAGAAGTCATGAATATCAACATATTTCTCATTCTTATAGAATTCAGAAAGTAGTGATAAGACTGATAATCAAGTAACTATAAAACCATGCTGTGTTAGTTGAGATAAGTGTCAGCATAGGAATTTCTCTAGTTGGCATGAATTTATTCTCTTCCCTTTATTGGATCTTCCCTCGACATTGAGGAGCTGGGAGGGAAGGGTCAGCTCAGGAGACATAGAGAACGGAGGAATAAAGTGATTACTTACTAGTTTTCTGGCCCTTTCTCTGGAACAAATGTAAATGTTAAATTTTGAATGTATATAATTATTTGTTATTCATTTATTTAGCAAATATCTATGGAACACTTATCTTGAGAGAGGTATTCCACTATTATTAACAAATTCAGTTTCAAAAATCTTATTTATTTATTCCAAGTCATTATTCTTGTCCTTAAAGCATTATATCTTGAAAGTTGATATAAAGAGGCATTGATAGGTATGGATATGCCAACAAAGTCGACAACCTAGAAGAAATGGACAAGTTTCTAGAAACATACAGCCCACCAAAACTGAATCAAAATGGAATAATTTGAACAGATTGATCACTAGAAGTGAAATGGAATGTGTGATTAAAAAGCAAACAAACCAAAACCTCCTTAGAAATGAAAGTCCAGGAACAGGTGGTTTCACTGGTGAATTCTACCAAACATACAAAGAAGAACTTATACCCATCCTTCTCAAACTCTTCCAAAAGATTGAAAACATAAAATATCTCCGAAAGACCATCACCCTGACACTGAAACCAAAGATATTACCAAAAAAGAAAATTACAGGCCAATATAAATATGTATAGGGCTTTTTATGTGAACACTAATGCCATTAATTAGACAAAATTAAAATTTGAATTTTTCTGAAATTTTTGGAAAATGCACTGTTAACATGTTAACTTTAAGAGTGCCAATGATCTTGATTAAATAGAGATAAAACTAATGTTTGGTGTACGCCTATTATGTTCAAACTTTCATGCCCAGTGCTTTAGATTCAGTCCTCTGATAGTGGTATAGATAGCTGCATTTTAAAGATGAATGAGTTTATCTGATTTGATGCATAACTTTACTGACACACAGGAAGTAAGGGGCAGAGTAAGGAATCAGACTCAAGGCTTGCTGCGTGTACATTACAGTTTCCATTAAACCACTGACACTGAAACTTATTCTGAAGGGCAAGTATATGTCTTGTGTTTGTTATTCTTTCACCTATCTCTCTTAACCTCCATGAGGACTCTATGTGGAAAATAGTATTTTAACAACTTTCCAGAAATCACTACTCAAAAACATTTACTAAACATTTGTGATATCATAGAGAGACCTCTCTTTAAACCTAGGTTTGCTGAAACCCTTGTGAAACCTGACCTTTGGCAAAAGAATATCAAAGAAAACATTCACAGGACCAGAGTGGACAAATCTACAGTTCTGGGTAAACTCCATAACTCCCAGCCCCTGTATGTGTCAAGTATATAGGCAAAGTTAGACAATAAGCAAAACAATTTTAAAACAATCTCTCCAATAATAGCATCAGGTCTCTGCAAAAGAAAAAAGATTTATTGATCACTTTTTACCTGACCAGAATATTTGGTAATAAAAAGATTTTGAAGTGAGGAAAAACATAAGGAAGTAAATATAAATTGTAAAATATTCACCCAAAACATAAATAAAAGAAAGGAAAGAAGCGTTATCATGTAATTCTGATAAATCAGACACAATTGTTAAATGACCCATGATTCTTTCCGTTCTTCTTGTGATGTGATTAGGTACACAACATTCCTTGAATTTTACCCCTTATTATTTTGAGTTCATTTTCTTATCTCTTCAGCAAGTCACTCTTTGTTGAATGAATATTCTGAGTGTTCTGACATGTACCACTTAGAACTTATTTTGTGCTATCATTAGATGAAGGCTTAAATCTCTTGGCTTAATAACCCAAATAGGCATTGACGTGAGCTTTCACTGCAATTATATTTCTCTCAGTTATGAACAATGAAGCATCTGTGTGCCACCTATTCAGGAAAATGTCGAAAGGTGTGTGGACATATCCTTCCCTCGCTCAGCAAGCCATATCTTTCAGGAAGAAAAACAAACAAAAATCCCCACTGAATCTAGAGTCGGTTGTGCCCAACACTGGTAACTGATGCCCAGTAGAGGTCTTGAGCCACTAGTGAGATTCGCTTCCTCCTCATGCCTTTGGATTTCAATTTTTTTCTGACAATTGTAATCGAACTGCATTTAGACACAAAGCCATGTAATTAAGAAATATTTCCTTTCAGTGAGGTCACACAGCACAGTGGGAAGGGCCCTGATTTTATAGTCTGTGGAGCCTAATTTGGAAAGTGGCCATTTTCACACATTAGGTATGTGACCTGTGATTTAACCTACCTGTACCTCAGCCAATTCACTCAACTCAACAAATACCTAATGACAGCTTAAGGTGGTCTTACCTGTGATAGATATCAGAGAGTCAGAGAAGAGTGTGGAGTAGTCCCTGCTCTGAAAGGCTTCAAACATCAGTAGGAGAGGTTAGATTTTTAAAGAGAAATGTGCCATGCATTGTAAAAGTTAATACATTAAAAGTTATGCATTGTAAAAGTGCATAATTGTGTATAGAGAGGTTTAGCAGAATTTAGGAATGTGTCTACCCAAAAGAATGAAGAGAATTTTCACAGATTTATGACCACTTGAACTAAATGATGAAAGTGAATACGGGGTGGACTCAGGAAAGAAGGCAGTGTGAGCAGAGAAATTGTATGCTGAGACATCTTTAAGGAGATTATTGGTTTGGCTGGAGGATCGGGTCCTTTGGGAATGGGGGAGTGGGAGGAAGGAGACAGAGTGTGTGAGAGGGGCAGGAATGGGATGATGGAGGACTTTCCACATCAGACTCAAGAGGGGGTGTGACATGTTGCTCTATAAGCTTTCAGGAGCCAGAGAAGACATGGGTGGGATCATGCATGAAGGCATAGTGTTCTTGAACAGGAAATGGGCACCTTTCCTTGAGAATAGAGAGGAGGTGAAAAGGATAACTGAAGCTGCTAGAACATCTATTATACATGCTTAGGGATAGGAGGTTGAGGGAACTTAGACATATTGGCCCCAATTTCCTCTGTGAAAGAGATGGCATGACCATTATCCAGAGACAGAGACAGAGAGAGACAGGGGGGTGCACATAGGGTTGATTGAGAAAAAGAATTAAAGCTCAGGATGGTACGATCGGGAACAGCAAACTAGTGCTGTTCACTGTCTAAAGGTATCCAGGGCCAGCTAAGGGTGCTGATAAAGGACTGATGATGGTAATGACCTGTATAATTTCCTCCAGCAGTGATCAGACACCAAGCTTTAGGAAGGAAGGGGCATTTTCAACACATCCAAAGCTGCCTTGAATAGCTCCAGCTTAATAGAAGTATTTTCTTCCTGTTAGAGTAGTTATTTCTGTTTGTAGGTCTGAATAATTTTGTGCTTATTCTTGAAGTTCAGTGGACAGCTCATAGTATGAAATATTGAAATGGTTGATCAGGGAATAGATGGATGTACTTTAAATTTTAGATCAAACTATTCTTTTGTTTTAGCAGAAAAATTCTGTAGTATGCTTTAAAAAGCATATTATCTTGTATTCATTGGTTTTGTTATTTCAAAACTTAAACTTAACTTGGATTGGCCTCCATTTAAAATATTCTCTCCTTTTTTTTTCATCTTTTGTTTATTTCTCTTATTCAACAAAATTAACTCAAGTCATGAGAGTCGAGTTTCAGCTTTTGTATAGTTTGTCTCCTAATGTTTCTAAGTTATTTCTACTCATGGTTTGCTTAGTTTTCAAATTATTTTCTTAACAATATAATTTCCTTTTAAATTTTCTTAGGATGTTTTACCTTTTCATCTTTGTTTTTACCTAATTTATGTCTTTTAAAGTACTTCTAAATTGAAAAGGACTTACTGAGACTCTTCTTTTACTTGGAACGTATTTTTTAAAGAATGGATCTGTTAATTTTTGTGTGCCTGTTAATCTGCTTTCATTTTTGGCTGTAATATATGTGCATAATTAAGAAGCTGCTTCTTTTAATGTTGTTCAAACTTAATGTTGGCAGCTCCTTCTTGACATTTTATATACTTTTATAAGCTCTCTCCTCATTTTGCTGAGTCCTGTTCTACTTCCAACTGCAATTGGACAGTTAGGCACCAATTCTAGGGCCTGATATTTGTCAAGAATGGGTGGAAGGGTGGGTATTTCCCTGCCGCTGTCTTTGCCATTTGTTAGAAAAATGGGTTTGGAATCCTCTGGAGATTTAGATAAATGTCCTGCTTCACAGTGACTTCATCTCCTTATGGAACATCCTCTTGCTGCAAAAGGTTGCTTTGGACCTTGAGTCATTTCAATCACTTAATATAAATAAAGTTCAGTCATCTTTCTGAGTGTTTCCAGGGTTTCTTTGTGCTTTGATTTTGGATAAGCTTTCCCTGATCTGCACACTTTCCCCTCAGTTTGCTTCTCTTCCCATAGAAGAAGAATAAAGACATCTTGAGAACTGTCCCAAGAGAAGTAACTGGAGATGTGGGGACAAGACTTTGCCTGAATCTTTTGCTTGTGTCCTCAGCTAAAAATTTTCATTTTGTATCAGAGCTGCCTTTGGGCTGTAGGTTGATGGTGTTAGGAATAATTGTCATAGCTGGACTTGCCTATGAATTGTGAGTTCTGTTTTATGTTTGAGATGAAGCAGGAGGGATCTCAAAGGTTGAGGAAACTCCCTTTGAGAAGAATTTTCTGTGTTAGAGCATTATCTGCATTCCTGGATCCTTTATATTTTTTGAGGAGTCTGTTGTCAGTTCAGTTGTGTCCCTCCAAAAAGATATGTTGAAGTCCTAACCTCCTGTACCTGTGACTATGACCTTGTTTGGAAATAGGGTCTTTGCAGATCATCAAGCAATCAAGATAAGATGAGCTCACACTGGATTAGGGTGGCCCAGAGTCCAGTGAGTGATGTTCTCACAATGAGAGAGAGATTTGGAGAACACAGGGATAAGACAATCATGGAAAATGGAGCCCAAAATTGGAGTGATGCTACCATAAACCAAGAAACTCATGGAGCCACCAGAAACTGGGAGAAGCAAGGAAGGATTCTTCCTTAGAAGCCTTCAGAGAGAACATGACCTTGCCAACATTTTGATTTTGGACTTCTAGCCTTCAGAACTGTGAGAAAATGAATTTCTGTTGTTTTTTCCTCCCTGTTGATGATCATTGTTATAGCAGCCTTTGGAAACCAACGTGATCCAGGTGGTTTCTCAGGAATGGGTCACAACGCCGGTCATGTTGAAAAGCTTGAGCTCAGTAACATCAACACCAATGTTTCAAGTCTGACCCTGTAATTTCCTCACTATGGATGAACTTGAATAACTAATATGACTCCATTAAGGCTGTTTCTATAAAATGGAAATAACCATCCCAGGTCACAAATATTAAGAGAATGAATGTAAAGTGATGAGGACTATCCCTGATTTCCTCAAGAATGCACTACATAAAAGGCTCACAGCTTCAGATGGGGTTAACAAGGCCTCACCCCAAAAATATTGTGAAAATTAAATGAAATAAATGCTGAGAATACTCCTGTCACATAGTATTTCTTTAGTTTCCTTGAATTTTAGCCTTAAAATTACAATTACAATCTCTAAAATTACAATTACAGGACTTTTCTGCATTTATGAAATAGTTATGTAATGTGTATCTACCATGTGTCAGACACAATACTCTGCACAGGTAAAGCAATAGTAGATTTAACAAACCTAGCCTCTGACCTTATGAAGTTTGCACTCTGTGGGGGTGACAGACAATAGAAATAATACAAACAAAAAAAGCACACATATTTTCATTAAAACTTGTGAAATATACTCCTCACCCTCTCTTTTGTAGAGGGTCTACAAAAGAAAATGGGAGAGTCTATATTGGCAAAAGAGCTTCCTGATAATGCAGCATTTAAACCAGTTTCTGAAAGATGAGAGGGAATGGACCTTGAGAAGGCCATGAATGAATGTTCCACACAAGATAATGGTGTGGATGAAGGCTTTGAACTGAGAGGGAAGATGCTTCCCCAAGCAGGGCACATGGCAAGAACGTAGCAGGTGAGGAGAAGTGGGCTGGATGAGCTTATGGAGTTCATCAAAGGTCAAAGGACACAGGAAATTCTAAGGCTCAACAAAGACTTTGGATTTTATTAATTATGTCCCTTGAACCATTTAAGTAGAAGCATCACGCTCAATTTATGAACCCGTGTTTTTTTCAAGGGTCAACAGTATTGATGAAAATAATTGCTGTTGCTACATTGTCTAAGTGAAGAGTAGATTTGAGGAAGAAAGGAGAGGAAATTGAGACTTCAATAAGAGACGATTGTAGCCATTCACCAAGAAAAGGTGGTATATTTGGAAAATATGGTGGCAGATGGATTTAAATAAAAACAAAAAAGAGATTCTCAAGATGTCAAGATGACTGGGCTCATTGAAAATTTGACTGAGAGAAAGAGAGGCTTGAAGGATTACTTCTCTGTTGGGTCTTAGATAGCTGAGTGGTTGGGGCTTTCATTTCCTAAGAATTAGGTGAGAGACGACTGGGATGAGAATGGGCTCAGAATTGAGGGTGGGATGTGGAGATTTATTTTGCGGCATGTTATTTTGGGTTGTCTAGGTCATCCAAGAGGACATGCTGGACATAGACAAAACAGAGGATCAGGACACCAACATCAGATACCAAATAGGGCAAGAAAATGGCTGAGATGAACCAGGGGGAGAATAGAAAGAGAAAGGAGTTGAAGGCGCTGGGTTGAGAATGGTAATGGGTAACATTTAGCTGTGGGATAAAAAAACCAGAAGAGGAGGGGCTGGAGGAAAACCAAGAGAATGCATCATCAGAGAATCCAGCAGAGTTGACTGTTATGGAAAAGAGCATAGATTTCAAATCTGTTGAAGCTGCAAGTTTCAGTAGATGAAGAGAGAGGAGTATTTTATGCTACAGAGGGTGTGAAGAAAAGGGAACCCTCCTGCACTGTTGATGGGAATGTAAACTGGTGCAGCCACTATGGAGAGCAGTATGTAAGTTCCTTAAAAAAACTAAAAATAGAGCTACCATATGATCCTGCAAACCCACTCCTGGGCATATATCTGGAGAAAACTTTAATTTGAAAAGGTACATGCACCCTATGTTCATAGCAGCACTATTTACAATAGCCAAGATGGAAACAACCTAAATGTCTATCAACAGATGAATGGATAAAGAAGATGTGGTACCTATATACAATGCAATGTTACTCAGCCATAGAAAAGAATGAAATAATGCCATTTGCAGCAACATGGATGCAACTAAAGATTATCATACTAAGCAAAGTAAGTCAGAAAGAGAAAGACAAATACCATATGATATCACTTATATGTGGAATCTAAAATATGACAAAAATGAACTTATCTACGAAATAGAAACAGACTCACAGAAATTGAGAACAGACTTGTGGTTGTCAAGGGGGAGGGGTGTGAGGGAGGGAAAGACTAGGAGTTTGGGATTAACAGATGTAAACTATTATATATAGAATGGATAAACAACAAGGTCCTACTGTATAGCACAGGGAACTATATTTAATATCCTGTGATAAACCATAATGGAAAAGAATATGAAATAGAATATATATATATATATATATATATATATATATATATATATATGAATCACTTAGCTGTGCACCAGAAACTAATGCAACATTGTATATCAACTATACTGCAATAAAAAATAAAGTCAGGGATGAAGGCCCTGGAAGAGGAGAGAGGAGTATTTAAATCTGGCAACATGGAGGTTGTTGGTGATATGGAAAAAGGAGTTTTGGTAAAGTGGGGAAAGAGAAGTTATAGGCACATTCACTCTATACACATCCATCAAGCTGGACACCTGTGAATCTATACTTTCCTGTATGTATATGTAATACTTGAATACATGTCATAAGAATTAGGAATGAAACTGGGGGAGAAAATCTACAGGCTGCTCCGTGTGCTACCTTCAGAATGCTGGGCTGATGTGGACACCACCACTCAGAGCTCTATCCCAAAGCAAAGTTCCAACACACCACTCTAGGCTGACATTTGGTGGGTGATGGGACTCTGAGAGCCAGAAAGGCCCCTTTATGTTTCCAGGAAAGCAGCGAACTCCATCAGGCAAAAGATTTAAAGCTGCAACAGCTCCAGAATGCTGACATCCATCAATCCCCTCACCCAGAGGGGCCCTGGGAAGCAGCAGGAAGGGGTGCCCATATCCAGGATGGTCTACTTGGGGGATATTCATCCCTGTTCCAGGCTTGAGGTACGAGGGAGGCACACCCCAAAGACAGTAACAAACACAAGGTGATGAGGTGCTAGAGGCACAGGGGTGCCCTCACCCAGCTTCAGGGAATCCGGGGACTGAGGTGTCAGGTAGAGGGCTGACTCTTAGTGGAGTACAGCTTGAGTCAACACGGACAAAAATATATTACCTCGAAGCAGCGGTGGACAGCAGGAGAACCCTACCCCAAGTTCTCAGAGATATAAACCTGTGGAAGGCAAACAATATAAGATTAAAAAAAATATATATATATAAAGGGAAATATATAGGAGAATATAATCAAGTTTCTGTAAAGTCAACGAGATAGTAGGAATTTCCAATAAACATGTCAGGACTGAAGGGGATTTTGCTCATTACTTTAAAAATAAAACTTTATATATATATATATATATATATATATATATATATATATACACTATATATTATAATATACATATATAACATACATTTATATATTATAATATATAATATTTATAATATATTGTTATATAATATATTATTATATATATTATATAACAATAGAAACTGCCTGGCAAATTTTGAATTGCCATATCAGTGTCTGGAATTTGAGGGTAGTCAAAAAAACTGAACCCAGATATCAGAAGACAATAAATGGCTTTTAACCAATAATTAATGCAATAACCTTTGGATGAAGTTTCACCTGCAAAATTAATTCAATGTGGTTTAAATATGAGTTTTGACATTAAAAAGAACTGAAGTTCAAAGACCATTAATGACAACTAAAATAAATGACAGTGTCTTTAGGAAGGAAGTATTTAATGAAGCGTCACAGAGGCCAACAATATGCCTGATATTAATTAACTTCTTAATTAATTATATGATGAAAGGAATAGGCTTCAAGTAAATGCAATTTCCTGTTGATGGTTAATGAAAGATGGTGACAACATTAGTAAAGATGGAAAATGCAAACTGACCTAAAGAAATGAATTAAAATAGGCACATTTTACAAGGAAATAGTTGCTTTTGTGAAGGACAAAATTAGGAAAAGAATATAACCTAATATATTGGGATTTGAAAAATCAGTGCAATTATTTATGAGATATGTGTATATATCAAGCTAAGAGAAAAGGCATGCAATTGAATTTGTTATCAGATGACAAAACTGAACTAACTCAGACTAAGTTGAGGGTCCCAGCGTAATTTGAATGTCAGGTAACGCTTATATATATATATTTAGGTATCAACTTAACTATTTAAGGCTGTAAAAACTTAGGTTAGCAAAGTGCTGACTTCTATCAGTTTTTATAAAAAACATGGAGTAGAGAAGGAGCTGGAGGTGGTGCTGGCCTCTGGTTCTACAGTGGTACTTGTGTGGAGAAGTCACGGCTCAGTGTTATGCAAACAGGAGCCTGGAGGAGAATATTCCATGGCTCTACCCAAAGATGGCCATGTGCCGGTGAACAGAGGAAACCCTGTATCTTTCCTATACTTCTGAGTACAAATTCCATCCAAAGACTTATCACATTTTCTTTGCCACCAGCCTGGGCCAGGCCACTGTTTTCTTCACATCTGGGCGATTGCAAGAGCCATGTAACTGGTATCCCAGCTTCCACCGTTACCTTGAACACTATTCTCCTCCCGGGGACCAGAATGATCTTTTGAAAACCGAAAGAGCATACCAACCCCCTGTGCAACACTCCCCTGCAGACTCACACCTCATGCAGAGCAAAGCCACGGAGGCTGACCTGATCCCACCCTCTTGTTTCTCCTCTCCCCCTCATCCTTCTTCTTGTACGTCAGCCAGGAACATTTCCCACCTCAGGGCCCTTTACACTCCCTCTTATACCTTCTGGAGCATCCTTCTCACAGCCAGCCACACTGAATTCCACATGTGTGGTCTTTGATGAAATGTCATACTCTGAGTCTGGTTGTTCTGATGCTCTATTTACAATTACAGTACTCCTCGGCACTCTTAATTCCAATTCTCTAAGTAAATGTCTCCATACAAAAAAGGTCTGCTAGTACTTTTTTTATTGAAGTATAGTTGATTTACAATACAATATTATATTAATTTCATGTGTACAACATAGTGATTCAATATTTTTATAGATTATACTCCATTTAAAGTTATTATAAAATATTGGCTATATTCCCTGTGCTGTACAATACATCCTTGTAGCTTATTTATTTGTACCTCTTAATCCTCTACTCCTATTTTGTCCCTCCCCCCTCTCTCTTCCCTCTGGTAACCACTTGTTTGTTCTTAGTAACTATGAGTCCGTTTATTTTTTGTTATATTCATTTGTTTTACTTTTTAGATTCCACATATATGTGAAGACACACAGTTTTTGTCTTTGTCTGACTTACTTCACTAAGTATAATATCTTCCAGGTCCATCCATGTTGTTGAAAATGACAATATTTCATTCTTTTTTATGGCTGAGTAATATTCCATTACACACACACACACACACACACACACACACACACAGTTTGCTTCCATATCTTGGCTATTATAAATAATGCTGCTATGAAAATTAGGGTGCATGTATATTTTCTAATTAGTGTTTTCATTTTCTTTGGATATATATACCCAGGAGTGGAATTGCTGGATCATATGATAGTTCTATTTTTAATTTTTTGAGGAATCTCCATACTGTTTTCTACAGTGGCTGCACCAATGTACATTCCCACCAACACTACACAAGGATTCCCTTTTCTCCACACCCTCACCAACACTGATTTTGCTTACTATGTGTCTCTAGCACTTAAAATGACATCTGGCACAAACAGATACTTAATAAATACTTTTCAATGAATAAATAAATGCAGAAGAGAGAGGATAAAATTGTTGGAATGATGTCATCAAGTAGCAAGAGAAATGGTGATGTTTCACAGTGGGATGCCTAATTTTAGGTAAGAACAAGGGAAAGAGGGAGGGGGTGAAGAATGTGCGTATAGTCCATGGTTTTATTACCCAGTTTGTTCAGGATGTTGATGTAAAAGTGGTATTTATTTATTTGGCCCCTTGAAGACACCCCCCCAATATTTGGGACACGCTCTGGCAACATCAAGAAATAAAATAGAATATAAAGAGTGAAAATAATACATGGGCCTGTTGAGACTTTGCTGTGCTCAGGTCGTTGGGTTTTGACTCAGTGCATGAGTGGGACATTTTACCATGGGTCGTTGTGTGTGGGGGCAAATCGAGGCCTGGGTTCACTGCTTTAGCCTAGGCAGGAGACCGCATGCCCTGAGACATGTGGGTGAATGACCTTGATTGATGGCTACAGCTTTGCTCAAAGACAAGTGATTGTTTTTTAGTTGTAAATACCCTATTCAAGCAAAAGTGTGTAAGGGGTGAGCTTCAGGCCTTGTTGGAAGTTAGAGTTAGAGGTCTCTGCAGAGACATAGGTCAAGAGGGCCTTAGTTAATGTAAGCCTGTGGGCGACTTCCACAAATGCTAGCTTTGCAGGCATCCTGGCAGGCAACACCATGGCAGGACTTGGGTCTCTGTGAGCTGTGGCTATTGGCAACTGAGCAGGATGAGGTCTTGACCACACTGGGTCTACAGATGTAGAGACCTCAGAACCCAAGCTACTAAACTTCCCATGCAGAGGCAGCCTTACCCAGGCAGGCTTGTCACAGGTGAAGGTTAGGCTGTAGACAAAGTGTATTTTCTTCTAGCAGCCTCATCCATATTAAGAAGAAGAAGAATTTATCCTGTTTTCAAACTCAAAGGCACCAAGTAAAGTCTTCTATGCACTTATTACTTCTCAGTCTATGTAAGCAGCTGAAGACCAGCCAACTCAAACTCCATCTGGTGGTTACACCAAAGAGGGAAATATAAGGGGCTAATGTGGGATCCCTGTGACCTGTCCACGGGCCCAAATGACACCCTCTACTTAGACCTCATGGTCCCCAGTTATTTCTGGATTGCTTAATCACATGGGGTGGTGGGGAGAAACAGTCCTTAGTAGGCAGGTTTCCTAGCCCTAGACTATTCCATGGCAATTCCCTAGACAAATTTATAGCAAGAGTCCCATGACACAGCACTCTTGTCCCAAAGGAAGACTTCATGCTTTGTTAATAATCCAGAAAAAAACCTGCCTTGAAGTAGAGGTGACAATTAGCTGGTCTTGAATATATTAGAGAAAGAGGCAACTCAAACAAAACCTGTTGTCACTTTGCATATTTATCAATATTCAAATAAAACATTGAGACCAACGTCTCTGCTGTAGAAAGGAGATGGCAGGTAGGCACATCTGCCTCCCAGGAGAGTAAGTTCTGAGGCCAGCATTAACCACTTGCTGAGTCTTTGCTGCACAGCTTCTCAGATTCCTGCAGCTTTGTATCAAAAAGTACTGTTAGGTAAGGAAGTACCAGAAGGTGTTCTATTGAATCTACCAGATTCAAAACATAATTTAATAGCAATTCAATCTTCCTCTGGTAATTAATATAAATAAACATATCTTTCCACTCAAAGTGGACTGCTGAATTTGTCACCCCAAACCCTGCCTGCTGAGCAAGTTTACCACTGGGTAGGGTTGAATGTCTGTGGCAGGTGCTGGCCTAGTTGCTGTCTGTGGCACTGGCGACCCAGTTCCAGGCCTGCTCGTCCTCTGCTGACAGCTGCAGGGCCTCCCCAGGAGGCTGCAGGGTGGGCACACATAAGGAGCAAAGCCATGGGAGCAGGTACCCAGAGTCTAAACAACCTCCTCATGCAGCAGGACTTTCTATATGCCTTTAACAATTTTTATATGGTATGTGGCTATGAAATTCCTATTATACATCTTGTTGTTTCAAGTCACATCTAGTTCCTTATGACAGCTTGGGTCCTGAAATGTTTCAGCATTCCACAGTCAGTCTCTACTATGGCCCGAATAACAAGGTAAAAGCTGCTTTTTAATGAGAGAACGTCTGTCAGCATAGAAAGCCAGAGCCTTACTCCAAAAATCCTTGTTGTCTGAACTTTCTTTCTCCTTCTGGCATTTTTCAGAGACCCCTACACAGTACTTCTGCCTGCCCCAGACACCACTAATCCTCTCAGTGTTGCCGGGTCCTCAGGCCCAAGTGCCAGGGCATTTTCCAGCCCCCTGGGCTTGCTGTGGAGAGCTTTCATGCCTCTGCTCTTTCCCAGTCCAAACTGCCAGGCTTGACACTTACAAGGTAAAATGGGCCAGAGCAGCACATCCCAAACCCCTCCAAGGGCTGTGTGTCTTTATATTTTGCAGAGGGTACCTGTGCATCTTTATATTTTGCATCTCATTTGATTAGAGTCAATATCCTAACACTCCCCTGCCTACAATATCTCCATAGACTTTACCAATATGGCAGGTTCTGAACGTTCACTGGCCTTATTTCTCACCTCTTATTAAAGTATCTGAGTGCTTATTACTTCCTATTCTCTGGGTCAATGTTATCAAAGTAATGAACCAGCAAGAAATTATATAGGACCTCGTCGAGCTGATCAAGATCCCTCTGGCCCATAGTTTGGCAAGAGCAAGAGAGGGGACACCGACTTGAAACGAGACAATAAAGATGTTCTGCTGCCTATGCCATTGCAAACTGTCTCTGAATTCCCTTCCTGTTAAGAATTTCCAGGACAATAATTATGTCTAGTGTCAGAGGCTAAGTTGATTTTCTGCAGGAAATGGGGACGTGGTAGAATTAGTCTTCAGTGTAACAATAATTCCTGGAAATTCCCTAGGGATGTAGTCATGCTCTGGGCTCATATGTGGATGTGCAGAGGGTTCATCTGAGGGGCTTCCATTTGACTTTTCTTACCACAACGACCTTTACTCCATGGAACTGAGAAAAAAACCACACTGTGGACCCACGGTCCAACTGGAACCCATTCTTAGACAGAAGAGGTCAAGGCCCTATTCTAACCAGTGAACCATTGTTTCCTTGCAGGTATCTGGAAGTCAGAATAAGTTGATGTGAAGAAGAACTTTAATAGATTGACAATTACTTTTATTTCAAGAGGTATTATTGTCATTTGTTAGGGAACAATTGACCAAAACCACTTGCCCTGGCCAGGCACAATAATGATGTTTGCATAAGTTATATCACAACAGGAGGACCCGATAAGAAACACGGAACCAACAAGCTACCACACGTCCAGTTGGAGGAATTCAGGAGGGGCCAAGAGGAAGAAGAGGCCAGCCCATAATATGTCCTGCCAACCTCCCAGAGACCTTTGCACTGGAATCCATCTTGGCTGAGAGATGCATGCACCACCAGGAAGGACCCTAAGTCAGACAAAATATGGACACGAGCAAGATGATTGACCAGAGATCACCTGGAAACTAACCCCATCACCATAAAACCTGAGACTGTGAGCCACATGGAAGAGTGGTCCTCCTGGGTTCCTTTACCCATCTGCTCTCTGCCCGCACACTCTTTCCCAAAAAAGTCTTTTGCTTTGTCAGTACATGTGTCTCCTCAGACAATTCAGTTACAAGAGCCTGCTCTAAGGCCCTGGAGGGGGTCCCCTTCCAGTAACAATTTTGCTGTTGCCACAGATCTAGGGTTGCCAAATAAAATACAGGATGACCAGTTACATTTCAATTTCAGATAAACACAAAGTTTTTAGTTAAGTATTGAATGAAACATACTTATATTTAAAAGTGTGCTGTTTATCTGAAATTCAAATTTTACTGGACACCCCGTGCTCTTTTCCCTTAAATCTGACAACCCTGCACAAACCTCTGTTCTTGTGAAAACTCTGATTAACAATGTGGATTATTTTGGTAAATCTTCCCACCTTGTCTCTGATGGTTCAGTGTGGACCCTGGGCCTTCACTGTCCTGGGCTCCTAATATGGCCATCATCATCACGGAATCAAATCCCTTTGCAGGATGCAGAGGAGTTCTTTCTGTCTGAGGCCTCCATGACACACAGTGTGTGACTCTGTGCTGGTATATTTACTTGGGGCTCTTGTGTGTGCTATTGACCTAAAGCAAAGAGACTGACAGTAATTCTTCCAGCAAAAGTAGCTTTATTTGAGATAAGAAAGAATTGCAATTCAGGGTCTGCAACACCACAAGGAGAGGAGAACTCTTTTAAAGAGGGGAAGAGGGAGGTGGGAGGGCTGTGGTCCATGGAGTCCATTGGAAGAAGTGAGAGTGTCAAGTAGAGAGGCTTCTCATTGGCTGGGTTGTGACCGTCTCTCGTTGGCCGTGTTCTTGCCAGGAAGCGAGAGGAGTCTCTCTTCTTCCTGCTGGGCTCTGCTGTCATCATGGGGCATGAGAGCTTTCCCTTCTGACCCCCAACTCCATTTCAATTAATGTTTCTGTTTATTAATTTGTACGGTGCCTACCTACAATTTCTAGTGAGTTCACACAATATGAGGCCACCCTTAGCAATGGAGGCTGGGAGCTGGTATCTAAATGTTCCATCTTTTCAGCCCTTGAGTGCAAAACTTCTTTATCCCCATGAGATGAAGCCTCAGTTCTCAATGGTGACAATTGTGTCATGCACGTCTGTGTGACTTTCCCTCATTCCATGCTTCAGTCTCCCCTCTCCCCTTCTCTTGCGTTTGGGTGGGTGTTATTCCCGAAATGAACTGTCTGCACAAAAGCCCTGGTCGCAGGCTCTGCTTTTTGAGTAAAGACAAAACCTTGGTTAAAACACCTTGCAATCCACTCCTGGGCTTATTTCCCTGCTACATCCACCTGTGACTTCTTCAAAGCCACTTGGAGATGAGGGACATCTTCTAAGTTGTCATGAGAGCCTTTGGGTTTTCCTCAAGCTGCCTCAGGTGCCTGTTCAGAATTTTCCATTTCTCTTTTTTTCTATGTATGCTGCCTTTTTCTCCTCAGCAGCTAAATATCACAGCTATTTGAGCTACTGTCACCTTGACCCCCCACCTGCTCTTCATCTCATGCTACTACAGTGATAATTAGAATGAAATATGCTCATCACATGGCATAAATCACCCACTTTGCGTCCTCCCACACAGAGATTAGGCCACATTTTATATAAGGTTTCCTTATATAAGCCTTTCATTATACATGATTATATATATGTGCAATCCAATCTCAGAATTTCATTTCCAGTGTCCATATCCTGGGCTCCGATCTAATATCAATAATTATATTTGTGAGAGGTTTGATAAAAAAACAGACAATACATGTAAAATACAATAATTCAAGGAGGATTTGCATGTATAGTGAATTCTTGCAAAGGCTGGAATATAGTGGAACACAAGTGATCATGCAACAACTTAGAACTGGTAGTGGCCAAGCTGTCATCGTACCTGAACCCAAAGACATGATGGGATGGAGTGGTTACTGGAACCAGCGGGAAAGACAGTGTTCTCATTAATTTTACATGTAACTTGTCCAGGCCATGGTGCCCAGTTTTTGTTCCAACATCAGTCTAGATGTCATTGCAAAGGTGTCCTTTCGCTGAGGTTAACATTTAAATCAGTAAACCGTGAGTAAAGCAGATGACTCTCCATAATGTGAATAAGCCTCTTCCAATCAGTAAAGTCTTAAGTGAAAAGATGGCCATCCTGTGAGGAGGAAGGGAATCTATCTCCAGATGGCCTTCAGATATGAGGATGCAACATCAGTGCTTCACTGGGTGTCCAGCTGGCCCACCGCCCTGCAGATCTTAGACTCACCAGCCTCTACATCATGTGAGCCAGTTCCTTAAAATCTTTCTCTCTCTTCTCTCATTCATAGATATAAAGGATACAGATATAGATATAGTACATATAGATATACATACAGTACATTCTTATCGGTTCTGGTCTCTGGAGAACCTGACTAAAGCAATCGTGTTCAATTCATCAGCTCATGAAGAAGAGCAGTGACCTTCAGTGAAGTGACTCAACATGCCTGAGCTGACCATTCAGGGAGGAAGTCCAGGGAATAAATACCCACACCTATCTCCACTCCCTCTTTGAATTCCTCCTAGGGCTCTTCATTGGCTAAACCCAATGAAAAAAAAGCAATCAGACTCAATCTTTTCGGCTCAGTCCCCCAGGGTGAACAGTGGGGAGAAAGGGAAGAAGGGACCAGCAGGGGTGCACCTATGACAGCAGCAGCATCACTTCTTTTCTATTCTGCACTTGCTTCACCCCTGTGTTTCCTGGAGGAGAGCAGCAACCCTGGAGCAGGACTCCTCTGCCCCTTTGTGCCTGAATATGCTTATGTCGCAAAGCTGAAACATCAGCACAGCTATTGCAATACTAATGGTGTTATTTTGAACTCCCTGGTCAATAAGCCTGGCTTATTTCTCAATGTATTCACAACTTGGGTAGAAAAATGGGTCCTATTAATAATAATAATAATAATAATAGCAAGATATTGGTCATTCCATTACGCTATCAAAAAGTTATTTATTTAATTGTTCAACAACTCTACATGTTTGCATTCTTCCCATTTGACTGATGATAACTTGAGGTGCAGTGATGATTTCCCTTCAATATTGATTAGAATCCATTACTTTCTAATTCTAAAGCCACGCTTTTTCCTTGATACAGCACTCCCTCAATTTAGAACACAAAAGCAAATGTTACAGCAAGGAAATAAAATAAAGAGTATTTAGAAATTACATCATTTATTGAGATTTCTAAATTGAATCAAGTACATTCTACTATGTTCCTTTAAATAAAAACTTCCAACAAATGTGACCTATAGTTTACATAGAGATGATAGTAATAACACTCTGATGAGCTGCAAGTTTAAGACAGAATTGGGTCTATGTTGATGCTGTGTCCACATTAAATTTAAATTCCAGTGGAAGACTCTTGACTCATTTATTATCTTCACATACCATTTTTTAGAAGGAAAACACTGGTTGACATTCCAGGGAAGCATGAAAACTGAAGTGATGTGCTGAACTCAGTGCAAAATGACAAAACAGGAAAATGATTTTACTTGGGGGCCTGATATTTTTTGCATAAATTGCTCTCCATCTCATACTTCCTTCATTTGGGGTCAATAAAGCATGCTGATTTTCCTGAAGTAAAGTAATTGCACAGTACCAAGACACATCCTGGATTTCTGATTATTTCTTTAAACTGATTTCCCTGTTCATCTGAATGCTTTGGCCAAGTCCCCAAGAGGTGAGTGGCAGTGACCAGATGGCAACACCATGAGATAATCAAGGGACACAAGTCTTGGGAAGGAGTCCAAGGGAATGAGGTCAGAAACAGGACAGATTCCAAACTACAGGGTATTGGGGTGCCATTATCCCAAATTATATTTAGGTCCCTGCTTCAGAGAAGATCTCTGAATGTTGAGATCTTTCATAAAAACACCCAATCTGTTTATTTGCCCTTATAGCTTCCATGAAATAAGGCAGAACCAGGCATATATGTTGGCTTCCTTGGAGAGATGGGTGTGAGACCACGATGGGGAACAAGATGGTGTCTGAGCTCCTAAATCTCTCTCTTCAGTGTCCATATGGAGTCCTGAGTTTGCTGTTTCAAATACCTAAAACATGGGACCCTTCGAATGAAAAGAATCATGAGGAAGGTGAATGCAGGGGCTCTTTCCAAGACATTCTCACCCCTCTCCCCTCCTCCAGAACAAAATAAAAGAGAGCATGAGTCCTGATATGATGAACAGGGAGAGCTCTTTAATTTTTAATATGTAATTTAATGTCTTGTTAGGATCCAAAAATATAATTTAACTGATGAGACCTAGAATTTAAACTGCCTTACAGAAACAAATCATAAATCACAGAATAGCAGGACAGGAAAATTGATTAATCAACCTGTTGTTGAAAACAGCAAACAAGCTCCCTCAAAAAGAGTCCCTAAAGTTCCAATGAAACAAAAAGTGTGATTCATGCATTATGTTCACTCACTCAATTTGAAGAAAGGAAAGGACTGACTGCCTTCTAGACGAATGAAGAAGCTTGAGAAGACAGTAGAAGCAAAATGCAAAGACCCTTCAAAGGATGGATTTCATGATTTTCTCGTTAATCTAAATGCTGGCCATGACCAGAGAAACCTTTCTCAGTGAATTGGGGAGAAAGTCTAAGATCACTAATGCCACTGCTTACACCTTTGGCTTCCAAGGTGAGTATAACTGAAAAGTATGTATCAGGCATGACCCCATCTTTCTTGCCGGTGAGGGACTCATTGTGCATTTTGATGTCCATTGTTTGATGTTCTTGTCATTATTACTTGATCTTATTTCTTATTTCTCAAATGCCACATGAGTTGTTCAAAGTGTCTTGTTATAAGTCTTCTTTGATTTTAATTACAACGTTGAGAAAAGAGTAGGGCTACCCTTTAAAACTGCATTAAATTTTCTAGAAGTAGATTCTGTGGGAATACACCATTGCCATTTGGCCAGTTATATTCAGGCCTTTGAAGTGTGGGGTTTTATAACTCAAGATGGTTATCTATTTTTCTGGACCCAATTGCTTGCAGCTGTTTTCTAGAATACTGGCATTCAAGGATGAACAAGGCAAGTCAGAACATTAGTGATATTGATAAAAATACCTCGATAAAGTGATCTATCTTTTAAAAAAGTCCTGCTGCATTAACAATATCATAAGTTAAGCGGCCACACAGCTAGCATTGCTGTTGCTAGGAATCTACAGTGGCAGTTGACAAACAGCCTCACACCAAGCCCCTTGTTTAATGATGGAGGATGGATTCCCAGGATGTATCCCATGAATCCTGTCTATGTCAGTTGTCACATGTTGTTAAAATAATGCTGCATTTAATCAGCTGAAACTGACACCAGCAAGTAAAGAGAGTTGCAACCTTCAGATCATAAGACAGAGCAGAGCAGAAAGAGAGGTTTCTCAGCAGCATGCCAGGATTCATGGCATCAAAGAACAATTGTGAAGAACGAAGAACATAGGGTGCTGGGAGATGGGGGAAGCTGGGAACGTGCAGCAGGGGCGATGCTTACCTTATAAACAGCGTCTATTGGGACCTTGCTTGCAGCCTCGTCTTTCGTCTGGGGGAGCCGAGTCGCAAACTAGGTGGTGAGTTACAGTGGTCATTCTTTTGCACGTGTCCCTCCTGGAGGAGGGTCTCCGCACTTTTCATTATGCAGCCTGGACTTGTTTCTTCTCATTATATTGTTTCTGTGAGATTTACTGCTATTTCGCTTGTCAGCCTTGGATCCTGTTATTAAAGTGCAGAAGAAATGAGAATGATTTCCTTCCATACCCTTAACTCAAGGTCTTGGTGTATTTGTTTAGGCTACAGTATGTAATCAGCTAAATATTCTCGCCTGAAATGGAGAAACAACCTGAATTTTAACCCATTTGTCAAGTGTCATGGATTTTTAAAAGGCTATATTTAGTGTGCAAGCCTGCTGACCTTCTCACCAGAATATGACAGTGGAGAGAAGCAAATGTGATATAGAAAACCCTGAGGGAGTGCCAGAAAGTGTCCAGAAGTTTCCTAAATGTGGAGGGAAACAATTGAGGGTTTGCAGTCATTTTAATGTCATTACAGGGCATCACAGCTGTTGAGATCCATTTAAGACGAGCATCTGATGGGGGTGAAATGTCACACTGCTGTGTTTCTCCCCCTTGCCTGACAGAGAGCATCACCTTCAAGAGAACACTCGCCCTACAGAGAGCAGATGGGATTCGGGTAACTGAGACCTCCTGAAGTGACATCAAGGGCAGCTATCAGCCAAAGCACATTCCTGTTGATAGTACCCGGTTCCTGCTTCACCATTTCTTGCCCAGAAAAGTACAGTTGCCTTCTTTCTTTTTATGTTTTGCCTTCAAACAAGAGTTCCTAGATTTCCCTCCTTCTGTTGTAATGACTTGCAGTTCCTCATCACCTTGAGGAGAAGAGTAAACATGTTTCCCGGCTCAATATTTTAGAGGTTACTATTAAATTAACACACTATTTTTATTTAACTCTTGAAATTACCTTGAAAGATAATAGGTAAGTTATTACTCTTTCCCACATGAAAAACCTATGTTCAGGGATATATAGTTTTTTACTTGACTCTGGACGTATAGTTGATAAATAATATGCGCTTTTTAAATTGTGTGTGTTTTAGAAAATTCTAGGTGAGACAGTAAAATGAATATATACATATAAGCTAATTGAGTGCATATATGTATATATATACATACACACATATATATATTATATATATATATATAATATATATATATATATACATACACACTAATTGAGACGGTTTAGATTTGTGGGTGTGAAAGTAAGTCATCTCTGACAAAACTGGGTGTTTGTCAATTTACAGTAATGTTTTAGGGAGTCAATTTCCATTGTTTTTATTCATTTCTTTCTTAAAGATGCATGAAATGCACAGCCTCCTTTAAAAGTGCTTCTAAATTTTCTGAAAGCCAGGTATGTCCCAAATAACTGGAAGAGTATTTCTTGAACCTGAACCCAGGCAATGACAAAGGGTGAGATCTTATCAATGAATTTAATTGTCTACTGTTCTTCAAGATTTGTTTTAATGTCCATGTCCAGATCCCATCATAAATATCTTTTCTGGAATCTCTCATAAGTATGAAAGAGATCACGCTTCACACAAGGATGCAATTCAGAAGGAAGATACCTGACAGGTCCTCGGAGCTCCCTTTCAGCTCATTAACTCTTAAACTATCTGGAAAAGGTTGTGTCCACTCCTCAGTCAGCGGGTGCAGGATTGGTGGAAGGCTGAACCCCTTTGGTTGGCCAATACAGAAAAGAAGGAAGTAGGAGGGGCTTCTCAGATTTCCGCCAGGAATCTCCCTCATGGGAAAGGTGGTCTAAGCCCCACACAAATGAAAGTCATTCTGTATTTTCATTCAGTTCAGCCCAATGGGTTTTCATAAGCATGGGGTGTCTCAGTCCTTGGGATCCAGTGATGCCGGCTGCATGCCCCTTTCCTATCTTACCCCCAGTGAGCTCTCCCCGGGGTCATGCCAGTGAGAGAAGTCTCAGCCTGCATGTCCACTAGGGATTCTTTCCTAGTTCGATCCCCATAACCTAATCTAATAGTCACCTGTAGTAGTTGTTAAAACACTTCTCTGCTAGTTATTTCATGGTTAATGACAACCGTTGAATGTACTAGGAGGTGCCCATGCCCCTGCCTGCCCCTGTAGTCCTGGCTGATTCAGTCCTGGTGAGCCCCAGCTGGGCACCACAGAGTTGCTGCCTGGGCAACCACTAGCCTGCTGGTCAATTCTCTGGTCAGCTGGCCAGCCTGACACAGTTCCTGTTAGCTGGCCCTGTCCCCACGTGTTCCCAAGTGCTAACACAGAGCTAACCTAGACATGCTCACAGGGTAGGGCCCCATCCTTTGCACCAGCATCCCAGGGGCAAATGGTCACCTGTTGCTAGATGGTCTTTCCCAAATTCCCCCTGGCACAGCTGAGATTTCTTCCCTGCCTTCCACACTGTGAGAGACCACCTAAATGAGCCATACATTATGTCCAGGTTTTTAAAAGAAAAGCACAGGTAGTACTAGCAGAGATGGGAAAAAAGTCTTTCTCCTTTCTCCTGCAAACTATTGATTCTGAAGGAGTGACTTTGCATGGAATGGGCCTCCCAGACTTGAATATCCGATGCAGAAAGAGTGATGGGAAATAATGCACTGTTCTCTGCAGGTCGGCACTTCCTGCCTGTGGAGTGGCTTACAGCTATTTGCCTAATGTGATATTCATCAGCAGTAGAGATTTGTGAATACTTTTTGTTTGTGGAGATCACATATATCTCATGATCACTGCTAAGTTGATGCTTACATTTAAGAAATGCCTAAAATATATCAAGCTGATTCTATGCAAATAGGATACATCAATCAAGCAAAACAAATGAAACAACTGCTTTTATGTAGCACATACCCTTGTGTGAGACAGAGAAAACAAGCAGATAAATAAGTCATATATATATATATATATATAATATATATAATATATATATATATATATATATTATATATATATATATACAGTTAATTGTATGGTATAAAGGGCTACCTAGAAAAATAAACCTGATACAAAATGAAGAAGGTGGGGAGGTAAAGTTTCACTAATAAAGCTCATTTATGGAAAGGCCTGGAGGAGGTGAGGGAAGTGTTACTGCCAAGGGGGACATGAGAGTGAGTTCAGGGTTCTGAGATGAGAGCATGACTAGTGTTTGGAAGGAGAAGCAAGGAGGTTATCTTGGCCAAACTTGAGCTTAGTGAGGCACTGGGCAGGGAGGCTAGACCATGAGGTCTTACAGCTTTTGTAGGGCTTTGGTAATTACCCTGAGTATGATAGGAAGCCATTGAGGAGTTGTGGTCTGCAAACGGATGTGATACAACTATTTTAAAAGTGTTACACTTAGTGCCATTTGAAAATAGACAGTAAAATTACATGGGTAAAATCAGAGACCATTTAGCGGTTGACCCCAACAATCCGGTACAGGATGATGGTGACTTACGCCATATGGCAGCAATGGCGGTGATAACTGGTCAGCTTCTGGATATATTTTGAAGGTAGAACAGAAGATATTTTATTAGTGGGAATAAATGGAGTATGTGAGAGACATAGGGAACTAAAGACGGCTCCTATGGGCAAGACTCCATGATTGGAATATGGCATTGCTATCAAGTGAGATAGGAACCATGGAAGGAGAAGGGATTTGGGGGTAGGCTGGGGGTAGGGGTAAGAGCAGGAGTTTAGCTTGGGACATGTTGAGTTCGAGGTACTTGTTACCATCTGAATGGAAGTATCAAGGAAGCAGGTGGGTAAACAAGACCAGAGTTCAAGGGCAAGATCAGTGCTTCAGACAGGCACACGGGATCATCGGCACATAATTAGATGCATACAAAGCCTAAGCATGTAGTCCAGGTATCGAACTCTTGGGTATTCCAACTCCTGGGAGACCCTGGGAAATGTGCAGATGCAAATAATAAATGGAAAAGTAACATGTCATCAGCTAGGAAGAAACCCAGCAGAGTGGAGAGTCTTAGAAGAAAAGTAGGAGGGATATTTCCACAAGGATGGAGTGAACCACTGGGATAACCCTATTGACACTCAGTGGAGGGATATGAGGACCAGTCACTGGGCCCTCGGTTTGACAATGTGGAGGTCACTGGGTATCTTGCCAAGAGCACCCTTTAGTTTGATTATCTAATTGATAATACTAAAAACAAACCAGAAAACCAAACTACATCAAACAAAAATAAAGCAAAAACAAAAAGCAAAAAGTCTACAAATAATGAATATAATCGAGTATATACGACAGTTGAAGGTATTACAGCTTTATATTTCATAACAAAGGAGGTAGCTAACAGAAGCTGCATCCAGGAAGGATTTCCAGTTGTCCAAGTTGGTGCTCTCATCTGTTGTGTGTGGTTCCTTGTTTTTTTCTTTATGGTACTTTCACTCAGCTTTCCTAATCTCACCAAAGGCCAGTTCTGACTCCATTTAAAGATGGTAGTTTGTAGGGTGCACTCAGTGATGAAGGAGTTGCTAATGTTTTCCCACCGTCACGTCACTATTGTATAAAAATGTATTAATTGAGACAGCTCTAGAAAAACATGCCCTGTTCTTGCTGCTGTTGTTCCCTCCAGGGAGAACCCCACACCTCACAGAAGGTGCACCAGCCTCTCTTATTGAGAAAGTGGGTTACAATCCAGCCCAGAATTCTGGTACATTTCTCTATTTAACCGAAGTATCTTGTCATGTCCTTGAACAGAAGTGAATCAAAATTACTTTTTTTTTTTTTTTTTTACAGCTTTCTCTCAGAGCTCATCATTAAGGAGACATACTGTATAGTGTGGTGGACAACATGCCTCCCGGTCATTCTTACCTCCAGGTATTCATACTTGTGTGTCCCTCTTCTGCAGGGAATAGAGTTGACCTGAGAAAGCCATAGGATATAGCAAAACATGACAATGCTTGATACCAAGATGTATTAGTTGCCCATTGTGGCATAACAAATCTCCCTAAAATACACATTTATTATCTCCTAGTTTCTGTGGGTCTGGTTTCAGGAGTGGTTATCCAGGACCTATGGCTCTGGCTCTCTCATAAGGCTGTAATCACCTTAAGGCTTGACTAAGGGTGGGTTTATTTCCAAGCCCACCCCAGTGTTTCTTGACAGTATTCAGCTCTTCATCAGCTGTTTGACTAAGGGCCTCAGTCTCTCCCTCTCTGTTGGCCAGAGGCTGCCCTTAGTTCCTAGTCCTGTCATCCACTCCATAGTGAGGCTCACAGCACGGCAGCCTGCTCTATCCAAACAGGCAAGTGGGAAGGAGAAGGAGACGGAGAAAGAAGATGATAGATAGATAGATAGATAGATAGATAGATAGATAGATAGATAGGCAAAGGATGTGCTTGAGCAAGACAAAAGTCAGGGTTTTTTATAACCTAACCTCAGAAGTGACATCACAACACTCTTGCCATATCCTATTCACTAAAGCAAGTTGCAAGGTCCAACCCACGCATAGGAGAATGGATTGCAGTTGGTATAAATACTAGCAGTGGGGATCACAGGAGCCATTGTGGAAGCTGAGTACCACCCGATTAGGTCATACAGAATATTGCAGCTTCCAGCAGCTCCCTAGGAGAGCATCACGTAGCTCCATGAGGATGTCCATGTGGCAAGGGGCAAATTCCTGCATGAACTTGCCAGGCATGGAAATGCAGTACCTTAGAGGTAGACCCTTCAGTCTCAGTCAAACCTTCAGATGACTACTGGCCCAGCCAACATCTACACTGAAACCTTCCGAGAAACACTGAGTCAGAAGCACCCAGTTAAACTGCTTCCCACAGAATCGGAGAGAGTAACTTGGAGGTCATTTGCTGTGTGGTGACTGATAACTAACACATGAAAACATTTGTAATTTTTCCTCAAGGGGCCTCTCCATAGACCTTTCTGAGAGTGTCTGGATCAGAAATGCTTCCATAAATAACCCACCAACCAGATCTTTAAATATCATTGAGGGCCCTTCATGATCCATGTGAAAAATTATGGAAAGAGCTGATTTAAGTTGTCATCATTATAAGCAACTGAGATTTGAGAACTGATTTTTTCAACTTGAACTTTTTAACAATAAATGCTATGCAATTTAGAATCTTGTGAAAAATCAAACATTTTCTAGAAAATATCTAGCACTTTTTGCTAAAGTTGCACCATTTATGTTTTGAAGTTGATTGACTGAAATCTGACAGCATGTCAGAAATTTTGCTTAGTTTTAAGTTGGGGTATTGTGGAAAAAAGCAGAACTTTAGTTCTCTGCAGCAGTGTGCTGGTTTTTAGGGACTGGAAAAACCCTGGATCATTCCTTTGCTAAGTAGCTTACTTAATTAGCAGGTCACCAGAACTGGATAGGAATGAATCTCAACATTACAATTCAAAGGTGTCTCCAACTGCTTATCCTTTAAGAAATGATTTTCATTTTCATGCATGTTAGTGACCCCCTGGAGAGAGTGACAAAGGTGATCTGGGGTCTGGAACCTTCCTGAGGACCCCTTGCTCACTCCCAGTGCCCTGAGGTTCAATACAATACACCTTGGAACCTCTGCTTGCCCACTGCCTTTCCCCTAAACATAGACATACAATTCCCACCCACCAATCCGTGAGACACACACACATGCTCACACGTGCACACATGCACACACAAACATACAATGAGAACGAAGTCCTGTCTGGTCCTTTCAGCCTGCTTTGGTGATTTTGATTTACACACCATATTATAGCCTTTGCTCATTCCATTTAGAGAACATACATATATCTTAACCTCACGGTACCAACAGACAGCTCTTCTTTCTTGAATGTCCCATTTATTTTATCATCTAACATCAAAGCTCTCCCTAAGGCACACACATTTTGGTGATTTCATCAGAAGAAAATAAAAGTTAGTAATATTGACCCTCAGATTTGAATCCCCCTTATTCCCTAAACTGGGGGAATAACTTTCTCACCTTTATTCACCTCAAGTTCGAGTTCTGCACTAAATTCCTAGTTGGACTCTCCATAGCCATAACATATCTGAATATCTTCAGGGAAGTCAAGTGGTATAAAAATACTTCAGTAGCTGGCTCTCCAGTCTCTGATTTAACTTGTACTTAAATTTAGCTTCTTAAGTGTCTTCTTAAGGAAAAGTAGTTCAGCAGGAGCCGAGTAAAATTGAAGTGCCTATCCTCATTGGAATGTAAGATCATCTAGTCTCCATTTCTTTCCCTAAAACCTTCTTTTCCTTTCTCATGGGTCTTAATTCTTTTTTAATCTGGATCTCCAAGGAAATCAGAGCAGACTTGGCCAGATGCCATATTCTCTTCTATGATAGATTTTGCTTTGATTTTCATCACCATATTATAAATGAGAAAATAAAGCACTTTTTGAACATGAAATCTATGCCTAGCTTATGCAACGCATCAGGTTGAATAACAGGCTCTATCCTTAGGGTCATTACAATCTGTTGGGAAGGTAAAAAATATCATCATCATCATTGCTAACATTTGTTAGCTGGACACTGTTTTAAGTGCTTTGCTTGTAATAACTTACTTAATCATTACAAAAATCTTAGGAAGCAGACAGTATTATTATCCTCTTCTACAGATGTGGAGACTGAGGCATAAGAGGTTAAGTACCTTATCCAAGGTAACCAGGCTAGCAGGGGGCAGAACTGGGACAAGAATCCATGGGGTCTGGCTGCAGAACCCTGACTCTTAGCCATTATACTACACTGCTTCTCCAAGAGCATTGAGGACTGTGCAATGTCTCCACTGATCCTGACAACAAGATTTTAGGGAAAGGCACGCCAGTGTTCACTTTCCAGTGCACAGTTGGGGGGGGATTAGGATTAATACTCTCCACTAAATCTTTCTTTCCTAAAAGTTCCCAGTAGCCAGTGGAGAGCAGGTCCTTGCTGTTATCTGAAATTTTCCCCTCTGCATGGCTTTGCTGAGGCCCTTCACAGGCAGCTCTCTCCCCCCAACCTGTAGACCCACCTATGGTCGCAGCAGACATAACTGCTCCACCTTCATGCATCTTCTCTACCCCACTCACAGGTGAGCACTCTCTCTTTTTCCCTTGCAGCAAATCTTTCTAACATAATTCAGATCAATTTGCCTTGAACCAATAGGTATTTTGATATAAGACAGGGCTGTATAGAAGACATTAAAATCAGGGTGGCTACGTTTAAGTTTAATCATCTATTTAATAGAACACTTTCCTAGGGTCATGGGAACTGTCAGTGACATTAAAAACTGTTTAACTCTTTAAGGGCCATTAATCTGGAAGGGTATGCACACTGGATTTCAGGAACAGACTAAATTAAGTTAGAGTTGCATTGTAAGGGATATGTAAGAGAATAAAATTAAGGCAAAAATGAAGAAGCATGTACTAATACCTACAAAAATAAGGAATAGTTGGTCTGTAGGGATTGGCAAAATGAATACAGACAGAAAAAGATCATGTGTAGAATCTTTTAATTTCAAGCAAACATCTGCAAAATATCTATTTTCCCGGGACCTCACAAGCTGAGCTCTGAGGGAAAGCTGCTGCATTTATGGACTTCCATAGTTCCATATTGAATCTCACTTTTAGTGTCTTTCTTTGCAGATAGCTTTGTACCAAACAGTTTTACAACCATTTCTCTGGATAGATTCTTGTTCCATGGGGACAGGTTCCCATGTCTTCTCCACGGCCAGAGAGGTGAGGTGCATGGCAGGAAGGATGCAAGTCATTTTCAGACCTCTTCCCAGCTCTTATTTTCCACCTTGAGGGTTGAGTAGCAGACTGAGTATTTGAGAATATGCTTTAACCCCTAATGGGGAAAGGTGAACAAGTGAAAAATTCAGGACAAGAAGAGGGAGAAGAGATAAAGGAGCAAATTGAAAGGGTCTGTTCCCCAGATAAAATCGCAGCAAGGCTGAGAGACCCTGTTCAGAGACGAACAGCTATTAGTGAGTTTACACAGAGAAGATCTCACACACCTTACAGTATAATTTCCACATTGGCACTTAAGGCTAGTACACGGGCAGGCAAGGATAAGCTATGTCTTGAAGAGTAGGGAAAACCAGAGGCATCAAAGACCAGATAGGAAGTGAGTATGTTACAAAGCATTGTCTGATACTTGTGTTGCCTTCTACATTTGAGGAAGGATTCCAACTCCCATCTGCAATATTCTGAAAATTAGACAAACCCAGTGTAATCTGGAGAGGTTGGAAAGCTTCTGCTCTATCCCTAAGAATAGGCTTACAACTACTCTGGAGAAATGCAAATTCAAAATACAAATGCAGTTTAATCTTAGAAAAATAAAATTAGATTTTCCAAACCTAAGTTGTCAACAGAGCTTCACAACTACTCTGTGCAGAAACACTCAAAGAAGAAACTAAATAGGACTGTTAGTTCCACAGTCCAAAGTTAACCACTGTTATCATATTCTTTCCAGTTTAACTTCTTCAGGCATATATTTTATATGCTAACAATGAAACCAAACAAAGGAACAAAGTAACAGCATTGATTCTTAGTCGTCTCAGCGGAGCCTAACGCACCCTTATGCAAATATTTGGCTACAGTGCACGTTCTAACAGGTGAGGAAAGAACAAAGAAGGTTGAGTTAGTTAATTGGATTTTCTAGCACAGATTTGAGAGTAAAAGAGATATATCAAACAACAACAACAATGAAAGAAGTATGGTTTCATTAAGGATCTTAACTGATAGGAAATTCCCACTCTCAGGGATTTTTCAAGGAAATTTCAGGGAGTTCATATGTGGTACACAATTTTAACTGGGTTTAACTTTTTCTTCACTCCATCCTCTCTAATACATAACATAATCTATGAAAGTTTGTTTCTTGTTTGATAACTTGTGTTCATTTAACTTTGGGGAACTCTCTTCCAGAAAAGGGTTGATCAAAGCTCAGAGAGAGAAGAGCTGTACAGGATCAGGCAATGGTGAAAAACACACCCAGTGGGTAGTGTCTGTTGCTGGCCCACTTAGCATCTAATATTCCCTTTTTTTTTTTTTTTTGGCAAGGAAACCTCAGTTTGTTCTTTGATGCATACACCAAACACAATCATCTCAGATAGGTGTTGACTCCAGTTGGGCTGAGGAGGTTCCCACCAATTCTAGTAATTATTAGGTCAGAGTGGACATTCAACTCAATTTTGATCAATTGGAAGTGAGGAGAGATTTGCTGGAAGCTTCTTAAAGTGTTCTTCAATCACAGTTGCCAGTGAAACGGTGTCAACTTCCTTCTCTTCCTGGACATCAAAAGGGAAAAGTGTCTGTCTCCCCAGTGGCTCCTGGCATACATTTTCCATCAGTGAAGACCAGACTTAGCCTAAATCTACCTGCAGACAGCAGAGGAGGACATGGCAAACGCCTGCTTCTCTACTGTCATCCTTGAACTGCACACCTGTCCACCTGGAGCTTCCCAACCACTGGACCAGCCCTGCTGCACTAATCTTCAACGTGTACAGGGAATTACATGCCAAGATGGCATTTAGTCTCTTTGCTTCTAATAGGTTCATGAAGGGGCTGATCAGCATTCTTTTTCCTGGTATCTCTGACAGATGTTACTTGTGAAATATTTTGAATGTGGCATTTTTAGAGTTAAGTTGCGGGCATGTTTTATACACTTCCATGGTTATTGATGTAATAGGGTTTATTCTTTTTGATGCTAATTTAATGAAATTAATTGCCCAGAAAGTTGTCTGTTTTATAATTTATTGGCAAATACTTCTGCATAAAAATCTATTAACTTTTAATTCTGTCTACATATTTGGTTATATTCTCTTTCTCATTTGATGTTTTCTATATTTGTTTATATTTCTGATTAGATTTATTTAATGTTTACCTACTTTATCTTATCATTAAAGATTAGCCTCTGGTTTTAATTTTAAATTTTCATTTCCATTGTTTTCTAAAAGAAGTTGTCCTTTTTGTCTCCTTTATTTCTCCTGCTCTCCTTTAGTGTTTCATTTTAGTTTTTTTTAACATTGTCCTTTGAATAATTTACTTCATTTATTTATTATTTTATTTATTCTTAAAAAATATCTAAGATTTTGGATTTTTCACTGGTTTACTTTTGGCACTTTTCATTGTCATTACTTTTCAATACTATTTATTTTAACCAAGAAGAGGGGGTATAAGCCCAGAAACATGGGCCCTATTAGCACCTGGATCTTATGGTCTCAGCTACTTTCTATACCATATTCACACTCTGCTGCAAATTACATTCTCTGACCTCTTCCTTCCCTGGCACTGTTGCATTGTGATGAAAGTTGGTCTTGGAATAAATGAAGGAAAATGATTCTATTGGAGAAGATAATCTTGTCAAATAAAATTGGTCTCATTCATGAATTATTTCTGCAGGCTTCAAATGGATACAGACATTGCTTCTCTGAAGTGCAGAGAGACAGAGGCTGGGGAGAGCGGTTGACTTAAAAATTTTTTTTTGCTCTCTGTCTGGTCTGACTATTGTATCTTAGGTACTTAGCCTCACTTTAATTTGTGGAAATTATTTTTGTATTTTTATGGGCTATGTGAAATAACTTCTGCCATAACATTGCAGCATCTTTTTTACAATAGCCAAGATACGGAAGCAACCTAAATGTCAACTGATTAATGAATGGATAAAGAAGATGTGATATATGTATGTATGAGTAATATATGGAATATTATTCAGCTATAAAAAAGAATGAAATCTTGCCATTTGGGATAACATGAATGGACCTGGAGGGTATTATGCTAAGGGAAATAAGTCACAGAGAAAGAAAAATAACATATGATTTCACTTTCGTGTGGAACGTAAAAAGCAAAACAAATGAACAGTTGTAACAAAACAGAATCAGTCTCATAGATACAGAGAAGAAACAAATGGTGAGGGGAGGAGCATGGGGAGGATGAGTGAAATAGGTGGGGGAGAGATTAAGAAGTACAAACGTTCAGTTACAAAATAAATGAGCCCACGGGGATGAAATGGACAGCATGGGGAATACAGTCAATAATATTGTAATAACTTTGTATGGTGAAAAATGATAACTAGACTTATAGTAGTGATCATTTAGTCATGCATAGAAATATAATGAATCGGTCTGCTGTAGACTAGGACTAACATAGCAAGGTAGGTCAATTATACTTCAATAATAATATTAAAAATAGTCATACAGCAGCCTGATATAAATTACAAGATTGCTTAAGAACTCAGGCACACTTGCTTCCCTCACCTATTAGATGATATTTCAGACTGGAGTATTTTGATTGGGAAGATGCTTGCATTATTGCTTTCCTCTGTTTCTTCCCTTTTACATGAGTTACGATATCTATAATATAAACACAGGACATTTAGGACTTTGATGGTAAACTTGAGATGTTGCAAGTTATACAATGTGCATAAAAACCGTCCCAAATTTAGTGGGTTAAAGCAACAGTAATGCTTTATTTTATGAATGAATCTGCAATTTGGCCAGAACACAATGGCTATAGCTCATTTCTGCTCCAGGTGGCACCACTGGTGCAGCTTGAAGGCTGGGAGTGACTCAGTGGTTGGGATGGAATCATTTGGAGTTTCACTCACTATCTGGCAGTTGATGCTGGCTGTCAACTGGGACCCCAGTGGGGTTTTCAGCCAGAGCACTTACATGCGGGCTTTTTGTGTGGTTTCTTACTTTCTTCACAGCATGGTGGCTGGGTTCCAAGAGCAAGTGTCTCAGGAAGGCAATGTTCATTGCAGCACTATTTACAATATCCAGAACATGGAACTAACCAAAGTGTCCATCATCGGATAAATGGATTAAGATGTGGCACATATATACAATGGAATATTACTCAGCCATAAAATGAAACAAAATTGAGTTATTTGTAGTGAGGTGGATGGACCTAGAGTCTGTCATACAGAGTGAAGTAAGTCAGAAAGAGAAAAACAAATACCATATGCTAACACATATATATGGTATCTAAAAAAAAAAAAAAATATGGTTCTGATGAACCTAGGTGCAGGACAGGTATAAAGACACAGAAGTAGACAATGGACTTAAGGACATGGGAGGAGGGAGGAAGGGGAAGCTGGGATGAAGTGAGAGAGTAGCATTGACATATATACTTTAGCAAATGTAAAATAGATAGCTAGTGTGAAGCAGCTGAATAGCACAGGGAGATCAGATCGGTGCTTTTTGACCACCTAGAGGGGTGGGGTAGTGAGGGTGTGGGGAGATGCAAGAGGAAGGGGATATGGGAATATATGTATACATATATCTGATTCACTTTGTTATACAGCAGAAACTAACACAACATTGTAAAGCAATTATACTCCAATAAAGATGTTAAAAAAAAAGTTGTGGTACATGTATACAATGGAATATTACTCAGCCATAAAAAAGAATGAAATATTGCCATTTGCAGCATCATGGACGGACCTAGAGATTATCATACTAAGTGAAGTAAGGCACACAGAGAAAGACAAATATCATATGATATCACTTACATGTGAAACCTAATTAAAAATGCCACAAACAAACTTATTTATAAAATAGAAACAGACTTACAGATATCGAAAACAAACTTATGGTTACCAAAAGGGAAATGTTGAGGGGAGGGATAAATCAGGAGCTTGGGATAAATATAAACACAATACAGTACTATATATAAGATAGATAACCAACAAGGACCTACTGTATAGCACAGGGAATTCTACTCAGTATTCTTTGATAACCTATATGAGAAAAGAATCTGAAAAAGAATTAATATATATATGTGTATATATATAGTATATGAATATATGTATGTGTATATACACATACATATATATATAATGAATATATGTCTGTGTATATATACACATACACATATATACATGTATATATGTATATATACACACACATATATATGTAAATATATACATGTATATATACAAATACATGTGTGTATATATGTTTATATGTACACATACATATATATGTATGTGTATATATGTATATATGTATATATAGTATATATACATATATGTATATATGTATGTATAGTATATATATACATGTATGTATATATATGTATGTATATACATATATAGATATAACTGATCATTTTGTTGTACATCTAAAACTAACACAACATTGTAAATCAACTATCCTCCATTAAAATTTTTAAAATGTGGCCAAAACAATTCTCCCCTCTTTGCTTTGCAGCTTCTGCCATCAGCAGATGGCAGCCAGTGAACCTGAGATGGGCAGTGATGTTGTATTAATCTGTTCACAACACCCCACCTTAAGAAATACTGTAGACTGGGTGACTTAAACAACAGACATTTATTTCTCATAGTTTGGGAAGCTGGATGTCCAAGATCATACACATGATATTATATGATATTATATGTAGTATGTGTATATACACACACATACTACCTATTTGTTTTTTTCTCATTTGAACTTGACAATATTCTAAAACAGGTAAAATATTCCTGTTTTGCTGGTGAAAGAACACAACAGAAGGTCTACCCAGTGAGGAAGTGAGATCCCACTTTATTCTTTCCCAACAAAGCATGCTACATACTATTCTTACATAAATGTAGTTAATTGAATATATGTTATTCAACTCACTGACTATAAACTTGTGAACAGGGTTCATTTATTTTTAATGTACATTGTTTTCCTTTTAAATTTCCTGTAATGTATTTGTCATGAAATAAAATGCATGATTGCTCTTCAGCTAGACAGATGTTTCTAAAATTTTAGGTAAGTTTAAAATTTGCAATTCTGTCTAATTTTCTTCATTAGGAAAAGAGTATGTTACTGTTGACAATAAGAAGTAGATTTCAGCACTTTCTATTTGTGTATTCTGCATGCATGAATGCTGAAATAGTGTTATCTTGCTTTAATTTGATTTTTCCTTATAGAAGAGGCACCAGATTATTTACACTATATCTGTGATATTCTCTATCTAGATGGATTTAAACTCTACACAATCCTTGAATACTTACTCTCTTTTTTATAGGGGACATTCAGTTGTTTCCAATCAAACTCAGTATATATTTAAATGTTAAGTAGATGTTATTTGATTGCTGTATCTGAAGGTTTTTCCTGTCTGTAGCCAAATATAACAAAGTCAAACTTAATTGATTTCTTTTAAGATCAAAGATATTCTCATCTCTAACATTTCAAGGATTTCACCAGCTCTGTCAGCCTATTCCTGCAAAATGTCTTCACATCAATATGTTGCAGAATAAAACTTGGGTCCCCTTGCTGGCTTGCAATAAAACCAATCTACTGACCCAAGGTTGTGCTGAAGGAAAGTGTAACATTTATTGCAGGTGCCAAACAAGGAGTCCAGGGCAGCTTGTGCTCAAAAACCTGAACTCCCCAATGGCTTTCTGGGGAAGGTTTTTAAAGACAGGCTGAGGGAGGTGGGTTGTGGGGTGTGTGATCAGCTCATGGAAATTCTTCTGATTGTTTTCTGGTGATGTAATCAGGAGTCAGAATCATCAACCTTTTGGTTCTGACCAGTCTGGTGTCTATGCGCTTGTGGTCAGCATTCAGTTAACTTTTTCCACCTGGTGGTGGTTTCAGTATCTACACAACAGCTCAAAGAACATGGCTCAGAATATTACCCATAGCCCTTGAAGAGGAACTAAAGGTCCTTGACTTTGTTTAATGGCTAAACAATTATTATTTTGTCTTATTTGACTATTTTCCTTTTTTTCTGCATTTTCTCACTTTTCTGGATAAATTTGGAACTTGGAGAAGGCCTAGAAGGCTAAAGTTTTTCTACAGACAAGAGGCAGGCAGAAGACATGGGGTGGGGGTTCTGTTATGGGGAGGCCCCATAGAGTCCTGCTTGGTTACAAACACACCGTAATACTTGTCCTTAATTTACATAAGAGCTCCCTGGCACAGCACAGGTTTAAGTAGAAAGAAAGATAGAGTCACACCAGTGATGTGGTCCATGTCCATGTGAGAAATGAAAAATTGTTCCCTATGTCAAATGAAATCTCTCCTACTGCTTGCATTTCCTGAAATTCTTTCTTCTACTCTCAGTATAGTAATGCTTGGTTTTATAATCATGACCTTTGTGGGTATCCAAAGGGATGAAGTAAAGACAGGCCAGTGTGGTGTACAGGATCAGTGGAAGTCCTTTTGTTTATTCCTCCTGTATCAGCAAACTGGCTGTCAATTGTACTGTTACAAGCCCAGTCCAACAGAGTGAACCTTCATGCCACTAAATCCCTATCCATAGTACCTCGTCCTCCTTAACCTACCCCTGAATCTATCTCCGTAATGGTCCATCCTCTACAATGAACAGAAGCACCATTATCAAGAAAAGCAGCACATATATGTCCACAAACATAAATGTCACTCCCAAGTCAGGGACGTTTGTTCTCAAGGTTCCTGTGTGGTTTTCTTGTGACCTTGGCTTTCTGTGTTACCTAGTTCCACCCATTACTCACTCGAAAATCAGCTTGTGGAACGGGTCCTCTTGAGGTCCTGATAGCAGGCACATAGTTTAGAGACATGAGTTTTCGAACATGTACTTTCTTTTTTTTAATATATATATATATATTTATTTTTATTTTTATTTATTTATTTATTTTTGGCTGCGTTGGATCTTCGTTGCTGCGCAGGCTTTCTCTAGTTGCAGCGAATGGGGGCTACTGTTCGTTGTGGTGCACGGGCTTCTCAATGTGGTGGCTTCTCTTGTCACAGAGTATGGGCTGTAGGCAAGCGGGCTTCAGTAGCTGTAGCACACACAGGCTCAGTAGTTGTGGCTTGTGGGCTCTAGAGTGCAGGCTCAGTAGTTGTGGTGCACAGGCTTAGTTGCTCCATGGCATGTGGGATCTTCCTGGCCCAGGGCTCGAACCAGTGTCCCCTGCATTGGCAAGTGGATTCTTAACCACTGCACCACCAGGGAAGTCCATCTAACACGTACTTTCCTCATCAGCATGTTAGCAATATGAAGACAGCATGGGTCATAAAAACTAAATATGAAGATGAAAAAACATTTAAATCTATCTCTATCTACTTATATCTTGGCCCACTGCTCCTTATTTCACAGAAAATTATTTCTGAGAGATATTCATTAATGGCATACAGACTCACATACACATACACATGGACACACAAATGAGTACCACAATGTATAAACTCTTGAAAACTGTCTCATATTTCCTTTGCATAGTGCTTTACTTTCTTGAATCCTGTAAAAAAAAAAAAAAAACCTGCAGTGAAGAAACTAGCTTAATTCCCTACAATCTAATTTAGTTTCTAAAACTAACCTGTGCACTGATGAGGGAAAAGATTTTATGTCTGCATATCTATAAAGTTGTTCAGATAAAAGGCAGTGCAGAAAGTCACCTGGAACGTTATATTGAATAAAGGCATTATCTACGAGTGAAAAAAAGAAGAATGTGTCTTCCCCTTCAGGGAGGCATCTCAGTGTCCATCCATATTATCTCTCTGGGTATTCAAATGGAGTCCGATTTGGTTTTCAATTCTTTTGAATATTTCCTTTTTTAAGCTCCCTGAAAATCATCAATTGATGTTGATTTCTCAGGGCTTTATAGAGCTGTAGGACTTTTCTGCCAATGCAACCCCCCCCCCCCAGAAGAGATTACTTCACCTGTTCATGAGTCATCAGTAGACAAGCCCTTTGTCAGAGGCATTCCAAGGTACTGTCACACAGGCAGGAAACTGGGCAGGGGTTCAGAGCACACACTAAAACAAAGGAAATCTGGAGTGCCAAGTGCTGCTTTAGAGAGCCTCCCTTCTGGCAGCCTGGTCTGGTGGGCATGAGGGCAAGCTGTGGGCAAAAGCCTGCCTCAACCACAAGTTCATGAACACCAAGCACAGGACTTGACTGCTTCACGATTTTGCCAAAAGCAAGCTCTGCTCAGGCACCCACAGGGGAGGGGCTGAGTCTCATGTTGGCCCTTCTTATTTATTGTGTCTCTCTGTTCATGTGCTCTGGATAAATATAGGATTTTTGTTGTGCGGGCTATTGATCCTTTCAAGCATCATAATTTCTCCCCAACAAAAGAAACAAATCTGAGAAAATAAACTAAGCTGTACTTTCTCTTTATAACCTAAAAAAAAATAAAAGCCTATATATTTTAGAAGCAGGAGAGCACAGTATACCTTACTATAAAATACTTGGAAAGTTATTTTTGTTTTTGTATTAAAACATATCTTAACTTTTACAACCAAACATTAATTAGATTTTTAAGATTTTGAAAACTTCCCTGTTTACACTTTCTATTACATGAAATGTATGGATAAATGTTTTTCTTAAAAGATGAGATTGCAAATCTACATCTTCTCAAAGTGCCATCATTATCAAAGCCATAAGATAACATTATTTCAACAGTAAAACATGGTATTTGGTATTTTCCTGGATATTGGACAGTATGTAGAAAGCATATGCTTAGTGGTAAAAGACTACACATTTTCACTTATATCAAGTTGGGGATTTTGACAAATGTTTTCACTATTATTATTTTAAAAATACTTTGAGGGGGCTTCCCTGGTGGCACAGTGGTTGAGAATCTGCCTGCTAATGCAGGGGACACGGGTTCGAGTCCTGGTCTGGGAAGATCCCACGTTCCGCGGAGCAACTAGGCCCGTGAGCCACAACTACTGAGCCTGCGCGTCTGGAGCCTGTGCTCCGCAACAAGAGAGGCCGCGATAGTGAGAGGCCCGCGCACCGTGATGAAGAGTGGCCCCCGCTTGCCACAACTAGAGAAAGCCCTTGCACAGAAACGAAGACCCAACACAGCCAAAAAATAAATAAATAAACAAATGTGGGGTTTAAAAAAAAAAAAAACAAACCATCAGTGGCCAAATTCTTTAAAAAAAAATACTTTGAAATACTTTTTACTTGTAAAAAATGATACATTACTGCAGTGACCTGTTATGGCTTCCCAAGATCCATTTGGGAATGCTAACCATTACTGGTGTTCTGTGGAAGACCATGTTTTAACATGTATTAGTGTAAATATGCTATTGATGAAGCTCTCTGTCCCATGCCTGTAAAATGTCACACAAAATAATGAAGCACATGGCAGTGGGTCCCATGCCTCATTTCAGTGAGTCATATAAGGCCATATCTCAGGTCATTGTAATTAAGCCACATAATTTGACTTTGTGCTGGAAATGTGAGGAAGGGTAGGAAAACAGACTATAAATTAAAAATCAGGTGTTGATATTTTTAAAACCCAAGTTAGATATTGTATTTATATAGGTTCTTGTAATGATCACATCCCAATGAGATGAGGCTCTATTATTTAAGCACTGTGGAAGAATGTGTTGTAAAACTTGAGGGTTGCCTTTCATTTATTATGATATGATCATATTAAGCTAAATTAATGAAGATCATTTTCTTTATAAATTCCATTAATTAGCCATGAAAAAGATAACATGGCTACCAGTACCTTTGTGATTAAATAAATCATAGTAATTTTTTTAGCTCTTCTGTTTTTTTTCCCTTTTCTTCCTCCCCCCCCCCCCTTTTCTCTTTCTTTCTGTCTTTTTTTTTTGGTTTAAACTCAATTTTTAGATTCCTGTTGGAGTAAAATAGGATCTTCATGTTTCTGAGTTGCAAAAATTGTCTCTACACATTTTTCCTTCTGTTACCATGTTTTTCTCCTGTATCCCCCATTCAATCCTGGCTGCCACTGTCAGGCAGACAGAAAGCCCAAGGACACTTTTTCTTACATCTGTAGAGAAACCTGAGCAGCAGACATGGACCAGCAGGCTGTTCAGGTCTGTGAGATAGATGTACCAGCCCACCTGTTTCTCACATCCTACTTTCTATGCTACGCACTTTTGTCACCAAACGCTATTATATCAGGAGAGTATAATTGTCATATGTATATCTCTTAAGCTTATCATAACCAAGATTCATATGCTATGCTCCTTTATTTCCCTTCTAAGCCCAGCAAAATGATGGGTGCAGAAAAGGTACATAAATATTTGCTGAATTAATAAATAGGGGAAGTCTTTACCTGATCAAAATATTACCCTACTGGAAGTTTGATTTCATACACCTAAAACATCTCTGATCATTCAGCATGATTACTTTAGCTTCCTCTGTTATGTCATTATTAATTCAGACTCTAAGTAAATTGTGAATCATCACAAATATCTGGAAAGCAAAGGATAATTTACAAGACTACCATTTTTCACTTGTACTTATTTACTGTTCTAGTAAAATACAACTAAATCCAAGTATCTTATGGGTGAACATGACTAAAAACTGCACAGAGAAAATAGAGTGTATCTAGTCCAATTATTACTTTGATAAAATATAATCCTGTAATATTTCCTATTTTATGTTCAAAAGAGCTAAACTTACCTTGGTCAGAATCAGAATAATCTCAACCTTGTAAAAATATTTCTAAAAAAACGATTTACATAACTTAAAAAAGATAGTTGCACAAGACATATGGAGCCATAGATATTAAAACAAAACAATTTTTAAACCTTTTAAAAGAATGTTAACCTTTTTTAAACTAGGTCTAGAGCAATTTATTTTGCTTTGTAGGAATAAGGGTACAAAGTAGCCAGTCATGAAGCTAAACATGTGTTTACCTGATATGAGTCTAGTTTAAGAGTGTATGGTCTTTGTCTCTAAAGAGACACAGGGTTACTTATCCAAAAGAAGTGATTCTCCACAAAAGGTAACTGGCAAACTGGCAAGCAGGGTTGTGGAGTCTGCCCAAGATTCCATTAGGTGATCGATCCTGCCCATGCCACAGGCCCACATTTACTGGCAAGTTGTTTTATTTTCACCCAAATCATAGAATAAGGATAGATTTTTTAATACAGAGAAGCATGGCTCTGCAAAAGTCCCACTGCTGTTTCAGTAGCAAAAGCTTTCAAATTGGTGTCATTATGCCTTGGCTTTCCCACCTGCACCTAGGAACATGCACTACCTCTTTCCCAGAACACTAAGGGTAACAGCTTCTGCAGAGCGCAGAGCTCAGGGCTGCACTGGTGTTGCTGATGTGATTAGTATTCTGAACATCTGGCTGACATGCAGCAGACAGCTCTACAGCCCTCAGACTGTCAGTGCGGATCAGGAACGATGCTGTTTATATTTAGTTTGGGAAACTGATGTTTGGTTAGAGGGAAGGTATGATGAGGATGTGGGAATAAATAATGAAAATACAATTTAGGGAGGAGCTTCAAGATGGCAGAAGAGTAAGACGCGGAGATCACCTTCCTCCTCACAAATACATCAGAACTACATCTACACGTGGAACTGCTCCTACAGAACATCTACTGAACGCTGGCAGAAGACCTCAGACCTCCCACAAGGTAAGAAACTCCCCACGTACCTGGGTAGGGCAAAAGAAAAAAGAAAAAACAGAGACAAAGAATAGGGACGGGACCTGCACCAGTGGGAGTGAGCCGTGAAGGAGGAAAGGTTTCCACACACTAGGAAGCCCCTTCGTGGGTGGAGACTGCGGGTGGCGGAGGGGGGAAGCTTCGGAGCCACGGAGGAGAGCGCAGCCACAGGGGTGCGGAGGGCAAAGCGGAGAGACTCCCGCACAGAGGCTCGGCGGGCGCCAAGCAGCACTCACCAGCCCAAGAGGCTTGTCTGCTCCCCCGCCGGGGCGGGCGGGGCTGGGAGCTGAGGCTCTGGCTTCGGTTGGATCGCAGGGAGAGGACTGGGGTTGGCGGCGTGAACACAGCCTGAATGGGTTAGCGCACCACAGCTAGCCAGGAGGGAGTCCGGGAAAATGTCTGGACCTGCCTAACAGGCAAGAGACCATTATTTTGGGGTGCGCGAGGAGAGGGGATTCAGAGCGCCACCTAAACGAACTCCAGAGACGGGCGCGAGCCATGGCTATCAGCACAGACACCAGAGACGGGCATGAGACGCTAAGGCTGCTGCTGCCGCCACCAAAAAGCCTGTGTGCGAGCGCAGGTCACTCTCCACACCGCCCCTCCCGGGAGCCGGTGCAGCCCGCTAACGGCCAGGCTCCCGTGGTCCGGGGACAACTTCCCCGGGAGAACGCACAGCGCGCCTCAGGCTGCTGCAACGTCACGCCGGCCTCTGCCTGCGCAGGCTCGCCCCGCCTCCTCTGTACCACTCCCTCCCCCCGGCCTGAGTGAGCCAGAGCCCCCCCGAAGCAGCTACTCCTTTAACCCTGTCCTGTCTGAGCGAAGAACAGACGCCCTCAGGCCACCTACACGCACAGGCGGGTCCAAATCCAAAGCTGAACCCCAGGAGTTCTGCGAACAAAGAAGAGAAAGGGAAATCTCTCCCAGCAGCCTCAGGAGCAGCGGATTAAACCTCCACAATCAACTTGATGTACCTGCATCTTTGGAATACCTTAATAGACAACGAATCATCCCAAATTGAGGAGGTGGAATTTGGGAGCAATGATATATATATATTTTTCCCTTTTCTCTTTTTGTGAGTGTGTATATGTATGCTTCTGTGTGTGATTTTGTCTGTATAGCTTGGTTTTTACCATTTGTCCTAGGGTTCTGTCTGTCCGTTTTTTTGGGGTTTTTTTATTACTTAAAAATTTTTTTTTCTACCAAAAATTGTTTTTCTTAATAATTTTTTATTATTTTTTATTTCAATAACGTTTTAACTTAATTTAATTTTATTTTATCTTTTTCTTTCTTTCTTTCTTTTTGTTTTCCTCCCTTTTATTCTGAACCGTGTCGATGACAGGCTGTTGATGCTCCAGCCAGGCATCAGGGCTGTGCCTCTGAGGTGGGAGAGCCAAGTTCAGAACACTGGTCCACAAGAGACCTCCCAGCTCCACGTAATATCAAGCGGCAAAAGTCTTCCAGAGATCTCCATCTCAACGTCAAGACCCAGCTCCACTCAATGACCAGCAAGCTACAGTGCAGGACACCCTATGCCAAACAACTAGCAAGACAGGAACACAACCCCATCCATTAGCAGAGAGGCTACCTAAAATCATAATAAGGCCACAGACACCCCAAAATACACCACCAGACGTGGATCTGCCCACCAGAAAGACAAGATCCAGCCTCATCCACCAGAACACAGGCACTAGTTCCCTCCACCAGGAAGCCTTCACAACCCACTGAACCAACCTTAGCCACTGGGGGCAGACACCAAAAACAATGGGAAATATGAACCTGCAGCCTGCAAAAAGGAGACCCCAAACACAATAAGTTAAGCAAAATAAGAAGACAGAGAAACACAGCAGATGAAGGAGTAAGGCAAAAACCCACCAGACCTAACAAATGAAGAGGAAATAGGCAGTCTACCTGAAAAAGAATTCAGAATAATGATAGCAAACATGATCCAAAATCTTGGAAATAGAATGGAGAAAATACAAGAAACGTTTACCAAGGACCTAGAACAACTAAAAAGCAAACAAACAGTGGTGAACAACATAATAAATGAAACTAAAAATTCTCTAGAAGGGATAAATAGCAGAATAACTGAAGCAGAAGAACAGATAAATGACCTGGAAGATAAAATAGTGGAAATAACTACCACAGAGCAGAATAAGGAAAAAAGAATGAAAAGAATTGAGGACAGTTTCAGAGACCTCTGGGACAACATTAAATGCACCAATGTTTGAATTATAGGGGTCCCAGAAGAAGAAGAGTAAAAGAAAGGGACTGAGAAAATATTTGAAGAGATTATAGTTGAAAACTTCCCTAATATGGGAAAGGAAATAGTGAATCAAGTCCAGGAAGCACAGAGAGTTCCATACAGGATAAATCCAAGGAGAAACATGCCAAAACACATGTTAATCAAACTATCAAAAATTAAAATCACAGAAAAAATATTAAAAGCAGCAAGGGAAAAACAACAAATAACACACAAGGGAATCCCCATAAGATTAACAGCTGATCTTTCAGCAGAAACTCTGCAAGCCAGAAGGGAGTGGCAGGAACATACTTAAAGTGATGAGGGAGAAAAACCTACAACCAAGATTACTCTACCCAGCTAGGTTCTCATTCAGATTTGACGGAGAAATTAAAACCTTTACAGACAAGCAAAAGCTAAGAGAATTCAACACCACAAAACCAGCTTTACAACAAATGCTAAAGGAACTTCTGTAGGCAGGAAACACAAGAGAAGGAAAAGACCTACAATAACAAACCCAAAACAATTAAGGAAATGGTAATAGGAATATACATATCTATAATTACCTTAAATGTAAATGGATTAAATGCTCCAACCAAAAGACATAAACTGGCTGAATGGATACAAAAACAAGACCCGTATATATGCTGTCTACAACATACCCACTTCAGACCGAGGGACACATACAGATGGAAAGTGAGGGGATGGAAAAAGATATTCCATGCAAATGGAAATCAAAAGAAAGCTGGAGTAGTATCAATTCTCATATCAGACAAAATAGACTTTAAAACAAAGACTATTACAGGAGACAAAGAAGGACACTACATAATAATGAAGGGATTGATCCAAGAAGAAGATATAACAATTGTAAATATTTATGCACCCAACATAGGAGCACCTCAATACATAAGGTAAATACTAACAGCCATAAAAGGGGAAATTGACAGTAACACAATCATAGTAGGGGACTTTAACACCCCATTTTCACCAATGGACAGATCATCTAAAATGAAAATAAATAAGGAAACACAAGCTTTAAATGATACATTAAACAAGATGGGCTTGATTGATATTTATAGGACATTCCATACAAAAACAACAGAATAAACTTTCTTCTCAAGTGCTCATGGAACATTCTCCAAGATAAATCATATCTTGGGTCAAAAATCAAGCCTTGGTAAATTTAAGAAGATTGAAATCATATCAAGTATCTTTTCTGACAACAATGCTATGAGACTAGATATGAATTACAGGAAAAAATTTGTAAAAAATACGAACACATGGAGGCTAAACAACACACTACTTAATAATCAAGAGATCACTGAAGAAATCAAAGAGGAAATCAAAAAATACCTAGAAACAAATGACAAAGAAAACACAATGACCCAAAACCTATTGGATGCAGCAAAAGCAGTTCTAAGAGGGAAGTTTATAGCAATACAATCCTACCTTAAGAAACAAGAAACATCTCAAATAAACAACCTAACCTGACACCTTAAGCAATTAGAGAAAGAAGAACAACAATAACAAAAAAAAAACCCCCAAGGTTAGCAGAAGGAAAGAAATCATAAAAATCAGATCAGAAATAAATGAAAAAGAAATGAAGGAAATGATAGCAAAGATCAATAAAACTAAAAGCTGGTTCTTTGAGAAGATAAACAAAATTGATAAACCGTTAGCCAGACTTATGAAGAAAAAAAGGGAGAAGACTCAAATCAACAGAATTAGAAATGAAAAAAGAGAAGTAACAATTGACAGTGCAGAAATACAAAGGATCATGAGAGAATACTGCAAGCAACTCTATGCCAATAAAATGGACAACCTGGAAGAAATGGACCAATTCTTAGAAATGCACAACCTTCTGAAACTGAACCAGGAAGAAATAGAAAATATGAACAGACCAATCACAAGCACTGAAATTGAAACTGTGATTAAAAATCTTCCAACAAACAAAAGCCCAATACCAGATGGCTTGACAGGTGAATTCTATCAAACATTTAGAGAAGAGCTAACACCTATCTTTCTCAAACTCTTCCAAAATATAGCAGAGGGAGGAACACTCCCAAACTCAGTCTAAGAGGTCACCATCACCCTGATACCAAAACCAGACAAAGATGTCACACAGAAAGAAAACTACAGGCCAATATCACTGATGAACATAGATGCAAAAATCCTCAACAAAATACTAGCAAACAGAATCTAACAATACTTTAAAAGGATCATACTCCATGATCAAATGGGGTTTATCCCAGGAATGCAAGGATTCTTCAATATATGCAAATCAATCAATGCGATACACCATATTAACAAACTGAAGGAGAAAAACGATATGATCATCTCAATAGATGCAGAGAAAGCTTTCAACAAAATTCAACACCGATTTATGATAGAAACCCTCTAGAAAGTAGGGATAGAGGGAACTTTCCTCAACATAATAAAGGCCATATATGACATACCTCCAGCCAACATCGTCCTCAATGGTGAAAAACTGAAACCATTTCCCCTAAGATCAGGAACAAGACAAGGTTGCCCACTTTTACCACTATTATTCAACATAGTTATGGAAGTTTTAGGCACAGCAATCAGAGAAGAAGAAGAAATAAAAGGAATCCAAATCAGAAAAGAAGAAGTAAAGCTGTCACTGTTTGCCTATGACACGATAGTATACATAGAGAATCCTAAAGATGCTACCAGAAAACTACTAGAGCTAATCAATGAATTTGGTAAAGTAGCAGGAGACAAAATTAATGCACAGAAATCTCTTGCATTCTTAGCACTAATGATGAAAAATCTGAAAGTGAAATTAAGAAAACACTCCCATTTACCATTGCAACAAAAAGAATAAAATATCTATGGATAAATCTACCTAAGGCGACAAAAGACCTGTATGCAGAAAATTATAAGACACTGATGAAAGAAATTAAAGATGATACAAATAGATGGAGCGATATACCATGTTTTTGGAATGGAGGAATCAACATTGTGAAAATGATTCTACTACCCAAAGTAATCTACAGATTCAATGCAATCCCTATCAAACTACCACTGGCATTTTTCACAGAAGTAGAACAAAAAATTTCACAATTTCTATGGAAACACAAAAGACCATAAATAGTCAAAGCAATATTGAGAAATAAAAATGGAGCAGAGGACTCAGGCTCCCTCACTTCAGAGTATACTACAAAGCGACAGTAATCAAGGCAGTATGGTACTGGCACAGAAACAGAAATATAGATCAATGGAAAAGGATAGAAAGCCCAGAGATAAACCCATGCACATACAGTCACCTTATCTTTGACAAAGGAGGCAACAATATACAGTGGAGAAAAGACACCTCTTCAATAAGTGGTGCTGGGAAAACTGGACAGCTACATGTAAAAGAACGAAATTAGAACACTCTCTAACACCATACACAAAAAAAACTCAAAATGGATTAAAGACCTAAATGTAAGTCCAAACACTATCAAACTCTTTGAGGAAAACTTAGGCAGTACAATCTATCACATAAATCACAGCAAGATCCTTTTTGACTCACCTCCTAGAGAAATTGAAATAAAACAAAAATAAACAAATGAGACCTAATGAAACGTAAAAGCTTTTGCACAGCAAAGGAAACCATAAACAAGACGAAAAGACAACTCTCAGAATGGCAGAAAATATTTGCAAATGAAGCAACTGACAAAGAATTAATCTCCAAAATTTACAAGCAGCTCAATATCAAAAAAACAAACAACTCAATCCAAAAATGGGCAGAAGCCCTAAATAGACATTTCTCCAAAGAAAATATACAGATTGCCAACAAACACATGAAAGAATGCTCAACATCATTAATCATTAGAGAAATGCAAATCAAAACTACAATGAGATATCATCTCACACCGGTCAGAATGGCCATTATCAAAAAATCTACAAACAATAAATGCTGGAGAGGGTGTGGAGAAAAGGGAACCCTCTTGCACTCTTGGTGGGAATGTAAATTAATACAGCCACTATGGAGAACAGTATGAAGGTTCCTTAAAAAACTAAAAATAGAACTACCATACGACCCAGCAATCCCACTACTGGGCATATACCCTGAGAAAACCATAATTCAAAAAGGGTCATGTACCACAATGTTCATTGCAGCACTATTTACAATAGCCAGGACATGGAAGCAACGTAAGTGTCCATCAACAGATGAATGGATAAAGAAGATGTGGCACATATATACAATGGAATATTACTCACCCATAAAAAGAAACAAAATTGAGTTATCTGTAGTGAGGTGGCTGGACCTAGAGTCTGTCCTACAGAGTGAAGTTAGTCAGATAGAGAAAAACATATACCGTATGCTAACACATATATATGGAATCTAAAAAAAAATAAAATTGGTCATGAAGAACCTAGGGGCAAGATGGGAATAAAGACACAGACCTACTAGAGAATGGACTTGAGGATACAGGGAGGGGGAAGTGTAAGCTGTGACAAAGTGAGAGAGTGGCATGAACATACATACACTACCAAACTTAAAATAGATAGCTAGTGGGAAGCAGCCGCATATCACAGGGAGATCAGCTCAGTGGTTTGTGACCACCTAGAGGGGTGGGATAGGGAGGATGGGAGGGAGGGAGATGCAAGAGGGAAGAGATATGGGGACATATGTATATGTATAGCTGATTCACTTTGTTATAAAGCAGAAACTAACACACCATTGTAAAGCAATTATACTCCAATAAAGATGTTAAATTTTTTTTTAAAAAAAGAAGAAAGAAAATACAATTTAATGTTATTTTTGTGGATATGGACATTCAGACAATTGTTTTGATGTTCCTGAAAGTATTTCAACAGGAGCAGGGCTTCTGGACTGGTGGAATCTGACACTTCCTCACACAGGATATTTGCTGCCTTTACCATGAGAGATACAAAAGAAGAGCTTGCCTCATATTTTAGTCTCAGATGCCTGGTAAAATAAAAGGCATATGTAATTTCTAAATATGAAACTATGTTAAAATAAAATTTATATATTTTATATCGAAATTCAGGTCTTTCTAATTATGTCTGAGGAGTTATTTCATTCAGTAAAGAAATGGGCCACAGTATGCTATACATTCATTCATTCATTCAAAATGTATATTATATGATTACATTGTGCTGACTCATGCAATGTACATGCTGGGGACACAGCAGCAAAATACTCTGCTATGATCCATGCACACATGAAGTCTCAAAACTTGTAGAAAATGCCAGTGATAACAAGTAAAATGAATTTCAAAAGGAAAAGGGCATGATGATGAAACTGGCCATAATTGTGCATTCTGAGAAGCTGGCAGGTTTTACCAGTCAGGACAGACAGCATACAGGTGTTGCCACAGTAAAAAATAGTTCCCACTTCCCAGCTGATTAACATTACAGGAGGTTAATTTTCACTCTGTATGTTCATCCAGCAGGAAGCTCTGTCCCTAATCACCCAAGGACACAGGCTCAAGCTGGAGATGAGAAATATTCAGGGTCTCATACCAGCTATTAAATTCTCTAGCTTGGTGAAAACACACTTGGCTTGTCTTCACAAGCCTCTGGCCAGAGCTGGTCCCAGAGCCCCACCAGCCACGAGGGACCAGCATCAGTCTTCAGGCGTAGACTGGAGACAAAAGCTAGGTGTCAGGGAGCTGCAGCAATGATGCCATGGAGACCCTGATCTGCATCATCACAGATAAATTTCCTTCTAACTCACAGTGCTTTTTACCCGTGAGTTCATACATTATTCAAAATCTCCTACAAATGGAAAACATGTCCCCTGAGCCAAGTTGGCACTTGTTTTTATCCCTAAACCATTTTTTTTTTCTTTTTTTCCTTCACTGTATATCCAGTGCCTGGCATCAGTAAATATTTACTAAATAGATTAACATTTGGCACACACTTTGTTCCTGGAAATGATGGAATTCAGTGCTTCCATGAACATTTCTTAACACTTATAAAAATATGTACCAAACAATTTTGAAACAAGTTGCAGTATATTGTTTTCCTTAAATATCTATAATGAACACAAGTGTATTATGAAATTTAATTTAAAATGGAGTAGTGCTATATAATATAGGGGTACAAGGAAGAAGTTCAGTAGTCAAGTAGTTATTTTTAATCCTACTTCCTCCATTGATTTTAGCAACATTTTTTAATCTTTCTGGACCTCAAATTCCCATACCTGTGTAATGGTGACAACAATATATATCTTATTGGGTTATTTTTTAGTTAAATTATATGTTATATAAAGCTCCTAGACCAATACCTACATCAGAATAAATAAATGATGGCTATCATTATTATTATTATTATTATTACTGTTTTATAGTATCATAAATCAAGATGAATCTCAAATTATTCTTGCTAGGAGATAGTTACAATTTTTATTAAATTTTAAAGGGAAATAATTATTCACACAGATTTCCATAAAATCTCCTTAATATATTAAGAACTCATAAAATTACATTTCCAAATTTTATATTAATAAAATTCCAAACCCCAATTAATACAATAAATGTTGATACATTTGGCTAAGTATAATTTATAAAAATATACACAAATTCCAAAGATAAGAGCAAAAATGCAAACATTATTGATAACTTAGAGATAATAATTTAAATCTCAATGCACTAAGAACTCTTACAAATTGATTGTAAAATTAACTAACTTAATATAAAAAAGGCAAATGATATAAGCAGTCATTGCACAGATACAGAAATATAAATATCTAATGCAAATGTAAAGTTCTTAGCCTCTTTCATAAATGACTACACACTAAAACTATAGTGAGGTACCACTTTTTCCCTAGCCCATTGGTTTAAATCTGTGTGTTTCCTGTCCCTTAATAGAATTCTGACATGGTTGCCTGGAGACCCCACAATGAGGGTCCCTGAACTTAGAGAGTATATCTTTCACTGGCCACCTGCACAAACAGATTCCTATTTTCTGTACCACAAAATACTTTTATATATTGCCTTCTCATGATTGTCTTTGGGAAGAATTAATTAAAATCACATATGCAAACTGCATGAATATTTAATATAGAAATATTTTCCAAAGTGTGATCCAGAAAGCTGTTATAGCTCCCTGGGTTGAAAATAGTGGCATCTGTAAAGAAATAAAAATAAATATGATTCAAAAACCGAAGTACAGAGACCGAGAAATTAGCATTAATAAAAAATTTTCACAAATTCCAAAAAAATAAGATTGAAGTAAATATTAGTATGCCAATAAATGAAAATGGATCAACCTCTCCAAATAAAAAGCAGGTAAGGTTGTTTTTAAGAGACATGATTAAAGGCAGCAGAGGAATTCATGATTCATAGCACCATGTATGGTGCAGATATCAATTACCTGGTGAAAAGTTTCAGTATTGACAAGTAGACCCATCTTGATGCATGCTGGCTGGGGGCCAGCTCTGTCTAGAACACAACATGATGCAGGAGGTTCAAAATTGAGTGATGGGCAAAACTACACAGACAGATGCAAACACAAGGAATGCATATCTTTAGAAAGTAGTAACTTGAATTTTTACAGAACAGATAATTCACATACTCAAAATTAATCGATGGTAGGTATGTAGGTTGATAAATATTCACAAAGATGATAGATAGATAGAAGATAGATTGGAGGATTATAGGAAATCTTTCAGCATCAGAAAGCAGTGCAAATTAATGTAATATGGAGGTGGCATTCTTATAAATTAATTACCAAATGTTCTAAAATCTACATCTGGTGTTGGGAAAGTTGTGAAATAATTCCCCAAATTTCTCATGCCAGGGTTAGAATATCAACTGGGAGAGATTATATAACATAGGTAAGTTAATGACTTCCATCTTGGAATTTCCATGGCAAATTAGTTCCTTGGAGATAAAACACTGTATAATAAGAAATTTTACAAGAGCATTTTTGGAACTGTGAGGAATAAAAAAAATGTTTAATATCATAACTGTTACATGATGTAAGTTTGGAAATCATGGGTGCATATCAAGATTTATTGCACCTATATTAAATAAATAAATATTAAATTTATTTATTTATTTATTTATTGTATTTAATGCAAAGCTAGTTAAAGAAAGAAAAAAATCAACTTGATCACACAATGTAACTCTAGATCTTTAGCTTGATTATTAGTGGTGGACTGAGAGTAACAGGAAAGAAAAAAAATCAACCTGTGTGTTAGGGTGAGGAAATTAAAGAAGATCTTGTAAATATCCTTAATGTCAAATTACTTCCTATAATAAATAACAAAATTTTTATAAATTGAGGCCAGATGACAATATAAAGCCTTATATTATCATCACAATTTTTTAAAGTTAAACTTCGGAATAAGTATTGTTTTGTATTTTAATAATCATCTATTCCCTAGAAAACAAATTAATAGTATTTAATAACTGTAACAAATGACTGAGATCCTTGCTTCTATACACTTATGAAAACTGTCCTCCAATTCAATATCACAAGAATGCTTGAACATTACCCAGGCATTGTTGTGTCGCCAACCCTGCTTGGCCGCCCTTGTGACAGCTTTTAGTTTTCCATTAGACTCTACCCTGCTCTCAGAGGTCAGAGGTACATCACCAATCTATAGTGCGTGGACCAGGGCTTCTAGGACTAGAGCCCCTGGACCAGTCCTGCCTTTATTATTTCTTGTCTCAACTCTGCCTTATTTTTAAAATCCCTGCCATTTGTTGGCTCCTCTTTCTTGAGATGCTGCAAAGCTGTCAAGCTTTATTGTCTCCTGACTTCTTCCTCCAGAGGAAATCTTTCAACTTCTTGGGAGCTAGCATTGTGGTGGTTGTTGTTTTGGAAACTGCTCTTCAAATCTGGTATTTCTCAGGAGAAGTTCATCTGTGCAACACTGAGCACAGCCCCATGTCCTGCTTGCTGCTCTAGAAACAGTCTCTGTGCCACAAGGAAGAACATTCCATATGTCTGCTGACCCCTATTAGCTCAATCAGGGTCCACTTCCCCAGAGCCTGATTTAGATGAAGGTCATCATGATACCACAACCTCCTTCTGCTAATTACCTAATTCAAGTGACGGTGTTTTTTGAAAATCCTCTTTCTAACTCTTGATATTAGATTTCAGGATGGTTCCAACTGCAAGCATCAGAAAACCCCACGAAAATGAGTTTGAACCATGAGAGGGGTTATTATCTCAAAGAAGAAGGAGACAGGGATGAAGTATTTTCAGGATCAGTTAACTCAGCCACTTCAAGCTGGAGGAAGAGGAGTCGTGGGCGAAGGTTTTAGAGAAAGGGACTGAAAACAAGGACAGTGAAGGTGAAGAGCCGAAGATCAAGCACCTGAGAGAACAAGCAAAGAGGCTGAGAAGCACAGGGAGGATTGGCTGCAGAACTACATCCTGGAAGAGGAAAGCGCCCAGGCCAAACCGTTCTTGGGGGAAGAGAAGAAGAAGGAGAAGCTGGGTGCTGCCAAGCTGGAATGCCTCATCAAGGAAGTGAATCTGGCCAATATGGGTCCCCTAGGAGCCTGTATGGATCCTCCAGAGGGCTGAGTCCAAAAACCTGGAGAAGCTGGAGACGTGGACCCACAGGGACATTGCAGAGTTGATACGTGAGAAGCTAAAAGCCTTGTGTATTCCACGGTGGGAGGCTTGTGATTCCATCTTATCTTTGGTGCTAGGCTGTTGTGTCTGTCCTATAGGTGGCCAGTCTGGCAGGGGTGGGCCAGATAACGTGCAGTATTTGTGGGAATGTGAGGAGGAAACAGGCGCTCTAACTCGGTATTGCTAGTGAGTGCCCAAGCTACCCCACTGGTAGGACCTCTCAGGAAGACACTTTTATGTGCCTGTGAACATCAAACAACTGCATATCCTTCTTGACCCAGAAATGCCACAGATATATTTGCTCAGGTATGGAAGAGAGTATGCACAAGGAATGTTCACTGCATTTCTCTCTATAATGTTGAATGTTTGTAAGCAGTACAAATGACTTTCAGTAAGAGACTGGTTGAATAAATGGAGTCATGGTACTTCTGTGCTACACTACATGGCCAGTTCAAAGGATTTAATAGAACTAAATGTTCTGGTATGGAAAAATTCAGAAAAAACTTAAAATATCAAGTGAACAAAGCAAGATGCACAACAATGCTCGTATCCCTGACTAATAAGGAGGATGTGTGTATATATCCACTCAGAATATCCTTGGAAAGAACTCAAGAAACAGGAAACAAAAGTTGCCCTTCAAGAGAAGAATCTAGGTGCCTTTCTGGTAACATGCAAATAAATCAGTAAATCTACAAAACACTCACACACACAGCGAATTATCCATCTTTTTCATTTGTCATCTTTAGAGTTTTGGCTTCAGTTTTCAATGTTCTTTTCATTTTTGCATAGTGATTATAGCAGCTCCAAGCATCTAATCCTTACCCTAAAGATCCTTACATCTAAAGAGCTTGAGTGTTTTTTGTATGCACACGATTTTAAAATCCATGCTACTGATATGACTTTTATGGTAAAAAAACAATGGGAACAGCCTCCAGTTCTGCATGTAAGGAGTTTGGAAGCTACCACTTCATCTTAACAGCCAGTGAAAAGCTGAACAGACTGAAAAATCAGCAACTACTCTTAGATCTATAATAGAGGGGAAGAAAAGGCAAACTACTGCCCATAAGATTAGAGAGACAAGCAGATACATCATAGTTTCCCAGAGCAGAGACTCAGGAGCAGAATCCACTGCAGAAACCAGTGTTGAGGTAGGAAAACCTAAACTATAATTGGTGAATTGCTGGAGACTCAGTGCAGACAAATCTGAGAGTTAAAAACTCCAGAAGGACCTAGTCATAGGGGAGCCCTACACTGTTATATGATTTACCTCCAGGAGCTTGACCAGGTCTCCACAGTAAATATCAGAGAAAAGTCCCCTTGGACTTTTAGCAGGAGGAGGTGAAAAGGAACCCTTGAAATAGCCAGAGCACCCTGTTCTTCTTAACAAGGCTTGCCCTCAGGGCAACCTGGTTATTCAGAGCCTAACCTGCTGGAGTTTTAAGAGAACCTGCCCTGGGGAAGGGGAATAACTGAACTCCAGACTCCTATAGTCATCCTGTCACATCCAAGGGGGTAGGGTGTATGGTGGAAACTGAGAAGCACTTGTGGTGTTAAAAGTCCTGAGGCACAGGCTTACTGAAAGCTGAGACCTAATCATAAGACTATAGAACACGCCTCCTCACCCCATACTTTACCACCACTTTACTGAAGGCCTATTTACAGTTATTCTTTTACACAGCACATAGTGTCCAGTTGTCAAGAAAAACTTACAAGGCCTATCAAAAGGCAAAAGCATAATTTGAAGAAAGAGAGAGCAAGCATCAGAATCGGACAGGCAGGGATGTTGAAATTATCAGACCAAGAATTTAAAACAATTATGATTAATGTGCTAAGGTCTCTGATGGGTAAAGTATTCATCATGCAGTGATGGGCAAGATAAGCAGAGAGATGGAAATCCTTAAAAAATATAACAAAAAAGAAATGCTAGAGATTAAAAAAAACTTTAACAGAAATAAAAACATCATTCATGAGCTTATTAGTAGACTGGACATAGCTGAGGGAAAAATGTTTGAGCTCGATATGTCAGTAGAATTCTTGAGAACTAAAAATGAAAGCGAACAGAGACAGAAAAAAAGAAAACATCTAGGGACCATGAAACAACAACAAAAAGTATAACATACACAAAATGGGGTACCAGAAGTAGAAGAAAGAGAGAAAAAAAAACAGAAGAAACTATCGAGACAATAAAAAGAGACTATCCCCAACTTAATGTCAGACACCCAACCACAGATCCAAGAAGTTCAGAGAATACTAAGTAAGATAAATACCAAAAAAACTGCACCAAGGCCATCAATTTCAAGTCACAGAAAATGGAAGAAAAGTAAAAAATCCTGAGTGATGGCAGAGGGGAAAAAATGTTCTTAAAAAACAAATCAATGAGAAGCTTTTGGAAGCTTTGAAGTAGGAGATATGTCTAATTTGGGTTTTAAAAGATTAAAAGGTTACTCAGTCATCAGTATAGATAACAAAATGGAGGGATCCCCATTGGTTATTGCAGGTAATTAGGTGAGACCATCTTGGTGTAATATTCAGCGTCACCAGTGATGATAGAAAGAGTGGACAGATTCTGGCAGTATATAGTAGATATCATCAACTGGTCTAGGGGAGTCGTTTGCTAAGTAGGGATCAGCCTGTGGAGTATCAGAGATGACTCCCTATTTCACTGCCTTGCCATGTGAGATAGATGATGTTGCTAGTTACTCAGAGTGGAAACATGCATGATAGAAAGCCATGATTTAAGTTTCAGATAACCATTATATACTCATGAAATACTCAGTAAATGATGAGCTGAAATGAGGACAGAAATATTTTCTTCTTAGATAGTAGATTGATAGATACCAGTACAAGATAGATATCTATATAGATAAAGATAGATAATTAGATACCTACATCTATGTCAGTATTGATCTCTCTCTCAAGGAGGGAGAGAGAGAGTGAGAGTCAATCCCCATTATTCATGGATTCTGAATTTGGGAATTAACCTATTCACTAAAATTTACTTGTGAACCCAAACCCAATACCTATTGTGATTTCACCATCATTCACAGAACAGGTGCACAAAATGACAAAAAATATTGGGTTACCTCATGCTCATACTCACAGCTGAGTTCAAACAAGGCAATGCTTGGCCTACTTGTTTTAGCTCTCACACTGTACACAAGTATACTTTTGTGGTGTATTTAATTCCACATTTCCATGATTCTGTGCTTTCTTGGGTGGTTTTGCTGTTTAAAAAGGCCTCCACGTGTAGTGCTGAAGCGCTGTCTAGTTTCCTAAGAGCAAGAAGGCTGTGATGTGCTTTACAAGGAAAATATGTATGATGGATAAGCTTATTTCAGGCATGAATTATAGTGCTGTTAGCTGTGAGTTCAATGCTAATGAGTCAACAGTATATATTTAAGAAGGTGTCTTTAAATAGAAAAACACATTTAAAAAAAAATTAAAAAAAAAATTTTTTTTAATAGATCTGTTAACATAACGTGACCAGAGGCTTGCAGAAACCTAATGCTGCATTTCCCCTGGGAGCAATGGTTCAGTGTTCACTAATTCAGTATTTGTGGCAACTTCATTGAACATAACTACTATGGATAATGAGAATTGATTGTCCATGTGTCTATGCCAAAGAATCCCTGTGCACAGATAAGTTTGCACTGGGGAAATTTCACAGTGAACAGAGAAGTGAGGGACCAGGATTGATTCTGAATACTTCCAAAATGTAAAGACCTGGTAGAGAATGTACAGGCCACACAAGAGTGCCAGTGATGTCGCACATGTGGGGAGTTCCCCATAGCTGCCTTGTTGCTTTGTACACAAAAGTTCAAAATAGATGTTCTTTGAATTAAATCTTTAATTAGTTAAAATTTTTAAAGTGTTATAAAATCCATTACCAGTCAATCTCTAGGTAAATGATTAAACTGTTAGTGCCATTATAAAAATCCTGATTGTTTTGGAAAACAGTACAGAAACATTTCCAAATTTAAAGAAATAAGTCATTTACTTTTTCCCAGTACAGTAATTCTACTCAAGGGAATTTATCTCAAGATATTCTTTCAATAGATCAAAAATAAAGAGCTGAAAATACATCATAGAAACATCTTCATAATTTTATAGTAATCTTTTTTTTTTTTAAGTTTACATATCCATTTCAACAAAAAGGTAGAAAGATTATAAAATCATGAACATTTTCTTTGGATTAATATCAAGAGAATATTGTATATAATTAAAAAGACATATAACCACTATATATTAAAACTAATATGTTAATATTTTTTCCTTTGAAAATAATGTCAATATTATATTTTACAGGAAAAACATTTTTTGTACTTTCTAATATATAAATTAATTTTTTATGATCATGCACAATTCAAATTCTGCATAAATTAAAAATGTTATTTTCCATTATCCCTGTGGAATATTTTAAAACTTGTATTATGTAAAATTTTATTTATTTATTTATTTATTTATTGGCCACGTGGCTTGCAGGATCTTAGCTCCCGACCAGGGATTGAACCCGGGCCCTCGGGAGTGAAAGCATGGAGTCCTAACCACTGGACCTCCAGGGAATTCCCTTCATTATGTAAAATTTTAAAATATAAACAAGTAGGAAAGAATAAGAATTTACAAACCATTTTCAGCCATTTGACTATACAAGTATGTGATTTTATACATTTTTTTAATGAATGAAATTAAGACCAAGCACATAAACTAAGCTGGTGTTTTGCCACATTTAGAAGCACTACTGTAGAGGTTTTTTTCAGTCTAGATGTTGCTGATTACATTCCTGTGGTTTAATTTGACATGTGCACCTGTATTATCTACAAATTGGTAGCTGGAGATTGAAAAGAATCTTCTATATTCTCTTTTCACATGTGCACTATCACCCCGAACACTGGTCATGTTGCCAAAACAAATTCCTGTGAAATGGATGAAAATTGTTTTTCTGCCTTTACCCTCCTTGAATGTTTTCATTCTAATAAGCCATTTTTCTTACATATACTCAGTTGGCCCAGCCCTTCCAGTACCCCCCTGAGATCATTCTGTTTATGACTCACACGCAATTTATGTGAGGCTTGACATAAATTACACTGAAATTAAACAGAGATGGTAGAAGACAAACATACAAAGTAAGGGAAATAACACAAGTCTAGAGGAAGCAAATTACATTCAGGAACCTCTGTTACTCAGTTTTTTTAAACATGGGAAGCCCTATGTCTCCCTGGATGGGCACAGTTGTGGTCGGACTTAAAGCAGAAAACAGACTGGAGAGGCTCTTACCTCAAGTCTGTTTAGGGGCAGGCGTCCTCCCTGGATGATGAGAGGCTCCAGGGATGGGAGTAGAGAGGCACTAGGACCTATGTGATCTGGACATGAACATTTGGGTTGTAGAACTAGGAGGCCACGAGCCCTGTGCCCTGTGCCATGTGCTTGCTGCAGCAGATGTGCAACTCACATCTCACTGTTCTCACAGTTCTGTACCCTAAGTGGGTTTTTTGGATAGCTTCACTTTCATAGGTCCATATCCACAAATTTTCACAACCATCTCTTCATTTTGGCTGCACATAGAGAAATCTTGAGTGCCAGGAATTATGAAATGACAATTGTGTGTACATATTTATATAATCTTCCATTTGACTACTACCCAAGGAAATGAGTAAATTTTAAGAAAAAAATATAATATTTGTAAAGTACAGTGAAAATATAGCATATTTATAACAAGGAATGCTTTGGCCTGAAACTATGATTAGATCTACATATACTGCTTTTGCTACACATGCATTTCTTTCTAAATATAATGCAGATATATAAAGACTAATGGCTTCAAAATGGTATTAAAGCCTTCCAAAGAAACTGATTACATTTTATTATTTCCATTAGTTAAAATATCAATTGACGTACTGACCGTTGGTCATTGTAGATATTTTTCAGACACAGATAGAGGATAGATAGATGATAGATAGATAGATAGATAGATAGATAGATAGATATAGGTAGATAGATAGATACATACATAGATACATAGATACATAGATACATAGGTGATAGATAATCTCCATCCTGATTATAGTTTACATTCTGACTGTCTTCCTAGAGCCACGTCATAGCTTGTCCTTTTAAATTAATAAACAATATAGTTTCAGAAAGAGGAGATAAATCTACAAATTTATGTTCTGTTTTGTATTGTATTTCTGCATTGTATTGTTATCCAGTTATTTCAAGAACAATCACTGAATATTGTTTTCTTTTTGAACTGCTCGCTCAGTTTAAGATTCATTCAATATTTTTTGTACATACCATCTTCGGTTTGTATTTTATATTATTTCAATAAGTTTTTCTCTGAGTTTTATGGCCCTTCATTGGAAGTTTAATTTTTCTTGATATATGTTAGGTCCTAATATCTGGTAAGATCTTTACTCCTTCTTTAATATTTTTTTTTTTTATTTCAGAATATATTAAATAGTCTTATTCATTTATTTTATTAATGAATTTTAGAATTGTTTTGTCAGGTTTCATAAAGTATCTCATTAGACATTTAATTGGAAATGTACTCAATCTATAATTTAACTTGGAAAGAGTTGTCATATCTCCATGTATTTTTCAAATGACAATTAGATAGTCATGGATTTTTATGCTAGCCAGAGACCATACAGAATTCCCTGACTAGTGTTCAAGGTTGCACCTTCCAGCCATCTGGTTGTGTACCCAGATCAAGCTTTGTGACAACATGGTAAGCTCTCTTCTTGTTGTTTATTTTAATGATATTTTTCAAAAAAAAAACAAAAAAACACAGTAGGACTCCAGAGAAGAGGCATAGAGTTGAGTGAAAATAAAGAAAAGCTTACATCACATAATCTGAAAGTTTTGAAACTCTCAGCAGAGTTGCATTTAAATGTTTAAATTCATTACAAATCAGACTCCTGACTAAATTTTTCAATTCTGTGTCTGTTTCCATACAATTCTGTGGAAAGAATTGGCCACTATACCTAACACCATCTCTGGATGCTGGAATCCAGTGCCAAGATGTTGCTGGTGGAGCTGAAACATGTCCTAACCCGTCTGGCTCTGGTGTAAGTGCACCGGCTGTGAATGCATCTTCCCTGCTGCCTCTCTGACTAGTCCTCCCAGCATCACAAGAATGTCTCTACTGAGGTTCATTACATTTACATCCTGCTCCTGCTCAGAGAGGCCCACCCGTGACTGGGGCCTCTGTCATTGCATCCCTGCAATTGTGCCTGCTTCTCATTTATTAACTTAAGTGCTTTCTATTAGTGTGTTTTTTTTTTTTTTTAATATTCTTCTTTGCTATTCTTCTGACAAATAGTTTTCTTTTTCTGGGATGTTCATTAGAATATAGAATCAAAACTATATTTAACTTGTATAATGAAATAGAGGCTTTGGTTTGGCATGTTTAGGATTTTTTTTTAATTTGAAATTTTTAAATAGCTTACCTATAAGCTAATACTACATCTTTTTTTTTTTGTTTGTTTGTTTTTTTTTGTTTTTTAAACATCTTTATTGAAGTATAATTGCCTTACAATGGTGTGTTAGCTTCTGCTTTATAAAAAAGTGAATCAGTTATACATATACAATATGTTCCCATATCTCTTCCCTCTTGCATCTCCCTCCCTCCCACCCTCCCCATCCCACCCCTCTAGGTGGTCACAAAGCACCGAGCTGATCTCCCTGTGCTATGCGGCTGCTTCCCACTAGCTATCTATTTTACATTTGGTAGTGTATATATGTCCATGGCACTCTCTCACCCTGTCACATCTCACCCCACCCCCTCCCCATATCCTCAAGTCCATTCTCTAGTAGGTCTGTGTCTTTATTCCCGTCTTGCCACTAGGTTCTTCATGGCTTTTTTTTCCCTTAGATTCCGTATATATGTGTTAGCATACTGTATTTGTTTTTCTCTTTCTGACTTACTTCACTCTGTATGACAGACTCTAACTCCATCCACCTCATTACAAATACCTCCATTTCATTTCTTTTTATGGCTGAGTAATATTCCATTGTATATATGTGCCACATCTTCTTTATCCATTCATCTGTCGATGGACATTTAGGTTGCTTCCATGTCCTGGCTATTGTAAATAGAGCTGCAATGAACATTTTGGTACATGACTCTTTTTGACCTATGGTTTTCTCAGGGTATATGCCCAGTAGTGGGATTGCTGGATCGTATGGTAGTTCTATTTGTAGTTTTTTAAGGAACCTCCATACTGTTCTCCATAGTGGCTGTATCAATTTACATTCCCACCAACAGTGCAAGAGAGTTCCCTTTCCTCCACACCCTCTCCAGCATTTATTGTTTCTCGATTTTTTGATGATGGCCATTCTGACTGGTGTGAGATGATATCTCATTGTAGTTTTGATTTGCATTTCTCTAATGATTAATGATGTTGAGCATTCTTTCATGTGTCTGTTGGCCATCTGTATATCTTCTTTGGAGAAATGTCTATTTAGGTCTTCTGCCCATTTTTGGATTGGGTTGTTCGTTTTTTTGTTATTGAGCTGCATGAGCTGCTTGTAAATCTTGGAGATTAATCCTTTGTCAGTTGCTTCATTTGCAAATATTTTCTCCCATTCTGATGGTTGTCTTTTGGTCTTGTTTATGGTTTCCTTTGCTGTGCAAAAGCTTTTAAGTTTCATTAGGTCCCATTTGTTTATTTGTGTTCTTATTTCCATTTCTCTGGGAGCTGGGTCAAAAAGAATCTTGCTGTGATGTATGTCATAGAATGTTCTGCCTATGTTTTCCTCTAAGAGTTTGATAGTGTCTGGTCTTACACTTAGGTCTTTAATCCATTTTGAGTTTATTTTTGTGCATGGTGTCAGGGAGTGTTCTAATTTCATACTTTTACATGTATCTGTCCAATTTTCCCAGCACCACTTATTGAAGAGGCTGTCTTTTCTCCACTGTATATGCTTGCCTCCTTTATCAAAGATAAGGTGACCATATGTGCGTGGGTTTATCTCTGGGCTTTCTATCCTGTTCCATTGATCTATATTTCTGTTTTTGTGCCAGTACCAAACTGTCTTGATTACTGTAGCTTTGTAATATAGTCTGAAGTCAGGGAGCCTGATTCCCCCAGCTCCATTTTTCGTTCTCAAGATTGCTTTGGCTATTCGGGGTCTTTTGTGTTTCCATACAAATTGTGAAAGTTTTTGTTCTAGTTCTGTGAAAAATGCCAGTGGTAGTTTGATAGGGATTGCATTGAATCTGTAGATTGCTTTGGGTAGTAGAGTCATTTTCACAATGTTGATTCTTCCAATCCAGGAACATGGTATATCTTTCCACCTATTTGTATCATCTTTAATTTCTTTCATCAGTGTCTTATAATTTTCTGCATACAGGTCTTTTGTCTCCTTAGGTAGGTTTATTCCTAGATATTTTATTCTTTTTGTTGCAATGGTAAACGGGAGTGTTTTCTTAATTTCACTTTCAGATTTTTCGTCATTAGTGTATAGAAATGCAAGAGATTTCTGTGCATTAATTTTGTATCCTGCTACTTTACCAAATTCATTGATTAGCTCTAGGAGTTTTCTGGTAGCATCTTTAGGATTCTCTATGTATAGTATCATGTCATCTGCAAACAGTGACAGCTTTACTTCTTCTTTTCCGATTTGGATTCCTTTTATTTCTTTGTCTTCTCTGATTGCTGTGGCTAACACTTCCAAAACTATGTTGAATAATAGTGGTGAGAGTGGGCAACCTTGTCTTGTTCCTGATCTTAGTGGAAATGGTTTCAGTTTTTCACCATTGAGGACAATGTTGGCTGTGGGTTTGTCATATATGGCCTTTATTATGTTGAGGAAAGTTCCCTCTATGCCTACTTTCTGCAGGACTTTTATCATAAATGGGTGTTGAATTTTGTCGAAAGCTTTCTCTGCATCTATTGAGATGATCATATGGTTTTTCTCCTTCAATTTGTTAATATGGTGTATCACATTGATTGATTTACGTATATTGAAAAATCCTTGCATTCCTGGGATAAACCCCACTTGATCATGGTGTATGATCCTTTTAATGTGCTGTTGGATTCTGTTTGCGAGTATTTTGTTGAGGATTTTTGCATCTATGTTCATCAGTGATATTGGCCTGTAGTTTTCTTTCTTTGTGACATCTTTGTCTGGTTTTGGTATCAGGGTGATGGTGGCCTCGTAGAATGAGTTTGGGAGTGTTCCTCCCTCTGCAATATTTTGGAAGAGTTTGAGAAGGATAGGTGTTAGCTCTTCTCTAAATGTTTGATAGAATTCACCTGTGAAGCCATCTGGTCCTGGGCTTTTGTTTGTTGGAAGATTTTTAATCACAGTTTCAATTTCAGTGCTTGTGATTGGTCTGTTCATATTTTCTATTTCTTCCTGGTTCAGTCTCGGCAGTTTGTGCATTTCTAAGAATCTGTCCATTTCTTCCAGGTTGTCCATTTTATTGGCGTAGAGTTGCTTGTAGTAATCTCTCATGATCTTTTGTATTTCTGCAGTGTCAGTGGTTACTTCTCCTTTTTCATTTCTAATTCTATTGATTTGAGTCTTCTCCCTTTTTCTCTTGATGAGTCTGGCTAATGGTTTATCAATTTTGTTTATCTTCTCAAAGAACCAGCTTTTAGTTTTATTGATTTTTGCTATTGTTTCCTTCATTTCTTTTTCATTTATTTCTGACCTGATCTTTATGATTTCTTTCCTTCTGCTAGCTTTGGGGTTTTTTTGTTCTTCTTTCTCTAATTGCTTTAGGTGCAAGGTTAGGTTGTTTATGCGAGATGTTTCCTGTTTCTTGAGGTAGGCTTGTATTGCTATAAACTTCCCTCTTAGCACTGCTTTTGCTGCGTCCCATAGGTTTTGGGTCGTCGTATCTCCATTGTCATTTGTTTCTAGGTATTTTTTGATTTCCCCTTTGATTTCTTCAGTGATCACTTCATTATTAAGTAGTGTATTGTGTAGCCTCCATGTGTTTGTATTTTTTACAGATCTTTTCCTGTAATTGATATCTAGTCTCATAGCGTTGTGGTCGGAAAAGATACTTGATACGATTTCAATTTTCTTAAATTTACCAAGGCTTGATTTGTGACCCAAGATATGATCTATCCTGGAGAATGTTCCATGCGCACTTGAGAAAAATGTGTATTCTGTTGTTTTTGGGTGGAATGTCCTATAAATATCAATTAAGTCCATCTTGTTTAATGTATCATTTAAAGCTTGTGTTTCCTTATTTATTTTCATTTTGGATGATCTGTCCATTGATGAAAGTGGGGTGTTAAAGTCCCCTACTATGATTGTGTTGCTGTCAATTTCCCCTTTTATGGCTGTTAGTGTTTGCCTTATGTATTGAGGTGCTCCTATGTTGGGTGCATAAATATTTACAATTGTTATACCTTCCTCTTGGATCGATCCCTTGATCATTATATAGTGTCCTTCTTTGTCTCTTATAATATTCTTTATTTTAAAGTCTATTTTGTCTGATATGAGAATTGCTACTCCAGCTTTCTTTTGATTTCCATTTGCATGGAATATCTTTTTCCATCCCCTCACTTTCAGTCTGTATGTGTCTCTAGGTCTGAAGTGGGTCTCTTGTAGACAGCATATATATGGGTCTTGTTTTTGTATCCATTCAGCCAGTCTGTGTCTTTTGGTGGGAGCATTTAATCCATTTACATTCAAGGTAATTATCGATATGTATGTTCCCATTCCCATTTTCTTAAATGTTTTGGGTTTGTTATTGTAGGTGTTTTCCTTCTCTTGTGTTTCTTGCCTAGAGAAGTTCCTTTAGCATTTGTTGTAAAGCTGGTTTGGTGGTGCTGAACTCTCTCAGCTTTTGCTTGTCTGTAAAGGTTTTAATTTCTCCATCAAATCTGAATGAGATCCTTGCTGGGTAGAGTAACCTTGGTTGTAGGTTTTTCTCCTTCATCACTTTAAGTATATCCTGCCACTCCCTTCTGGCTTGCAGAGTTTCTGCTGAAAGATCAGATGTTAACCTTATGGGGATTCCCTTGTGTGTTATTTGTTGTTTTTCCCTTGCTGCTTTTAATATGTTTTCTTTATATTTAATTTTTGACAGTTTGATTAATATGTGTCTTGGCGTGTTTCTCCTTGGGTTTATCCTGTATGGGACTCTCTGTGCTTCCTGGACTTGATTAACTATTTCCTTTCCCATATTAGGGAAGTTTTCAACTATAATCTCTTCAAATATTTTCTCAGTCCCTTTCTTTTTCTCTTCTTCTTCTGGGACCCCTATAATTCGAATGTTGGTGCATTTAATGTTGTCCCAGAGGTCTCTGAGACTGTCCTCAGTTCTTTTCATTCTTTTTTCTTTATCCTGCTCTGCAGTAGTTATTTCCACCATTTTATCTTCCAGGTCACTTATCCTTTCTTCTGCCTCAGTTATTCTGCTATTGATCCCATCTAGAGTATTTTTAATTTCATTTATTGTGTTTTTCATCGTTGCTTGGTTCCTCTTTAGTTCTTCTACGTCCTTGTTAAATGTTTCTTGCATTTTGTCTATTCTATTTCCAAGATTTTGGATCATCCTTACTATCATTATTCTGAATTCTTTTTCAGGTAGACTACCTATTTCCTCTTCATTTGTTAGGTCTGGTGTGTTTTGACCCTGCTCCTTCATCTGCTGTGTGTTTTTCTGTCGTCTCATTTTGCTTATCTTACTGTGTTTGGGGTCTCCTTTTCACAGGCTGCAGGTTCGTAGTTCCCGTTGTTTTTGGTATCTGTCCCCAGTGGGTAAGGTTGGTTCAGTGGGTTGTGTAGGCTTCCTGGTGGAGGGGACTATTGCCTGTGTTCTGGTGGATGAGGTTGAATCTTGTCTTTCTGGTGGGCACGTCCACGTCTGGTGGTGTATTTTGGGGTGTCTGTGGCCTTATGATTTTAGGCAGCCTCCCTGCTAATGGATGGGGCTGTGTTCCTGTCTTGCTAGTTGTTTGGCATAGGGTGTCCAGCCCTGTAGCTTGCTGGTCGTTGAGTGAAGCTGGGTCTTGATGTTGAGATGGAGATCTCTGAGAGATTTTTGCCGTTTGGTATTACGTGGAGCTGGTAGGTCTCATGTGGACCAGTGTCCTGAGGTTGGCTCTCCCACCTCAGAGGCACAGCCCTGATGCCTGGCTGGAGCACCAAGAGCCTTTCATCCACACAGCTCAGAATATAAGGGAGAAAAAAATAGAAAGATAAAAAGAGGATAAAATAAAATAAAATAAAGCTATTATAATAAAAAATAAGAAAAAAATTATTAAGAGTAAATGTATTCAGAAAAATTTTTTTTTAATTTTTAAAAATAGATTTATTAATTTTTTTATAGTAAAAAATAAGAAAAAGATTTTTAAGAAAAAAATTTATTAAAAAAAAATTTTAATTTTTTAAAATAAAAAATATGAAAAAACTTATTAAAAAAATTTTTAATTTCTAAAAATAGAAAATACGGAAAAACTTATTAAGAAAGCATATATTAGGAAAAAAAATTTTTTTAAGTAAAAAAAAAAAAAAAAAAAAAAAATGGACGGACCTAACCCTAGGACTGATGGTGAAAGCAAAGGTATACAGACAAAATCTCACCCAGAAGCATACACATATACACTCACAAAAAAAGGAAAAGGGGAAATTAATATATCCTGCTCCTAAAGTCCACCTTTTGAATTTGGGATGATTCGTTGTCTATTCAGGTATTCAACAGATGCAGGCACATCAAGTTGTTTGTGGAGTTTTAATCAGCTGCTTCTGAGGCTGCTGGGGGAGATTTCCCTTTCTCTTCTTTGTTCTTACAGCTCCCAGCGTTCAGCTTTGGATTTGGACCCGCCTCTGCATGTACGTTGCCTGAGGGCGTCCGTTCCCCGCCCAGACAGAACGGGGTTAAAGGAGCAGCTGCTTCGGGGGCTCTGGCTCACTCAGGCCAGGGGAGGGAGCGGTACGGAGGAGGCGGGGCGAGCCTGCGGCGTCAGAGGCGTCGTGACGTTGCAGCAGCCTGAGGCGCGCCATGTGTTCTCCCGGGGAAGTTGTCCCTGGATCACGGGAGCCTGGCAGTGGCGAGCTGCACCGGCTCCCGGGAGGGGCGGTGTGGAGAGTGACCTGGGCTCGCACACAGGCTTCTTGGTGGCGGCAGCAGCAGCCTTAGCGTTTCCTACCAGTCTCTGGGGTCCGCGCTGTTAGCCGCGGCTCGCGCCCGCCTCTGGAGTTCGTCTAGGCGGCGCTCTGAATCCCCTCTCCTTGCGCGCCACGAAACAAAGAGGCAAGAAAAAGTCTCTTGCCTCTTCGGCGGCTGCAGACCTCCTCTCCGGCTCCCTCCCGGCTCGCCACGGCACGCCAACCCCTTCAGGCTGTGTTCACGCCGCCAACCCCAGTCCTCTCCCTGCGATCCAACCGAAGCCCGCACCTCAGCTCCCAGCCCCGCCTGCCCCAGTGGGTGAGCAGACAAGCCTCTCGGGCTGGTGAGCGCTGCTCGGCGCTGAGCCTCTGTGCGGGAATCTCTCCGTTTTTCCCTCTGCGCCCCTGTTGCTGTGGGATCCGCGCTGATAGCCGCGCGGCTCGCACCCGTCTCTGGATTTCGTTTAGGCAGCGCTCTGAATCCCCTCTCCTTGCGCGCCGCGAAACAAAGAGGCAAGAAAAAGTCTCTTGCCTCTTCGGCAGCTGCAGACTTTTTCCCGGACTCCCTCCCGGCTAGCACCAAAGCCCGAGCCTCAGCTCCCAGCCCCCGCCCGCCCTGGCGAGTGAGCAGACAAGCCTCTCGGGCTGGTGAGTCCTGGTTGGCGCCGAGCCTCTGTGCGGGAGTCTCTCCGCTTTGCCCTCCGCACCCCTGTGGCTGCGCTCTCCTCCGCGGCTCCGAAGCTTCCCCCCTCTGCCACCCGCAGTCTCTGCCCGCAAAGGGGCTTCCTAGTGCCTGGAAACCTTTCCTCCTTCACGACTCCCTCCCACTGGCGCAGGTCCCGTCCCTATTCTTTTGTCTCTGTTATTTCTTTTTTCTTTTTACCCTACCCAAGTACGTGGGGATTTTCTTGCCTTTTGGGAGGTCTGACGTCTTCTGCCAGCGTTCAGTGGGTGTTCTGTAGGAGCAGTTCCACGTGTAGATGTATTTCTGCTGTATCTGTGGGAAGGAAGGTGATCTCCGCGTCTTACTCTTCCGCCATCTTGCCCCCTCTCCTACATCTTGATAAATCTTTAAAAACATTCCTCAAATTTTAAAATGTATTGGTAGATTTAGGTTATTTAATACCTTGTACTATAAATAGAAGTTTTCATAATTAATTTTTAATCTTCAGTTTGTTTCATATTTTAGCTTCTCTAGGAATATTTTTATATTCACTTTATCTATTTGTTTATTATGGTTATTCTTTTTTATTATCATGTTCACAGTGTCTTATCTATTTGACTATACTTTCAGAGATCTTGTTCTTACTTTTTTTATAAACTTCACTGTCTCCATTTTTCTAATGTATTTTTATTCCCTCATAAATTTCATTTTAATACTTCTTTAAAGTAAGTTGTTCCTTTGTTTAGAAGTACTAAACTATTTTTTTCTCCTTAAAAAAATATTTAACTCTGACTCATTCTCAAAATTGTTCAGATTTTATTGTTTAGAAATTGACAGCTAGTGAGGCCATCATATTACTGTCTACCATGTTACTCTTATGTTCACTATTTTATTCTTGGTTCCTTGCTTCCTGTGGTCATTTAGATGGGCATTCTAGCTATAATACTGGATAAAAATGTCTTGTTATTAAGTATTAATTGATGATTAGTTAACAGTCATTAATGAATGTCATTTACTTAATGCTTAATATTATATTTAAATGTCTTTAATTTAAATGTTAATTGTATAATATATAATTGATTAATAATTGTTATGGTGGTTATACTGTTGAGTTTTTAACATGCATTTGTAGCGATATAATTTTTTAAAATTTTATCTTGGTTTGTTAAATGTCCAATTTTCATAATAGTCCATTTTCACTTAGGAAAAATTACATACTATTTCTCCTTAAGTTTACCAAGTATTTAGTAATCATACCTATTTAAGAATGTTGAAATTGTCTATATTTTAATTATGCCATAGGGATAATGGTGATGTGATGCATACTAAATTGTTATATCTTTACTCATTTTCAAATATTTTTAGAATTTATAGAATTTTCTCTAATTCATTGCTGGCTGCACTGGGTGGGCATTATATAATAGTTATTATGGAGTGTTTTTAATGAATCACAAAACAGATGATCTAACTCATCTTCCCCCAACTTATCATGTTTTATACAATTAACAAATAAAACGCATCATTTCTCACAATGTAGGAGACATTTCTGGACTGATTATAGAGTTGTAGTTATTACTGTGAGACACACATTTTGAAAGAGAACAGCCCTTAGGCTACATAAGCACATGATCCTTAACCTCCATGCTAGAGACTACACTTCACGGCCTCCACTTGGACTCAGATACCATTATGGGGTAAACAGCTGCTAATTCATCAGTCTGGCAAACTTTGCTCACCCATCCCTTCTTTTGCAGCATCACTCTCTTCTAAATGTCCCTACAAGGAAACATACCTTTGGCCACCCTATCCATGATAGCTTCTATCTTCTTCCAGATTTCGTGTCATAGATTCTGTAAATTGCCCCTCTTTTAACAACTCACTGAAGCTCAGTCAATCAAAGCACTGCCTCCAGCTAAGAAAATCGGACCCCTTCCCTGGGATTGTGAAACGTCAGGTCAAAGATAACGTCTCTCTTAATTTCTGTCAATCAGGGAAATTATTAAATTTGAAGCACACAGGAAATATGCATAGCTGTTTTTCCAGCCCTATGGAGAATTCCCATGTAGGAGAATAAAGATTACCTGCAGGGAGAATCAGCAGTAAATAATGGCAAGACAGCAAGGAGCCAACCCAATGTGTTTCCACTTGGCCCTGCCACCCAGCTGCAGCCTTGAGCTTCTTGAGGTACGTGACACTTTATATAGACTCCATTAGTTTTCTTTAGCTAGTTCAAGTTGAATTTTATTTATTAGCAACCAAAAAGATTTTTAGTTATCACCCAGGTCTCATTTTCCCATATTATTATTTCTTTTGTTAATCCATAGCAAAATAATAATGATTTAAAATAAGCCCATTAGCTTAATTCCTAGTCTCCCCCTTGAGGCTAGGCTAGACTTAGCAACTTCCTTTAAAAGAATACAGTACAGAAAGGGACAAATAGGAACTTTATTGTGGAGAAAACTTCCAAGCACCAAGTTAACCAAGTGACAAAAGTTAACATCATGTGTGATGTCATATATATATATTATGTACCCTCTGATACAATGCAATGAGAAGCGTCCTTAATCCATATTTGTTCTTTCCAAAAACCACAAATACCAGTCTGATCATGAGGAAACAAGAGGCAAACCCAGACTGAGAGACATTCTACAGGTTGCCTTGCAAGTTCTTTTCAAGAATATTAAGGTCCTGAAAAATAAGGAAAGGCTGTGAAACTGTCACACACCATAAGAGACCAAATCCAACTAAATGCATTGTGTTGTTCTACGTTGGATTATGGAACAGAAAAAGACCATAATGGAAATCTAGTGAAATCCAAATAATGTTTAGAGTTTAATGAATAGTCATGTACCAATGTTAATTTCTTAGTTTTGACAAATCTGCCACAATAATACCAGAAAATATAAGGTAATTGGCATGATGGGGGAGACTGTATGAGGGATATATAGAAACTCTATGTATTGTCTCTGCAACACTTTTCTAAATCTAAAATTATTCCAAAATATACAATTATGTAAAATTAAGAACAAAGAAATATTGTGAAAGAACTTCATGCTGATAAATTTGATAACTCTAAAAACAAGAGAGCCACTTGTAAGTCATATGATGATCATCCACACTTAACTTTTCATTCTTGGTTTCCATACTTATGAATTCATCATCATCATTGAGTTGTTTATCCAGATAATTGCTTTTAATGATGTAATTAAATTTTAGCAAAAGTATTTTATAAATCTATTGTAGTGATTTATTTATTTTTTTTAAAGATTGTGATAGACACAGACCTATTCATTAGGGCCATGCTTTTGTACGAATCTCCAGGGATGTGAGATCTGAGAACCTTCTAGGGCTCAGCATGAGGAAACTCTCTCATGTATAAACCAGGGATGTGAAAGAAAATGTCAAACCCAGAAAATGCGTCACTTTTCAAGTCATTTATCCTTTCAGTACAAATTTACTGAGTACCTAATGTATGCCAGGCAGTGTTCCAGGAGCTCAGCAGATGGATCAATGAGACAAGCCCTCACCCTTATGGAACTTGCATTTCAATGGTGGGAGAGAAAGTGAACAAGCAAACAGAAACATCATGCAATTTCAGATTATGATTCAAGCTGTTAAAGCAGGAGGAGGCCAAGTAGTTCAAATTGCTGTGACCTGTTGTGTGATGTGCCAGTGTCACCATCTGCCTTTAATCTGCACGAAGATATCAAGGTCACAAAAACATTAAGATTATCAGATAGTTGACCCAACTTTAAGAAACTGGGTGCAGTGAAAGCCTCTCCCCCACCAAAAAAAAAAAAAAAAAAGAATATTCAGCCTTTGGGGGAAACCATCAGCTGGAGAAGCTGGAGCAGAGGATTCCCTGGAAATTACCCTCAGAGCTTAGTTCAGGAGATGCTGATCAATGTAACAAGACAGAAATGAATACGTGGAACTGGGCAGAGTGCAAGGTCATCACTGACCATATGCCTCTAACTCTATTTAAATATTCATGTATTTGGACAACTGCCCTTGTAAAGTTCATGGCTTACACATGCTCTCCACAGGAAACTTTGCCAGTCCCTTCACATTTCAGACACGGGTCACAAATAAGACTTGAAATGAAGGGCTCCCTAAGGCATTGCAGATGGTGCAGAAGAACACAGAGCTGTGTCCATGTCTTTGGAACAAAAGCTATCAGTTAAATATCAAGAACTGCATGTGCTCAATTGAAGGTATTCTTATTTTCCTTTTACACAGAAATCAGTCTTCTTTTTGTTATTCTAGTTTTAGGTCACTAATGTATTCCAACAGCCTAAATTGTCATTTATTCTAAAAATCAGGATAAATATTTCTAAAACTTTGTCATCAAAGGCAAACAATTAGAGGTAAACTCTAAAATGTTATTTTCAATCTTCATCAAAATCAGCAAACCCTGCTATCTATAAAGACAAATGAATCCAATGATAGTCTTTCCCTCTATAAATAAAAGATAAGGACCTACAAATTCTACCTTTTTATTAAAAAAATAAAATAACAAGTTCCATTGCTACCAGTAAACCAAATGCAGCAAATTACTTTTCCTTTAGTGGTTTGGAGTAGACTGACCTCTCCCAGCCTCTGTCCTCATGCCTGGTGGCAAACATGTATCATCAAGGCTGGCTAAGGTCAGTGGTCCAGTCTGCAACTTCAAGACCAGGGTTTTCTGTGTGTGAAGCTAATGAGCTCTTATGGGGATCAGACTCACAACTCTGGCCCTAGTAGAGCTATGTTCCAACTACTGATCTTATCATTAATGACTTAATCCATACAAACTCTCTCAGTATGACTGAATTTTTTACAAAATGGTTGCTTTCCAATGAGTTTGTGATATTTGAACCTATGTAAATAAACAGTAGAGCAGTATTGACATTAAAAAGATTTAAATTATTTTAATTGATGCCCTGAAGAATGGGGATGATTGAATAGAAATTGCAAATATCCTCTGCTGTGGTCTATGTGGACAAACCTACTTGAAATTCCATTTATTTTTTATATTCCCAAACCATATCAACTATAATTCCTCAATTAAAAACAAATATTTCATAGACTTTCAAATTTTCAGTTTTTGTCCCAAAGTCCTTAGTGATATTTATGATATCAGTGTCAACACACATTGATTGAAGTCCCTTGCTGGGCTGGTCACTTAATGATGTGCTTCTTGTACACCATACCTATTATGCAGGCAGAGGAAATTTAGAGTCTAAGGTGGAATTTAGACTTGTGCTAGCTCATGGATGGGTCCCTGTTGGAAATTTATTTGGATGAGGGTTTTTGACTGTAGAATGTTTTTGTCTGTACTGCTTGGTTTGTGTGAATTAGTATCTTAATGAAGATAGGAGTCGTGGGTAGGCAGTGTAGGCTCCCCCAGGGGCCTGATCCTCAGGCTAACCCTATAAAGAGGGATCTTCTCAGAAAAGTTTAGCAATGTGCTTATATAAAGCCTCTGGGAGACTCAGAGATGGGTTATAGTTGCATTGACGCAGAGTAAAAAAGATGAATTCTTCCCATTCTATAAGGAAACTCTTATGGCTTCAGCTCAGTGAGAATCTCAAGGCACATTGTACGAACCCCTGCTCTACCCCAGGCTTCCATTTCCACAAGACTCTGATAAATCAACCTTTCTTGCAAATTTTAGACTTGACACATCAGTCACTATGTGGGAGTGGTTAGGCACTAACTTGTAATAAGGACAAAAAATACCAAACAGTGGGCTATAATAGAAGAAATTGAGAAGTTAAATGGCTCCTGTGATGCACCCCTGTGCATTCCAAGAAATAACATAGTAAAAATTGAAGGTCTTTAGTATTTCTGTATTTTGAAAATAAGTGACAATAGTTATGAAATTTAGGAAGCTATTTTTAATGGGCAATTCTATAAAACATTCAAGGTACAAATAATTTAAAACTTCCAAAATACTTTTCAGTTTTGAGAAAAAAGTGAAACATTTTCTTACTCATTTTGTGAAGCTAGTATAATCTTGATATCAAAGTCCACAAAGGCATGAAACAGAAAATAATCTGATCACATGAATGAACATGGAGGAGAAAATCCTGAATAAAGTATTATCAATCAACCAGATTTCATAGTGTATTAAAACAGATAAAACATCAAGACCAAATTAGATTTGCAAGATTGTACACTCGGTTTAATATTCGAAAGCCAATTGATATAATTTATCACACTAGTAGGTATGATATTACTGAAACCTGAAACTGAGCAGGACCCTGTGGGGATCCTGGGCACAGAAGACTTCTGTTCCCCATTTCTTGATTCCAGGCTGCAAGACCTTCCCTGAGTTCCAAAGGGCAGATTCCAACAGTTGCTTATCCAGGAAGGGAAGGGATACAAAGACAAGGGAGGGGCAGGCAACAACCAATAGTGCAGCCTTGGGGCATGGTCTTGGTTTTGCCTTAAGGGATATACATAACAATGCCTTTAAGCTCTTTAATATGTCTGCATTCTTCATACCAGAGAAAGACCACCCTCTGAGGGGGCATTAAAGAAACCAGAGAAGCTCATCAAGAAGATTACCTGAGACCAGATTAAAGGAGTGCAGACCTGGGGACTTCCCTGGTGGCACAGTGGTTAAGAATCCGCCTGCCAATGCAGGAGACACAGGTTCGAGCCCTGGTACGGGAAGATCCCACAAGCCTTGGAGCAACTAAGCTCGTGCGCCACAGCCACAGCTACTGAGCCTGCATTCTAGAGCCCGCAAGTAGCAACTACTAAAGCCTGCATGCCTAGAGCCCGTGCAACAAAGAGAAGCTACCACAATGAGAAGCCCGTGCACCGCAGTGAAGAGTAGCCTCTGCTCGTTGCAACTAGAGAAAGTCCACATACATCAAGACCCAACGCAACAACAACAACAACAAAAATGCAGACCCTACATACAACTCTAATCTTGTCGGTAACCCCACCCTTGGACTATTGCTATAAAATTCCTCATCAAATCTTCTCAGGTTGGGACACATAGTTTTTCAGGGCAGGAGCCCACTGAGTCCCCCTTTGCCTGGCAAAGAAATAAACCTATTCTTTTCTACTTCAACCAAAACTCTGTCTTCAAGATTAAATTAGGCACCAGAGCACAGAGGCTGAGCTTTCAGCATCATTATGAATAAGGCAGAAGAAACACTTAGGAAAATGCAACATCTCATAATGATAAAAACTCAGCTAACTAAGAAAGAAAGACAACTTTTAAAATTGTATAAAGAGTAACTCCCTCTACAAATAAAACTGTGAAATAATAGGAAATAAATAATTGCTTTCTGCACTTTATTCCTGACACAGAGCTCTTAAAGCCCTTATAATTTCCTGAGTGATCGGGGAGCCTGGAGGACCTTCTGTTCTAATATCTGGTCTTTGACTCCAGTTCTTGACACAGGACTCCTAAATCTCTTGGAATTTCTTGAGTAATGGGAGCAACTTTTATACAAATGACGTGACTTCTGATGGGCTTCTGGATCGCTTCAGGATAGGGGCTGGTCACCAGAAAGACTGAACGATGATTACAAGCCTGTACCATTTAGCCAGACCCTCCATCCTCCAGGGAGGGGAGGCGGGCTGGAGACTGAGTTAACAATTGATCATGCCTGCATGATGAAGCCTCCATAAACCCTGAAGCAGGAAAAAGATGGGTCCCAGGGTAAACGGTTTGAGTTTGTTCCTTGTGGACCGATACTCCCAAGATGGGAATGATAGGACAATTGAGAGAGGAGGTTGGGCCCTGCCCAGATAGTACATAAGAGACCACATATTCCTCATTATTGAAGTCAGGAGACCTCCCTGACTACACATGCCCAGAACGGCTCCTTGGAGGTCAAATGGTGAGTGATGCCAACTAATGCTCACTTATCCATAGACCTCTTCAGTAGAATCCATCTTGGCTAAGAGATGTGTGAGCACACATGGGAAAATCCTGAGATACACCAACTATGGAGTTTGAACCAGGCAAATCAAAATGATTGGCCAAAGGGAACCTGGAAGAAATGCCCCATAAAAGTGATTTAAACTGCCACGAGAGCGCGACTCTCTCTCTGAGTCTGCCCATGTGTGTACCCACACGTACTCTTTTTTCTCAACACATACTTAACTTATTTCACTACTTCCTGTCTTTGTGGAAATTCTTTTTCTGCTAAGCCCTAGGTCCAGGGCCTTGCCACTGACCACTGGTCTAGTAGCCAGGATTTGGTGTTCTCACCACCGCGACCTGACCTCAATCACTCTCCAGGAACTGAAACCCTGCTTCAAGCTGTTGCAGCTGAGGCCACACGAGATCAACTGCCTAAACAATAGAGATTGAAGAGCGTCCAGATTGGTGAGTGCATCAAAACGGCAGGAAGGTGGGGGAGCAAAACTCCTGAACTTGGGACCCTTCCAGACATTATCTTATGTACCTCTTCATCTGACTGTTCATCTGTATCATCTATTATATCCTTCATAATAAACCAGTAAGTGTGTTTCCCTGAGTTCTATAAGCCAATATGGCAAAGTATCAAGCCTGAGGAGGGGGTCATGGGAACCTCTGGTTCATAGCCAAGTTGAACAGAAGCATGGATATCCCGGGAGCTCACTACTTTTGATTGGGGTCTGAAGTGGGGGGGCAGTTTTGTGGGATTGAGCTCTTAACATGTGGAATCTGCACTGTTAAAACTCCAAGTAGTTAGAATATCAGAATTGAATTGTAGAACAACAATTGAATTGAATTGTAGAACAATTCAATTGGTAGAACAACCAATTGCTGTCAATTGCTGTCAAAGAATTAGAGAATCGGTCGATGTAGGAAAAACCCACACACGTTTGGTGTAAGAAGTGTTGTGAGTAGAAGAAACAGGCTTTCCTTTCAATACTACAGCAAAATGACAACTAATGATGAAAGGTTAAGAATATTTTTAGCTGAATACAACTCAGCTTTGTTGGATATGTGTGTATATCTATCTATCTACCTATCTATCGATCTGCTATCTTCATCTGGATTAAGATATAAAATATTTTGTCCAGTATTGTAGTTTTTTAAATCAGGAAGTAGGGTCAATTCTGTCCCTGTTACTCCCTCTTGGCCCAAAGTGGAAGTCTTTATGGTGTCCTTTGATAAATAAATATTATTAACTTTAATGTAGTTTAATTTATCAATTTTTCTTTGAGTTTTTAATGGTCAGCTCTCCTTTTTATTATTAACTTATTTTTAGTACATCTGATAGTCTATGGCTCTTATATCTCGTTTAGTAAGTATATTTCTCCCTCCAGGTCATTAAGACATCATCTTCCATCTGCTTCTAGAAGAATTATATATATATATATATTTTTTTTTTAGAAGTTTTTTTTGTTTGTTTTTTTGTTTTTAACTTTTGGGTGTATTTATTTATTTATTTATTTATTTATTTATTTACGGCTGCGTTGGGTCTTCGCTTCTGTGCGAGGGCTTTCTCTAGTTGCGGCGAGCGGGGACCACTCTTCATCGCGGTGCACAGGCCTCTCATTATCGCGGCCTCTCTTGTTGCGGAGCACAGGCTCCAGACGCGCAGACTCAGTAATTGTGGCTCACGGGCCCAGTTGCTCCACGGCATGTGGGATCTTCCCAGACCAGGGCTCAAACCCGTGTCCCCTGCATTAGCAGGCAGATTCTCAACCACTGCGCCACCAGGGAAGCCCAAGAATTATATTTTTATCTTTTACCTTTAGGTCTATGATCCATCTCTAATTATTTGTGTGTGTGTGTGAGTGTATGATATAAAGTAGGAGTTTTCATAATGAAAAAACAATGGGAATATGTTCATTGATGTTAAAATTGGATAATAAATTTTGCTTTGTTTGTACAATGATATACAGGAGAGCAAATAGATGAACTCCCATTAAAAGCACCAATGCATAAATATCATAAGGACCACGCTGAGCAGAGCACACCAGTCACAAAATAATACAGAAACACACGATAGTTCATTTACACAAAGTCCTAAAGCAGAGGTTATCTATAATAAACTCAAAGAAATGGTTATCACAGATTTCAGGGGAGTGTTTATCACTGAAGAGATGAAAAGGGGTAGTGATAGCAGAATGTAATACAAGACTCAGTGAAAAGGCTGAGCAAAATCTATGTCTCAAACTAGGTGGCTGGTGTTTGTTTTTTTTTTCTTAATCTAATAGGCACACATTTTTTTAAAGTGTTGGCTACATGTCCTAATAAACAGGATTTTAAAACAAAGACACATGAAAGAAAACTTCAGTGACAAAAGTGAACAAAACTATAGAACAATATTAAAATTTGGTTTGAAAATAAATTTTGAGGAATTGTTTCTGTTTGTTTTTTGTTTTCCACATCTGAAAAAAATGTGTTGTTCTTGTCTTTCTTTTTCAAAAGGATCTTTCACAGATCCTTTTGTTGCACTGATCCTGTATAGCAGCAATAAGAAGTCAAAGAATGAACAAGTTTGTAATAATTAAAGTAGTTCTTTCTTTCTATAAAAGTACTCTGGACAACCCTGCTTCTGACAAGTTCAGAAGCCCAAAGGCACTAAAATTGAATTATATCAGTCTCTGGTGTACATAACACTTTCCAATCTAGAGTTTTAAGCTCCTCAACTTGGAAATTAATTACGTTTAATGCTTTATTGAATTTTTCAATTACTGGTCACTCCTGGCCACAACTCTTGTCTTGAATCTCTAGTATGATGTCACTCCTTTGTTGTTAAATAAGGGGAAATTGGCATCCAATTTTCTTTTCTGATTAATTTGGATAATAAACTGATTTCTGGCTACTCTGGAGGTAAAAATCAATTTGAAAAGTATTCTCTGTATCACTGGTCCTGAAATGTTACTGCATATTAGAGCCACCTTTCAGGTTTGAAAAATAATGATGCCTGATCTCACTCCAAGAAAATCAAATTTAATTGGTGTGGGATGTGAAAAGGCCTGAGCAGTTTTGAAAGCTAAATAAGTAATTCCAGTATGCAGTAAAGTTTGAGAATCACTACCCTGCATTATCCTCTCCATTATCTACTTATAGATGTAGTAGGTTTTTCAAATAAATAATTATTTATTGTTAATGTACAGTTATTATATCTTGGCAATGAAAAAATAATAACTGAGCAGATACTATAATAAAATCACTCAGTCATTCCTAAACACTGATATCATTTAGTATTTGCAACTTTTCATTATATTTGCTTTCAATGCAAAGAGACAGACTCATTTTTCCTTTAATTAGAATTTTTAATCTGTGGTTCTGAATTATTGTGAGTCAGAAGATATAATACCTACAAATTAATACATAAGCAACTCTTGAAATTATGCAGAATCCTTCTGTGTAGTTCAAGGGTACTTTTCACTTGGATTACTCCTGGCTTCTCCTATTTTTGCAGTTGTCATGAATGCCAACAAATCTGGGAACCCAAACTGTAAAATCCAAGTGTGCAGAATCCATATGAATGTCTTTGCAGAATGTGAAATAGGAAATGCTCCATTTTGAATAAAAGAATAGTTGTGATATTTAGCAAATTGCTTTTGTGTGTTAATTGTATTAATAATAAAATGGCTCATTTTATTTAGCCTCATGCTCAGGTCATGCTAATTACAGTCAATCTTATTTTAAATGATCACAAACTACTTCAGAGATAATTGCTGTTTTACATCCATTTTAAAAGTGAAGAAACTGAGGACCAAGAAGCTTAATTAATTTTCCTGAAATGTCATGTATTTTGTTCATTTTAAATTTGATTTTAGCCGTTGAAAAACTAAGACATCTTTGTCAGTCTATATTTATCTAATCTATCTATCATTTATCTATTATTTATCATATATCTATTCCACGTGTACTGTATTCAAAAGGTAGGAAGAACAAGAAATATAAACTGTTTGGGGGAAGACAATTCCAACAATTAAGACAGTAATACACCATTGATCAAGTGTGTGCTATGTTCCCTGCATTTCTTAACCACTTGAGATTTTATCTTATTATATTTACTAAGCCTCCAAGGTAACTCTTGATTACCCCAATAAACAGGTAATAAAATTTTAGATAGATTAATATAGATATTGATATATAATTGTGCAGTAAATTATTATGCCCTTCACTCTTTTCACAGTATAGATAGTCACTGAACTTTGAATATCTTCTTTTTCATTGTACAATTATGAGTTGTAATGGACTCATTAATTATATGAATGAGTTGGAAGAATGAGATAAACGTTAAAAAAAAAAATACTGGTAGCTTTAATATTATTAAGCAGAGAACCAGACAGAGAGCTCACCTCAGAGCCTGCAGCTCTATTCTTCTATAATTGTGCTTTCCCAACCCAGGACACCCCAATTCACAACTGAGTCAATCTGAGAAGGCAATACTAAGGATTTTTCTAAATAGAGAGTCTTTTACTTTTTAGTTTTTATTTTGAAATTATTACAGATTCACATGCAATTATAGGACTTATATGGAGAGATTCCATATAATCTTTACCCAGTTTCACCTAGTGTTTACATCTTACATACTATAATACAACATTACATCCAAGAAATTGATATTGATACACCCCAGCTACCTTATTCAGATTTTACCAATTTTACAAGCACTCAGGTGTGTGCAATTTTATCAAATATGCAGATTCTTTTGGCCACCATCACATTGAAGATACAAAAGGTTTCCATCGCCAAAAGGATCTCTCATGCTAGTCTCATGCCACAGGCATCTCAGTCCCTCTGTACACCTACTTCCTGCAAACCACTAATCTCTTCTCCGTATCTATACTGCTGTCATTTAAAGGCTGTTATATATGTATGAAATCATGTAGAAGCATTTTTGAGAGTGATTTTTTTCCCACTGGGTATAATTCCCTTGAGAAACATGTAAGTTTCTATGTTTATCAATTATTCCTTCTGCTGTAGGCTGTGTGAGCTGTTCCCAGTTTGGGACTATCAAACATAAAGATGTGATGAACATTGTGCATAGGTTTTTGTGCAAATGTTTTTATTTCACTGGGATAAATGTCCAAGGGTGCAATTTCTGGGATGCATGTTTATTTTGTAAGAAATTGCCTTATACTTTTTCAGTCTGGCTATGCCATTTTATATTCTCATCACCAACATATGAATGGTCCATTTTCTTAGCATTCTTACCAACATTTTGCTGTTTCACCAAAATATTTTATATATAAGCCACTCTGATTAAGTATGTTGTGATATCTCATTGTGGTTTTAATGTGGAATTCCCTAATAGCTAATGATTATGAAGCACATTCATGTGTTTATTTGCCATCTGTATATTTTCTTTGGTGAAATGCCTCTTCATCCTTTTTTGCCCAATTTCTAAACTGATTGTTCATTTTTGTTTATTTTTCTATTGTTGAGAGAATAAATGTTTACTAGTATTTCTTAATTATAATCTTTTCTGAAGTTTATAGGAGAAATTTCTTTCTAAAGTAAATTTTAAATATCTAAAATATCAAGTTAAAAATATTTTATTCTTTAAACTTCACCATCATATAGGCTTTTTCTCCAAGTTTCCATTCGGTTGATTGTAAGTAAAAGTGTAGGCACATTATATGTATTAGATATACATTTATCAGGTGAGTTGAGGTGTACTGGGTTTTATGTCACTAAAACTCATACAAATTGGTAGCATGCAATCACTGATGACTGAAGTTAGAATTCTATTGCTTCCTTTAGTGAACTCTAGTTTTTTTTAAATTAATTTCACTTTGATAGACTTTATTCATAGATAAACTATAGGATTGACATCAAATTTAGTGTTTCTAAAGAGAATTGTAGTATAGATTTTCACCTTATTCCTTAAATATTTTTTGGAGAGCATCAATATGATTGATAAAAATGTTCTCCTCCCTAGATTCTCCAGTAGTTAGGGATGACTTTGGATAACATCGGTGATGCCTAAGAAATGTCACAATCTGGATAGTCTTCTTTCTGGAACAGTTTTACTCATTCAGAGGACTTAATACTTGATGTCAGTAAAATCCTTGATTTGATATTTAATACAACTTTTTTAAAAATTTTGAAATAATTGTAGGTTCACATGTATTTATAACACTTAATACAGAGAGATCCTATTTGCCTTTCACTCAATTTCCCCCAGTGGTAATATCTTGAGTAACTATAGTACAATACTGCAACTAGGGAACTGATAATATCAATTTACCTTCAAATTTTTTCAAGCTTCAGTTTTTATATGCACTCATTTGTGTATATATAGACCCATGTGACTGCTAACACAGTTGAGACACAGAAGAATTCCACCACAAGTATGTCTAAGCATCCATTTTACCAACACAGCTACCTTCCTCCCCTTCCATCTCCCTAATCTGTGACAATCAGTAAACTATTTACCAAATTTATAATTTTGTCATTTCAAGAATTAAACATAAATACAAACATACAGCGTGTAACTTTTTTTTTTTTTTTTTTTTTTTTTTTTTTAGAGACGGGGTCTCGCTATGTTGCCCAGGCTGGAGTGCAGTGGCTATTCACAGGCGCGATCCCACTACTGATCAGCACGGGAGTTTTGACCTGCTCCGTTTCCGACCTGGGCCGGTTCACCCCTCCTTAGGCAACCTGGTGGTCCCCCGCTCCCGGGAGGTCACCATATTGATGCCGAACTTAGTGCGGACACCCGATCGGCATAGCGCACTGCAGCCCAGAACTCCTGGGCTCAAGCGATCCTCCTGCCTCAGCCTCCCGAGTAGCTGGGACTACAGGCGCGCGCCACCGCGCCCGGCCAGCGTGTAACTTTTTGATGTTGGCTTTTTTCACTCAGAATAATTCCCTTGAGATCCATCCAAGTCATCGTGTGTATCAACAGTTCAGTCCATTTTATTACTGAGCAGTATTCCACGGAATGGATGGACCAGTTTGTCTTACTTTTCTCCTATTGAAGGAAGTTGGCTTTATTTCCAGTTTGGGGCTGTAACAAACAAAGCTGCTATGGACATGCATGCATGTGACTTTTGTATGAAAATAGTCATTTCTCTAGGATAAATGCCTGAGAGTAAAGTCGATGGGTCATGGGGTAAGCAGATGTTTGGATTTGTACAAAGCTGTCGTATTCTTTTTTCATATTGGCTGTATCATTCCCACCAGCAATTTATGAATTATCCAGTTACATCCTAACAAGCATGTGGTATTATCACTATTTTATATTTTAGCCATTCTAATTGATGTGTAGTGATATCTCATTTTGGTTTAAATTTGCATCTCTTTAGTGGCTAATGATGTTGGACTCCTTTTCATGTACTTACTAGTCAGCTGTACTTCCTCTTCATTGAAATGTCTCTTCTTTCCTTTAAAGCATTTTCTAATTGTATTGTTGAAATTTCTTACTGCCTACTTAGGAAGTTATTAATATATTCCAGATACGACTCATTTTTTAGATATGTGGTTTGAGAATATTCCTCCAAGTCTATAGTTTATCTTTTCATCCTTTTTATATTAGTTTTCATAGAGCAATAGGTTGTTTTTGTTTTGTGTTTTTTTTTTAATGAGGTCTAATTTATCCATTTTTCCTTTTATGGATTATAATTTGCTTGTCAAGTTTAGAAATACTTGCCTAGTTTGGTTCACAAATTCTTTCTTCTGTTTTATTTATTTTTTCCATTTTATATTTTACATTTAACTCCCTGATCTATTTTGTGTTAATTTTTTGATCAAAAGTGTGAGGTTTAGGTCAAAGTCCATTTTTATATATGCTATTCAATTGCTCATCACCATTTATTGAAAGGGTTATTTATCCTCCCTTGTATTGTTTTCACACCTTTGCCAAAAATCAGTTGGACTTATTTGTCATGTTCTGTTTTGGGGTTTTCTGTTCTCTCCCATAGATGTATGTGTCTGTTCCTCTGCCACTACACAGTCTAGATTACCATAGTGATATAAAGTTTTGAAATTAGTAGAGTGATTCCTCCATTTATTTTCTTCTTTGTCAAAGTTGTTTGCATAATTCTAGAGCCTGTGATTTCCATATAAATTTTAGAATAAGCTTGTTTATATTTATAAAATTCCTTGCTGGGATTTTGATGGTAATTGCATTTGTCCCACAGATCAATTTGAGAGAGATATGACATCTTTAATATGCTGATTCTTCTAATCCATTAACACAATATATCTCTCCATTGATTTGGGTCTTATTATTTCTTTGGTTAGCATTTTGTAATTATCAGGATACAACTCTCTCTCTCTCTCTCTCTCTCTCTCTCTCTCTCTCTATATATATATATATATATATATATATATATATATATTCTTTTTTTTAAATTTATTTATTTTTATTTTATTTTTATTTTTGGCTGTGTTGGGTCTTCATTGCTGTGCGCGGGCTTTCTCTAGTTGCGGCGAGCGGGGGCAACTCCTCGTTGCAGTGCATGGGCTTCTCATTGCAGTGGCTTCCCTTGTTGTGGAGCATGAGCTCTAGGTGTGTGGGCTTCAGTCATTGTGGCACATGGGCTCAGTAGTTGTGACTCATGGGCTCTAGAGCACAGGCTCAGTAGTTGTGGTGTACGGGCTCAGTTGCTCCACGGCATGTGGGATCTTCCTGTACCAGAGCTCGAACCCGTGTCCCCTGTATTGGCAGGAGGATTCTTAACCACTGCACCACCAGGGAAACCCTATATTTTAGATAGATACAAAACTATTTCACTTTTGGGGCAATTTTAATTGGTATTGTGCTTTTAATTTATGTCTTTACACGTTCATCATTAGTATAGAAATGCAATTGATTTTGCAAGTCGATAATATGCCTTGCAACCTTCCTAATTCTCACTTATTAGTTCTAGGAGAATTTTTTTTTTTTTTTTGGTAGATTTATTGGGGCGTTCTACATAGAAAATCACATTACCTGTGATAGAAGTCTTGCCTTTTCCCCCTTTTTAATCTGTATGATTTTTCTTTTTTTTTTCTTGCCTTATTAAATGACAAGAACTTCTAGTACTGTGGTAAATAAAACTGATATTGCAAATATCTTTGTCTTATTTTCATTTTAGGGGGAAAATATTTAGTTTTTCACAATTATGTATGATACTGGCTATAGGTTTTTGTAATGGTTTGTGGAAGTTTCCTTCTATTTTTAATTTGCTGAAAATTTTTTATCATGAGTATATTTTGAATTTTTTAGTTGTTTTCTACTTCAATTAATATAATGATATGATTATTATTCTTTAGCCTGTTGATATGGTGAATTACACTGATTAATTTTTGAACAGTATATATCCAAAATAAATCAAACTATCTCATTACATATAATTATTTTATTGCTAAATTAAGTTTGCTAATACTGTTCATGATTTGTGTGTGTGTGTAATTCATGAGTTTGAATCTGTGTGAATCTGAATTAGCCATAAATCTGTAGTTTTCCTTTTGTTCTACTTTTGTCTTATTCTGCTATCTGGGTAAATAAAACAAGTTTCTTGCATGCATAGTTAAGTGTTTCTTCTCTTCTGTTTTCTGGAATATGAAGTGTTTACTAGGTGTTAAATCTCCTTTGAGTGTATTTTTAGGATTCTCCAGTGAAAATATTTTGGGCTGGAGATTTCTATTTTGGGAAATTCTAACCAAAAATTTACTTTCTTTAAGGTTCTAAGACAACAGATTATTTCATTTTTGCTTAATTTTGATAATTTATGAGTTTGTAGGAATTGTCCAATTTTGCTAAATTGTCAAATTTCTGAATGTAACGTTCTTCATAATATTTCTTTATTATCATTTTAGTGGATTCAAGATGCAGTGATAGCCTTTATTTTATTCCCCAAAATGGTTATTTGTGTCTTCTTACTAATTGTGTCCATCTTGCTAGAGTTTTATCAAATTTATTAATTTTTTTTAAATTATCTTTTTAGTGCATCGATTTTTCTCTCATTTTCCCATTTTCAATTTCACTTATTTTTCCTTTTTATCATTTCCATTTGTCTGTTGGTTGACTTTTTTTTTTTTCTCTATATCTTCTAGTTTCTTGAGACAGGAACTTAGTTATTAATTGAGACCTTTCCTCTTTTCTAATGTAAGCGTATAGTGCTATAAATTTTCCTCTCAACACTACTTTATCTGTGATACACATATGTTCTATGTTCATTTTCATTCATTCTGCATACTTGTTTGGCATCAAGTAGCTTTTATTTTATTTAAGTCATTCACAAATGAAAACTTAAAGAATAATACCAGACTAATTAAATGACAAATAAAAGCTCTAAGAGCTCATAATAATCCTTGCTAATAATTATATATAATCTACTATTTACAAGGCACTATCTTTATTTTTATCTTAATAAGAACATCTCTGTAGCATTTTCAAGTAGAAATGTAATAGAGCACAGGTTCATACACTTTAACAAAGACCAACTTAACCGGGTTTAAAACAAGATAAAATTTTGTTTCTCATGTAACAGTCTGGAGATGGCTGATCCAGGAAGATCCATATTTCTGCTTATGGAAAAGGGAAAGGCAAATGCAATGCATGCCCCTATTTTTATGGACTTAAATGAGAAGTGTTATACATGATTTCTGTTCACATCCCTTTGGTCAGAGCTCAGACATGGGGACACACTTAGCTTCAAAATAGGTTAGAAAGTATATCTTTAGCTGAGTTGCAAGTTCTGTATATTTTAAAAATTTATTTGAAACTTCCTCATTAACACTGATAGGACTGGTGTCCTTATAAGAAAGGGAGGAGACATCAGTGGTCCCTCTCTCTTTCTGTGTGTACACAGAGGAAAGGCTGTGTGAGGACACAGTGAGAGGATAGCCATCTGCAAGCCAGGAAGAGACATCTCACTAGAACCCAATACTGTTAGCACCTTAATCTTGGGCTTATAGACTCCAGAAATGTGAGAAAATAAATTTCTGTTGTCTAGTCACCTAGTCTTTGGTATTTTGTTACTGAAACCCTAGCTGACTCATACAGATTTTTGTACCAAGAGGTGGGGTGTTTCTATAACAAACATCTAACATTGTGGAAGTGGCTGTAGAACTAAGTGATGGGTAGATACTGATAGAATTTTGAAGTGAATGCTAGAAAAAAATCTAGATTGCCTTGAAATGGTGATTGGTAGCAATCTGGATATTAAAGGCAAATCTGGTGAGAACTCAATAAGAAAAGAGGAGAGCTGTAGAGAAAGTGTCTATCATCTTAGAGAATACAGAGATGATGATAAACAAAATGTTACAGAAATATGAATGTTAAAGACCATTCTGGTAAAGTCAAATATGGAAATGAGGAATATGCTATTGGAAACTGAAGAAAAGGTGATTCTTGTTATAAAGTGGCAAAGAACTTGAATGAATTGTGTTCTAGTATTTTGTAAAATGTAGAATTCGTTAGCAATTAAATTAGATATTTAGCTAGGAGATTTCTAAGCAAAGTATGGAAGGTGTGGACTGTTTTTTCCTAACTGATTATAGTAAAAAGAAATAAAAGAGGGAGAAAGTAAATAAACTGTTAGGTGAAAGAAACCAGAACTTGGAGATTCTTAGATGTGATGTTATAGATAGTTTTAGATCTTAGGTACCTGTCTGGTCTATTTTATTGTCTGCCATATTAAAAACAAACAAACAAACAAACAAAAAACCTGAGCCCAATTACTGATGAACTCAAAGATGTAATTCTAAAGCAAAGATAATTTTAAAAGTTGATGGGTAGTAAGAGGGGAATTTTTGTATACTTATTAGTAATTTCAATCATATGTTTTAACCAAATCACAAACAACTTACAGCCAAGTATTGGATTCATACCAAAAAATGAGTAAGAATACAGAAAGCAAGGATAAGAATCTTGTAAGTATTACAGTTAAAACATAACCAGTGTTTGGTTACAATCCAAAAACTTAAATAAATAAAGGTTTTTTAAAAGTTAAGGAAATAACAAACAAAATCATGTGAATTAACACATGACAATCTGTGGCTCTATTCAATCTAGATCATGTCCCGTAGGTTTTAGGAAGGAGCTGTTGATGTGTCATGCAGCTTCTTGATCTGAAACTCTTGGTAGAAGCTGCCTACTTTTGAAGATAGTCTGCTTTTGAAGGATTCTTAAACTTCTTTCGTTATAAATCTCCAGAAAAAAATGGCAGTATGGGTGTTGAAAATGATAACTTTGTGTCTTTTTACCTGGGAGACATGAATCCGAGATCTACACCTTCACATTTACTTGATGTCATCTTGGTCAAATGTAACTTGCATAGTCTTCCTCAACATGGTTCCAGGGCACAAGACTTCTTGAGAGGATATGAAGGAAAGACAGTATATGCCTATTGCTAGTAAGACTGATTATATTACATGAGTTACTTGCAGCACTCAGCCATATCTGCCTGAAATGAGGTCGAATTGAGAAAATCAGGGGAGGCATATTTAGCCATATAGGATGACCTGTAATAAGTTCATATGATGAGAGTCACCAGGGCTGGGATGTGGTTCTTTCCTGGTCCTGAGAGCCAGAAGTTACACTCTCGGTCAATGGACCACTAGAGTTCCAGATCATCTTATCATTTTGCTAGTGTATGTACTAAAATGACATTGACTCTCTCACTTTTCCTGAGGATTGAGGGTGATGTGGTCATAGGAACAATAAAGTTTCTGAGAAAGTGGAAAGGCTTTACAAAGTTCTCTATTGCTTGTGCCAACAAAAATGAATGGCTGCATTGATGGAGGTTGGAATTCTTCACGGAAACAAAATATAAAGGTTTTTTTGTTTTGTTTCTTTTTCCCCCCCTAATGTCAGAGCTGCATCTCTCTAGCAGGAAAAGCTTCAGTCCACTCTGAGAATAAGACAACAACAACCAGGACCCGTAGAAAAAGTATATGTAGGAGTTCACAGATGCAACCGAGGTGTGGGTTCTTTTTAGCTTCCCACTTTCCTAGTTTTATCAGAGTTATGCTGGTGACAGGTGAGCTGTGGAACTTCAATGTGTGGGAACTTTCCACAAAACCAAGCAATCAACTCAGTTCTGCTCAGGCACTAACTAGGTGTCAAGCTAAACTCAATTCTGACACTATCTACCTGGAGGCAGCAACGGATCCCACAAGTTGAAGGCTCAGTCCTACAAGACTGCACCGATTCATATGTCAGTCACAAGTCCACATTGTTACCTGTGCTTCTGGCCAACTGGCTGCAAATTGGAGTTTCCCATAACCCCCTCCTTAGATTTGATTAATTTGCTAGGGTGGCTCACAAACTCAGGAAACTTGTTTACCCACTAGGTTACCAGTAAATTACAAAGGATATGAATGAACAGCCAGATGAAGAGATAAACATGGCAAGGTCCTGACCAAAGTATATTTGTCCCAGTGAAGATTGGGGTCTGGCATATGGATGTATTCTGGTTTATCAACCTGGAAACTCTCCAAGCCCTGTCCATTGGGTTTCTGTGGAGGCTTCATCACACAGGCATGATTAATTAAATCATTCCTTGATGACTGATTCAACCTCCAGGTCCTCTCCTCTCCTTGGATCTGACATCCAGGTCAGGCGGTGAAACTAAAAGTTCCAGCCCTCTAATCACATGGTTAGCTCCCCTGGAAACCAGCCCCCATCCTTAGGTACTTTCCAAAAGTCACCTCATTAACATACATACTCTGGAAATATTGAAAGGAATATGTTATGACTATTAAGACACATTTAAAGCTCTTATCACTTAGAAGCTCTGTGCCAGAAAAGAGGACAAAGACCAAATATATATTTCTTATTACAACTCACAATATTACAGGAACAGAGACACCCTGAGCAATATTTGTAAAACTTCCCCATCAGTGTAGATAATAGTAGACTATCCTTGCTTTATTCAGTTATTTCATGAAAACTCTGCTAGGTTTTATTTGAGATTCTCTTGACACAAACAAATAGCTTTCATAAAAGTTTCAGAGATTATTCTCATAAAATTGACAACCAAAATAGTTCCCCAAACTCTTCATATTCCAAAATATATTTTTAAATATTTTAATGTGACTATTTTAATTTTTGTTTAGAATATTTTAAATTACTTTTAGTATTTTTAATAGCTTCTTTGAACGTCTTCAAACATCTGACTTCTTGAAGTATCACGGTATCCAAGGCCATATTAGGAGTTGCTTACTTGTTGAATGATTAGCCAGGGCATTTCCTCGTGCCTCCATGTTATCTCTTCTTGAATGGGCTTTTATGACAGCCACCATCTTAGAAGATATTAGAACATTTAACAGTTCTTTAATATGTTGACCATTTTCAATGTGTTTCCTGCTGAGGCTTAAAACTCTTGTTTCCACAACATCTCAAAATCATGGACTCCTCCAAAGGCATACTTGTTACCTGTGTATCTAGTAACTCTCTTTTCAGTTGAAAGTCTGTGGTGAAAGTAATTGGTTCCTCCGTAGGAACAAATTTTACTATGTTTGAGGTTCATATTCTAAGAATGAATTGAAATCTGTTAAGGCCTATCCTGCTTGTATATTTCCTATTTCAGTCTTAAGATATGATCAGTCAACAGACAAGATTGCATCTGGAGATTTTAGGGGCTAATCTGTTCAAGGCTTAGTTCTCAGTAGAGGAGAGATAGTCATGGATTTTCATTTTTCAGTAAAGGAAGAAGAATAGCAGGAATTAAGGTGTTATCATAATGGAGAGAATTGTGTGAAGAATAAAATAATAAAATTCATAAGAGCTAAGGCTGCATACTGAAAAATGTAGTAAATTTCCAGTAAGCAAAAAGGATTGTATTGCCTAATGGGCTGTAGTGTTGAAGAGGCATCTTAAAATTGTCAGTAGACACTTTCACTTATTTGTCTGATGCTACTATAGCCCTTAGACAAGGTGAGTAGAATTTTCCCCCTAGAGCTAAAGAAAAGCTGAAGTAAGAAACTGGTATATCAATATTCCTTTGAAGCTGAGTCAGAATATTAAGGGTTTGTCCAGATCTTTCATGTATGAATGGGTGTAAAAATTTATGACAATTAAGAAGATCTAGAGTGAGCAGTTGTTGAAAACCTAATTTTAAGCTGCAAACTACCATTCCTATTTAGGTTCCAGGAGGAGATTCAATCACCAAGAACTGTACTATTCTTAATATTTGGTGATTATATAAAAATTAGAAACCTATTTCCCACAATAGCCAATGAGAACTAGAAAACCTCTTACTTGCTTATAATTTTGAGTGATTTATACTCTATCAGAACGGAGATACTTAACTCTTTAGGATTGTCTTAGTTTAAGGTCCTATATAACAAAATACCACAGAGTGGGTGGCTTATAAATTATAGAAATTTATTTCTTAGAATTTCGGATACTGGAAGTCTGAGATCAGGGTGCCAGCATGGTCTGGTGAGGACTCGCTTCTGGGATGCAGACTTCTCATTGTATCCTCACATGATGTAAGGACCAGGGAGTTCTGTGGGGTTTCTTTTATAAGAGGACTAATCCCATTCATGAGGGCTCCACCTTCATGACCTAATCATTGCTCAAAGGCCCCGATTAATACCATCAGCTTTGGGGATTAGGATTTCAACATAGGAATTCTGGGAGGTCAAAATATTCAGAGTGTAGCAAGGATTAATTATGACCCATATAACATACTCATTCTGACAAAATTATACATTTTCATTGGAACGTATATTGAGCTAAAACAGCAAATCTTAATGGTCACTATCTTTAGAGTACAGCAAAAGTTCAGCCACACATTGCTTAGGGACAGAATCACAGAGAAATTAAGGATTCCTTATAGCTCTGGTTAACGACCTGTGAAAAAGCAAGGGGTGTCTCAGTAAACCTCTGTGGCTTCACTGTTCAAATAAATTGTTGAATTGTTGTAAAAAGTGAAGCAGATATTGATTACCTGCATCTAAAGCAACACTGAAGAAAGCAGAACAAAGATCTATAACAATAAAACATCTAGCCTTAGATAATACTGAAGGTAAAATAGTATATATATATATATATTTTTTTTTTCCACAGCATATCTCACACTTCCTGCAGATGTTTAAATTGTGCTTGATATGGTGTAATTCAATGTCCAAATGAGCTGTAAACTGATTACGAATAGGAGAGTACTCAAGGATCTCAAAAATGTGATTGGAGGGGCATTGGTTTTGGAGATCCCATTTTCCTAGTAGACCACAAACTGTAAAGCTAGCAGGAGAGGTGTCACAGGAGCAAAGAATTCCCTTTAAAGTTCTGGTGGGGACAGTCATGGGATGAGGCTAAGGGAGAGCTTGTGTGACAGTGGTGGGATTTGTGGTTGATATTGTAGTACTCATATCAATAACGGTTCTGCAAGATTGTCCTTTAATATTTAGAGAGATTTCTCCTTGTGAGCTTAAGGGTAAAACAGGAAATCGGTCTGTGATTCCTCTTCAGAGGAGGATAAGCTTCGTTAATCACCCTTAAACATAAGCCTTCATTAATCACCCACTTCATTCTTTTTTTCCATTTTTTAGCTAGTGTGAGACAACTGTGTTCCAATGTTCTTTTTGTTTATCTTGCTTACACTTATTTTTATACGACTTTCCCTCTACTGGTTCAACGGGGAACATCTCGTTGCTACATCTTTAAGGCTATCAGTATACTGTGAGGTTTTTTTGTTTTATGTTTATTTTTGCTTTTCTTCTAAATTCTGTCAAGTTGTCTGTGAGGAGATTGGCAAGAGTTTTGTTCTGGGTTTTTTGTTTGTTTTTTATTTTGTTTTGTTTTGTTTTCCAATACTCTGTGTATTTAATCCCCTGATTCTGGCTTAAAGCCATTCACAAAAAGTGAGTAAAGAGCTGAGGTCACATTTTCTTCAAGATCTGTTTTTGAATGTTTTGTAAAGGTGTTACAAATCTCAAACCTAAATTCTCCAAAGGACTTTTAGAAATGTCTTAGTATTCAATCTTTTTGTACAAGAAAGATTTTGGAAAGAGCCTCCAAAATGTGTCATTCAATACTTACAGCTTTCCCAAATCTCTGAATTTATCTGCAATTTCTCAGTATCTTCCCACTCTGCATTTTCCATCTTTTTTTTTTTTTTTTTGTATCTGAGATCCCTAGTAACATCTGAAACCATCCATATAGATCTGATAGCATTGGATTATACATTCCTAGGGCTATACCAAATCCCTCTGTAGATTTTAGTTTATCTTGTTTAGGCCTCTGAAAGCTTGACATAAGCTGTCAGCTCAGGATGAGACCAAAGATAAAAACGGCCTTAGGGATTTAAATATAAGAAAGGATTGAGTTTTGCAGGTTCCTGGCTGAGACAGAGGGGAAAATGGGTTGGAAAGAAGGGCAGAAGCAGAGAAAGACTGAGAAGCATAAGACGGGCGTAGAAGAAGAGAAGACCAAAGACCACTAAGTTCAAGTTCTCATTTGGAGTGATCTAAAAGAGGGATAGATTTAAACATGTTATACTTTTATTTGCCTTGGCTAAGTAATTTTATAAGGAAACAATTTATGTATCTGAATTTTGTTTGGAAGCTTCCTCATTCCAAGGCAAAAAAAAAAAAAAAAAAAGCAGACCAGTGAATGGACTTTTATTCCCATTCTGTTTTGAATAACCTCTCATATGAATAACTTTATTCTTATCAAAGTTCTCCAAACTAGCACTGTAATGTTAAATTTTCCTTGTTAAATCTAAGCTCCTTGGAAGGATAGTTACTTATATTTGAATTATGCTATAAATTCATATAAGAAGAAGTGTTCTAGCCCAAAGGAGTCATGGACTTAGGTTTAGATTGAGAAAACCCATAACAGTGTGGCAACAGTTTGAGGAAAACATGGTTTCTATGTCTTCTGTTTGGAATTTGCTTTCACCAGCCACAGACTCAATAACGTGGGATTCTCATTAAGCAGAAGCTTAGGGAAGAGCTCTCACTCATAACTAGATGCTCACAGACAATACAAAAGACTGCATTATAAAGTTTTGGTGACTGACCCAAAGCAAAGTTTGTCCAAAGGACCCCAAGTGGGAGAAACCTTGCCCACACCTCAGGCTCTGGACTGATTCCAGAAGCAGATTTATGAGGAATGATATCTTTTCTCTCCTTAAAACATCTTCTTACAGACAACAATAAATGATGAGGAGAGGATAAACAGAAGCAATTTGTCTGGGGGCGTGGGTGACTGGGATGTCTCAGGGTTTAGTTTTTCATATCCACAGGTCATAAGGTGAGGTGGTTTAGTCTATACCCTCCCATTTTCAAAGCCAGCCTTCAAACTCCCAGTCAGCTAAAGAGCTTAGTGAGAAATCAATCTGTCACAGGCAGAGGAGTTGACCAGGAATTAGAATGATTCAAAAAGCTCTTAAATCTGTAAACTATAGACATGTTGTTCTGAAAAAGGATCAGTCAACATCACAAAACAGTTTTTGGAAAAGATAAAATTTTTTTTTGCCCAAATTAAAAGAGAAAACAAATGGATAGATTAAATAACAGAATGATAGCACTAAGTAAACAGATGATTTGTAAGATCAATTTAAGGAACCCACCCATCAACATAGGTGATAAAGGAGATGGAAATATGTGAGAAATATTAAGGAATATGGAGATGCATAAAGATAAACTCGATGGGTTACAGATGAATAAATAAATTTGTGGGAGCAGTCAGTTGCCCTGTGGTAAAGAATGGCACAGATCAGAACAGCCTACCCACTGAGGCAGGATGGTGATGAGGAAAACACCAGGTCAGACACAGCTGTGGAATTACACAACTCCAAACACCATCAAAAGACCTGAATGTTCCCAGAGACATAAAGTTGGCTTCATAAATAGTCATGAGAGGTCACTAAATGATAAATGATTTACAATGATAAATGATTTCTTGTCAGTAGCACTGGGCTGAAGAAATCAATGCAATGACTCCTTTAAAATTCTGAGGGAAAATGATTTTTAATATACCAACACACATTAGCAATTAAGTATGAGGCTAAATATAGGACGTTTTTACATTCAGATTCTTAGGATGTTTTTTTTTCACATATGTGTGTGTAGATATATATGTTTTTTTCTTTCCTTGACCAAACTCTTCTCAGTCTTCCTTGAACTCTTGCTACGGTCTGAATGTTTGTGTCCCCACAAGATTCATATGTGGGAAACCTAGCCCACAAAAATGATGACGTTAGGAGGTGGGACCTTTGGGAGGTGATTAGGTTATGAGGGAGGAGCTGTCATGAAAGGGATTAGTGTTCTTACAAAAGAGACCACACAGAACTCCTTCACCCCTTCCATTATGTGAGGATACAGGGAAATGATTGACATCTATGAAGCAGGAAGTGCTCACCGGACACCGAATCTGAGTGTGCCTTGGTCCTGGACTTCCCAGCATCCAGAACTGTGAGAAATAAATGTTTGCTGTTTATAAGCCACCCAGTCTATGGTATTTTTTAATAGCAGCCCAGATGTACTAAGGCAGCTCTTTTTCAGCTAGACCCTGACTTTGGGGCTTCTGTGTTCATCTCTGCCTTGTCCACTTTTAGCAAAGAATCCTGCTAAGTCAGATTAGCCAGCATTCCTCATCCTCCATATCTGCTCTGAACTGTTCCCTCATTCTCCACCATCCCACTGGCGATGTCTGATCACCCTGGTCTGCCTTCAGCATTAGGTCAGTTTAATCAGAACCCTCCTTACCCTCAGTCTTTCCTCTTAGTAATTTTCCATCCACCAACCACGCTTTTTGGCATAAATCCCCACCTGCCCGTGCTGAACTAGGAGCTGAGCCTAATCCTTCTCCCCCACTGAAGATCCCATTGCAGTGGTCCTTACACCTGTCATGTTAGATCTTCTTTTTTTCTTTTTTTTAATAAATTTTATTCATTTATTTTTGGCTGTGTTGGGTCCTTCGTTGCTGTGCACGGGCTTTCTCCAGTTGCAGCGAGCAGGGGTCACTCTATGTTGCGGTGCGCAGGCCTCTCACCGCGGTGGCTTCTCTTGTTGCGGAGCACAGGCTCTAGACGCGCAGGCTTCAGCATTCCCGGCACGCGGGCTCAGTGGTCATGGCTCGCGAGCTCTAGAGTGCAGGCTCAGTAGTTGTGGCACTCGGGCTCAGTTGCTCCACGGCATGTGGGATCTTCCCGGACCAGAGCTCGAACCAGTGTTCCCCGCACCAGCAGGCGGACTCTCAACCACTGCGCTACTAGGGAAGTCCCATAGATCTTCTTGAATAAAGTTTTTCCTACCATTTTTAAAGAGCAACCCAATTTTTTTTTCCATGAACACTTAGTATGTGTGTGTGTGTGTGTGTGTGTGTGTGTGTGTATTCCACTAAATTTGTGAGAAAATATGGGAAAATATTATTTCATGAGATACATGAACTATAAAGACATTTTTAAAAATCCAAAGCTATTTGAACTTTGACCTTTATTCTGTTTTTCTTCTAGAGGCAGGACTTGACAGCATAGGTTTACATTGTTTTCTATCAGGTTAATCACATTCTGGTTCTTCAATGATATTTACTATTGACATAACCATAATACTATATATATTGTTTAATAAAGCTAAAATATCATTATCAACTTATAGGAAAAAAAGGTCTATGTTATTGCTAAAGAACTTACAGAAATGAAATTATATTATGGGGGCACTATAATCTATATTGGATTATACTATGCTGATTTTCATTAACATTATGCTGATTTTGATTTGTCTTTCCCATATATATGAACATGCCATGAAAAAGAGATTATTACCTTCCCCCTCCCCCCTTCTCATGAGTCTCTTTCTGCAAAAAACAAGACAAATTGACTCAATTCCCAAAGTTTTAGTCTATGGAGAGAATGGTTTGCTTAGCATGTGCATGTCATGATAAGGTAGTTCAACTGTATAACCCAAGTGTTAGCTAAGGTCGCCCTGTTCTTTGCAATTTAAATCAAACTGGCTCTATTACCCAGTTCCTCTGGTACTTAACATGTTTCATGGCCATTTCTGTTTCAGCTGACCTCTTCATCCCACTCTTGCTTTATTTCAGTTGGCTTCCAATTCTTTTTACTATATTATGAAGAGACATTGAGATCTTCACTTTGTACTTGTATTGCGTCTGCCTCTGTATATCAAAGGACTCTAAAGTTTCTGCTAAAACAAAGGGCTATGGGCTCTGGGCCACACTTTTAGGCAGAAAGAAAGAATGTCTGTAGCTTTGAAATGTAAAGCTTTTATATTCTTTCCTCACCCTCAAATCTCTGTAAGCTAATGGCAACACCGTATGTTGAGGGTAAGTTTTAAGATGTACGGAATTATGTCACCGATCATCACTCCCTACCCCTTAGAAAACAAAAGGAGTGTTTTGTCCACTGTACTAATGATCAATTAATGCATAAATAATGCTTAACAGTCAGATTTACATGCAAATAAGCAAGGTTTTTCAATCCAGTGCCAAGAGCACACACATGCCAGCTAAAAATTGGCACTTGCCACCTGCCTCTACAAGGATTAAATCACTACCTACTGCATTCACTGACTTTCAACACCTCCTGAAAGGAGTTCAGGGTAGAGATCAGGAATGAGGCACTCTGTGCTCTGGGGAAACTTGCATAACAAGGCTTCAGGTAGTTAGATATTTTCGGGAGACAATTTTATGAGCCCAATTTCTTGCATGCTTTCATGTATAGAAAAGCACTAAAATCATAAACGGTGACATCTGTTCCTCGTGACTAGCAGCAAGCTTCTGCAAAAATGTGTGCTTGATTGCACATTCCCCCCTTCACTAAAACCAAGTATATACTGAGTTTTCCCCCTGCCTCTTCGGAGCAGTTCGTCAGAGCTATTTGAGAGGCTGTCTCCTGGGCTACAGCCCTCATTTTGCCCCAAATAAAACTTAACTTAGAACTCTCACGTTATGCATCTTTTTTTCAGTTGACACACAGAGTAATATGTGTTTGGATAAACCTGATAAGTTAGTTTTGAAGCCCACTGGAAGGTGAGGCTGTAAAGACATCTAGGATGTATAATGCAGTGGTTTAAGATAATTTTGCTGTTAGTATTCAAGGTCAAAAAATATTAGTGGAACTACAGAAAAGGAAGATTCAGTATACCTGTCAAAAATATAAAGTTTACCATGAAAAGTTACTTATCACTAATTGGTTTGAAATATTGAAACATTAAGCATATGTTCAGTGGGGCTTACATATCAAAAACTTGCACACAATCTGTTCATGTGAATTGTCTATTGAAGACAGGGGGTGATGAGGTATGCTTAATGAGCAGTGAATTTAAGGAAGTTTTGTTGAGCATGAAAAGTGCACAGGTCAGGAGGTCCAGCTGATGAGGAATGGAAGTATTTGGTCAGAAGTTCAACATGAGAGTTGGATTCATTTTCAACTCAGTTTGAGCTCTTAGGTTCTGCTTTCTGGCCATGGAGCTCTGAAGAATGTGACAATGGCCTCTCAGAATTAAAAAACAGCCTGTCACGGCCAAGTTGAAAGGAGAATTGACTGGGAGAATTAATTGCTATCTACAAAATGGGGAGTTTGAGGAAACAAGTTCTTTTTCCACATACAGAACATTCAACTCACTTCTCAATGAGTATAATTTCATTTTATGCAGCCTCTTTTGGATCTTTCTCAATGCATTTTGGACATAACAACTAAATTCAAATAAAAGTATGTGCAGAACACTGAATTTCAGTTTTAATTCTACCATTCAGTAGCTGAATGATTTTGTATGAATTTCCCAAACTTTAAAACAATGCAAAATCCATCTATAAATTGAAAAATACAACATGTGTGAGGTTCGTTCCAGGCTTGGAATTCTACAGTCAGGTTGCTGTCTGTGGGATTGAAGACTATTTAACTTATATGAGTATGTTTTCCCAAGATCGAAGGCTGTGTCTATTTAGATCTAACCAGGAAAGCAGAAATATTGTGCATTTCTGACAGAGGGTATTTAACACAGGGAACAGTGATACAGGTTTTGAAAGGCTGAACCAGCAACAGGGGTACTGAACTGCTGTCCTTGGATCTGTAAGGAGACCACAGTATCAAATACACAGAGGATTAAAATACAAAACAAAACAAAACATAAAATGGGATACGAACCTGAGGCTTTTGGAACCTCACAGCTGGGAATGAGAATACCAGAAAGAAAGAGTCTTCTCCCCTCTTTCCTCCAAGTTACCCTCTAGGGTCTCCCATTGGCATACTCCACCAGGAAGCTGATGCCAAAAGAGTAGGAAACGGAGTTGGCAGCCTCCAATACAGCCTTGCATATGCAGGGTGAGCAAGGGTGGTGTTGATACTGAGAAAAAGTAGGTAAACAACCACATGGGGAGAAGACCTGCATTTTCTTCAATGAGTCTACTTGCCAATTAATGCTCAGAACACAAGGGACCTCAGTTATTTATTGACTTGTGTGAAGTCAGTGAACCTACCATGGCAAGTTAAATAATGGGAGGAACAACTCTGCCATAAATTGGTCTATAGGATGTGTAACACACTGCAACATTTTCCAGCTAATGTGGCCATTTCTGTCAATAGATCGAATACATATGAGAATTAAATTATCTTTTATTAAATAAAGAAAAAGAAAGAGAGAATAGCAGGTCTTCCTATGTCAACCATATAAGACAGATGCTTTTGGTTGTCTAGGTGTAGATTTGTGTCCATATAGCATACAGGAGAGCATGATTTGTGGGAAAAATATTGAATTCTAATAAAAAAAAAGTTTTTTAAAGTGATGAAATAGAATCGTTAATAATAGACTAAGTGGATGCCTTATGACATGAAAACTGTGCCTCATGGATTAATTAGAAGAAAAAAAAGGTTTTTATTCTTAATGCTGGAGCTGAGGAATGACCATCGGGGCTGACCCAGGGATTGTGTTCTTCTACATCATCCACCCGTCTATGCAGCTTGGTGCCATTATTCCTGTTGATCTGTGGATTTCATTTCCTTTTTTTTTTTTTTTTTTGAAGGCCTTTTGCTCTTTCTGTAATGCATTATCCAAATATCTGATTTCACAGTGTTGTTTTTTTTTTTTTCTTTCTTCTTCATTTTCTTGGACACAAACAGTGGTACTACTTGTTGCATTCAAAGAGCTTTTTTTTTTTTTTTTTTTTGGCATGAGACCAATTGTTATGCAGAAATGAGGTATATGAATTGAAGTGCAGTGAAAGCAGAGTGGCCTGTGTGCCCAGCCTCCCTTTGCTCCAGGCACCCTGGAAGCACTGCTTAGTGCTCAGAGATCAGAGAAAAACAGCTCAAGAGCCACTGTACTACAGAGCAATCTGTTACATTATGGATTATAGCATGTTAGTATAATCACTACTTAAACATGCAATCACACCTAAGGATTTTAAAAACATGAATTTGCAATGAGACCAACTTAAAGGTTACTAATTTTGCATTTATTAAATTATTTCTAAATTAAATTTTAGATTAGTTTGCATTTAGGTGAACAAAAGATTAGTCAGTCCTTCTACCCTCAAAACTGCAGGACTGTAAGTAAAGTAAAATTGCCACCCTACTATGAACAAGTCTAATGAGATAGAGTTCTGTTGATTTAGTTATAACTGCAATGGTTACCTACTATTTTCTTTTGACTTTAATTTTTAATTGATTCGCTTCTGAAATGTTAACACAATAAATAAATAAATATTTTCAATTACTTTATTGCACTTTTGGTTAATTCTGCTTTTTATGTCAGCAGAAGTGTGGTTAGAAGTCATTATGTGTTGGGCATTTTGTCAATATGAGCAAATGTGGGTCTTTCCCTTCTGTCTCCAGCACCAGGTTTTACAGTATTCATTCTCCTAACCAAGGGCAGGGATTGTCCCAATTAGAGTTTAAATCATGATCATTCTAGAATTAATATATGTCTGAGCACTTCTGGAGGGTCAGTGAGTCAAGCCCACCAACAGTCTCTCTGCACAAGGGCCTGCTTTTACAGAATTCTTCTCAAGGAAAGCAAAAGTCACCCAATATGTATGGTTTGATTTTATAATCAAAGAGAGCTCAACACTGTCTCAGCCCAGTCTCTTGTGTACATTTACCTGGGTCTGAGGGAAAGAGGCTTTCAGAGAAATTTTAGGTTACTTTTCATAAAAATGATTGGGAGATGATATTTTACAAGGAGGGGCCAGTGGAACCAAGCTGATATCATGGTTAGGGGATGGGATTTCCTCCCCTTCTACAAATGCACAGGAATTTGTGGCACTGGTGTCCCTGCAAGCCTGTGGAAGGACATCAGTAACTTGGCATGTTACAGTGATTCAGAGAAGACACTGTGCAAGCCAAGGCTACAGCACCAGAAAAATTTGTAGTAATACTAAAGTGCTCTGGTAGCCCAGGCAGAAAAAGGAAGTGACACCTCAGGACTCCCACACAGTGGTGCAGGCACCTGCTCCATCCCAACAGTGCCAATTGCATGGAAGGGGACAATTCTCTTCAGGAGAACATGGGAAAGGCACAGTGAGTCTGGCAGAAAAAGGACATGTTGCACTTAGGAAAGTGTCCTTGTGAGAGTGTGTAGGTAGGGGATGATGTACCTAGGGATGTGGTGGTCCCAGGAAAACGGGTGAGGGAAATGCATGAAGGATATTATCTTCTTACACTTAATCAAAGTTTCCTCGATGCCCCCCAGGCATTTGTTTATCCACTGTTACTGCTCTGTCTCTGCCATTGGGCTGTTACTATGTTGACATGTCACGTGTCTTCTGCTCCTCTCTCCTTAGTTCTGGAGCAAAATACTTGTCACACAGCCTTCATCCCAAATATTTTTATGGAACATGTTAGTGAAGCCTACTGCTTCAGGATGAATCTTGTTTAGCATGTCTTGTTTTGTCCTTTTTATTTAATAATAGTAGTGACTCTTTTTTTTTAATTGAAGTCACACAGTAACACTGTGAGAAAGGCATAACAACATGGAGACACCGATGCTGAAGGTTGTGACCACATCTTAGCCCACACTTGAGTGCATCCTTTCACTATGGTTATAATTACCCAACTCTGAGGATTTAGCTGCTTAGAGTCCTACTTAAAGCCATTCCCTTGATATTTTTTTACTGTGGTAAAATACACATTACATACAATTTACCCTTTTTACCTAAGTGTATATTTCAGTGGTATTAAGTGCATTCACATTGTTATGCTACCTCCCAAACTGGAATGTCACACCCATTAAACACTAACATCATACCCCTCAGCCCTGCACCCACCATTCTACTTCTGTTTCTATGAATTTGACTCCTCTAGGGACCTCGTAAAATCACACAATATTTGTCCTTTTTTGACAGGCCTGTTTCACTTAAGTATAATGTTTTCTACGCTTATCCATGCTGTAATATGTGTCAGAACTTTCTTTCTTTATAAGGCTGAATAACATTCCATTGTATGGATATACCACATTTTATTTATCTGTTCTTCTAACATGTCTTCTTATACTAATTCCCTTGCTCAAAAAAATCTTTGGTATTTTTTTTGGATTAAAATCCAATGTCTTGGGATAATTTTCAATCTTTCAGTTTCTTGACAAACTTATCTCCTGATATCACTTGCCAGGACTTCTGTTCCAGCCAAACTTATTTTTACACTGTTCCAGATCCACCCTTTGAGTAAAATAAAGTTCATTCTATGAGGCTTTCCGTTATCCTCTAATCTGTTTAAACAATGTTCACCACTGTAGACTCTGATCAGGTCCACCTCTGTCCACTCAAGTCTGAGGTGAGACACCTTTCTTCTGATATGTTATTCCAAGCTATTTTATTTGTGAATCCCTCTGACCATCAGACTGCACTCACTCCTATGGCTGCCAGCTGCCCTGTACTCTTTATGGAATGCCTTTGTTATCCCAGCCCAGGCATCATCTTCCTGTTTAATCCCTGTTCCTTGCAGGGACTTCTCCTTGAATTTCCCTTCCTTACTTCCAAGCTGTGCCATATCAGCACTCGTAATTTCTCCTCTGAAATATTTTGACCCTCCTTCCTCTCCTCCTCCAAGGAAACCAGTCACCTCCTCCTGTGTTCTCAGGGGACACTGAGGCCAAATCTTTATGATGTCATTTGTGCTGCAGAACTTGTCCTGTGTCTGCTCCAGCTCAGACTCTCAGACTGCGAGCTTTTTAAAGACAAACATCATGCCTGGACCCATTTTTCATCAGAGAATCCTGTTCTGTCTGACAACTATTTGCTGTGATTATTTTCTCCATATGGTGACCAAGGAAAGCATACTGTCTAATTCCAGGTGGGAGGAAACAAATCTTCAAGGTACACTATTACCAGTGTCATTGTGCTTATGACTATATGACTATTTGGGGAGCACGGATGTGCCAATATTGTGGTAAATACTCTGGAGGTTGCACAGGTGAATAACACGTGGGCTCTTTCTTTAAGAGCTCAGAATATCCGAATAAAGAACTTATAATACTAGTGGTCAGAATGAGCTAAGTGTTTATTATGTGCAACAAGCTCCTATGAGAATGAGAGAACAGTAAGACTGCATTGATTGATTGGTTGATCAACTGATTTAGTGCCGAGTATTTCACCAGAGGCTTTGAGCAAGGGGTAATAGCTGAATTCCAACGTGTCAAATGGCTCAAGTTCAGATAGAGATGGAGAGGGCAGAGGGCAGGCACATGAGCACAGAGATTGAGACTGGAAAGTGCCCTGTTGGGTGGAGAACAGCACAGCATTTGTAGGGTGTGGTGGTGGGTGGTGGTTCTGGTGGTTAAGGCTAGAAACACTGTGGAAGGATTTTGAAAAGGAAGGTGACAGGGGAGAGAGATGGCTTGCTAAGTAGGCAAATCCTAACCTGCTGTTTCCCCCTCACAGTCGAATTTCTCATCAACTTTTCATCCATCTACACTGAGAATTAGGAATTGTCTTTAGCTCCTCAGAGGAAGTGTAGTGGCAGCAATCATGCAGTAGAAAAACACAGTGATACTGAGCAGTGTTTCCTATACACCAGTAATTCTATAGCCCTCAAAACAAAAGACACAAGGGTGCTTATCCTTATTCCTGACTCTCTTGGAGTTTCCCCAGGCGTCTACACTGAATGACTCTGGCAGAGAGAGACGCGGAGCATGAGTGTTTGAAGAGGACAGGGCAGCGGCCACGCTGATGCAGAGAGGCTGTAGTCTGGAAGGACCACAGAGCATCAGTGAACTCAGTGGAGGGAGGTGGGGCTGCTCTGCCTTTGGTTCACCACGGTCCTAGGGCTTCCCATTAAGCCCTGCCTGTGCTACTTGCTTCCTTTGGGCAGTTTATCTGGGCTCTACATTCCAGGCGCTATTCCAAATCCCAGCTCTCCTCCCCTAATCAATGGCTATTTTTCAAGAATTCCAATCACTTCTCTACCCTGGGAAATGGTGACTAATGAAACAGCTTATACGCTTTTTAGAGCCAATTGATAGGAATTACTGAGAAACCGTGAGGCAAAGGTCCAGGAATATAAACTAATTTTACCCTCAGTCAGAAAAGAGTCTTGACAGATATTGCCGAGACTTTTATTTGTAAGAGTCGTGATGGTTACACTAGAGATAACTACTCTGAATGAGTTATATTATTTAACTTGTGACATTCTCCTGCTTATTCATTTTTTTTTTAACATCTTTATTGGGGTAAAGTTGCTTTACAATGGTGTGTTAGTTTCTGCTTTATAACAAAGTGAATCACCTATACATATACATATATCCCCATATCTCATCCCTCTTGCGTCTCCCTCCCACCCTCCCTATCCCCCCCACCTTTGGGTGGTCACAAAGCACCAAGCTGATCTACCTGTGCTATGCGGCTGCTTCCCACTAGGTATCTACTTTATAATTGGCAGTATATATTTGTCCATGCCACTCTCTTACTTCATCCCAGCTTACCCTTCCCCCTCCCCGTGTCCTCAAATACATTCTCTACACCTGCGTCATTATTCCTGTCCTGCCCCTAGGTTCTGCATAACCATTTGCTTTTTCTTTTTACATTCCATATATATGTGTTAGCATACGGTATTTGTTTTTCTCTTTCTGACTTACTTCACTCTGTATGACAGATTCTGGGTCCATCCACTTCACTACAAATAACTCAATTTCATTTCTTCTTATGGCTGAGTAATATTCCATTGTATATATATGCCACATCTTCCTTATCCACTGATCTGTCTATGGACACTTAGGTTGCTTCCAGGCTGTTATAATTACAGCTGCAATGAACATTGTGGTACATGATTCTTCTTGAATTATAGTTTTATCAGGTTATATGCCAAGTAGTGAGATTTCTGGGTTGTATGCTAGTTCTATTTTTCAGTTTTTTAAGGAGCTTCCATACTGTTCTCCATTGTGGCTGTATCAATTTACATTCCCACCAACAGTGCAAGAGTGTTCCCATTTCTCCACAACCTCTCCAGCATTTATTGTTTGTAGATTTTTTGATGATGGTCATTCTAACTGGTATGAGGAGATACCTCATTGTACTTTGGATTTGCATTTCTCTAATGATTAATGATGTTGAGCATTCTTTCATGTGTTTGTTGGCTGTCTGTATATCTGCTTTAGAGATATGTCTATTAAGGTGTTCTGCCCATTTTTGGATTAGGTTGTTTGTTTTTTGATATTGAGCTGCAAGAGTTGCTTGTAAATTTTGGAGATTAGTCCATTGTCAGTTGCTTCATTTGCAAATATTTTCTGAGGGTTATCTTTTTGTCTTGTTTCTGGTTTCCTTTGCTGTGCAAAAGCTTTTAAGTTCCATTAGGTCCCATTTGTTTATTTTTGTTTTTATTTCCATTTCTCTAGGAGGGAGGCCAAAAAGCGTCTTGCTGTGATTTATGTCATAGAGGGTTCTGCTTATATTTTCCTCTAAGAGATTTATAGTGTCTGGACTTACATTTATATCTTTAATCCATTTTGAGTTTATTTTTGTGTATGGTGTTAGGATGTGTTCTAATTTCATTCTTTAACATGTAGCTGTCCAGTTTTCCCAGCACCAATTATTGAAGAGGCTGTCTCTCCTCCATTGTATATTCTTGCTTCCTTTATCAAAAATAAGTTGACCATATGTGCATAGGTTTATCTCTGGGCTTTCTATCCTGTTCCATTAATCTATAATTCTGTTTTTCTGCCAGTACCATACTGTCTTGATTACGGTAGCTTTGTGGTATAGTCTGAAGTTGGAGAGTCTGATTCCTCCAGTTCCATTTTTCTTTCTCAAGATTGCTTTGGCTGTTCGGAGTCTTTTGTGTTTCCATACAAATTGTGAAACTTTTTGTTCTAGTTTGGTGAAAAATGCCATTGGTAGTTTGAAAGGGAGGCACTGAATCTGTAGATTGCTTTGGGTAGTATAGTCATTTTCACAATGTTGAGTCTTCCAATCTAAGTATATGTTATATCTGTTTGTATCATCTTTAATTTCTTTCACCAGTGTGTTATAGTGTTCTGCATACAGGTCTTTTTTCTCCTTAGGTAGGTTTATTCCTAGGTATTTTATTCTTTTTGTTGCAATAGAAAATGGGAGTGTTTGCTTAATTTCTCTTTCAGATTTTTTATCATTGGTTTATAGGAAAGCAAGAGATTTCTCTGCAATAATTTTTATCCTGTTGCTTTACCAAATTCATTGATTAGCTCTAATAGTTTTCTGGTGGTGTCTTGAGGGTTCTTTGTATAGTATCATGTCATCTGCAAACAGTGACAGCTTTACTTCTTCTTTTCCCATTTGGATTCCTTTTATTTCTTTCTCTTCTCTGATTGCTGTGGCTAACACTTCCAAAACTATGTTGAATAATAGTGGTGAGAGTGGGCAACCTTGTCTTGTTCCTGATCTTAGTGGAAATGGTTTCAGTTTTTCAACATTAAGGATGATGTTGGCTGTGGGTTTGTCATATATGGCCTTTATTATGTCGAGGAAAGTTCCCTCTATGCCTACTTTCTGCAGGGCTTTTATCATAAATGGGTGTTGAATTTTGTTGAAAGCTTTCACTGCATCTATTGAGATGATCATATGGTTTTTCTCCTTCAATTTGTTAATATGGTGTATCACGTTGATTGATTTGCATATATTGAAGATTCCTTGCATTCCTGGGATAAACCCCACTTGATCATGGTGTATGATCCTTTTAATGTGCTATTGGATTCTGTTTGCTAGTATTTTGTTGAAAATATTTTCATCTATGTTCATCAGGGATATTGGCCTATAGTTGTCTTTCTTTGTGACATCCTTGTCTGGCTTTGGTATCAGGGTGATGGTGGCCTCGTAGAATGAATTTGGGAGTGTTCCTCCCTCTGCTATATTTTGGAAGAGTTTGAGAAGGATAGGTGTTAGCTCTCCTCTACATGCTTAATAGAATTCACCTGTGAAGCCATCTGGTCCTGGGCTTTTGCTTTTTGGAAGATTTTTAATCACAGTCTCAATTTCAGTGTTTGCGATTTGTCTGTTTATATTTTCTATTTCTTCCTGACCCAGTCTTGGAAAGTTGTGCTTTTCTAAGAATTTGTTCATTTCTTCCAGGTTGTCCATTTTATTGGCATGTAGTTGCCTATAGTAATCTCTCATGATCATTTGTATTTCTGCACTGTCAGTTGTTACTTCTCCTTTATCATTTCTAATTCTATTGATTTGACTCTTCTCCCTTTTTTCTTGATGAGTCTGGCTAATGGTTTATCAATTTTGTTTATCTTCTCAGAGAACCAGCTTTTACTTTTATTGATATTTGCTATCATTTCCTTCATTTTCTTTTCATTTATTTCTGATCTGATCTTTCTGATTTCTTTCCTTCTGCTAACCTTGGGTTTTTTTTGTTGTTGTTCTTCTTCTTTCTCTAATTGCTTTAGGTGTAAGGTTAGGTTGTTTATTTGAGATGTTTCTTATTTCTTGAGGTAGGATTTTATTGCTATAAACTTCCCTCTTAGAACTGCTTTTGCTGCATCCCATAGGTTTTGGGTTGTCATGTTTTCATTGTCATTTGTTTCTAAGTATTTTTTGATTTCCTCTTTGATTTCTTCAGGGATCTGTTTGTTATTAAGGACTGTATTGTTTATCCTCCATGTATTTGTATTTTTTACAGAGTTTTCCCTGTAATTGATATCTAGTCTCATAGCGTTGTGGTTAGAAAAGATACTTGATATGATTTCAATTTTATTAAATTTACCAAGGCTTGATTTTTGACCCAAGATATGATCTATCCTGGAGAATGTTCATGAGCACTTGAGACGGAAGTGTATTCTGTTGTTTTTGGATGGAATGTCCTATAAATATAAATTAAGTCCATCTTGTTTAATGTGTCATTTAAAGCTTGTGCTTCCTTATTTATTTTCATTTTGATTGATCTATCGATTGGTGAAAGTGGGGTGTTAAAGTGTCCTACTATAATTGTGTTACTGTTGATTTCCCCTTTTATGGCTGTAAGCATTTGTCTTATGTACTGAGGTGCTCCTATGTTGAGTGCATAAATATTTACAATTGTTATATCTTCTTCTTGGATTGATCCCTTAATCATTATGTAGTGTTCTTCTTTGTCTCTTGTAATAGTCTTTATTTTAAAGTCTATTTTGCCTGATATGAGAACTGTTACTCCAGCTTTCTTTTGCTTTCCATATGCGTGGAATACCTTTTTCCATCTCCTCACTTTCAGTCTATATGTGTCACTAGGTCTGAAGTGGGTCTCTTGTAGACATCATATATATGGGTCTTGCTTTTGTATCCATTAAGCCAGTCTATGTCTTTTGGTTGGAACATTTAATCCATTTACATTTAAGGTAATTATCGATATGTATGTTCCTATTACCATTTTATTAATTGTTTTGGGTTTGTTATTGTAGGTCGTTTCCTCCTCTTGTGTTTCCTGCCTAGAGAAGGTTCCTTTAGCATTTGTTGTAAAGATGGTTTGGTTGTGCTGCATTTTCTTAGCTTTTGTTTGTCTGTAAAGGTTTTAATTTCTCTGTCGAATCTGAATGAGATCTTTGCTGTGTAGAGTAATCTTGGTTGTAGGTTCTTTCCTTTCATCTCTTTAAATATGTCCCGCCACTCCCTTCTGGCTTGCAGGAGTTCTGCTGAAAGATCAACTGTTAACCTTATGTGGATTCCCTTGTATGTTATTTGTTGTTTTTCCCTTGCTGCTTTTAATATTTTTTCATTGTATTTAATTTTTGATAGTTTGATTAATATGTGTCTTGGCATGTTTCTCCTTGGATTTATCCTATATGGACTCTCTGTGCTTCCTGGACTTAAGTGACTGTTTCCTTTCCCATATTAGGGAAGTTTTCAACTATATTCTCTTCAAATATTTTTCTCAGTCCCTTTCTTTTTCTCTTCTTCTTCTAGGACCCCTACAATTCAAATGTTGGTGCATTTAATGGTGTCCCAGAGGTCTCTGAGACTGTCCTCAATTCTTTTCATTCTTTTTTCTTTATTCTGCTCTGCAGTAGTTATTTCCACTATTCTATCTTCCAGGTCACTTATCTGTTTTTTTTGCCTCAGTTATTCTGCTATTAATTCCTTCTAGAGAATTTTAAATTACATTTATTTTGTTGTTCATCATTGTTTGTTTGCTGTTTAGTTCTTCTATGTCCTTGGTAAATGTTTCTTGTATTTTCTCTATTCTATTTCCAAGATTTTGGATCATTTTTACTATCATTACTCTGAATCCTTTTTCAGGTTAACTGCCTATTTCCTCTTCATTTGTTTGGTCTGGTTGGTTTTTACCTTGCTCCTTCATCTGCTGTGTGTTTCTCTGTCTTCTCATTTTGCTTAACTTACTGTGTTTGGGGTCTCCTTTTGGCAGACTGCAGGTTCTTATTTCCTGTTGTTTTTTGTGTCTGTCCCCAGTGGCTAAGTTTGGTTCAGTGAGTTGTCTAAGCTTCCTGGTGGAGGGGACTGGTGCCTGTGTTCTGAAGAATGATGCTGGATTTTGTCTTTCTGGTGGTCAGGAACACGTCCAGTGGTGTGTTTTGGGGTGTCTGTGACCGTATTATGATTTTAGGCAGCTTCTGTGCTAATGGGTGGAGTTAAGTTCCTGTCTTGCTAATTGTTTGGCATAGGGTGTCCAGCACTGTAGCTTGCTGGTTGTTGAGTGGAACTGGGTGTTAGCTTTGAGATGAAGATCTCTGGGAGGACTTTCCCTGTTTAATATTACATGGAGCTGGGAGGTCTCTGGTGGACCAATGTCCTGAACTCTGCTCTCCTACCTCAGAGGCACAGGCCTGACACCCAGCCGGAGCACCAAGGCCCTGTCAGTCACATGACTCAGAAGAAAAGGGAGAAAAAAAGAAAGAAAGAAAGATAGACAGAAATAAATAAAGTTATTAAAATAAAAAATAATTATTAAAAATAAAAAATAAAATAAAGAAGAGAGTAACCAAGCCAAAAAACAAATCCACCAATGATAACAAGCGCTAAAACTTATACTAAAAAAAAAAAAACCAAAATGGACAGACAGAACCCTAGGACAAATGGTAAAAGTATACAGACAAAAATCACACAAAAAAGCATACACATACACCCTCACAAAAAGAGAAAAAGGAAAAAAATATATATATATATATCATTGCTCCCAAAGTCCACCGTGTCAATTTTGGGATGATTCGTTGTCTATTCAGGTATTCCACAGGGGCAGGGTACATCAAGTTGATTGTGGCAATTTAATCCTCTGCTCCTGAGGTTGCTGGGAGATATTTCCCTTTCTCTTCTTTGTTTGCACAGCTCCTGGGGTTCAGCTTTGGATTTGGCCCCACCTCTGCATGTAGGTCGCCTGAGGGCATCTGTTCCTCAATCAGACAGGACGGGTTAACATAGCAGCTGATTAGGGGGCTCTGGCTCACTCAGGCTGGGGGGAGGGAGGGGTACGGAATGCAAGGTGAGCCTGCGGCGACAGAAGCTGGCGTGACATTGCAACAGCCTGTGGTGCGCCGTGTGTTCTCCCGGGGAAGTTGTCCCTGGATCACAGGACCCTGGCAGTGGCGGGCTGCACCGGCTCCCGGGAGGGGCAGTGTGGAGAGTGACTTGTGCTTGCACACAGGCTTCTTGGTGGCAGCAGCAGCAGCCTTAGCGTCTCATGCCCATCTCTGGGGTCCACGCTGTTAGTCACGGCTCGCACCCGTCTCTGGAGGTTGTTTAGGCGGTGCTCTGAATCACCCCTCCTCGTGCACCCCGAAATAATCGTCTCTTGTCTCTTAGGCAGGTCCAGATTTTTTCCCAGACTCCCTCCTGGCTAGCTGTGGCACACTAGCTGCCTTCAGGCTGTGTTCACGCAGCTAACCCCAGTCCTCTCCCTGGGATCTGACCTCCGATGCCCAAGCCTCAGCTCCCAGCCCCCACCCATCCCGGCTGGCGGGAGAGCAGACAACCCTCTTGAGCTGGTTGGCACCAATCCTCTGTGCAGGAATCTCTCCACTTTGCCCTCTGCACCCCTGTTGATGTGCTCTCCTCCGGCTCCGAAGCTTACCCCCTCCACCCCCATGTCTGCCAGTGAAGGGGCTTCCTAGTGTGTTGAAACTTTTCCTCCTTCACAGCTCCCTCCCAGAGGTGCAGATCCCATCCCTATTCTTTTGTCTCTGTTTTTTTCTTTTTTCCTTTGCCTTACTCAGGTATGTGAGGAGTTTCTTGCCTTTTGGGAAGTCTGAGGTCTTCTACCAACATTCAGTAGGTGCTCTGTAGGCGTTGTTCCACATGTAGATGTATTTCTGATGAATTTGTGGAGAGGAAGGTGATCTCCATGTCTCACTCCTCTGCCATCTTGAAGGTCTCCTGCTTATTCATTTTGATACACTCCATCTATCCCTCTTGTAAATGTTGAGATAAAATGGGCTACCAAGAGAGGAGAGTTCAAACTGATTCAGTTCAATGGATTTTGAACTCAGTATGAGAAAAGTACCCCTCCCAATCCTACAGATACACAGAGTAAATGCTGAATGAGTGACCAGGTCCCAGATCCTCACTCAGTAATTATGCAAACCAGAGTTCCACACCATCACAACCATTGTTTTCCCAGTGTGCAATAATTATACTGTTAGCAATGAAGGTTCTCACAGAAGAAAGAAAAAAAGGAAGGGAAGGAAGGAAGAAGGGAGGGAGGAAAGAATGAAAGAAGGGGAAATCAAGGAAATGAAAGGAAAGATAATAAAGGAGCAGGAAAGGGAAGAGAAGAAAAGAAAGGGGGAAAAAAGGATACAGCAGCTGTGCCCCTCTGGAGAGATAGACAGTTATAGGTTAGATCCAGGGCAACTGAGGATTAGATATGAGAATGTATGGGTGATCTGACAACTATCTGATGTATAGTGGGCATCCTTCTGAGGTGCTGATGAACCTTCTTTCATAGAAAATGCATTATTACCCTAAAGCTTCTGTGAACAGAAGAAAGTAAGGCAGTGTTGAATGGAAACCCCCTTATTAAAGAGGAGATAGACCCAGCTGCAAAAATAAAAGAACAGGGTGAATCATCACAGAATTCCAAAATTATATTTATCACACCAATAACAATAACCACTTTAATTGATTGGCCTTCACACATATTACTGTATGTTTATCTTCATACTGTAGTGAGGTAAGAATTATTTCTACCTATAGATGTGAAAACTGCCCTCTTTCTCTAATATCTGTATCTCAGAGAGAGAAGGTTATTAGGGTGTCCCACTGGTACAACTGCAGTGAGGTCTTCCTTGCTGTGTATCAGTGTTCACAGGCCCATTATTATACTCATCTTATAAATGATAACATTGAGATCAGAGTTAAAAGTCTTGCCTGTAATTACCCTACAGTTACGTTCAAGTATCAGGATCTGCAGAGAGTATGCTCTCAACAACTACTTCATGGCATAAAGTAGACCACCTCTTCCAGACTAATCAGATTGAGTAGCTGGAACTCTGCTCCTGGTGAGGTCAGGTCAGAGAGCAAGAGACCAACAAGAAACCTGTCTTCTCACAACAAGACCCGAGTCTCGGCTGCCATCTCACCCGCAGAAGAATCACAGGGTTTCTCCAAGGCTTTGGTGTCTTGTTTCTCCTCACATTTTACCCTAACAAAGGCTCTAACCCCAAAGCAGCTATGTCCACTCTGTGACCCACTTCACCACTCTTTCTCTATTTCTTAACCACACTTCCTCCTACAGAAGCAAAGAGTAAGAGAGTTTGAATGATTTCTCTAGGGTTACTTTCTGTAGGGGCAATCGAGGGGTTAACTCTTGTTTTCAGTTTTGATTTGACGATGCCATCAAATGGGATTTCAGTTAATTTATACATCTATTTATTTTACAATGACCAGCAAAAGTTATGTTTACTATATAACATTTTTAACGTTTTTGTAAATGAACTGACTTTATTATTTTTGTTTTGTTTTTAATTTTTTGGCCATACCGCACTTCTTGTGGGATCTTAGTTCCCCAACCAGGGATCAAAGCCATGCCCTTGGCAATGAAACTGCGGAGTCTTAACCACTGGACTACAAGGGAATTGCCACATTTTTTAACATCTTATTTAAGCTAATAGATTTACAGAAGTGTTGCAAAGATAGTAAAGAGATGTCTTGTGTTACCTAGCTTCACCTCTTGTTAACAATTTACATAACCACTGTAAATGTGCCAAAATTAAGAAATTATCATTGATAAAATAATATTAACTAAAACACATGATATATTTTATTTCCACATTTTTCCATTAATATAATTTTTTGGTACCAAGAGTTAACCTGGGACACTAGTTTGCTTTAATTGTCACATCTCCACTTATTTGTGACAATTTCTCAGATTTCTCTTGGTTTTCATGACCTTGATAGTTCTGTAGACTACTGGTCAGGTGTTTTCTGGTTTATCTGATGTTTGCTCATGATTTGACTGGGATTATGATTTTTTTGAAGATACTTCAGATATAATATATCCTTTATATTGAACCATATTATGGGATACAGCGTATCAACATGATTTATTTCTAGTGATATTAACCTTGATCACTTGGCAATGTTGGCCACATTCCTTCACTATAAAGTTGCTATTTTCCCCTTCCATATATTATGGTTTATAAGTGAGTCACTATGCCCAGCTCACATGCAGAAAGGAGGGAATTAAGCTCCACCTCCTGAATGGAGGAATATCAAAGAACTAGGGGGCATATGTTACAGAAAATAACAAATATTATGTGGGGGATGATATTCTTTGAGGCTCTGTTATTTTTCTGTCCTAATAATGATGCTATATTTCCCTCCTTCCTCTACATTTAACGTTAGGAATTTTTCTGTAAGGAAGATTTGCCCCTTCTCATTCATTCATTAATTCTTTCTTTCATTCACATCCATATAGACTCATGGTATTCACTTTATTCTTTGTGTTAAAATCCAATGCTATCATTATTTTTAAATTCATTCTATTTATTCATTACTTTGCTTACTGTGTAACTTTTAAGATGTATTACAACAAGAACTACATCTTGCTCCTAAACTACATGAAACAACAATGTACAGTAGCAGCTCAGAAGGGGAATTTGAAGGAAGAAGAAAGGATGAAGCTTGGAAACTATGGCAAATTCTGGAAGTCCATGTCTGTAGTCCAGGATTCTTTCAGCTTCGTATGGACAGCTCCTTAAACTCAGCATGTTTAAAACAAATTCATTACAATCACCATCCTCTCAGACTCCAGCATCAGAGACAGGAAGCCAAGGAGACCTCCTATCTTTCACCACCAACACTTCTGAACTTCCCCACTATCTCTCTTAATTCTTTGTTAGTTGGATTGCTGGCACATTTCCAATTACAGGAGATAGAAGTTTAGAGATTTGGATAGCAGAACAAATCAACAACTATAATATTGTTAATAACATATACAATCGTATTAATCAAGACAACATAAATATCCCAAGAACACAGCTAAAAAGTTAAGAATGAATACCCAAAGTATTCCTTCGCAAAACAAACATCTAGGTAAAAACAAAACTGAAAAACAAGGCAAGGTGGAAATCGTTTTCCAGAAACAGTCCAGAGTCAGATTCTCAGATAGACACTCACTACATTTCTACCTCTCTTATCCATGTATGCTTATCCACAGGCTGGGAACCTGGTGGATGGTAAGGATTTCGTTAATGCTGGTTGGAACTATGAGTGAATAATTCAATCAGAATGGTTTCTCAAAGTTCTGATTGCCTTGTTGTCCCGAGAGAGAGACGAGGCAAAACGTAATTCAGGGACCGTACTTCTCCATCTTAGAACTTGCTAGCAGGGGGGACCAGCCTCCAGGTCTGCCCTCTTCAATCCCTACCCCTCCCATGAAATCAGGTAATGACTGCAGCTCAGCCTTAGAGTCCACTGAATAACCTATCTGCAAGCCTGTCTGAGTCTATACTGGATAGTTTCTAATGCTCCTGGACTGTTTCAGGCTCCTACCAAATACTGTAGAATTCAATTAGATTTTAGGCAATCCTATTACTTGACTAAATTACTCTTAGGAAGATGTTAGTTTTTAAAGATGTGCTTGTCAAAAGATGTCACTTAATTGGAAGAGTATATTTGGAGATATTCTTGTACTGAATATATAAATACTTATTCTGTGTCTTTCAGTCTCTCTCAGGGAGTATCTTGGAAGGGTAGGAGGCTTACCCTTAGGAGAGGAGACCAGAAAATTTTAATAAAATCTTGTTTCCTTATTTTTGTTAATGATAATTATAAAAATATTTTGTGTCCAAGTGGTTGTTATGACATGGGAAAATCTGGGTTAAAAAAATTCATAGAATGACACACCATGAAGATGGGGTGGTTAAGTATATAATTATTATGATTTATTAAAGGTAAAGTTTTTGAAAATAGGTATGAAAGAGGATAGTGGAACCTATTTAGAGTCAAGAACTTAAGTGATCAGTGGATCTAGATGCCACTGAGAATAAGAAGAAATGAGAATGTCTGCTGAGTGGGTTCTCCCAAACCACCAGAGGACAGACTCCAGGAACACCAGGAACAGCCAGGTCTGCATGCAAATATTTTTAATCTCTGTTTTTTGGGGTTTTTTTTGCACAAACACACATATACGTACACATAAAGACATACACAGAGACACACACATACATGCACACACACACACACACACACACACACACACACACACACGTTACTCAACTCACCAGTCCAGAAAACATCCCTTTCATTCATATAACAATATAAAGGAAATCAGAACATGTCTCCCCAAAATATATCTCTTTGACATAGAATTATTTTGAACTGAAGACAATCAAGAAGCAGCAAACACAAGAAAAGCTCTCTGCCTTCTATTTGCCTCTGAGCAGAACATAAATTTACAGAAATGCCTCTCCTTGTCTCTCTATCAGGAAGGACAAAACTTCATCACCTGAGACAACTTTAGACCCTTACTAGGCTACAGAGGGCACCAGAGGAATCTACATAGCACACATTACAAACTAGACTTTATCTACAGTTAGTTTCCCATATATTGTCTTCCCGCAATTTGCTGACCCTAAAACTCAAGGTCCCTTTCCTTTGTTTTGCCACTTCTCTAAAAGTGTACTTTTGTTATGATGCTAAATACTCCTAAATTCTAAGCCACTTTTTAGAGTTACTCATCCCTGAGTTTCTCTCATGTATATCTGAGATGTTCATGTTAATAAACTTCTCTTTGTTTTTCTGCTGTTAATCTGTCTTTTGTTACAGAGCTCCAGCCAGGAATCTAAGATGAGTAACTGAAAGTTGTTTCTCCTGTACAAATATTGTACAGCAACTTTTGTTCCATTGGCTTTTCAAAGTCATTTTGTATTGTTTGAGCATATTCATACCTGTACTCTTCCATGGACAAAGCTGTGGGGGAATTGGTCTGTAAAGTGCTCATTTTTCATTATAGTAAGTATCCCTATGTAATTAGGGAAAACAAATAACACTTGAGAAAATTTGTCAGCACCTGGGCTTTTTCTATCAAAGCTTAGAATCTTAAAAACCATATTTCCTCTTTCACCATGGGAAAGAAAAAACAGTATTCTTCCATGTAAGTCCATTGGAAGCTACCAGATCCTTTATTATCCTGAAAAATCATAAAATCAACAATTGGGAAATTGAATTAGAACCATTCCAACATGTAGAATTTAAGCAAAGAGTAATGAGTTAATTTTTCTACATGACCAGTATTGAAATGTTATGAAGTTTATTTCTGGCATAGAGCATGAAAACAAACATTTGTGCATAAATGAATGATGGTGTAGACAATAAAAACATGAGTAATACTTTCAGGTAGCCTTGAAAATTATGGTAGTTAAGAGTATGTACATATATTTTCTTTCCAAAGAGTTGATTGTAGAGAAAGAAAAGATCTACAGAGGGTCCAATGAGTTGAGGGAAGGAGAGAATCAGGTATGGTGACCAGTAAGGGAGATTAAGAAATAAATTAACATATGTAGAGGAACAAGACATTCTGGAAGCAAAAGTTAGAGCTTAAAAGTTTTAAAAAGTGAGACAATGGTGTCAGAGTCAGTAAAATTAGGTGTCCCAAATAGGTTGAATAAAATAATATTATTTGCGTCAATAGGAATTAACTATTTAAACTTTTTTTTAAATTTTTAATTCTCTTGGCCAGTTGAACCTCTTTGAAAAGCTGGGTTAACAGACTAATATTTTAGAAAATTAAGAAATGTAGATGAGAAAACAATAATTACTCCTCTACCCTTTTGAAGTTTTGGCTGGGGACCCAATAACAAAAGACATATTAACAAGAGGAAAACAGAAAGAAGATTACTGGGACTTCCCTGGTGGCGCAGTGGTTAAGAATCTGCCTGCCAATACAGGGGACACAGGTTTGAGCCCTGGTCTGGGAAGATCCCGTGTGCCATGGAACAACTGAGCCCGTGCACCACAACTAGTGAGCCTGCACTCTAGAGCCCATGAGCCACAACTACAGAGCCCATGCACCACAACTACTGAAGCCCACATGCCTAGAGCCTGTGCTCAGCAACAAGAGAAGCCACTGCAATGAGAAGCCCGTGCACCACAACGAAGAGTAGCCCATGCTCACTGCAAGGAGAGAAAGCCCACATGCAACAATGAAGACCCAACGCAGCCAAAAATAAATAAATAAATAAATTAATTAATTAATTAAATACTATTTTTTTAAAAAGACAAACAAACAAAAAGAAGATTGCTAATATGTATACCTCGTATATGTGGGAGATACCCAGGGGAAAATGAGTAACTCAAAGAGGCAGCTTAGAATTCAGGCTTATATAGCAACTTCAACATAAAGCAATAACTTTGTAGAGACATGACAGGACAAAGGAAAGCTGTTTCAGGCTTCCAAAGGCAGTAAACTGTGGAAAGATAAATCTGTATGAAACTAATAGTAGACAAAGACTAGTTAGTAAAGATTTCTATGTAGATTTCTCTGCTGCCGTTTCCAAGGTGATAGAATCTAAAGTTTTCTCCCGTGATTAAATTTTGTCCTACCTGGTAGAGAGGAGAGGGGGAACACCTTTGATAATTTTTGTCTTAAGTCAAATAGAGGGAGGGCAGGGAGCTTTTCTTGTATCTGTTTCTTCCCTGTTGCCTTCAGCTCAAAATAATCCTTATGCCAATGTAACATATTTTTGGGGTGACATAGTTTACCACCTTTCAAATACATGAAAATTCAACCTCAGAAGTTATCTCAGTATATTACTAAAATCCTGCTCATATTGAGGAACTTAACAAAATGATATAAATCTTTCCATATTTTGGTGGAAAGCATGCTGAAATAGGAAACTATATAATAAATGCAGCTTTTGTTGATGTATTTTTTTCATTTTATTGAGTTATTCAAAAAATGTTTTAATAAAGTAGCTTCGTAAATACTAAACTCAGAATATAAGTGATTTTACTGATTTTAAATTTAGATGACATAATTCAATGCCAGGCATGCTTTAACACAAGTCAAAAAGAAAACTGTATGCAGTTGGAAATAGGGACTTAGTATTAATGGAGCACTCACTGAGTGCTAAGTATTGTGCTGGAATGAGGATCAAGAGAGGAGTAACATTGAGTCCATACATAATTCCAGGAGACTAGAGTCCTGAGACAGTGCTAGAGAAACATAAAGGATGAGGAAACTCTTCTAGGGAGACTGGAAACCCTTAAAGGATGTTTCCCATGGACTTTGGCATTACTAAGTTCAATTTAGTTTATAATTTCAAACATTTTAAAATAAACCCAAAAGCTAAGGAAATATCTTCTCCAAGCCCTCTGAACATTTTACTGATACTGTATCTGTTAAGGCAAAATATTATCAAACACCGTTTAATTGAAAAGGAAGGCTCACACTTAAGTAATGTTGATAACCCCATGAACTCAGTATCTCAAACTAAAAAGAAGAATGTAAAGTGCTGAGGAAAGAACATTTCAAGTGATTGTATTCACAGGAAGTCTTCATAAGCTATTAAAGTATCAGTCAATGTCACAATGTCTTTACCACATTGACCTGCAGGTCATTTTATTATCTGATTCCAAGAGTTGTAACGGTAGATGGTACTATTCGCTGGAAGGTATATGAGAACAAATTACACTGTAGGGAAGAAAGTCAAGATCTCACACCGAAATAAACACCAGCATGTTGAACACTTGTTAATAAATATCATCCAAAGTCAAATGGAAAGTTTAGTGTCACTACCATAAAATGTTAAGTCCAGTCAGCCACAGATCCTAAGTGAGAAATAAAAACTGGATAAAATATTTGCAAATCTGGCATAATTGCTACTATAATAAATGTAACTCCTGTGTTATTTATCCTTGCTAGATTGGATGCCTTTGGTGCAGATACCCCACACATATATCTCCTGGGTAAAAAAAAAAAAAAAAAAAAGGTGTTATGATTGATTGTCATCATCAGGATTTGGGGGAGAAAGGGATTATTTGAATGTAGGGAAATGTGGTAGATAGCGCCAGAATATCAGGAATGTAGGATATGAGAGTGCCAAAGTCCACAACATATGTTTCAAGAATGGCATGTCATCTGCAAACAGTGACAGCTTTACTTCTTCTTTTCCCATTTGGATTCCTTTTATTTCTTTTTCTTCTCTGATCTCTGTGGCTAAAAGTTCCAAAACTATGTTGAATAATAGTGGTGAGAGTGGGCAACTTTGTCTTGTTCCTGATCTTAGTGGAAATGGTTTCAGTTTTTCGCCATTAAGGACGATGTTGACTGTGGGTTTGTCATATATGGCCTTTATTATGTCGAGGAAAGTTCCCTCTATGCCTACTTTCTGCAGGGCTTTTATCATAAATGGGTGTTGAATTTTGTCAAAAGCTTTCTCTGCATCTATTGAGATGATCATATGGTTTTTCTCCTTCAATTTGTTAATATGGTGTATCACGTAGATTGATTTGCATATATTGAAGAATCCTTGCATTCCTGGGATAAACCCCACTTGATCATGGTGTATGATCCTTTTAATGTGCTGTTGGATTCTGTTTGCTAGTATTTTGTTGAGGAGTTTTGCATGTATGTTCATCAGTGATATTGGCCTGTAGTTTTCTTTCTTTGTGACATCTTTGTCTGGTTTTGGTATCAGGGTGATGGCTGGGGAGTGTTTCTCCCTCTGCAATATTTTGGAAGAGTTTGAGAAGGATAGGTGTTAGCTCTTCTCTAAATGTTTGATAGAATTCGCCTGTGAAGCCATCTGGTCCTGGGCTTTTGTTTGTTGGAAGATTTTTAATCACAGTTTCAATTTCAGTGCTTGTGATTGGTCTGTTCATATTTTCTATTTCTTCCTGGTTCATTCTCTGCAGGTTGTACATTTCTAAGAATCTGTCCATTTCTTCCAGGTTGTCCATTTTATTGGCATAGTGTTGCTTGTAGTAATCTCTCATGATAGTTTGTATATCTTCAGTGTCAGTTGTTACTTCTCCTTTTTCATTTCTAATTCTATTGATTTGAGTCTTCTCCCTTTTTTTCTTGATGAGTCTGGCATCAATTTCATTTATCTTCTCAAAGAACCAGCTTTTAGTTTTATTGATCTTTGCTATTGTTTCCTTCATTTCTCTTCCATTTATTTCTGATCTGATCTTAAAAGTAAAGCTGTCACTGTTTGCAGATGACATGATACTATACATAGAGAATCCTAAAGATGCTACCAGAAAACTACTAGAGCTAATCAATGAATTTGGTAAAGTAGGAGGATACAAAATTAATGCACAGAAATCTCTTGCATTCCTATACACTTATGATGAAAAATCTGAAAGAGAAATTAAGGAAACACTCCCGTGTACCACTGCCACAAAAAAAATAACATACCTAGGAATAAACCTACCTAAGGAGAAAAAAGACCTGTATGCAGAAAATCATAAGACACTGATGAAAGAAATTAAAGATGATACAAATAGATGGAGAGATATACCATGTTCTTGGATTGGAAGAATCAACATTGTGAAAATGACTCTGCTACCCAAAGCAATCTACAGATTCAATGCAATCCCTATCAAACTACCATTGGCATTTTTCACAGAACTAACAAAAAATTTCACAATTTGTATGGAAACACAAAAGACCCTGAATAGCCAAAGCAATGTTGAGAATGAAAAATGGAGCTGGTGGAATCAGGCTCCCTGACTTCAGACTATACTACAAAGCTACAGTAATCAAGACAGTATGGTACTGGCACAAAAACAGAGACATAGATCAATGGAACAGGATAGAAAGCCCAGAGATAAACCCACACACATATGGTCACCTTATCTTTGATAAAGGAGGCAAGCATATACAGTGGAGAAAATACAGCCTCTTCAACAATTGGTGCTGGGAAAACTGGACAGGTACATGTAAAAGTATGAAATTAGAGCACTCCCTAACACCATACACAAAAATAAACTCAAAATGGATTAAAGACCTAAATGTAAGGCCAAACACTATCAAACTCTTAGAGGAAAACATAGGCAGAACACTGTATGACATAAATCACAGCAAGATCCTTTTTGACCCAGCTCCTAGAGAAATGGAAATAAAAACAAAAATAAACAAATGGAACCTAATGAAACTTAAAAGCTTTTGCACAGCAAAGGAAACCATAAACAAGACCAAAAGACAACCTTCAGAATGGGAGAAAATATTTGCAAATGAAGCAACTGACAAAGGATTAATCTCCAAAATTTACAAGCAGCTTATGCAGCTGAATAGCAAAAAAAACAAACAACCCAATCCAAAAATGGGCAGAAGACCTAAATAGACATTTCTCCAAAGAAGATATACAGATTGCCAACAAACACATGAAAGAATGCTCAACATCAGTAATCATTAGAGAAATGCAAATCAAAACTACAATGAGATTTCATCTCACACCGGTCAGAATGGCCTTCATCAAAAAATCTAGAAACAATAAATGCTGGAGAGGGTGTGGAGAAAAGGGATCACTCTTGCACTGTTGGTGGGAATGTAAATTGATACAGCCACTATGGAGAGCTGTATGGAGGTTCCTTAAAAAACTAAAAATAGAACTACCATATGACCCAGCAATCCCACTACTGGGCATATACCCAGAGAAAACCATAATTCAGAAAGATATATGCACCCCAATGTTCACTGCAGCACTATTTACAGTAGCCAGGACATGGAAGCAACCTAAGTGTCCATCATCAGATGAATGGATAAAGAAGATGTGGCACATATATACAATGGAATATTACTCAGCCATAAAAAGAAATGAAACTGAGTTATTTGTAGTGAGGTGGATGGAGTTAGAGTCTGTCATACAGAGTGAAGTAAGTCAGAAAGAGAAAAACAAATACACTATGCTAACACATATATATGGAATCAAAGGGAAAAAAAAAAAAAAGGTCATGAAGAACCTAGTGGCAAGACAGGAACAAAGACACCGACCTACTAGAGAATGGACTTGAGGATATGGGGAGGGGGAAGGGTAAGAGGTGACAAAATGAGAGAGTGGCATGGACATGTAAGATGTGACAAAGTGAGAGAGTGGCATGGACATATATACACTACCAAACGTAAAATAGATAGCTAGTGGGAAGCAACCACATAGCACAGGGAGATCAGTTCTGTGCTTTGTGACCACCTAGAGGGGTGAGATAGGGAGGGTGGGAGGGAGGGAGATGCAAGAGGGAAGAGATATGGGAACATATGTATATGTATAACTGATTCACTTTGTTATAAAGTAGAAACTAACACATCATTATAAAGCAATTATACTCCAATAAAGATGTTAAAAAATAAATAAATAAAAATAACCCAGAAATAAAGCATAAGTACCTGGATGGCAGGATTTGCCTTATTCACCAGGTTTGGCTTCATGTAAAGTCTCTCTCTCTCTGTGTCTTTCTCTCTACCTTTCTGTCTCTCTCTTTCTTTGTCTTTTTCTCTCTCTACATACATACACACGAAAAAATATACACAACTGTAAATAAATGTTTTATTAAATAAACTAATTAAAAGAATAAATGCAAATAACAAATGCAAAACACAAAAAAGCATAGTTATTATTTTTACTTAAGTGTACATAAGGATATTAAATTATATGTTTTAAAACACCCAAAATCCATGTATATTTAATACTTCAGAAAACACTCACAACATCCATAAACATAAAAAATCATTAAAATTTCTAACAAACCAAAAGCATGAAAAATCTCAATAGAAAAATGGATGAGGGATATGAGCAGAAATTTAACAAAACAAAACAACATTTAGAGAAATTAATAACAATATATAAGTGTTGAATTTACAAGTATATGGACATGTACAAATATTTCTGCTAGAAAGAGTTTGAAATTCACTGTCAATATTTTGCAATATTTTTTTCTTTTAAAGAGAATAGCCTGAATGTCTAAAAATGTATGATTAATTAAGATGTAGTAGGATCAGTATGAACTCTTTAGAAATATAAAATAAACATCAAAATATTGAGTTTGAATATTTTTCAGTATTTCAAAATTATAGTAATTTCCATTTTCTTTTGGTGCCCTTTCTATGTTTTGAGATTGTCTACATTGAGCATTCAATTTACACAACGATAAATACTATGTTAAAGCAAATTCTGAGAAAACTTTTAGCAACCTGATACATATGGCTTAGCCATACAAACTTTTTTTTCCTCCCCAAATGTACACATCTTACCTTAATATATTCAATTATAAAAATTATAAATTAAAAAATCCAAGAAATATACATTTTTGGATATGTAAATATTGACGAAAAATTTTAAATGATTACTTATCTGAATTCCATGAAGATATATCCAGTAATTAAATTCACAGCTATCAAGCCTCATGGATTTACTCTCTACATTTACTCTTATTACAATGATTTCTATTATAATTTTGTTAGCCAGAAATGTCTCTAGATTTTTCTCTTTACTTTGCATTGAACACTTGGAAGACACTAGGAACGTTTATTATCTTAGAATCGCACCATGAAATTGAAACATTCTGTGTATTCTGGTTTCATAGGTTTATTTCCTGAATACAAGGTGTTAGGTTAAAAAGTGAGGTACATAGAAATTTGTGGTAGTCTGCAAATGAAAAGTATAAAACAATTTTCCTAATAGTATTAAATTGATGACAGTTACTAAATCTTCTCTAAGTATCTTATAGTGTGAAGACTATGTTTTTTTTTAAAATAAACTAAAGTATTCTGGAAATATATCCAGCAGAAAAAAAAAAAATTATCCTACTTATTTTTACTATAATGAGATGTTTACTTGACAGTGATAGTTTTATTTCTCTCATTAGACTATGCGGTCTCTGCAAATTTGGCTATTGTATAAAATAATTATAAGCATCTTATTTATAAATTTGTATACCGTATGTGAATACTATAAATAAAATGTTATAGGTATTTATTATTTATATAACATATACATATACTTGTATATTTATAATAGAATATGTATTTCATTGCATATTATCATTATACTTATTTTAATGACAAATATTCAAATATATTAAAACTAAATATTATACTAAATAATTGTAATATCTATTCTATTTACATTGGACTAAGATCACTATAAACATAAATATATATGAATATAAATGTAAGTTATAATTATCATGAAATATAATTCTATTTATATCTTCTTAATATGATAGAAATTTATTCCAATCATGACTATATAAATGTTCCTTTTATCGTTTGTTGCAACTGTTCTATGAAAGAGAGCACAGGCTTCTTTTGAAGTACTTCCCTCAAGTACTAGGATATCTCAGTCTGCCATGTCATTTTGTGAAGTCATTATAGTTGTATATTTTCTGTACCTCCTGATTATACTGTGTATTCTGTATTAGTTTTCTACTGCTGCTGTAACAAATTACCACAAATTGGTGGCTTAAAACCACACGGAGTTACTTTCTTCCAGTTCTGTAGACGGGAAGTCTGACATAGATCTCAGTGGGTAAGTGTGCATTTCTTGACGGAGGATCTATCAAATAATTTGTTCATTATTCTCTGCAGCAAGTGGAGGCCACCTGCATAACCTGGCTCCTGGCCCCATCCTTCCATCTTCAAACCAGCATCATCCGTAAGTCCTTTCCATGCTGCCATATATCTGATTCTCCCTCCGATTCTCTCTTCCACTTATAAAGGCTCTGTTGATTGTATTGTGACAACCTGCATAACAAAGGAGACTCTCCCTGTCTGAAAGTCAAATGATTAGAAACCTTAATTCTCCTTTGCAATGTATCTGACATCTTCACAGGTTCTGGAAATTAGGATGTAGACATCTTTAGGGGGACCATTTCTTCATTGTCTTTTATCAATATCATATAGTTTTGCAAGTACAGGTCTTTTACTTCCTTGGTTAGATTTATCTCTAGGCAGTCCAGAGGTTTGTGCTAGCTTTCTGGTGGGTGGAGCCATTTCCTGGGGCAGCTGGCTGTGGGCCTAGTGGGGCCAGGGTTGGTACTGGCCTGCTGGTGGATTGATAAGCCCCCAGAATTAATAGGCTAGAGGGATAACTCCAAAATGGCACTTGTGAGCACCAATGTCCTTGTGCTGTTATCTGCTTCCAAAAATGGCTGTCACCAGCATTTATGACCCCATAAGATGTTCCAGCTACCTCCTGCCTCCCCGGATGCTCTCCAAGATCAGAAAGTGGATCTGACCCAAACTGCTTTCAAACTACTGTGTCGTTCTGAGACTCAACATGTGTGACACTTTGTGTAGACCCTTTAAGACTGTAGTCTTAGTTTCCTACAGCCCTCTAGCTCTCCATTAGGCAATCTCTGCTGGCCTTCAAAGCCTTACATTCTGGAGGCTCATCTTGCTGGCGCAGGGGCCCCTGCCTGGGGAGCCTGATGTGGGGCTCAGACGCCTTGCTCCTGGAAGAGAGCCTCTGAAATTGTGATTTCTCTCCTGTCTGTGTGTTGCCTACCTGGGGGTGTGGGTCTTCACTATACTGTGTCTCCATTCATTGTACATGTCTCATTGTGGTTCGTTCTTTATATCTTTAGTGGTGGAAAGTCTTTTCTGCTAGTCTCTGGGTCGTTCTCATACATAATTGCTCTGTCAGTTGTATTTTCGGTGTGTCCATGGGGGGAGGTGAGCTCAGTGTCTTCGTACTCCATTGTCTTGGCCATATCTCTTGAGAAGGACATCGTGTAATTTCTTACGATAATTTTTTTTACCTTTTAGTGATAAAAATTTCACATAACTAGAAATATACAATAATATATAAATATGTAAAAAACAAAACTAGGAAAACATATTTCTGAGTGTTGTGGAAATTTGACTAGAAATAAAGGATCTTCACTCAAAAGCACTTGCCTCGAAAATGGGAAGTTTGATGAAGAAAAAATTTTAAAAATATATTGAGACAAACCTTATTGAGAGAAAAAAAGCAAAAAAATGAAGTTAGGTTTCCTGGGTGTATTATATAATCTTGTTAAATTATTGTATTTTATACTTGTTCTTACGCAACAGTACCTAGGTAGATGATACTTTTCTCTCTGTCCATGCATTTTTTTAATTTGGAGTCTATCTGTCTTGGGTTAGATCTATTAGAAGTCACGGAAGAAGGAAGGTGAAGAAAGAGACAGAGGAGTTAAGGGGAAAGTGGCATGGTGATGGTTACAGCTATTGCTCATTGTCTAGAAGGTGAGAGTCCAAGAGATGTTTCACTTCTATTTTTAAATTTAACAATATTAATAATGACATGAATAATTATGCACTTTGCAAGTCAGTAAATTGATGCTGTGTGATAAGATAGTTTGTCCCGTATCACGTAGCTAAAAAGGAGCACTGAATAATGATTCAAGCTCAGATCTCCTTATTTTGCAGGCTCTACCTCTTCCATATCCCAGGCAGTAGAAAGGCATCAGTCATCACTCTGTCCACCTGGCATGCTCTAAACCTGTCAGAAATCCTTTCAAATGGTTTAGGTCAATATGAGTTCAAAATGTACTTCAAACTATTCTCTAAGACACCTGAGAACAGCAACTGAGCATTTCTGAGCATTAGACCCATATTGAAAGATGTGAAATGCTAGAAAGAAATAAAAGCCTGAGAGACCTCCTCTTCACAACACTCAGCGAGAAAAAAAGAGTCTGGAGAACAAGAAGACGCCCATCCATGTGAGAGATTTTGTTGGAAATGTAGGTCTCTCTCAAGCAGTTCTGTTCATTGATTTAACCTCTCCATGAGTTAGCCTAGCCACTCTTACATTCTTATGTTTGAAGGAGGATATTTCTTTTCATCGAGCTCCCTATCCCTGAGATACTGGGAATGATCCTGCAGAGCAGATGTAGGAAGAGATTAAAGTGCTACCTGATTCTCAAAGTGCATGAGTTTATGGAGCATTCTTAGGCAATATCAAATGCAGGTGTCACCAAGAACTGTATCAGAGAAAACATCCGTCTCATGTCCAGGGTCCTCTGACTGTCACCGTGCATTGATTGTCTCAGTGACCCACTTCTTTCTCCCACATCAATACTTGTTTGTAAAATGCCCTTTATCCAGACTTCATTTACAAATGTTGGAAGGAATTAGGAGAGCGGCAGTGTGAAGGTGGCCTGGCGTGTTCACTCCTGCCCGAACTCTTGGCATTTGTGAGAGCCTAGGGTAGGAACAAATGCTTTCTCACAGGTAACTTTAATTCCATAAGAGAAGAACATATACCGTAGAGTCAGTCTTCTGTTTAACCTATTTAACAGTGTCTTCTGATTCTGCTGATGCCCTGCCCCGCTGAGCGAAAGAGGTTTTGTTTAATTCATAGGAGCCAGTTTAGAACTCTGCAAACATTACCTTCTCCTTTACATTTATTACCACTTTTTCAATTGCATTCAATAAACATTTATTTATACAGTAACACCGGTTTGTAAAATATTCATGACTCCTTGCATTACATAGACAGGTTAATATCATGCTTTCCTTAGAGCTCTGGCCATAGAAGTTTCACAGGCTTGAAATGCTTACCAACTTCCAGTCTTTGTGAATTTATTTTCAGCCTCTTCAAATTGGTGTGTACAAGTCACAGGGACTGAGGCATTCCACTATTAAACCCTTTCAAAGTCTTACCTTTGTGGGGCCCGGCAGCTAGAGAATCCCAAATGAGCTATGAGTCATGGCTGTAGACCAAACACCTTATTACCATAAAAAGATGTTAGGCATTTCCAGAGACAGGGCCTGTGACCTTTCTTATTTCTGCCAGGGGAATGACTTGGCAATGATCCTCAGTTGCCAATCTACCCTTACCTACAAACCATGCACTTGCAGAGCATAACAGTAGGAGAAAACATCTGCTAGGCCTCTCCTAGCTTAAGCCTTCTAACTTCAACAGGGATATTGAGGTTGTCGGGGTGGGTAGGGAAGATGTAGCTGTTGAGAACCTTTGTCCTTAATTAAGCAGACACACCCCAAAATCTGATTTAACCAGGCTGCTTTCACCATGATTCTTTGCATCCTGTGTGTCTTCCCCTTATTCTTTGTCTTCACCCCTCCAACTTCACCCTTTTCCCAACTCTCCTCTAATGCCGAGACAATTCCTATTTGTTTAAATGCCCATTTTCAGCCCTGATTTCATTCCTTGGTCTTACCAATCGAAGGCAACTTGATACTCCATGAGTCTTTGCTCCACTTTTACACTGTGTCTTTCCCCATTTCTCCCAATCCCCATTATTATAGCTTATTGAAATCCTGTCTCAAGGAGGATGACTTTAGTTCACAGAAGAATCCTTTCCCAAGCAAGACAAATATCAGCCTGATTGGTGCAAGTTGTTGCCTCCAAAATTTGACACTTCCTCCAGTGCCAACTCTTATGTGGATCCCTGTTCTACATTAGGTACAGGGTATAGACCCCACAGAAGAAGTCCCCTCACTGGGACTGGGGAAGAGCAGAGGGCAGTACTGCTGGGAGAAGAAAAGCTGAAATTAGGCTAATAACTCCATCTGAGAAAGATCATGGGTGGTGAGAGGGGCAGTGTTGCAGAAAACAAACTGATGCTTGCAGAAGAGGGGGTTGGTAAAGATTTGGAGAAACTGGGGAGAAAGTAATGAAATCACTTTGGAAATGTTTTAATGTTTAAATAATGAAGACATGTCAGAGGAACGATTTCAACAACTCTCTTTTCTCTGTCATTTTCTTTCTTTATCTGTCAGTCTTCGCCTCTGCCTTTTATCTGTCTCTTTCTTCCTATTTTTGTATTTGGGTTTAATTATCTTTTTTTATTTATCTGTCTGTCTTGCCATTCCCCACATATACTTATTCAAACAATCTAGTTTAAATTGTTTCAGTTTCTTTTCAATCTACTTGGTTTGCTAATCCAATAATGTTGCAAGTACCTGTTTTTGAATTATCAGTTGTAGTTTCACCTTTCCACAAAAGAAAGAAGAGTCTCTTTTATGTAAGCCTGATTTCCAATCCAGTAACTAAAAAGCCATGTCATGCTTAAATCGACTGTCTGTAATCCTCCAAATGAGGTAGAGAGATTAGAGAGAACAGGAATTAATAGATCATGGATATTGAATGAGTAAAATGTTCTTTAATTTAATCATACCTCAGTTCTGATGGACTCTGATAGCGTTTGGAAGCTTAGGAATGAAAAAGTACCGACAGTGAAAACATGACTGATAACAGCTTTGGAGTTTAACATTTTATAGGCAAAAGAAAGAGGGAAAAAAAAATAAAACCTATTGTGTTGAGTGATAATGTATGTACCAGGGTAAGGCAAAGAGTAACATTTTTGAAAACCTAAACTGGAATAGTCAGCTAATTTTAGTTCAGAATATGATTTCAAAAAATATACTCATGGCAAACTACATCCTCCTTAATAAAGAGCCCAGACATATTTTTTGAAGTACCAGGAAATTCATGATATACACAATGCTGGTATTTAACAATGATATATAGATTTCACATGCAACAGCACTTCTTTAACTAGGTTATCTCCCTATTATACTGGTGGACACCAAACTGGTATTTCTACTTCTGGGTTGCTTAAGAAATAGAAAAAAATATTGTATTATCTAAATGTTGAACTGAATTATGGTTTAATATTAAACTTTCGACACCTATTTTTGTCATTAGTATGCTGTACTTTATGGTTTAATCTAAGCATGTGGAATTTTTGTGGGCTTTCAAATCAAATATAAATCAGAAATAAATTTTGATACTAAATATCCAACTATCTGGAGCATGCATGTTAATGGGTTTGGTCTGAAGGAGAGCTTTTCCGAGCAGGAGAATGTCCTTCTCTGAAGTATAAACAACCTTCACCTTTTCTTTGTCCGTAAGACTTCAAGCACTTTCATGTGTTACTCTCACCATCATGTAGTAGAAGAAGCAAAAGGAAGGAGAAAAAAATAGGTATGCATTTGGAACCAGTTGGATATGGACTCAAGATCTGTCTGTGTAAATTAGTATTAGATAAAGCTGGTCAACTGATTTTCTATGAGCTGCAATATCATGATAAATAAAAAAAATATTAAAGCCATAATGCCTATATTATTATTACTAAATAAGACATACGAACATACATAAAGTACAAGGCTCCTTGTCTACTATTTGAGTTAGTTATTAATACATATAAATTACTAATTTGTTCACACATAGAGTTTCAAATTTGAATTCTATTTATTAAAGCTGATTTGCCAGGCAAGGAGTTCTGGTCCTTTCTTTTGAATGGTCCTAATCTGCAGATTCTCATACAAGCAGAGTGATGCAAGATCATATTTTTCCTATTCTTTTCCAGGGCGTCACCAAAGCAACCAGGTGAATGGGGTGGAAGGTGGGGGTAACAGATGAAGGACTCTACAAACATTTTCAGCAAAAGTAGAAGAGATATACAATGTAAAAACAGCATATATATATATATATATATATATATATATATATATATATATATATAGTTTGAGATCAAACAAAGGCAAATTTATTACTTAAGTAGTAAACTTAAACACTGTCTTGACAGAATCTTCGTGTTTCAGAATGGGAAGATCAAGGATAGGTGTGTATCGTTTGAGGTTCTGTATTTGAGTAGTTTGAAGTGGCTCTGATAATGCAGGGATATGACTGGAAATGGTCAAAATTCATGATACAGCAAGTTTGGTGGTCACTGTGAGTGTGAGTTGTGGAAGAGTCTTGATGAGAAACAATTGTCTGAAAGCACCTGAGTTGTCCTGAAAAGAGAACAGATTGAACAATCTATTGCACAGATAAAACTAACAGTGAAATTATGTTCTGATTTACAATCTTCTCCACCTGGGCAAGAATTCCTTAGAATAAATATCAAAGTCTCATTGATGCAGGGGCTTTAATTTTGAATCCTGATAATTAAGCCATGTGAATGCAGATGGTCTTAGTTATCTGTACATACTGACTCTAAGTTGATACTAATACCTTGTGACCCCAAACACCACTGTGGTCCATCAGTTAAAGTGTGGGCTTATGGTGATGAGGTGATAAGCAGTGTTTTGACCCGAGTTCAAACCACAGTGGTCCATGTAGAGCTGTAAATCTACTGTGTGGCTATTTCCCAGATCCTTAATAGATATTTGGACTTGACGTACTCAGAAAATGGTAGGAAACTCATACTGAGAAGCTCAGGAACTTCTATTTCCTACTAGGACAGTAAATGAAAATGAATACTTCATCCCTGGGGGAATCACATGTATTAGTGCTACCATAAACTTGAAATATGCATGTATCTCTTGGGCTATCAAAAAAGGTGAATCTATTTTAGGAAATTACTATGGATTATTGTACAGTTCATCAGATGGTAACTCTAAGCTCAGTGACTGTTAAGGATGTATTCATTATTACTGGAATAAAACAACATAACCCCTGACACCTAGTTTGTAGATTTTATTTCTATGCTAGCAGAACCAGTCTCATCCTGTCCTTTAGAGGAATAAGCACTGGCTGACCAGCACCTATTTCTTGACAGTCTGGAGCCAGAAGCTGTCCTGTGAGCTCCTAGGGTACCAGACCAACCACACAGTACCCACTTGTTAGAAGTCCCAGGCACAGTACCCACTTGTTAGAAGTCCCAGACAAGGCTCTGCTAGCTTCTTTTCTTCCTCTGGCCTTTAGAGGAGCCACCAAGAAGCAGGGCAGAGAAGCCATCTCAGAGATCTGGGAGACACCCCCTTAAGTATGAATACCAGCTGGCAGCAAGCCCATTCCTCAGACGATTGATTGAGCTCCAAAACTCCAGGTTTTAATAACCTTAACCTCTCCCTTTGCATCTCCTGCCCAACGGATAGCAGCTTGTTTCCTAGTTTGTTTGTTTGCTTGTTTTTAATTAAGGTATAATTGCCATTTAATATTATATTCCTTTCAGGTGTACAACATGACGATTCAATATTTGTATGCACTGCAAAATGATCCCCACTCTAAGTCTAGTTGCCACCCATCACCATACAAGTTACATTTTTTTTTGTCCTTTTCCTGTGATGAGAAATTTTAAGATCTACTCTCCTAACAACTTTCAAATATGTAATACCATATTGACTGTAGCCACCATGCTGTACATCACCTTTATTTATTTATTTTATAACTGGAAGTTTGTATGTATTGATGCTGTTCATCATTTCACCCATCCCCCATTTCACCCATCCCCCAAATCCACTCCCTTCTGGAAACCACTAATCTCTTCTTTGTATCTATGAGTTTTGTTTTGTTTGTTGATTTTTTTTTTTGAGTCCATTTTTTTTTTTTTTAGATTCCATAAGTGAAATCACACAATGTTTTCTTCCGTCTGACTTATTTCATTTAGCATAACACCCTCAAGGTCCATCCATTCCATGCATGTTTTCTCAAATGGCAAGTTTTCATTATTTTTTATGGCTGAGTAGTATTTCATTATATACATACATACATACATACATATCACATCTTCTTTCTCCATTCATTCATCTGTGAACATTTAGGTGCTTTCCATATCTTGGCTATTTTAAATAATTTTAAATAATTCTTCAATGAATATATCATTTCAAAGTAGTGCTGTTGTCCTTGTTTTTGTTGTTTTGGATAAATACCTAGAAGAAGAATTGCTGGATCTTATGGTAGTTCTTTTTGAATTTTCTTTTGTGAGGAGCCTTCATACTGTTTGCCATAGTGGCTGCACCAATCTACCTTCCTATCAACAGTGCACAATGGTTTCCTTTTCTCCACATCCTCACCAACAGATTATTTCTTGTCTTTTTGATAATAGCCATTCTGATAAGTGTGAGGTGATATTTCGCTGTGGTTTTGACTTGCATTTCCTTGATGATCAGTGATCTTGATCATTGTTTCATGGACCTGTTGGCCATCTGTTTGTCTTCTTTGGAAAAATGTCTATTCTGATCCTCTGCCCACTTTTTAATTAGATTTTTAAATATATATTTTGGATATTAACCTCTTATCAGTTGTATGACTTGCAAAGACTTTCTCTCATTCTTCAGGTTGCTTTGTCATTTTGTTGATCATTTCTTTTTTTGTGCAGAAGCTTCTTAGTTTGATGGGTCCAACTTGTTTATTTTTGCTTTTTTGCCATTGCTTTTGGAGTCAGATCCAAAAAAATACTGCCAAGAATGATGCAATGAGCTTATCGTTTGTTTTCTTTTAGGAGTTTATGGTTTCAGGTCTTACATTCAAGTCTTTAACCCATTTTGTGTTAATTTTTGTGTATGTTGTATGGTACTGGTCCAGGTTTATTATTTGCATGCATGTAGCTGTCCAGTTTTTCCAGCACCATATTGAAAAGACTGTCCTTTCTCAAATGTATTTTTGGCTCCTTTGTCATTAAATAATTGACAATACATGCATTGGTTTACTTCTGGGTTTTCAGTTGTATTCCATTGATTAAATTTTTATGCCAGTACCTACTGTGTTGATTGCTATAGCTTTGTAGTATAGTTTGAAATCAGGGAACATGATGCCTGCAGCTGCATTCTTCTTTCTTAAGATTCATTAGTGTTATGCTGAGATTCCTTTGTAATTATCTTTTGTGTATCTATGATAGGGTTTTGCTTTGTGGAACGTGAGGCCCACATATAACAGCATATGTACATATATATATATATGTATATATATATATATATATATATATATATATATATATATATATATACACACACACATATATATATAACTGCCTATTTTAAGTTGATAGCAAATTAAGTTTAAACACATTCTAAAACTCTATGTTTTTACTAATCCTCACATTTTATGCTTAAAGTCACATTTTACATCTTTTTATTTGTGTATTACTTGACTAGTTATTGTAGATATAGTTATTTTTTCTACTTTTTTTAACATTCATACTAGCTCTATAAGTGGTTAATCTACTATCTTTACTATATGTTTACCTCTACCAGTGAGGTTTTTATTTTTATGTGCTTTCTTGTTACTAATCAGTGCCCTTTCTTTTCAGCTTAAAGAAGACACTTTGACATTTCTTGTAAGGCCAGTTTAGCAGTGATGAGCTCCTTTACTTTTTGCTTGTTTGGGAAACTCTTTGTCTCCTTCAGTTCTGAATGAATTGAACTCTTGCTAGGTTGTATTCTTGGTTGTAATTTTTTATTTACTTATTTTTTTTCTTTCAGCACTTCAAATATGTCATGCCCCTCTCTTCTGGCCTGAAAAGTTTCTGCTGAAAAATCTGTTGATAGTCTTATGGAGATTCCTTCATACAAAACAAGTTGATTTTCTCTTGTTGCTTTTAAGATTTTCTCTTTCTCTTTTGACATTTTAATTATAGTGTGTCTTGGTGTGAATCTCTTTGGGTTTGTCTTATTTTGAACTCTCTGGATTAGATATCTCTTTGCTTCCCCAGGTTAGGGAAGTTTTCAATAACTAATTTTTCTGCCCCTTTCTCTCTCTATTTGCCTTCTGGGGCCTCTACAATATAAATGTTGTTCCAGTTGACAATGTCCCATAGGTCCCTTAAGCTACCTTCACTATTACAATTATTATTATTATTTTAAATTTTTGCTCTTTGGATCTACTGCCCTGTCTTCCAGGTCATGGATGCTTTTTTGCTTTATCTAGTCTTCTATTGAAACCCCTTGATGTATTTTTTAGTCCAGTTATTGTATTACTCAGCTCTGTGACTTGTGTTTTGTACTATCTTATATCATTGTATCTCTTTGTTATATTTCTCTTTGTGTTCATCCATTCTCCTCCAAAGTTCAGGGCTTCCCTGGTGGCGCAGTGGTTGAGAATCTGCCTGCCAATGCAGGGGACACGGGTTCGAGCCCTGGTCTGGGAAGATCCCACATGCCGCGGAGCGGCTGGGCCCGTGAGCCACAATTACTGAGCCTGCGCGTCTGGAGCCTGTGCTCCGCAACAAGAGAGGCCGCGATAGTGAGAGGCCCGCGCACCGCGATGAAGAGTGGCCCCCGCTTGCCACAACTAGAGAAAGCCCTCGCACAGAAACGAAGACCCAACACAGCCAAAAATAAATAAATAAATAAATAAATTTATAAAAAAAAAAAAAAAAAAAAAACAAAGTTCAATGAGCATGTTTATGACCACTATTTTGAACTCTTTATGAGGTAAATTACTTACTTTAATTTCATTAAGGTTTATTTTTCCTGAGGTTTCATCTTGTTATTACATTTGGAACATATTCTTTTGTGTCTTCATTTTGCTTCACCCTTGTATTTATTTCCATGTATTAGGTGAAACAGCTAACTCTCTTAGTCCTGAAGGAATGTCCTTGTAGAAGATGAACCTTATAGTTCATCCTTGCCTTAGATCTTGGTTGTCTCTCAAACATTTGTGATTGTCTAAGCAGTATGATTTACTGTTATAGGTTCAATGTTTGAGGGTGAGCCAAGACTCCTCAGTGTTCCAAAGGGAGGAGTCTCAGTCAGTTTCAGGCTGATTGGAAGCCAGACCCTCAGGCAGAAGCTTTTAAAGTATGCAAATATACATAGCTCTGTGGGACTGTAATCTTAAATCCTACTGTCCTCTGCTCCAGATGATCTAGAGTTGTCTCTTGGGTGAGACTCGTTTCACAGAACAAGTGGGGCTGTGTTTCTGACTGCTGTCTGTGTAGTGCCCAGGAGGTGGTAGACTTCTGAGAACTGTCTCTTCAATTTTTATTTTTCTGTGGGACCCAGGAATGCAAACCCCTCCCTGCTAGCCACCAGAGCCAGGTGATTAAGAAGTGTTCCCTGTATGGATTGTCATGCACACTGGCTTTAGTGAGGCCACAGGAAAATGCAGGGCTGGGGAACTTCTGCTGGGCTTAGCGAAGCAGCAGGAGAGTGAAAGGCTGCATGTGGCAACCAACACTAGCAATGTAGAGGGGACCACAGAAGTGGTGCCAGCCCGCACCTCTGTCCCCTGAGAGAGATTCCAAACAGGCCCTTAGCCCTCTGGCAGTTGCTTTAAGAGCAGCACATAAATCTTCTTCATGTGTATCCTAGGGCCTTTTCAAATTGCTGCTTTTGTGGTGAACCCTGTGGTGAGTGAGTCTGCAGGTGAGCCCTTTAAGGGCAATACCTCAGTTCCCTATAGCCCTTTGGGTCTCCTGGACTTAAGTCCCATTGGTTTTCAAATCCAGACATTGCGGGGGCTCATACCTCTGGTGCAGGTCCTAAGGGTTGGGGTGCCTGATGTAGGGTATGAACCCCTTGCTCCTCGAGGAGAAGCTCTGGATTTGTGAGATCCCACCATAATGTGGTCACTGCACTGCAAGCTGGGTGTTTGGCAAGACCACTTCTTTGCTCCTCTTACCTATCTTAGTATGTCTCTTTTATCATTTGTTGTAAAGGAACTGTACAGCTAGTTTTCAGATCTTTTTCAGAGAGAATTGTTCCATATGTAGCTATACATTCAGTATGCCCATGGGAGAAGTTCATTCAGTATCTTCCTAAGTTTCCACCTTGGATGGATCCCCCTGTAAAAATATTTAATGGCTACCAAAATATGCTGAGATTGTGCAAATCTATAAGGGAGGAGTGTACTGAAGAGGATGATGTGTACTGAGATAGCAGAGCTCAGAAATAACCAACAACATACACATACAGAGGTGAAGGGCTTCCAAGTCACTAATTTAGGAATAGGGACAAACAGTAAAGATAAGGCAATATCCATGAAGGAAGAAAGACAATGGAAGCAAAACAAACCCAAAATGGAGAGTAAGGACATGGCCCAGAGGTGTCAGATTCAGAAAATGTCAGTATGTGTACAACTGCTCAAGGTGAAGCCTCATTCTACAAGTAAAAAGCTCTATACTTTGCATGTAACAATGAGAGAAACTTTCTTTACATGCATAGCTGCAGAAGTTCTCTCAGAGCAAATTTGATTCAGAGAAACAGAGAAGACAGGGTTAATCAAAGAATCGAAGAAAACTGCTGTCTTAGAGAAGCTTCCTATCCTTAGAAAAAATGAGGAAGAAAATGATGGGTATTAGAGTTGGGGAACCATCCAGGGCGGTTCAAATGCAGAGATCTTTCGGTATAGCTAATAGACCTTGATGTTCTGAGTCAATAAGAATATTGTTTGACATATAACAAAGCAAATCAGAAACTGGCAAGCAGAATGATGTTCCCAGTAACCCTAATGAAATATTTATGATACTTTGCCTATTTCAGGTTCTGAACCATTTCTCAGACTCTAAGCTCATCAAGTGACAGTAAGCCTGGAAATCCTGGAAGAAAAACATTCCAACATTTAATTATTGAGAGTCTGGCTCACTGATTGCCTGAAAGGTCAGCCATGAGGGGAATCTCTCAGTGTGAAGAGCTTGAGTAGCACACTTGTTTTATACCACGGTCATGAAAGCACAGTGGTCTGAGATGAGGATATACAGGAACTCAGCATTAGCAGTGAATGGTTCAGCTTGTTGGTGAAAGGCTTAGGAGAAAGATTAGACTATGAGAGGAAAAGTTGTCTGAGGGAGAGGCATGTGTTTAGGTCTATAAGGATCATACAAAGTGTGAGAATCTCTGCATCTCATCTCGGTGCTCACTAGAAATCATCAAGACAGAAGGTCAGTGAGCAAGTTATTGCATAGAATAGTGGCAGGGGAAGTGAGTCAGTCTTTGTCTTTTTGTGAACTCAGCAATACAGACATTTCCTCACCATGGCTGATCCAGCTACTGCATCTACTGAACATCCAACATATTATCAATACAAATTCTCAGCTATATATATGGTAACATGCCTCAAGGAGACCAGAAAACAGAACAACAACAACAAAAAATACTGCATAAAAAGTTGAGCGCATCAGAACTATTCTACCATGGCAAAGGCAGCATTGACCCTTGCTACAACTGATTTTTAATCTAATCATGGATTCACATTCATTTCCCACAGTGCCTCTAACAGCTCATTATTAAAGAGCTTACAAAACTTCTTATTTAATCACATGAAATCACATGTAGCATCATGTTGAATAATGCTCATTTTCTGGTGATGGAATCATGGACCATGAGTATATGATGATGGAATCTCCTGTTGTCCCCAGAAGCTGCTGTCACAGTGGAATGTATAAAAGTATTAAAGTCTCAGTGAGGGCATCTTTTTGAAGATGATATCTTATAGGGTGTAGCACTGTTTTTCAGGATGCAGTATACATGTGGAACCTAACTCCATTACATGTGTTTGGGTTCCCATAGGTCTCCTTGATTTCAGAACCAAGAGAGTAAAAAAAGGATTGGTCCCCTCCCACTATCACTCCCAGTTAGTCATGTGGAGAATTTGTGCTCTTCTATCCACAGTTCTAGACTCAGTATGGTTAGAGGCACTCATGCTTTCCCCAGAATAGGTGTCCCACTGAATCTAAAACTACAATGGCCACCTGGTCTTTTGGTAGACCACTAGGCAAAGAAGGAGTTTTATGCTGGTGCAGATAATCAGGGGACAAAGTTGCTGCTACATAGTGGGACCTGGATAAGTTTGTGTGGAACCCAGATAACTTTAATAACGGGTGAAAACAATAAAATGGAAATTAGAACAGCAGGATCTTGATCAGGCTACATTAACCATGGAGTCAGATCCCTCAGGAAAGAGTGTGTGAGCTGAGTAAGCAGACTACATGAGTAGAACAACTTGCTGAAAAAGAGGGAAATCTGTAGTGTATGAAATTAAAGAGAAATGGTTAAGCTACAGCAAGAGGACAAGCTGTAGCAATAGGACTATGTCCTATTCTGTCTTAAATACTTATTTGCAGAAAGTGAAGTCGGCTCTCAGTGGGAAGTGTAGTAACAGAGTGGATTCACAGTAGACCATGACCAGTCTTGAGTAGTGCTGACAGGAATAAACTGCAGCACATGTGGTTGATATGCTCTGCATACCCCGGGTCCACCTCTGAGTATTCTGCAGTGACAATGGACAAGCACTTTGGTTGCTAGCAGACCACCTTAATCTCCTGCTTTTCTTCCTCAGAGCTTGAGAGCTTGCCTTTGGAAGTTGATCAGCCTTTCCCCAGGACAGCCCAGAAATGCCGGGTAATTCACATCTCTAGGAGCAATCCACAATCAGTACGGTACTGGCTGGTGGATAAACATGTCAGCTTCCTCATCACTCCATTCTTCTGAGAGTTCCTAGTAAGACTGGGCCACAGTTGCCTACAGTGGTAACCTGCTCATTACCGCACACTTATTGCCTTTTCTTAACTCAGAGATTCACCTTCTTCACTCCCTGACTTCTGTTTTCTGAGATCACCTTGAATATAAATCACCTGTATCTAAAATCCTGTCTAAGGGTCTGCTTCTAGGAAAATCCAAACTAAGGCATAATTCAAGATACATTCCCTGATATTAAAAAAGAAACATTGACTGTAAATATTTAAAGTGCATATTATGTGTCATGGACCCATTCTGATAAACACTGAAGCGTTTCTTAATAAATTCACATATAAGCTTATATATGTGATATAAAGTTAGGGGTAAAATTTTGGGGGCAGACAGAAAAAGAATATTTATGAAGGAGAAAAAGTTAATGTGGACTCAGATTCTTTAGAGAAACATTCAATCTTGGAAGACAGTGGAGCAAGACTTAGAAGACTCTCAAGAAATAAAAATGAAAGCCAAGAGTCTAATATGAACTTGAGACTGTCTTCAACAATAAAGACATCAGACTAAGAGTTCTTGAAATAAGTCCCTGTCTTTTGAATGAGCTTCTCTTTAGGAAGCTCTGAAAGAACAGACTCAGGAAATGACTTATCTAGAGTGACATGAGTGAGACGGCAGACTATGAAGCTCTAGGTGCTCATTGATCCATGGAGGCACTAAGTTAACAACAATATATGAGCTACATGCAGCTGCTATGGGAAGTGTGGTGGTTCCTTAAAAAATTAAAAATAGGATTACCATATGATCCAACAATCCCATTTTTGGCTCTTTATACAAAATAATTGAAAACAGGATCTCAAAGAGATATTTGTACACCCATCTTCATTGCAGTTAAATAAGTTAAATAACACTTATATGTGTATTTATTTGTTTTAGTTTAAGTGTGTCCCATGCAATATTTGGAAAATATTATAGTAAAAGTAACTCATTGTTTATCTGAAATTGAAATTTAACTGATGTCTGTCATATACTGATTGCTTATGTCCTCACCCACAAATTCATATGTTGAAACCCCAATGTGATGTTATTAGGATGCGGAGCTTTAAGGAGGTGTCTAAGTCATAAGGGTGAAGCCCTCATGAATGGTGTTAGCGGTCTTATAAAACATACCTCAGAGAGATCCCTTACCTCTTCCACCATGCAAAGACACAGCCAGAAGACACTGTTTATGAACCAGGTAGCAGGCCCTCAGTCTGTGGTATTAAGTTATAGCAGCTCAAACAGATGAAGCCAACATCCTATATTTACCTGATAAGATTATCTTAGGGCAGTTCCGTTCAGGAGATTTGACAATAAGCCATGCAGGAAGAATTTTGTGGAGCTATTTTATTTTTTAATTTCAATCCTCTGTATTTTTCAAGATCTATGAAAGTTTTAAAAATCAATCTCTTCTTAAAATAGACAACTTTGATGGCTTTTTTTAAAAAAAAAAATTATTTTATTTATTTCTGGCTGCATTGGGTCTTCATTGCTGCACGCGGGCTTTCTCTAGGTGTGTCGAGCGGGGGCTACTCTTCACTGCAGTGCACGGGCTTCTCATTGTGGTGGCTTCTCTTGTTGTGGAGCAGGGGCTCTAGGCATGTGGGCTTCAGTAGCTGTGGTACGCAGGCTCAATAGTTGTGGATCGCGGGCTCTAGAGTTCAGGCTCAGTAGTTGTGGCACAACAGGCTTATTTGCTCCACGGCATGTGGGATCTTCCCAGACCAGGGCTCGAACCCATGTCCCCTGCATTGGCAGGCGGATTCTTAACCACTGAGTCACCAGGGAAGCCCAGATGATGTCTTTTTTTTTTTTTTTTTTACTTTTTATTTTATATTGGAGTATAGTTGATTAACAATGTAGTGTAAGTTTCAAGTGTACAACAGAGTGATTCAGGTATACATGTACATGTACCTAAGACAATTTTGATGTCTTAATATTAAGCAATAATCCTGATCTTCTTAGAATTGTTCCAGGCTGATAGTAGATGCTAAGTATTTGCTCAATAAATAGAATCAAGCTGACAACTCATAGCTGTACAAAGCAGACAGCACGGCACATAATTTTAAAAAGGAAATCATTTCTGTTCCGTGGACAGGAATCATCAGTGTTTTGCTGCTTATTTTAATTGAAGATGATCAATTTGGAGTAGGCTGTGGGTGGGGTCTTTGCTTCCCTCACACAAAGACATGTGGTTAATTCTATTTGTCTAGGATTGTTGTATTTTCTATCATTCTGAAGCTTCACACAATTTTACTTGTAACAAGTACCAGTGGAGAGCCCCCATGCAAATTCTAATTGGTTGTAGCAGTTCCTCACTGGAGCTTGCCCATGACCTTGTGGAGACGATTTCACAACCACACACAGAACCAGACCCTCGAGGGTTAGTTCACTGGAGGTGAGTAGAGTCTCACCTGAAGGGGACGTCCTTGGAAGGACATAGGCTTGCATATCAAACACAACACAGTTTAAATCCTGGTGGTGATGCTTAAGAACTGGATGGATGTCTTACAACAATCATGGAACTTTTCCTGTAAAATAGAAATAATAGTTACCTTGCAAGGTCCTTGTGAAGATTAAAAGTAATGTACATAAAGCATTCATAAGTAATTATTATAATTATGATAATACTATATATACACAACGGAGTATTACTCGGCCATAAAAATGAATGAAATAATACCATTTGTAGCAACAATGAACCTAAAGATTATTATACTAAGTGAAGTAACTCAGAAAGAGAAAGACAAATGCCATATAATATCACTTATATGTGGATTCTAAAAAAATGATACAAATGAACTTATTTCCAGAACAGAAACAGACTCACAGACATAGAAAACAAATTTATGGTTGCCAAAAGGGAAAGGAGGGAGGGATAAATTAGGAGGTTGGGATTAAAATATATACACTACTATATATAAAATAGATAAACAACATGCATTTACTGTTTAGCACAGGGAACTATACTCAATATCTTGTAATAACCTATAAAAGAAATAATCTAAAAAGAATATATATATATATATGTGTATATATATATATATGTATATATATATATATATATATATAACAATATATGTATATATATATAACTGAGTCACTTTACTGCACACCTGAAGCTAAAATAACATTGTAAATCAACTATATTTCAATATAAGTTAAAAAAATGCATATTCATCCAAACATACACAAAACTAACTTAAAATGATGGGTTTATTTCCTCAATTGATAAAGGTGATTATAAAACAAATCTAATGGGGTTGAAAGGATTGCATTATTATATATGTATGTGTGTGAGTTATGTACAGAAATATCACATACACTAAGATACACATCACTTAAACATAAACACACACACATATACACACACATGTGTACACACAGCACCATTTAATGCACATTTTCTTTTTAGTTTTTCTTGTAGTAATAAGCCCTATCCAATCCCTATACCATAACCATAAGATACATCTGAGTTCCACCATTCTCTTCTGCTCTTTCCTACAGCAGCTACTAACTCCAGCTCAACAGGAATTTCTCAGATTTTAAATATATCTCAAACTTAGGGTAAATTGGCAAAATACTACAATGAATTTCCATATATCATTTACTGAAATTCCCCATTTGTGTTTTGCGTCATTTGCCTGGCCTCTTTCCCTCTTTCTCTCTCTCTGAAACATTTGAAAGTATTTGGAAAGGACGCACATCTTTTCCCTGGCACTTCAGAGCACATTTCCTAAGAACAAGAACAAAGTCATTTTCTTGTACTTTCCCATAATTTGCTGCTTCTACACAGGTGCTCTGTATAGACAGTTCAAAAAAGAATTTTTTTGATGGCTTAAAACTATATAAACAACATAGGGAGACCAGTTACAAACAGAAGGCAAAGTGGGTAAGAGAAGGAAGCCAAAGGACTCCATGACATGTGCTTTAGAACCACAGAATTAAATTTCTTATATCAAAAGTTTTTAATATCACAACAGATTAAGTGTATTTTATTTCCAAAATGGTGGAAGAAATCTATAATCCATGAAAAATAATTTGAATATTGAGTCTCCTGAATACATTTATTTTCATGAGTCATTCATTTCTTTCCTGGAATTCAAGAAGGATTTTCATCATCAGCTATCATTTTTGTGGGGTATTTTGTAACAGGATAATATCGCTAATTCCTGTGAGTACATGAAGCTTTATTATACAGTGCTTTGGCCAGGTTTCTTCATGGTTGCTGAGATAGAAGGAGGAAAACTGGATTTTGTGTGCCATAGATGGTATTAAGTTGGATTTAGTGACAACTCTGGGACTCTAGTATTAGATTGTTTTCAAAATGAAAGTACCATCTGTGGAAGCTGTCAGTCAAACACTGGATTCATCTATTCATTCCAGGACATTTTTACTCTGATAATGCTTAAACACATTACAGTGGGAGGTTTCACAATTCCTTTCATTTTCCTAGACATATTTAAACAATGTAGGTTACCTCTGAATGGGTTAAAATGGAGCCTTTTGAGAAGGGGAAGGACCCAGACTTGGTCGTGCCCTCACATGGTAACAGGGGTTCAGAGTAGGCCAGAGCTACTCAGCACTGTACATAGTGGGCACTCAACACGTGTTTGTAGAGTTGAAATGATGAACCCGTAATACTTGGAGTTCCCACCAGATTTATGTTATTTATGTTTTCCTTTCATTTACAATGAAAGGAAATTTCCACAAGTTTTTTTACAGTGACATAGACACATTGAAAAACAGGCATATGCTTCCTATGCCTAAAAGGAGATATTTTTTCCCAGACATATCAAATATTTCATCTTTCCATTACATTCACATTTAAGTCTTCTTAATGTCTTATTATTTTGATATGAAATTTCTAGAAATCAATTATCTCACCTTTTGGTTTAAAACTCAAAATCTCCCTGCTTTGCATTTTGACAGAATTTTGAACTTCCTCTCTTCTTTGGAGTTCATGATGATTTCAGCATATTTATGTAGATTCTATGTAATAGTCACATCAGTAACAATCATAATATTTCTTCTTGCTCTTGGAGTCCAGCCTTGAGAGGCTTTCACTATCATTCCAGTTCTGAATTAGATATTTTCATTTATTCCAAAACAAGTATAAAATACAAAAATAAAAATAACAGATTCTGGAAACAGATTTTGTTGTTTTATAAATGTTTCTCAAACCCATCTGAATTCTGAGTAATGCAGGATTATTATTTTTATCAGGGAAGGGAAAATGTTGGTCACTCATTTAAAAAAGACACATTTTAAAAGGAGATATTTGGAGCCAGTGTTATTGGTTTATATATAAGATGTATGGTGGTGGTGGTGATATTTGCATTGTGTGTGTGTGTGTTTGCACTGGGAGTAGCCATGTATTAATCTTTGTTGACAAGCAACTATATAATTGCATTTCTTGAGGCCAGCTTGAGCTATCACTTCAGAAAGCAGTTATGTCACATTCAAACTGTTGGCAATAGAGTGAGTTGTACTCGAATGGCAAATAGAAGATAAAAATATACCCTTGGTCTTAATTTGTCAGAATGCCACTCTACAGGGTAAGAGAAAGCAAAGAGTGAAACATGCAAAACGTGGCTTCAGTAAGTCTCAACTGCAATATCTGTTGCCCTCCACTCTCTGACAGTATCCCTCAAAAAACCTGTCCTCCAGGAAGTACACAGAAACCTGGCTCTATCTCTTAAATGTCTGCTTATCAAAATGGAAGAATACAAACCTGAAGAAAGTAATTTTTAATTGTGGAATTTACATCCTTTTAGGTACTAAAGTGCAAAAGAAATGCAGGACATGGAATTTCTTTATATTCTTCAAACAACATTGTATGGGAATGACATTTATATGATGTGTTTAGGATTATACTTAACATTCTCTCATCAATAAACTGTGTTAGTCTGCTTGGGCTGCCATAATGAAACACCACAGCCTGGGTGACTTAAACAGCAGAAATGTATTTCTCACAGTTCTGGAAGCTCAAAATCCCAGATCCAGGGTTCACTGTCTGATGAGAGCTCTTTCCCTGGCTTGTAGACAGGCATGGTTTGTTCTCAGTCAGCCTTTCCTCTACACACACTTGGGGACAGTGAGGTCTCTGGTCTTTCTTCATATAAGGACACTAATCCTATTGGATCAGGGTCCCAATCTTATTACCTCATTTAACCTTAATTCCTTCCTTAGAGGCCCCATCTCCAAATGCAGGCACACTGGGGTTAGGGCTTAAACATACCAATTTAGGTGAGATACAAACGTTCAGTTCATAACAAAAAACTATTTTTTGTTTAATTAGGAGCTTTTGAGGTTTTAAAATATTTCAGTCACAGACTACATTTTATATCTTACAGACCTCGTAGCAGTCTGATTAAGTCCATGAACATGATCACCAGGAATAGGATCAAATGGACATAAGAATATTTGCTTACCATTTCAGATGACTCTGATTTTCTTGAAGTACACCCAAGGACATTCCCACCACCCAGGAATCCACAGACTACAGCTTAATAATCTCCTATGTTGCTCACGTTGTAGCATGGAACGTTTTAAAAGATCAAGAACTATTCAACCTAGGTTAATTGGACCTTACTCCAAGCACAAGTAAAGGTGATTTTTCTTTATTCCCTAGATTAAAAATAATGTATAGTAAGTTTCAAAAGCTGAACTTTAAAGCCTGGAAGTGCCTATAGTTTTAAATTTATAACTTTAATAAATTTAAAATGAATGTAAAATTCAGTAACTCTAAATAATCCTTTATTTGCACAAGAAAAAGAGCTAAGGACAAAACCACAAGAAACTCTAAATTAACAAATGTCAAAAACAGCACTCAAGAGCACTCAACAGAAGTCCCCAGAGATGTGGTCAGGGCACTCTGAGATCAGAGTGGGGGGATCCACAGAGGAGAGTGTTTGGAAGAGGAGGTCGTGGCCAACAGGGTGCAACAGGAATGATGGGAGGAAAGAAAGAAGAAAGAACATAGCTCCCTCGATTCATAACCTGGTGCCTTGGTGAACGTGGTTGTCATAGAGCACAGTCCAAACAAGAACTCATACCAGAAATGGAATAAATATATGTCCAAGCCAATTGCAGACATTTTTGATCATCTTTGAATATATTCTTACCACAGAATTACACAGTTCAAAATAATGGTAAACTTTACAATTGCAAATTACTACCCAAAGGGACAATCTTTCTTAATAAACCTACAAAACCAAGAGAAAATAGAATCACTATGACACAGAATGAGGAATAAATTGTTTTAATAATTGCCAAAATTGCCAAAATGATAGCTGATTCTACGTACTTGGATGCAACAGAGAAGTTCATAAAGCTTATCTATCTATGTATCTATGTATCTATCTATGTATAATCTGTGTATCTATGTATCTATCATCTAATTTATTTCTGTGTATATGTATGTATTTTTCTTTCTTTCATCTATGTATCTATGTATTTATCATCCATTTATTTATCTATCTATCATCTATCTATCTATCTATCTATCTATCTATCTATCTATCCATCTATCTTCTATTTAACTATGATCTATCTGCTGTGAAAGTGAATTTACCAAACTTGGTAAATTAGAGGGAGTATCAAGCCTCTTCAGTTCTTCATGTCACCAAAGTACTTCTCAAAGGCTTTGGTTAGATAACTTGTATCAAATCTAGCCTCAACATATCAATATCCATGTGAAATCCAGCTTCTTAAATTCTCTAAATACCAATTTCTTAACTTGTTGAAGAGTTAACTTGTGATGATTTAAGGGTGAAGTGAGGTGACCCATGTAAAATACTTAGTCGAGATCAGTAGTCTCCAATCTGTGAATTAGAACCCCCCAGGAACCTAAAATGCAGAAACCCAGACCCCACGCTAGACTTTGATTTTCTATTGGCCTCAGGGGAGACCTAGGCACAGGGTTCTTTTTTTTTTTTTTTTTTTTTTTTTAATTTTCTCCAAATGTTTCTCATGCAGTGAGTAGATAATTCCTAACAGGAAAACTCATTGGTAATACAAACTCAATAAGTGGCAGTTATAATCATTGTCATTGTCATGGTTATCAGTTATATTACCTGAATTCTGAATTGAATTTTCACAGCTAAATAAGTTGGCAACCATAGGTAGCTTGAAGACAAATACAAATAGAAAAATATAATTGATTTTAAAATGTATTATAAAACTTCTTACCATAAATGAAGTTTGCATTTATCTACGGCAGAAATAGAGTGAGTATAGATAGCAATTATATTCATCACCATAATCTGATTTTAGGAACAGAGGAAATATCCAATTGTGCTTCCAGATGAAAGATTGTAATCAGAATTTAAATCCATATAATTTGAATTAATTTGACTTTCTATAAAAATGTTGCATTTGAGAAAAACTATTACTTTTCAAAATATCAATTGTTTTAAAATTTACCTAGATAGCTATAATTAAAGTCTTGTTTAAAAAAATAGCATTGCTTCATTCAACTTAATAGCAATCTATGTGCTATGTATTATCAAATGGGAAAAAAAAGTAGCATTGTACTTATAACTAGTGCTTGTAAGTTGGGAACATATGAAGAAGACCAGAAGTGCAGTGTTTTGAGTTCACCAACAAAAGAGTGAAATTCATTGCAAAGGGCATGAATTATTAATCATTTTTGAATTATCATTGCCCTTAGGTTTCTTAAATTTGCTGAACATTCTCCCATTTTATAAATCCTCGAGACTTCATTTGCACAATGTGGCATTTGAGATAAACTCAGCCTGCAGCACCTACTCTGGGCCCATGCGGATGGGGCACTAATCCTGCCTGGCTCTCCACTGCTGATGAGGACACTTGACATTTCATCAAGGAGGCATTCAAGGACCAGGTAGAAGCTCCCTAGAAAAGTAAGGGCCATCAGACTCTGAGGAAGCCACTTGCAATTGATTGGTCCCACGAACAACTTCCCTTCTAGGCTTCCGACAGGACCTGGGCATTTCCTATCACTTCCTTCACTTCAGTTTTGCTGCGACAGTTTCTAGTTCTGTTGTGATGAAAGGAATAACTTTCTTAAAAGACTGACATCAGTTAAATTTCTCAATGCAATGTAAGTTTTCTGCTAGAATATTTTCAAAATTGCTAGTATTTTACTGTTTAATAATAGAGGGGAAAGATCTTTATAGTTTAGTAGTAACTTTAGTGGTCATTGGGAAATCATGCCATGTGTATCTCCCTAAAATTCGGGGTTTAGTGGAGGGAAGCCCAGACGTTTTTCAGAGCACCCATGGGAGGTAGTTCTTCTCCACACACCCCAGCAACTCTCTTACACTCAATACTTCACCCACTGCTTAATTGATATACATTTGCATATTTTAACTTACATCTCCTCACTCAATAAGGGATTTCTGCTGCAAAGTTAAAATGAGAAACATTTCTAAAATGAGGGGAGAGATCTTCTTTTTTTGTAAAAATTTAGCTCACCATTAAAATTAAAGCATCACCTTTAGGACTTTAAGAGGATGAATAAACAAAGATAGCTAGAAAGGTCCTTCAGTGGCTATGCTGTGCCATCTCCCATCAGAAGGGGCAGGTTCTCACTGCAGAACCATTGTAGATCAATGCCTTTATGGCAATAGATAATGAACCAAGCTGAAAATTAGGCAAATGGATGTGTGTCTTCATTTGTCTTCAGAATGCACCAAACACCACCTGAATTTGGTGAATTATCTGGACCTTAGTAAATTCATCCTAAATCATTAGTCTGCAGTCTGGCTCACTGATCCCAAAACCTACCTCTTTGGGCAGACCTAAGGCTTGTGGTTTCTCTTGACCAAAAGAGGAAGTTTTCTCTTTGAGAAAAATCTTTTTTTTTTCTTTTTACAGTATGACATAATATATTTTACATAAGAGTGATGTAAAAAAAAATTGCCTCCAATCATATGTCAGGATAAACCCTTTGGGGGCAGATAATTTGGTCTGCTTCTCTGTATACAACACATCACACCTCCTTGTACCTTGCCTCTCAGTGAGTTGAGTCTATACTTTGTGAACAAATATTATTTCTCAGACAAGACCTAGATTTCTGGTATATCTTTATTACCCCTTTCCACACTCTTTCTAATTTCTTTTTTCTATCTTTATAATAATTTTTGTAATGTTTTAGTATTTCAAATTGACTTTATTTAAGTCAATTTATTTAAGTTTTTACTTTATTTTTTATTAGAGTGTTTTCTAAATCAAGGACTGTTTGGAAAATTTTTCTGCAATTCAAAAAAAGAACAGAGCAGTTACATACTTACTACAAATGTAATGTGTTTTTTTTTTATCCAATTAAAAACAACAGGAACATTTTTCTTAGTCCTAATTCTGTGTCTTAGTTTATCTTCTAAAAACTGAGTTTAAAAAGAGTACTTTTCTCCCAGTTTTGCTACGAAGGTTCATCACATTTCTGAATTACAAGCCTGATGTAATAAACATTATCACAGCAGCCCATTGATAGGGGCATCAGATTTCTTTATACTGAATGTCATTATTGTAATGTCTCCCATCAAATGGCAGAGGCATTGTTCCCAAACTTGCTGCTTCCCTTCCTCACCTCCCTCAGAACATCATGTGCTAACAGCCAGTTTGCTGGGTTGTATTCTCATACTCCCATTAGAATAAAAATAGGCAGTCACATTATTGTCAGCCTGTTCTTAGACTGAGCTACTGAGGCCTCCCTGAGACCCAGGAGCTGCTCTGAATCATTTCCATCTCAACACACCCCCACATTTGAGTCAACATGCAAACGCTCTTTCAGCCACGGGTTTTGGAGCCTGGTCTCAGAGGCAGTGTTTCATACGGGAGTGGGGCTGAAGCAGTAAACAGGCAAGTGAACTTTCTCCTAATGGGGGAGAGAGAAAAGCAATGAATAACACATCTCGAATGTGTTAGCTAGACATGAGTGCAAGGAATAAAATCTGGGCAAAGAGATAAGAAAGCCTGTGATGCTGGGTGTGGGAAGGGTCTCAGACAGGGTCATGGGGCCATCACCGCATTGCAGTTTCTTTGCTGGACCACAGCACCTTCTTCATTTTAAGGAGTTCAGAAGCTCCTACTATTTTCTCCAGTAGGCAACATCTGGCTTCTCTTTGTCCTCATTTCCACTGGACTGAATGATAAATTTCTAAATTAACTTAGACTATGGGATTATTTATAGTGACACTTTCATGATTCCAAATAGCTATGCTATTGTTTTTAACATATCTACATTCTTACTGCAAAGAATTCCATTTGTACAGAACTTATATTTCTTAATGTTAAACAATGCATGCTATATAGTGAAATTTGGACAATTGGCAAGTATTGAAAAGAAAAAAATATCGTTTGAAATTCTACCAACCTGAAACCATCAGCATTTTAATGCATTTCCGAATAGTCTTTTTTTTCTATGCATATATGTACATAGATTTATTTTATCATAAAATTGAAATCATACTTTATGTAGAGTATTTACTCCTTGTGGTAAGTTAAATAATTTCTAATTATTGAGGTAATATATATAATACTGCAATAAATATTATATGTCCATTTTGTGCATTTCTGATTATTATTTAGAACTATTTTTACATCATCCAGGAACAGACTCTGAAGGTAAAAAACCCCATCCCAGGGGCTTGGTGCGTTTTGCAGGAGGACCAGGACTCCAAAGAAGAAAGTAAAACCACATTCTAATCATCAGAAAATGTCAGGGAGCGAAGGAAGTCTATCTTAGAGGCACCATGAAATAAATGAGTTTTCACGAATGGATAGACATCACTTACCCTTCACATCCCAAGGACAGCAAGTGAGGCAAAGCTGAGCTTGTGCACTTCTCAGTGCCATTCATTGATATTTGCAGTGAGGCATCGGCTGATTGGATATTCTTGGGCAGTCTCCTCGGTTACATTCTGTGCCTGACTTGGTTGAAGACTCATTCCATTAGTCAAAAATGATTAGCTAGGGGCTTCCCTGGTGGCGCAGTGGTTAAGAATCTGCCTGCCAATGCAGGGCACACGGGTTCGAGCCCTGGTCTGGGAAGATCCCACATGCCGCGGAGCAACTGGGCCCGTGAGCCACAACTACTGAACCTGCGCATCTGGAGCCTGTGCTCCGCAAACAAGAGAGGCCGCGATGGTGAGAGGCCCGCGCACCGCAATGAAGAGTGGCCCCCCCTCACCAGAACTGGAGAAAGCCCTCGCACAGAAACGAAGACCCAACACACCCAAAAATAAAAAAAAATAATAAATTTATTAAAAAAATAAATGATTAGCTAGAGGAACATTCCATTGAGTCAGTCCCTGAATGTTTCTGTGAAATCATGCAGTGACAGAAAAATCCTATGGCTGACTGCTGCTAGGGCAAAGCCTGCTGTGTCCATCATCTAAAGTCAGTGAGAAATAAAGGAGAGAAACAGAGCAGTAGACAGAATCACACATTTCTGAGCAAAACTGCCCTCATTCTTTCCTTCTTTCCTTCCCAGCACTCAGACACTGCGTTTGTTGGAATTTTCCTGAGTTTATGACTCTTCTCAGCTTCTTTGTATCTCATGTTTCTCGAAATTTACTTTTCAGTTGTTGCCCTCCTGAATCTTGTTGTCACCCACCTCAGTACTTGGTGTCACTCTTTACCAAATTTACCAAAGTAGAAACTGGATGGAGATCCCGGTCTCTCTTTTCTTCTCTGCCTTTACTGATTCTACCTACAGGCACATCCCAAGCTCATCTCCTTTTCTCTAACTGCACTTTGGCCAGATTCTTCTGGACCATCTTCATTTCTCACCCGGACTTCTGAGGTAATGCCCAGACTGATCTACATGTCTTTGTTATGCCATCTTCCAGTTCATTCTCCCAACAATAGAAGAATATCATAACTCATGTAGTTGATCATCTGTTGCTTAGTATAGCCCGTGCTTCTCCTTACATTTCTATTAAAAGCCATTTTTCTTTCAAAACCCACATTTCTTACCTATCAGATAGAGACACTGATAACATCTAAAACCTGCCCTCTCTCACCCTGCACACTTCTGGTCTCAGGGCTTCAGCACAAGCTCTTTTGCCTGGAATCCCCTTCACAGGGACAGCTCCTTTTCCTCACTTGTAACATCATCCTAACAAAAATATTTTGATAATTTCCTCTTTATTTAAATCAGGTCTCTTTCCCTTAAAGTAATTATCCACTAATCTAATGTGACCTTTGTTTCTTCCTTAGTACTTACCAAAGTTTTCATTTGTTTGTCTGTTTGCATTTTACTCTTGTTTTTCTGTCTCACATTCTGATGCTTTATGAGATAAGCTCTTTGTCAGTTTTTCCCAAAAGCCTAATGCATAATAAAAACTCAATTCACAATTGACTCTGTAAATCTTCATTGGATGAAATATTGCTTCCATCAACTCTATATTATTGATAAGGTATATTTTTTTCTTTAACAACTTATATTTTTATATTTTTGACATGTTAAATTTGTCTTACTGTTACTACTAATTTTAAAGAACTGAAGTAACACAGAGAAAGAAGCACAGAGAAGAAAGTAAAAACCAAGACAAAATAAAAATAATCTCATCATCAGAAATAATCATCATTAACTTTTGGTGAATATATTTTCAGAAATCTCTTTTCATAATAGTTCAGATATTTCAGAAAAGTTAGAGTGATAAAAATATTGTTATAAAAAGATCACACTGAATATGTATATTCATATAATCTATTAAATATATTTTAATGGATTTTAATTTAAAAAGAACTGAAATAACATTGAAGGAACTTGGATGACTAACAAATGTCTCTTCATCACAGACATATTGTCTAAAAGATCATATAATGTTAAAAAAAAATAAAAGTGATAAAAATGAGAAATAATGATCAGAAAGAATGTATTGTGTAAGAAGGAAGATGTGGATATTATATAGTAGAAACTAAGGGACTTAATTTTTAACATTTGAAGAAACACAGCCAGATTTAAGAAAGGAAACGAAACCTTACAGAGAGAGATCAGAAGAGTAAAAGAGAGAGAAGGAGAAGGGGAGAGAAAAAGAGGGGCAGAGAGAGAAAGAGGGGGAGAGAGAGAGAGAGAGAGAATAAAAGAGAGATAAATGGCACAATTGTGAAATGGTTTACATTCTATTAATGACAAACAGGGGAAACAGGAACAGTGACTAAATTTATTTGAAATTTTATTTAATTTAGTTGCATTTAATAATTGTGTATTTTTTTAAAGGTTCATTGGCATTATTTTCCCTGAGGTTTTTTATTTTTTCTGTTTTTTGTTTTGTTTTGTTTAACATTTGAGATTTTGAGAGAATATCTTTGTATTTTTGCTAGGCTGGTTGGGTATAAAATGTGTGGGTCAAACTCATCTTCAGTATATGGCTGCGTTTTCTTCTGATATTAAGAATTGCTGTGCAGAAATCTGGGAGCTGATTTTATTTTATATGTAACCTTCTCTTCTGGTTTGGCTACCTGAAGAATTATTCCTACAGTTCTGAGATGAATTTATTTGGATATCACTCAGAGATGACTATTTTTGGAAATGTTTCTTTGTACTATTCCATCTGCAGATTCAATGGTTTCTTCATATTGGGAAATTATCCTAAATGAATCTTCTGTGGTCCGTTTTGTACGTTCTCTATGTTTTTTTTTTTTTAACATCTTTATTGGATTATAATTGCTTTACATTGTGTTGTGTTAGTTTCTGCTGTATAACAAAGTGAATCAGCTGTAGGTATACATATAATCCCATATCTCCTCCCTCTTGCATCTCCCCCCACCCTCCGTATCCCACCCCTCTAGGTGGTCACAAAGCACTGAGCTGAGCTGATTTCCCTGTGCTGTGTGGTGATGGGGAGGGGGAAGGGTAAGCTGGGATGAAGTGAGAGAGTGGCATGGACATATATACACTACCAAATGTAAAAAGGATAACTAGTAAGTTTTCTATTTTAACCATCATTTTTACACTGGAATATTAATAGCAGATTTTTAAAAAGGCAATCCATAGTTATGGAGTACTTGAAAAAATAAATCTTACGAATAGAAATAAGTGCTGTTGACGAACAACCTGACTCTTCTCCTTTCAGCCTCCCCCTCTGACTCCCAGAAATCACACTAGTATCAGTTTAATGTTTATCCTTTCACAGCTTATTTATTTTCATCATTTGCATAATATGGAGAGGAAAAAATTAGGTGGTATAAAGGGAAATATGTGAAAGCAGATTGGCAGTGAGCTGATAATCATTGAAACTGGGTGTTGGGCCCGTGGTGATTTGTTACAATATTTTATCAACTAACAACTATGTGCTCATGTTTGTTTGTTTTTTAGTTCAATATGTTAAAATATATCACTCTCTGGTTTTTGTCATTCAAGTTGTACCAAAGTTATTGTTCCTTTACTGTGAACTTTGAAGTCATCCTTTATAACTCCAAAAATAACCTTTTTGGTATCTTATTTACAACATTTTAAATATTTATAGTAATTCAGAGAAGATTGCTACCTATATAATATTGGGTCATTCTACCAAAGAACAAAGGTATCTTCCCATTTATTCAAGTCTATACTTGTGTTTTTCAGAGCTGTTTCAGGGTTTTCCTCATGTGGTCTTCCCACATTTCTTCTTAAGTTTATGTGTAAATTTGTCATCGTCATCTAATCCTCCTCTCCTCTTCCTCCTCCTCTCTCTCTTCTTCCTTCTTCTTCTTTTGGGCTATTTAGATGAAGTTCTTTTTCTGCCATTTTAAAAATACTTTTATATATAAATGATCTTTATTTTTAGATTGACTTTAGAACTTTTAAATTACTTTTATTCATGGCATCATTGATTCTCTTGGGTTTTCAGCTATACGGTCTGGAATAGCGATGGATTCACTACTTTGTAATTGTTTGTTCTTTTCTTGTTGATTTGGTTGGTTTCTCTAAGGCAGCATAAAATAGTGGAGTAGTATGTGTCCTTAGCTTTAGTGTTCCTAGTGAGAATGCATCTGTTGTTTCTCCATTTCATTTTATAAGATGTTATTTTTATGAATTCTCCTCTGCTATATTATAAAGGCTAGGAATTCATGATATATACACATTGTAGAATCTGAGGGAAGGGGTGAGGGCAGAAAATGAAATGTCCGTTTTAAAAAGTTTATGGCATTAAATATACTCTCTCTTTGTTTCGTACTTGGGAAGAGTTTTTCTCTTATCATTTTTCTTTGTTACGTAGACAAATTTTTAAAACCAAAAACATTCTTAAATGGAAGGAAAATTAAGATATTGTCCTACCAAACTAAAAATTATTCACTTATGCTTTAAATATCTTATTGAAGTACTAAATGTATAAAATATGCATATTATAAGTATACAGTTTAATTAATTTTTATACTATGAACCCACATGTGTAACTGACACCCAGGTAAAGTATCAGATCACTGCAGGCACCCCAGAAGACTCCCTTGAGTTCTCCTTCAAATGGTGCCTGTGTTCACCATTCCCACAAAGAAAATTACTACTCAGACAGACATAGAAGAGAATTGTTCTACCCATTGCCTATACTATACAAATGGATTTATAGTTTATTTATTTTGAGTGATCTAGCTTCTTGTGATCAATAATATGTTTATGAGATTCATCCATAATTTTGGATATAATTGTAATTAAAACAATTTTCATTGCTGTAGAGTATTCCATTGTATGAGAGTAGCACAACTGATTTGCTCATTCTTTTGTCAGTTTTGTCCTCCTTGGGATTTTTTGTTGTTGTTGTTTGCTTGCCTGTTTTCGCTTGATACTGTACTGTTTTTTTTTTTAATTTAATTTTATTTATTTTTTTATACAGCAGGTTCTTAGTAGTGGTCCATTTTACGCATATTAGTGTATATATATATCAATCCCAATCTCCCAATTCATCACACCACCACCACCCCACCACTTTCCACCCTTGGTGTCCATACGTTAGTTCTCTACATCTGTATCTCAATATCTGCCCTGCAAACTGGTTCATCTGTACCATTTTTCGAGGTTCCACATATATGCATTAATATATGATATTTGTTTTTCTCTTTCTGACTTACTTCACTCTGTGTGACAGTCTCTAGATTCATCCATGTCTCTACAAACGACTCAATTTTGTTCCTTTTTATGGCTGAGTAATATTCCATTGTATATATGTACCACATCTTCTTTATCCATTCGTCTGTCGATGGGTATTTAGGTTGCTTCCATGACCTGGCTATTATAAATAGTGCTGAAATGAACATTGGGGTGCATGTGTCTTTTGGAATTATGGTTATTTCTGGGTATATGCCCAGTAGTGGGATTGCTGGGTCATATGGTAATTCTATTTTTAGTTTTTTAAGGAACCTCCATACTGTTCTCCATAGTGGCTGTATCAATTTACATTCCCACCAACAGTGCAAGAGGCTTCCCTTTTCTCCACACCTTCTCCAGCATTTGTTGTTTGTAGATCATTCTAACTGGTGTGAGGTGATACCTCATTGTAGTTTTGATTTGCATTTCTCTAATAATTAGTAATGTTGAGCAGCTTTTCATGTGCTTCTTGGCCATCTGTATGTCTTCTTTGAAGAAATGTCTATTTAGGTCTTCTGCCCTTTTTTGGATTGGGCTGTTTGTTTTTTTAATATTGAGCTGCATGAGCTGTTTATATATTTTGGAGATTAATCCTTTGTCAGTTGATTAGTTTGCAAATATTTTCTCCCATTCTGAGGGTTGTCTTTTCATCTTGTTTGTTGTTTCATTGCTTTGCAAAAGCTTTTAAGTTTCATTAGATCCCATTTGTTTGTTTCTTTTTGTTTTTATTTCCATTACCCTAGGAGGTGGATCAAAAAAGATCTTGCTGTGTTTTATGTCAAAGAGTGTTCTTCCTATGTTTTCCTCTAAGAGTTTTATAGTATTCAGTCTTACATTTAGGTCTCTAATCCATTTTGAGTTTATTTTTGTGTATGGTGTTAAGGAGTGTTCTAATTTCATTCTTTTACATGTAGCTGTCCAGTTTTCCCACCACTACTTATTGAAGAGGCTGTCTTCTCTCCATTGTATATCCTTGCCTCCTTTGTCATAGATTAGTTGACCATAGGTGTGTGGGTTTATCTCTGGGCTTTCTATCCTGTTCCATTGATCTATATTTCCGTTTTTGTGCCAGTATCATACTGTCTTGATTACTGTAGCTTTGTAGTGTAGTCTGAAGTCAGGGAGTCTGATTCCTCCAGCTCCGTTTTCTTCCCTCAAGACTGCTTTGGCTATTTGGGGTCTTTTGTGTCTCCATACAAATTTTAAGATTTTTTTTTCTAATTCTGTAAAAAATGCCATTGGTAATTTGATAGGGATAGCATTGAATCTGTAGATTGCTTTGGATACTATAGACATTTTCACAATATTGATTCTTACAATCCAAGAACATGGTATATCTCTCTATCTGTTTGTATCATCTTTAATTTTTTTCATCAGTGTCTTATAGTTTTCTGCATACAGGTCTTTTGTCTCCTTAGGTAGGTTTATTCCTAGGTATTTTTTTATTGTTGTTGCAATGGTAAATGGGAGTGTTTCCTTAATTTCTCTTTCAGATTTTTCATCATTAGTATATAGTAATGCAAGAGATATCTGTGTGTTAATTTTGTATCCTGCAACTTTACCAAATTCATTGATTAGCTCTAGTAGTTTTCTGGTGGCATCTTTAGGATTCTCTATGTGCATTACCATATCGTCTGCAAACAGTGACAGTTTTACTTCTTCTTTTCCAATTTGTATTCCTTTTATTTCTTTTGCTTCTCTGATTGCTGTGGCTAGGACTTCCAAAACTATGTTGAACAACAGTGGTGAGAGTAGACATCCTTGTCTTGTTATTGATCTTAGAGGAAATGTTTTTAGTTTTTCACCATTGAGAAGGATGTTTGCTGTGGGTTTGTCATATATGGTCTTTGATATGTTGAGGTTGGTTCCCTCTATACCCACATTCTGGAGAGTTTTTATCATAAATGGGTGTTGATTTTGTGAAAAGTTTTTCTGCATCTATTGAGATGATCATATGTTTTTTATTCTTCAATTTGTTAATAGGGTGTATCACATTGATTGATATGCATATATCGAAGAATCCTTGCATCCCTGGGATAAATCCCACTTGATCATGGTGTATGATCCTTTTAATGTGTTGTTGGATTCTGTTTGCTAGTATTTCATTGAGGATATTTGCATCTATATTCATCAGTGATATTGGTCTGTAATTTTCTTTTTTTTGTATTATCTTTGTCTGGTTTTGGCATCAGTGTGATGGTGGCCTCATAGAATGAGTTTGGGAGTGTTCCTTCCTCTGCAATTTTTTGTAAGAGTTTGAGAAGGATGGGTGTTAGCTGTTCTGTAAATGTTTGATAGACTTCCCCTCTGAAGTCATCTGGTCCTGGACTTTTGTTTGTTGGAAGATTTTTAATCACAGTTTCAATTTCATTACTTGTGATTGGTCTGTTCATACTTTCTGTTTCTTCCTGGTTCACTCTTGGAACGTTATACCTTTCTAAGAATTTTTCCATTTCTTCCAGGTTGTCCGTTTTATTGGCATAGAGTTGCTTGTAGTAGTCTCTTAGGATGCTTTGTGTTTCTGCGGTGTCTGTTGTAACTTCCCCTTTTTCATTTCTAATTTTATTGATTTGAGTCTTCTCCCTCTTTTTCTTGATGAGTCTGACTAATGGTTTATCAATTTTGTTTATCTTTTCAAAAAACCAGCTTTTAGTTTTATTGCTCTTTGCTATTGTTTTCTTTGTTTCTATTTCATTTATTTCTGCTCTGATCTTTATGATTTCTTTCCTTCTACTAACTTTGGGTTTTGTTTGTTCTTCTTTCTCTAGCTCCTCTAGGTGTAATCTTAGATTGTTTACTCGAGATTTTTCTTGTTTCTTGAGGTAGGCTTTTATTGATATAAACTTCCCTCTTAGAACTGCTTTTGCTGCATCCCGTAGGTTTTGGATCATTGTGTTTTCATTGTCATTTGTCCTTAGGTAATTTTTTATTTCCTCTTTGATTTCTTCAATGATCTCTTGGATATTTAGTAACGTATTGTTTAGCCTCCATGTGTTTGTGTTTTTTACTTTTTTCCCCTGTAATTTATCTCTAATCTCGTAGCATTGTGGTCAGAATAGATGCTTGATATGATTTCAATTTTCTTAAATTTACTGAAGCTTGATTTATGACCGAAAATGTGATGTATCCTGGAGAATGTTCCGTGTGCACTTGAGAAGAAAGTGTAATCTGTTGGTTTTGGATGGAATGTCCTATACATACCAATTAAATCTACCTTGTCTATTGTGTCAATTAAAGGTTGTGTTTCCTTATTAATTTTCTGTTTGGATGATCTGTCCATTGGTGTAAATGAGGTGTTAAAATCCCCCACTCTTTTTGTGTTACCGTCGAGTTCCTCTTTTTTAGCTGTTAGCAGTTGCCTTATGTATTGAAGTGCTCCTATGTTGGGTGCATATATATCTATAATTGTTATATCTTCTTCTTGGATGGATCCCTCTATCATTATGTAGTGTCTTCCTTTTCTGTTGTAACATTCTTTATTTTAAGGTCTATTTTTTCTGATATGAGAATTGCTACTCCAGCTTTCTTTTGATTTCCATTTGCATGGAATATCTTTTTCCATCCCCTCACTTTCAGTCTGTATGTGTCCCTAGGTCTGAAGTGGGTCTCTTGTACACAGCATATATATGGGTCTTGTTTTTGTATCCATTCAGCAAGCCTGTGTCTTTTGGTTGGACCATTTAATCCATTCACGTTTAAGGTAACTATCGATATATATGTTCCTATTACCATTTTCTTAATTGTTTGGGTTTGTTTGTGTAGGTCCTTTTCTTCTCTTGTGTTTCTGACTTAGAGAAGTTCCTTTAGCATTTGTTGTAGAGCTGGCTTGGTGGTTCTGAATTCTCTTAGCTTTTGCTTGTCTGTAAAGCATTTGATTTCTCTATTGAATCTGAATGATATCCTTGCCGGTTAGAGTAACCTTGGTTGTAGTTTCTTCCCTTTCATCACTTTAAACATGTCATGCCACTCCCTTCTGGCTTGTAGAGTTTCTGCTGAGAAATCAGCTGTTAACCTTATGGGAGTTCCCTTGTATGTTATTTGTCATTTTTCCCTTGTTGCTTTCAATAATTTTTCTTTGTCTTTAATTTTTGCCAATTTGATTACTGTGTGTCTCGACGTGTTTCTCCTTGGGTTTATCCTGCCTGGGACTCTCTGTGCTTCCTGGACTTGGGTGGCTATTTCCTTTCCCATGTTAGGGAGGTTTTCGACTATAATCTCTTCAAACATTTTCTAGGGTCCTTTCTCTCTCTCTTCTCCTTCTGGGACCCCTATAATGTAAACGTTGTTGCATTTAATGTTGTGCCAGAGGTCTCTTAGGCTGTCTTCATTTGTTTTCATTCTTTTTTCTTTATTCTGTTCCACAGTAGTGAATTCCACCATTTTGTCTTCCAGGTCACTTATCTTTTCTTCTGCCTCAGTTATTCTGCTATTGATTTCTTCTGGTGTATTTTTCATTTCCATTATTGTATTGTTCATTTCTGTTTATTTGTTCTTTAATTCTTCTAGATGTTTATTCTTTAATTCTTCTAGATGTTTGTTACATTTCTTGCATCTTCTTAATCTTTGCCTCCATTGTTTTTCCGAGGTCCTAGGTCATTTTCACTATCATTATTCTGAATTCTCTTTCTAGAAAGTTGCTTATCTCCACTTCATTTAGTTGTTTTTCAAGGGTTTTATTTTGTTCCTTCATCTGGTACTTAGCCCTCTGCCTTTGCATCTTGACTACCTTTCTGTGAATGTGGTTTTTGCTCCACAGGCTGCAGGATTGTAGTTCTTCTTCTTTCTGCTGTCTGCCCTCTGATGGATGAGGCTATTTAAGAGGCTTTTGCAAGTTTCCTGATGGGAGGGACTGGTGGTGGGTAGATCTGGGTGTTGCTCTGGTGGGCAGAGCTCAGTAAAACTTTAATCTGCTTTTCTGCTGATGGATGGGTCTGGGTTCCCTCCCTGTTGTTGTTTGGCCTGAGGCGACCCAACACTGGAGCCAACCCGGGCTCTTTGGTGGGGCTAATGGTGGACTCTGGGAGGGCTCACGCCAAGGAGTACTTCCCAGAACTTCTGCTGCCATTGTCCTTGTTCTCACAGTGAGACACAGCCACACCCTACCTCTGCAGACGACCCTCCAATGCTGGCAGGTACGTCTGGTTCAGTCTCTTATGGGGTCACAGCTCCTTCTCCTTGGTCCTGATGCACACACTACTTTGTGTGTGCCCTCTAAGAGTGGTGTCTCTCTTTCCCCCTGTCCTTTCAAAGTCCTGCAATCAAATCCCCCTAGGCTTCAAAGTCTGATTCTCTAGGAATTCCTCCTCCCCTTGCTGGACCCCCAGGTTGGGAAGCCTGACATGGGGCTCAGAACCTTCACTCCAGTGGGTGGACTTCTGTGGTATAAGTGTTCTCCAGTTTGTGAGTTACCCACCCAGCAGTTATAGGATTTGATTTTATTGTGATTGCATCCCTCCTACAGTCTCATTGTGGCTTCCCCTTTGTCTTCTGATATGGGGTATCTCTTTTGGTGAGTTCCAGTGTCTTCCTGTCGATGATTGTTCAGCAGTTAATTGTGATTCCGGTGCTCTCTCAAGAGGGAGTGAGAGCAGGTCCTTCTACTCCACCATTTTGAACCAATCTCCTGTACTATTTCTTCATCATTATTTTATTACTAGAAAAGAAGATTGTGATCTTCTTCAAACTATCTCCTTACTAGACATTCCACCCTGAGATTTTAGGTGAATTTAGGTAAAGAGCTAAAGGAATTCTTTTCAATTATTACAAAGAGTAAAAATGGGGTTGTTGGTCAGGGGAATGTCTCCTAAAAGATATCATTACAGACTTGATTATAAAATGACCATAAGAGGTCCATGGAGTAGCCAGAGGTCAGACACTAATAGGCAGGTTAAACCAAGGGCGGAGGATGTGGAGAGTATATTCCATTGACTGTTTTACAAGGAAAATAATACAAGTCATCTGCTTTTATCCTGTATATGTGTGGTGTGGTAATGAAGAAAGCACCAATCCTATACTACTTTTTTAAACTGTAGTCTTGATATTATATTCAATTACTCTGGGTTCTGGGTGGAAAATTATTTTAAATTTTATATGTGTCATGGTTTCTGGTCACATGTATCCAGAAATGTAATAACATGAATTTAGAATCCTGTTTTATCATTAGCTGTGGCACTTAGTAGCTGTGTAAATTTGACCAAGTTCTTTATCTTTGCCATAAAACATAAAATATCTTAAGGACAAGTGATTAATCTTTTAATGCTTAACTGAAAGGTAAATGCTTATAAATGTCTAATGAAATAACTCATAATATTTTCTCCATGCTCACTGATGTTTCTGGACTAATATATCCTAATTAGTTGATACTGAAGGGAGTTCATGAAGGTTTTAACTGGTGATAATATTTTCTTTCTCTATCTCTCTTTTTTTAATATAATGGGATGAAGATATTCAGATGTTTAAGAACTAGTTTTGTGAAAAATATGAAATATCTAAATGTGTGAAAAAATAGAACATTCAAAGAAATTTATTGAGACACATTTAAGAATATTATAGCATAACTATTCAGTTTCTACTACCATGCTTTAATATATATTTGGAATTTTGAAAAATCTCTAACGGCAGTATAAATATATGTACATATATTACAATAAATGGTCTCAAGTTTATGACAACATTTTAAATAATATTTCCAGAAGAACTTTTTGCAGGATTGATTAAAATGCTAAACTCATGTTTTTCTTCAATACTGTAAAATATAAAGCAAATAAATATATTAATATGTAAGAATTCCAATTTATTAAATTACAATTTAGAGTAATATTGGGAAAATTCCAAGCGTACTTTTAAAATAGTGGCATGCAATAAAAATCTCATTACAGGTTTTTTTTTCATTAAATTCTAGATATTAGTGCCTATATTTTTACTATTTCTTAAAGGATAGGTTGTTTTACTGAGAACTGTGGTAGTGTGATATGTCACTATGCTATACAGTGGGTAAAATTTGTATGAATTATTTCTTCATGTATACCTAGTAGTGTGTGTGTGTGCATGTGTGTGTGTGTGCATATGTGTGTGTGGTGTGAAAGAGAGAAAGATAAAGGATATTAGTTAAAAAGAATAACAGCAAAACAGTTCAAAAAAATTTTTTAGGCCTATGTTATTGGTGTATCTAATCAAATACCTTAACAAACCCTTTTCAACTCTTTCATTTAAAGGCTAACTACTAACTTTCACAATGTAGGAGTCCCAGAAGGAGAAGTGATAGAGAAAGGGAAGGAGAACATATCAGAAGACAAAATAGCTGAAAGCTTTCCTAACTTGGGAAAGAAAACAGACATTCAGATCCAGGAAGCACAGAGAGTCCAATAAAATCATATCAACTCCACGAGGTGTATACCAAGACATTTTTAAAATTAAAATGACAAAAAATAAAGATAAAGAGGGAATTTTAATAGCAGCAAATGAAAATAAACTAATTATGTAAAAGGGAACTCCCATAATAATACAAGCTGACTTTTCAGCAGAAACTGTGCAGGCCAGAGGGAGTAGCACAATATATTTAAAGTAATGAAAGAAAATACCTACAGTAAAAAATACTCTACCTTGCCAGCCTAAAATTCAGATTTGAAGGAGAGATAAAGAGCTTTATAGACAAGCAAAAGTTTAAAAATTCAACACCACAAAACTGGCTTTAAAAATGTTAAAGAGACTTTTCTAAGTGGAAAAAAAAGAGCATAACTAGAAATATGAAAATTAGGAAACAAAAAAAATCTCACTGGTGAAGGCAAATATACAGTAAACATAGTAGATCAACCACTTATAATGCTAGTGGAAAGTTAAAAAAACAAAAGTAATAAAATTATCTATATTTACAGTAAGTAGTAAAGGGATACACAAAACAAAAAGAGGTCAGGGCTTCCCTGGTGGCGCAGTGGTTGAGAATCTGCCTGCTAATGCAGGGAACATGGGTTCAAGCCCTGGTCTGGGAGGATCCCACATTCCACAGAGCGGCTGGGCCCGTGAGCCACAATTACTGAGCCTGCGTGTCTGGAGCCTGTGCTCCGCAACAAGAGAGGCCGCGATAGTGAGAGGCCCGCGCACAGCGATGAAGAGTGGCCCCCACTTGCCACAACTAGTGGAAGCCCTCACACAGAAACGAAGACCCAACATAGCCATAAATTAAAAATAAATAAATAAATAAAAATTAAAAAAAAAAAAACAAAAAGAGGTCAAATGTTATATCAAAAACATTAAATATGGGGAGTGTAAAAATGCAGATTTGATAAAATACATTTGAATGTAAAAGATTATCAATTTAAGAATATCAAAATTATATCAAGCATCTTTTCCAACCCAAGGTAATGAGACTTGAAATCAAGTACAAGAAAAAAACTGCAAAAACCCAAACACAGGGAGGATAAACAATATGCAATAAACAACCACTGATCACTGAATAAATCAAAGAAGAATGTTAAAAATACCTGGAGACAAAAGAAAATGAAAACACAGCAATCCAAAATCTACGGAATGCAGCAGAAACAGTTCTAAGAGAGAAGTTTCGAGAGATACATACCTACTTTAGGACACAAAGATATCTCAAAAAACAACTTAACTGTATATCTAAAGAGACTAGAAAAAGAAGAAATAAAATCCAAAGTTAGTAGAAGGAGATAAATCATAAAGATTTGAGAAGAAATAAAATACAGACTTAAAAATACAAAAGATCAATGAAACAAAGAACTTCTTCATTAAAGGATAAACAAAAATAGTAAATCTTTAGCCAAACCCACCAAGATAAAGGAGAGAGGGCCTCTTACCAGAAAATAAAATCAGAAATGAAACAGGAGGTGTTACAATTGAAACTATAGAAATAAAAAGATCATAAGAGATTACTATGAACAACTCTACACCAATATAGTGGACAAACTAGAAGAAATGGACAAATTCCTAGAAATATACAGTGTCCAAGGACTGAATCAGAAAGAAATAGAGCATATGAAGAGACCAATTACAGTAATGAAATTGAATCAGTAATTTAAAAAACAAAAGAAAACAAACAAAAAATCTCCCAACATACAAAATTCCAGGACCAGAAAACTTCACAGGTGAATTCTACCAAACATTTAAAAAGGAATTAACACCTAGCCTTCTCAAACTATTACAAAAAATCACAGAGGAAGGAAGACTTCCAAACTCATTCTACAAAAGCAGCATTACACTGATATAAAAACCAGACAACTATACCACAAAAAAAGAAAATTACATGTCAGTATCTCTGATGAACATAAATGTAAAAATACTCAACAAAATATTAATAATCCAAATCAACAATACATTAAAAGGATCATACACCATTAGCAAGTGGAATTTACCCCAGGTATGCAAGGATGGTTCAAGATCTGCAAATCAGTTAATATGATATGACACATTAACAAATTGAATAAATTCATATGATACTTTTAATAGATAGGTAAAAAGCTTTTGAAAATTTAAGACCCATTTATGATTAAAAATCTCAACAAAGTAGGAATAGAGGGAACATAACTTAGCATAACAAAGGCCATATATGACAAGCCCATAGCCAAAATCATAGTCAACTGTGAAAAGCTGAAATAAATTTCCTCTAAGATCAGGAACAAGACATAGATGCCCACTATTGCCACTTTAATTCAACATAGTATTGGAAGTCCTAGCCAGAATAATCAGGCAAGAAGAATTAAACAAAACAAAACAATCAAAAAAACCCAGAATCCAAATTGGAAAGGAAGAAGAAAAACCGTCACTGTTTTTAGATGACAAAATATTATATATAGAAAATACTCAAGACATTACGCAAAAAAAAAAAAAAAATTAGAACTCATCAATGAATTCAGTAAAGTTGCAACATAACAAAATTAATATATAGAAATGTGTTGCATTTCTATACATTAACAATGAACTATAAGAAAGATGAATTAAGAATGCAATCCCATTTACAATTGTCTCAAAAAGAATAAAATACCTAGGAATAAATCTAACTAAGTGGGTAAAATACCTGTACATGGAAAACTTTAAGACAATGATGAAAGAAACTGAAGACAGAACTACCAAATGGAAAGATACATAGTGGTCATGGATTAGAAGAATTAATATTGTTAAGATGGTCATAGTACCCAAGGCAATCTACATATTTAACATAATCTTTATCAAAATACTAATGTAATTTTTCACAGAACTAGAACAAATAATTCTAAAATTTGTATGAAAAGACAATAGACCACAAATAGAAAAAAATAATTTTGAGGAAGAACAAAGATGGATGTATCGTGCTCCCTGACTTCAAACTACACTACAAAGGTATAATAATCAAAACACTATGATCCTGTCCTCAAAACAGACACATAGATCAATGGAACAGAATACAGAGCCCAGAAAAGAACACATATTTATATGGTCAATTAATCTATGACAAAGGAGGCAAGAATATACAATGGAGAAAAGACAACCTCTTCAATCAATGGTTTTGGGAAAACTGGTCAGCTACATTCAAAAGAATTAAACTGGACTACTTTCTTATACCATATACAAAAATAAACTCAAACTGCATTAAAATGGTCTCACAATTAAACTCACTTAAATGTGAGACTTGAAACCATAAAATTTCTGGAAAAAAACATAGGTAGTACTCCCTTTGACATTAGCCTTAGCAATATATATAGTCTTTGGATTATCTCTCTTCAAGCAAGGGAAACAAAACTAAAAATAAACAAAGGAACTACATCAAACTAAAAAGCTTTTGCACAACAAAAGAAACTCTCAACAAAACAAAAAGTCTATTTATTGAATGGGAGAAGATATTTGTAAACATTATATATAATAAAGCCTTAATATCCAAAATTTACAAAGAAATCATATAACTCAACATCGGAATACAAACAACCAGACTGAAAAATGGTCGAAGACCTGAACAGACATTTTTCCATAGAAGACATACAGATGGCCGACAGGCAAATGAAAAGACACTCAACATAGCTTATCATCAGGGAAATGCAAATCAAATCACAATGAGAGATCACCTCACACACATCAGAATGGCTGTTATTAAAAGACAACAAATAACAAGTACAGGTGAAGATATGGAGAAAAGGGAACTTTTGTGCACTGTTGATAGGAAATATAGGTTGGTCCAGCTACTATGGAAAACAGTATGGAGGTTCCTCAAAAAATTAAAAATAGAACAACCATATGATCCAGCAATTCTATTGCTGGGTATTTATTCAAAGAAAACAAAAACAGTAATCAGAAAAGATATATGCATCCCTATGTTTGTTGCAGCATTACTTACAAAAGCCAATTAATAAAGCAACCTAAGTGCCCATCAATAAATAAACTGACAGCAAAAAAGTGGTATATATATATTACATATATTAATATTATATAATTATATATAATTAATATTACTCAGCCATAAGAATGAATGAACTCTTATTTGTGACAACATGGATGGACCTACAGTGTATTATCTTAAGATAAGTCATACAGAGAAAGACAAACACTGTATAATTTCACTTATATGTGGAATCTAAGAAACAAAACAAATGCACAAACATATCAAAACAGAACGGAGTCATAAACACAGAGGAGAAACAGGTGCTTGCCTGAGGGGAAGGATGTGGAGGATGAGAGAAATAGGTGAGTGAGATTAAGAGGTACAAAGTTCAATTACAAAATAAATGAGTCATGGGTATAAAATGTACAGTGTGGGGAATATAGACAATAATATTGCAATATCTTTGTATGGTAACAGACGATAACTAGAATTATTATGGTGACAATTTTCAAACGTATAGAAAATACAATCACTATGTTGTGCACCAGGAACTAACATAGTGTTGTAGGTCAATTATACTTCAAAAAGAAGTAAACAAACAAACAAACACATATAAAAAAGAGATCAGATTTGTGGTTACCAGAGGCAGTGTTGGGTAAAAATAGCCAAAAATTTCATACTTGCTGTATAAGATAAAACAATACTAGGGTTGTAGAGTATGACATGATAAATATAATAAACACTGCTGTATGTTAAATATGATCATTGTTAAGAAAGTAAATCCTAAGATGTCTCATCACAAGAAAAAATTTTTGATTTCTTTAATTTTCTATCTATATGAGATGATGGATGTTTATTACAGTTATTGTAGTGATCATTTCATGGTGTATATATGTCAAGTCATTATGCTGTAAGCCTTAAACTTATACAGTGCTGTATGTCAATTATATCTCAATAAAACTGGAAGGGAAAAATAAATAAATAGCTAATAAACATTAACAAGCCAATGTGTCAGCTGAACTGCAATGCTTCTCCATCAAAGATCATCATTTTGTGCTAAAAACAATCAGCATTAGCAACAGTAACAGACAAATATAAACTCAAATAATGAAAAGTCAAAATTTTCACAATCATATTCCTTGGATTAAATTGTCTATTCTCTTTTAATGTGTCAGATTAAAATGACAGAAAGTGAGAATGAAAATAGAGAGGAAATAAATAAAAATCTATTAGTATCAAAATGTGAAGACTTTTTAAATTATCAATACCTAAAATCATTTTTGTCTTTGGAAATATCCCTAAAGGTGTGACAGAGATAGACATTTTACAGACTGACTTCAATAGGGAAACTTCAGGATGTGCTAGAAAAAACCACATTATAGAAGGAAAGCTGAGTTCCCAGATTTGACCTGTCACGGTGTCTGTGCATTACTGGAGAAAACTGGTTTGAAAATTGTCTTTCAAATAACTCAGAGTTTCCATGGTGATGCTGTGGGAAAATTTTAAATCATTTGGTGGTTTGAACATAAAGCAAACAGGGTGTGGCTTTGGACCACTATTCTGCTTAAAGAAAGCCTATCCTTTCTCTGTTTTGTATTCTGGGATTCTATACAATTCCATAATTGCTACAGAGCAACTGAAAAAGAAATAAAACCATGGTTGTGGAAATTGTGGCACAAAATATTTCAAGAAGACATACAGAAGGCACAAGAACCTTTCAAAATGGTAGCTTCAATGGAACGACTTTGAAGACTAAGCACAAAAGTGGATCATATGTCTAAAAGAATCCATAAATATGTGTCTATGGTTGCAGCAATTTCAGAAAGATATAATGAAACTGGAGAAGCACACAACTGTAGGGATGCAGGAGTGTGGAGGTGGCCACATAACAATGTTTCCTGGATTTGGCATGTCTGTCACCAGACACATGTGGCTAGGGTCATTTACTCATCCCTAAATCAGACCACCTGCATTAAACCTTGACTCGCTCTATATTCTGTTATATACAAATCAGTAAAACTCAATTGTTTTACACTCTTATCTATTAAAACAGGTATAATAACAGTGCAGGCATTTCTGCTATGGAAAATTGCACACTGAAGAGAACTGTTTCTGGGCGTATTTAGGGGTAGAACTTGAAAACTTTGTAACCAGAGCAGGAACATAATAAAGCTGGCCACTCAGTGCAGCCAGAGGCTGTCTCTGGGGATATTAGAAAGCTCAAAAAAACTAGAATGTAACTGCTGCTTGAAGATGCTGAGACCATTCTGATGGAAGTGGAGTTCTGAGGGCAGGAGGAGATGCAGTTGCCCTGAGCCCACAACTAAACAAAGCTGGGTACCTCTGTCTGGAAAGGAAGCCCTGCAAGCAGATACTTATTTTTATTTTTTAACAGCTTTATTATGGTATATTGGGCAACTAATTAAGTGCACATATCTAAAGTGTAAAATTTGATAAATTTTGATGTATGTATACACCTGTGAAATATCATCACATCCAAGATAATGAACATATCCATCACCCAAAAAAATTTTCACATGCTCTTTTGTAATCCATCCTTCCCTTATAACTTCTTACACAGGCACCTACTCCTACACTTTGTCATGATAGATTAGTGTGCATTTTATAATTTTATATAAATGTAATCAGACAGTATGCACTATTTTTTCTCTGGCTTAGCTCATTTGGCATAGTTATTTATATATATTCATGTTATTCTGTCTCAGTAGTCTCTTCCTTTTATTGTTTTATAGAATTCCATTGTATTAATGTACTATAGTTTATCAATTTACCTAGTGATGAACATTTGGGTTGTTTCAATATTTTGGCTGTACAAAAGTCCTGTATTGATATATGCTTTATTTAATCTCAGATAAATACTTAAGGGTGAAATGGATCATTTAGTAGGTGTACACTTAAGTTTTTGAGACACTGTCACATTGTCTTCCAAAATGGTTGTATTGAACAATTTTACACTCCCATGAGCAGTGTATGAGTGTTTCAGTTCATCCATATCCTACAAAATACTTGGAATGTTTATTCTATTTAATGTTTGCAATTTAATAGGTGAGGAATGACAAAGATCCTATTGCAGTGGAAGACTTCAACAACTTTCTGTCAGTAACCGCTCAATCAAGCAGACAGAAAATCAGTAAGGATATAGATGACCTGAACTGCATTAAATTAAATTACACTTTCCCATGGATCTAAGAAGAAGTCTCTCAAGAGAACTTGAAAAAATAGTTGAACTAAATGAAAATGCAATTTATCAAAATTTGTGAGATACAGTGAAAGCAGTGCTTAGAAGGAAATTTATAGCATTTAAATCCCTATGTTAGAAGAAAAACAGGCAATTATTTGAACAGATATTTCACCAAAGAATGCACATGGATGACAAGTAAGCACACAAAATTGTGTTGTTTAATTTCTAAATACTGGGGAATTACCTGGCTACATTTCTGTTATCGGGTTGTTTTATTATTATTATTATTATTATTATTATTATTATTATTATTATTATTTAATTCCTTTGTAACCTGAGACTATACTTTGTAAGATTTGTATTCTGTTAAATTTGGTAAGATGTATTTAATGGCCCAGAATATGATTTGCCTTGGTGAATGCCCATGTACACTTAAGAAAAATGTGTATTCCTCTTTTCTTGGATGTTGAATACTGTAAATGTCAATTAGTCAAGTTCAATGATAATACAGTTCAAGGCATCTATGACCTTACTAATTTTCTTCCTTCTTGAATTATCAATCACTGACAGAAGATCATTGAAGTCTCCAACTTCAACAGTGAATTTATTTTTTTCTTCCAGTTTTATCAGTTTTACCCACATATATTTTCATACTCTGTTGTTAGGAGCACACATGTTTAGCAGCATTATGTCTCATTGCAGAATTAACTATATAATTGATCATCATGTAGTGTCACATTTTAACCCCAATAATATTCCTTTTTCTGAAGTCAGTTTGTCTGAATGAATATCACTACTCCAGTTTTATTTTGATTAGTGTCAATATGGTATACCTTTCTCCATCCCTTTATTTATTTATTTTTTAAAAATTGGGGTATAGTTGCTTTATAGTGTTGTTTTAGTTTCTGCTGTACAATGAAGTGAATCAGTTATATGTATACATATATCCCCTCCCTCTTGGACCTCCCTCCCACCCCCCCACCCCCCCACCCCCCCATCCCCCCATCCTACCCATCTAGGTCACCACAAAGCACTGAGCTGAGCTCCCTGTGCTATACAGCAGGTTCCCACTAGCTATCTGTTTTTTACATGGTAGTGTATATATGTCAATCTTAATCTCCCAGTTCCTCCCACCCCCCCTTTTCCCCCTCCCCCCAAGTCCACATGTCCGTTCTCTACAACTTTTTAACCTAAGTCTTTATACTTAATATATAGTTCTTATAGACAGCATAAGTTAGGTCTTGATTTTTTAAACCAATGTGAAAATATCCATTTTAAACTGTTATAGTTAGACCACTCCCATTGAAAGTGACTGTTGTTACAGTTAGACTGAAAATCTGCCAGTGTTGTAACTGTTTATTATTTATTTAATTTGCCCTTTCTTTTTCCATTTCTTGTTTCATTTTTTTCTTTAAATTTTATTGAAATATAGTTGATTTACCATGTTGTGTTAGTTTCAGGTGTACAGTAAAGTGATTCAGATATATATATATATAAAACTTTTTACATTCTCTTCCATTATAGGTTATTACAGGATATTGAGCATAGTTTCCTGTGCTACACAGTAGGTCCTTGTTTTTTATTTTATACATAGTAGTGTGTATATTTTAATACCAAACTTCTAATTTATCCCTCCCCCTCTTTCTGCTTTGGTAAACATAAGTTTGTTTTATATGTCTGTGAGTCTATTTCTGCTTTGTAAATAAGTTAAGTTGATTTTTTTTTAGATTCCACATATAAGCAATATCATATGATATTTTTTCTCTCTTACTTCACTTAATATGATAATCTCTAGGTCCATCCATGTTGCTGCAAATGGCATAATTTCATTCTTTGTTATAGCTGAGTAATATTCTATTGTGTATATGTACCACATCTTTATCTATTCATCTGTCGATGGATGTTTAGGTAGCTTCCATATCTTGGCTATTGTATCAATAAATAGTGCTGCTATTTACACTGGGGTGTGTGTATCTTTTTCAAATTAAAGTTTTCGTATTTTCCAGATATATGCCCAGGAGTGGGATTGCTGGATCATATGGAGACTATTTTTAAGCTTTTAAGGAACCTCTATACCGTTCTCCATAGTGGCTGTACCAATTTACACTCCCACCAAAATAATGTCCTTCTTTCATTCTTCTTTTATTTTTTCTTTGGTTTCAGCTGAACATTTTATATGATTGCTTGTTTATCTCTGCTGGCAGATAATTTATACTTCAATTTTTAAAAAGTAATAATTGCCATAGTACTTACAATATACATTTTGAAATACTCTAGGCCCCCTTTCAAATAACACTAGATCACTTCACATACAGTTAACATGTTATAATATTTTCAATTCCTCCCACACATCCCTGCAGGCATCATAAAGGGATTTTTCTCCATTCTTCACAAGGAGATATTTTATTCTCCTGGAAGTAAAACTCACAAAACTGTGGCCTCCTCACTCAAGATAGCCCACCCTCCTCCCTGGAGCTTTTACATCTCAACCTTATCCACATGGAGCTTCCAGAATTTCATCATATCCAGTTAAGTATTGTTCCTTCTAATATTGACTCTAGTTATAGGACTCTCCTCTTGGGTTTCTACTCCCAAAAAGCTGTGATCCTTAGTATCTCTCTTTCTCTTCAGTTTTTGGAGCAGAAGTTTGCTATCTGACTTCAATTATCTAATGGATTTAAGAAGAGTTGTTGGTTATCAGGGTTTTTTGTTGTTGTCATCATTGTGAGGGCAGGAATCATGGCTTCCATACACTTTACATATTGGACCAGAAACTGGAAGTTATAATAACCTATTTTTACTACTAATGTGTTTTAATTATATAATTTTCATTTTATTAATTTTGTTTGTTTCTACTCAACCTATTGTGTTCTGAATTCATGAATATGTTCCTCATCATATTTTTAATACCCAGATCTGAGCATTTCATTTACTTTATTCCTTGTTCTACTCCTTTGTCAGTTTTCTCTTGGTGTTCAGCTAAGTCTTGTCTTCTCATATGCTTTTAGTAAATTGAGTTCCAGATGCAGAGTGTAGAAATTGTAGACACATACTGGGGTCTGGGATACTTTATGGGTGTTTGTGTATGCTTCTAGGCAGTTAGGGCAGGGTCAGCCCTCGGTCTATGAAGATTATAATGTTCTGAAGCTGCATCTCAGAGCTTGTCAGCACTTGTCACTTACTGGTCACTCTTACTTGAAGGACACTGTTCATCCCTTAATATATGTCATGGCCCCTCCTGCTTGGCATGTCCTGAATTCAATTTTTTTTTTTTTTTTTCCTCTCACCAGGCCCCCGAGATTTAGAAACTCTTCTTGGCTTGTTAGCCTCTCAGCTGCTACTTTCCCCTCAAGGAAAGAAGCAAGGTCAAATTCTAGCCTCTCCTGTCTTATGTCCCCTCATCTCCTAGATCATACTTCTGAAAATTCACATTACATTAAGAAGTCCTCATTGACTTCAGACAGAAGGCTTTCCTTTTCATTTTATTTCATTTTTGATGTAGAAAAACACAGCTTTTCTTTCTCAAAGAGAAGATTGTTTTGAAATATCTGATCTCTCTCTGCCAATAGCTGAATTCCACTTAATAAATATTAAGTAAGCCAATAAATAATAAAAATAAAATAATAAAATAACCAACCAATCAATGGTTATTTAATTTAACTATTTTAATTTAATTTAAACCAAGTTAAGTAATATTTCCTTTTTTTTTTCTATCAAATAAGCACACATCCTAGAAGCTTTTTCAAATATGCAATATATGTGTTTGGTGACTAAAGTTTATTTTAAAAAGGAGTCCAAAAGAAAGTGGACTATTCTTATCCTCGTGTCAATAAATTGACTTGAAATTTTGGAAATATAAAAGCAACCCTTATAATATAAACAAACTTTGGATTCTCTTACAAGATTTTAAAACTCTTACAAATACTACCACTACACCAGAGGTCTTTAAAGAAGTGATGGTATTCTCAATGAAATAAACCAGGGCTTTTGATGCATATCTACTGAAGCATGTCATGTCTGCTAAGCTATATGCAGATAGCTATGGTGCCTACTGCCAGGTAGATGGAGTAGCCTAATGTTAGCCAGCTAATTAGGCTGTCCGCAAATATATGTAGTTGATATTTATAAAACAATGTCTATGATTCAGGCAACAATTGCCTCATACTATAAATATTGACTAATTAGGAATTACCTGTGTTTTTCATAGTAGCACTAAGAGAACTAACTGAGGTGAAACATATGGACTCATTCCTCATTTAAAACAATAGCAGCTGCTCTAATCTGGGACTGTAAAATTGAGTTATAAACTTTTTTTGCACTTTTTTCCTTGGGTCAGAAGTCATCACATTTGCTAGAGTTAGCAATACTGTTTTTCTTCTGAAAATTCTTTATGGGAGTATTTGTGTGCTCATTCTTAACATGTTTTATATCTTCTTGTGTAACTGAGACTGAAGTCTAAGACAGCAACAGCAAAATATTACCACACAGAATAAGTACCTACTGTATGGCACAGGGAACTCTACTCAATATTCTGTAATGACCTATGTGGGGAAAGAAGCTGAAAAAAGAGTTGATATATGTTTATGTATAACTGATTCACTTTGCTGTACAGCAGAAACTAACACAACATTGTAAATCAACTATACTCCAATAAAAATGAAAAAAAAAAAAAAAAAGAACTCCTCCTTTACATGTCTCTGGGACTCAACTATACAAAACTAGAAATTAAGCAACACTCCATAAATCCAAAACTTCCACTATGTTTAAACTTTGTGGTGGTTGTTTTAGATAATTTGTTCACCTCACTTTCAGCCACCTCTTGGTAGGTCTTCTATCTTCTTTACTGATTAAATCATTTTGGTAAAAAAAAAAAAAAATACTTTTACCTACTGTTTAAACTGCACAGTAGCCAATTTTATCATTTTACTCTTGTCAGAACTACAGGAAAGCCTCCCCAGATGTGGGCAATTATATTTCTAAAAAGTAGTATGGTAAAGAAAAAAATAATCTGTGTTTGGTAGGAACAAGGTATTGGAGGTTTGGTGGAAACAATTAAAGGCATTATGAATATAAATGCACCCATACGTACAGAGTAAACTAGAATTTTAGAAGTTTATTTTTGCTTCCAAAATAAACAAGATGCATCGATCTTAAAAACCTAATCCTGCAGGTAACCATCCTCTTTAACCACCTTCTCACATTGTTCCGGAAAACTTTCTATGGCTTTGCTCCCTTCCAAGACTCCAGAAATGTTAGTACTATGCAACGATATCATTAAAACTTTTGACTGATTCCTACTGAATTTAAATTTAATGCTCTTTTCACTGAGATGCCTCTTCCAAACCTGTCCCACTAACCTCATTCATTCATCCACTCACTTATTGTGCAAATTTAGCAAATTGCTGATATTTCTACCAGACACAGAATTAATATGCTGCAAAGGGCATTTTTCTTAATCTGATCTTCTAGCCATTCCTATAATACCAACATTATGGTCTACACTAAATTAGGCATATGTGAAAATATTTGAGAAATTAAAAATCTGTAAATACAAGTACAATGCTATTTCATCTTGAAGTGTTACTGATAAAAGAAGAACTTGGATTTCACCCTTAAATCTTGTCAAATATATTGATGGGTCTGGTGTGATCTACTAGATGAGGCTAATGTGATTTTATGTTTGTTTATTTTATTGGAAGATGATGTACAGGTGATTTTATTAAGTTCTAAGAGGATAGCTCAATGTTGAGAGTAAATAGCATGGGCTGTTTCAAATGCTGCATAGCTGACCTCTGTTTACGGACTCTTGTATGTACAAAAAGCAGACAAACACCAAGAGAAGAATGTCCATGGGCAATTATTGCTAGCTGCCTTTTGAGAGCTGGAAGGAAGACATTCTTTATGTTTTTGTACAGCTGGGCACCATTCATGTGAGGACCACAGAGAAGATAAAAACACATTGAAACTTCAGCACTTAACCCTTTCAGGGCAGTAGTCAATATAAACCTTGGAAGCGTTATCAGCAAAATATGCCGATATCTCTGTGTGAGCTTTGCAACCTGCAAGCACCAAGTCCTGGATGAGGTGAAGTGGACTAAGATAACCTGAGAGGTCAGTCTGTGTGTCAGCAGAATTTTGCCTTTGGTGACACCCGGCATTTTGCAGAGCACTGAGGTTTTTGTGGCGTGAAATTTCAAATTAAGTAATTATATCAACAGTTATATTCTATTTATATATTTTAGCTGAGTAAGCCTAGAGAAGGTGTGTTATTTATAGCACATTAGTTTATGCTTATTTGCATAGTCGTTTTACAAGTCTGCTGTAAACCACTTTTATTTATAAAAAAATCAGTTTTCTGCTTAAATATTTTTTCCTGATGATACATAGTTCAAAAACAAACTTGTAATTTTTAAAATAATTAGCTATTCTGCAGAAAGTTTCAGTGTGTGCATTTATTATAGTGCTAGTTGTTTCCTATCTTGACTCAGTGATGTTCTAATTAAGACAATTGGGCTGGAACTTTAAGACATATGAAATTATACACTGTATAATTCCTAACATGGAAAGACTATACTTTCTTCAACAGGAGTGTTCATAGCTCCATCTCCACCTCCATAGTTTAATTATCCATGTATTTTTAACTCCTGGATATTTGTGAGGTTAAACCAAAATTGTTATTGACTTAACACAATAAAACTTCTCTCATGGGATCACGAGTTAATAATATTCCTGATCAGTAGGCAGATTTTTCCCAGATGGGTTTCAAGATTTCCCCCGACCTCCAGAAGCCTTGCAGTCCCAAACTTGCAGGCAACGGATGGGAAACCGTGAAGGATCATCCCAGGAGCAAGTCACATAATATCACTCGTGTTTCATTTTGACAGTTACTCAAAGAGTGCCACATCAGTGGAAGGTGGGCTAGGAAATTTGGGCCCTGGCTGGACAACCAGTTCCTGCAACAACTCTACCATGAAAAGAGTGACACAGGTGTGGATGCTTCTGTCACACAAGGATCCCATGTGCTTACCTTTCCCAAAGTCTCCGAGAGCCAATGGAGCAGATTTCCATAACACTGCCTCAGTCCCACGCCCATTGCTGTGGTTTGTGGGAGATAAAGCAGAAACTGGGCAGGGGTAGTCTGGGAAAGCAGGAGAGAAATGATGAATTCTCCCTGGGTCTTGGGGACAAGATGTCACTAGGCCCCATCAATTTTCCACAATCCAGCAACATTAAATCTATTAATAGAAATCTTCAATCCTAAAATTAATGTTTCCCTTCAAATTTTGCATAAACCAAGGCATTCTTTGCCCAGAATTTCTCTGTTGCTATATTTGCCAATAAGAACTATGTTGGCCTCAAAATATGGTTCTTTTAATTCTGCACTGACACTGGCTTTTTCCAGTAAGTGCTGAAGTCATTCTCTGCTGTTTGTTGCTTGTCAAAACCATGACCTTCCTCAACAATTTCATTACCAACTATTAACTTGGTAATAATCAGTATGAAATGACCATATGAAAATCATTGTTGCCACCTACTTTCTTTTTTCAACATTTCATGTACCACTACTATTTCAGCCCCAATTGAAAGCAGAATGAGAAAATGTAAATTAAAAACAAAAAACAAAAACCAAACCCATAAATCAGAATCAGGGTGGCTAACTCGGTGTCATATAATAAAACCCAACAATAATGACAGAGTGCTAACAGTTTGACACTCATAGTTCAGAAAAACCCTTACATGATCCTGACAAGTATCTACTCACCTTATAGATCTTTAAGGAGAGAGAGAGGAGAATGGAATCACCCAGCCATTTACAGTCTCTGAGGAAACATCCTCCAGCTTGAAAAGCCATCAAGACCATAGACACAATTGCCAAATTTGAGATCTTAGAAAAGCCATTCTTGACGTCAAAATAAATATTTTTCTAAATATAGTTGTACCCCAAAACTGCTACTAGCTGCTCTAACATTTTGAGTCTTCCCCAAGTAATTATTATTGTTACAATAACAATTACTACAAAAATAATATTCATGGAACATTCATTTTACATCAAGCATCACCTAAATTCTTCACAAATATATTACAAAGATAGCATTAATAGCTTCATTTAAATGTGAACAAGTGGTGTTTCTGACCATGTCCTTAGGTAAAAACGGTGACCCTTGTTTCCTGTAGGTGTAGCAATGCACACTCACTTCAGACAACTCTGAGTTAGGATGGAAGTATTAGATCAATCCTGTTGGCTGGTAGGTCTTCCAAGGGAAAATCCTGAGCCCACTAATGAAAATGCTTGGAAGAAAGAGAGTGATAAAAGGGAAGTTACATAATGCACGCAATGAAAAAAAGGACAAATGTAGGGAATAAAAACTACTTATTCCAGGGGGCCAGAAAGTTCCTGGCCTGTTTACCAGTTGGGAGATAAAACCCATATGAAACTGGGAAAGGAGCAGAAAGCAGTTCATGTCTTCAGGCCTGGGGACAGAGTTTCCTTGTACAATATTAATGGTTGTCATAGGCAGACTTCTGAAGATTTTCCCTTCTTCCAAGACTTCTGTCCCCTGGTTATTCAATCCAACATTTATCTAGCTACTGCTGTAGAGGGGCATTGCAGATGTAATTGAGGTTACTTGTCAGGTGCCCTTAAGATGGGGATTATCTATGTGGGCCCGATGAAATCAGATGAACCCTTATAGGCAGGAGAGGAAGGCAGAGAGATGCAACAGGGAGGACATCAGAGAGATTCCCCATCAGAGAGAAGGATTTGATGTGCCCTTGTTAGCTCTGCAGTGTGGAGGATGCAGGACCCTGGGGAGGCCTCCATGGATGGAGGGTGGCCATGAGCTGGTGGCCAGCAAGGAAATGGCTACCTCATTCCTACAACTGCAAGGATCGAGACCCTGCAAACAATCCTTAAGAACCGGGAAGCAGGCTCTTCCCAGAGGCTCTCCATGATCGATGACCAACAACTTGATTTCAATGGCAAATTCAATTGAAACCTGAAGTACAAAACCAGTCCAGGGAACTAGGACTTTTGATCTATAGGACTGTGACATAATATATTTTTGTTGTTTTGAGTTGTAAATTTTGTGGTAATTTGTTAGAGCAGCAATATAAAATGAATGACCCAATCAATATTTAGCATCTCGTCTTCCGTTATGGAAAGTTAGAGAGAGCTAAGTAAGGTTGACTTATTGTAGAAGGAAGGAGAACAGTTTTGTTTTCCTGTCATATGGTTATGGATTTGCTTCATCTTTCTAATCACTGCCAGGTAATCCATAGTTAGTCATTCTCTATTACAAAAGATGCTATATAGACTATTCTTCAACAAGTACATATATGTGAGTATTTCTATAGTATAGATTCATAGGGAAATAATTATAGAATCAAACAGTGTGCATATTTTAAACTAGACAAAGTCAAATTTCTCCAAAAAATTTCAACTAATTTTCAGTCTCACTAGCCATGAATGAAACATCTTTCTTCCCTACATTGCCAATAATAGAAATTACCAATCTTAAATATGTTGTAAATAATTTATCCCTGATATGCTCTTATCATTTCATTTTGTGAGCAATTTTTCGTAAACATTAAAAGATAATTTTATGAATTTGAACTTTATCTATGATCACTGCGTTTTGTATCTTGCTCAGAAAATTTTCTATAGCTCTGTCTCTCTCTCTTTATTATTTTATTCCCTTTGGTCAGACTTCCCAGGCACTTGCCTTTTATTTAGTTTTGTAAGTTAATATTATCAACAGAAGTTTTGTTTTCTATTTTGGTAATGTCTGTTTTTAACTTTGTTATTAATATATTTTATTTTTACTAGGTTCAATGTGTTTATTTCTAGCTTCTTGAGTTTAAACATATTTCATCTCTTTTACATCAATTTTACACAATTGCCTTTTATTTCCCTTTGCTTATAAAGTCATATTTATTCATTTGTGTAATATACATATATGTTTTTGTTAACTTGGGTGATACATGAACATCTTTGTAGTCCCTACATATTCTACCTGTGTTGGATTATGTAAATTATATATTATATACATTTGGGTGGATGCACTGCAAATTTAATTATTGTTATGTGGATAGACAATTAGATGGCTTCTGAATGTTTGTTCTACAATAATTCTACACTGAATACCCTTGCAATATAATATTATCTACTTGTGAATAGATTTCTAGAGGTTGGATTGCTGAGTCAATAGATATTTAAACATGAATGATGTGTGTGTGTGTGTATGTGTATGTGTATGTGTGTGTGTCTGTGTGTTTAAGTCTTTTCAATCTACCTTAAAAAGAATCAATGGATTCTCCAATACAGTATAAGACAGCCATGTACATCTCATTATATATTCTTTCATTTGTAAGACTGATAGGCTAACAGTTACTAATTCATTTCTGGATTAATTTTCAATTATTTTATTAAGATAAAGTTAAGTATTTTCATTGGTTTATTCAGGCTAATAGGCCTATAGCTTTATTCACTTGTTTCTATTTATTTTGGTGCTGGTTTGGCATTCAACCTTTACCCACTTGAATTGGGCCTGTTCTTACAATGTACTTCTGGTAAAAAGTCTCTGCCCAAGCTTATAGGTGTACCTGCTGCTTTGGCAGCCCCTCCCATGAGACCCCCATCTCTATGAGCTGAAACAGCCCAGAAGCACCCCACCGAAGCTTACGCTAGAGCTGAAGCCAAGACTTGTCTCATAGGTCAGTGTCCACACTTTCCTGTTGTCAAGTAGTTTCCGTATTAGTTCTTAGTAGAAGCTTGTTGTATGTAAATAGAAATAGCATTTAAGTGATTATATATGTTTAATTTCCTACATAAGACAATCCTTGTGTTTAGCTATTTTAAACATGTTATGGTGGCTTAATATTTTAATTTAGCATGTCCATCAATTATTTTCCTGACTTTTAGCTTTCATTTCTTGATTAGGAAGAACTTCCCAACAGGGAATTAAAAGATTGTGAAAGTATTTTCTTTTATTTCTTGAATAGTTTCATACATCAGAATCTTCAAACTATTTCAAAATATTTGTTTTATAATATTAAGAAAGGTACTAAGTTTTATTTTCCTGCATGATTCTTATCCTAAAACCAGGTGATTTTGTCATATAAAAATTGTCCTCATGATCAGTAATGTTGCTTAGCTCATTTTACCCCATTCATATGTATTCATTCCAATATTTAAATTATAGCAGATATATAGTAGATTTATTATCTGGTAAGCCAAATTATCATTTACTATTTCCTTTGTTTTAGCTTTAAAATTTTTGAAGCTTATTTTGATAACTTTTATTTCTTAATAATTGTCAAACTTCTCAAGCTCTATGTTTATAAAAGTATTCTCTTGATATTTAAGTTTTCTTTAAATGACTTTTAGATTTTCTCAAAATTTTGGACACATTTGTACACTCTTTCATGATTTATTCCCATCCTCAACCCACCCCCATTTTGAGCATTTTCAGAGGTTTTTCTGTTACACTTACAGTTTTTGAGAACTAGTAAGATATTCAGATTTAATTTTCTATATGAAAATTTTATTTTATACCTTAGATAATTACACTTTCAAATTTACATGGTATACTCCTTTGGCATGTGTTTTTAATTAAAATATATCATCTCTGCCTCCCATTTTAATTTCTACTCTCTCAAAATTTTCTATTTTTTATCCTTTAACTTTACAGTCAAAAGAGGCTTATGTTGTCCTTCAAGTCATTTATTCTCTTTGCAATATCAGCTTTTTTACTGCTCATTAAATTTTGTTTATTTGTAAATGCTCTTTTCTTGCTCCTTTCTCTGAATCCTAAAGTATGTGATCCTAAGATTTATTTTTCTTCTCCTCAGTACATTCTCTTCCTTTCCCAAAGAAGCCATATTTTTCCCTGTTGAAAATCCCATACAATTTTTTTTCCCTCCTGGCTTATGTCAAAAGTAATTTCAGACGGTTGTGTTTCCTTTGGTTGTGAAGACGATATTCTCTTTACCTTACTCTGAAATGAGTTTTCACAGTCCCAGAAGATGTTCTCTGTGATCATTCATTCCCGAGGGAGGGCAATGTACCTGCTCTTAGTGTTGTCCCAACAGAAAATGTCTGTGGCTGTTTTATATGTTTATTCTCTGAAATGTTCAGTTATGGTCACATGTCCCTCTCTGCTTGGGCTGGGTTGGGGCATGAGGATGAGGCCAGCACATATGCTGAGGCCCACAGCAACAGGCATAGGCACAGTCTGTATTAGGCATGCTAATACAAATGAGACACCAGGACCTTTAAGAAAGCAAAGTCCTGGAAAACTCACTTTCTGTCTGAAAATATTTGTTTTCTTTAAACAAAAATAACCATGAACACTTCCAGAGACTGAATACAGTTCCAAGGTCATCTCTGAATATAGTTCCAAGGTTTTGTCATCTCCACTTAAACTAATGCAAGACAAAAAAAGCTGTTAGCTGCCAATATAGGCGAAGTGTTAGTGCAGAAAGCACAACTCACTCTATATGTTTTGAGGGGAAGGGGTTTAGCACACAGAATTAAGTGCCTACACGATATCTGGGAAGATCAGATAGAGGAGAGGAAGTGTGCAGCCCCCCTGAAGCTGTTTTGGTCCTAGGCGCATGGAAGCAGCACCAACTAGAGCTGGAGCCCATGTGTGTCCTGACACTCACAAGGCTGGTGACTGCACCTTACAACACTGAGACCCGCCCACCACTGCCGCAAGACCGTCACATCCTTGTGGCCATGCTTGTAGGCAGAAGTTTATTTTATGATGTTGTGAAAATTAAAGTTATTTAAAAGAGATGATGTAAATAAAACAATACCTATCTGTAACCACTGTTCTCTTAATTTGGTCAAAAATACCTGTATTTAGTTTTCACTGAATAACAGTTGGATGGATGGGCAGCCCTCTGGTGGGAGGAGGTGAATCAGCCGGATTTGTGTGCATCCTCTGGTGACCCGCGGTGGGTGGAAAACAGACAAGTGGAAAGTGGCACCATAAGTTATCGCTGTCCTCCTGCTATTTTTTCTGACACAACCTTGTGCATTATTTAAGAGCAAAGATAAGGCATTTTTGGACAATTGCACATGGGGTGAACTGAGTGGATGTTACTATTTATGGCCCGAGGATACCTCAACCCTGTAATTTTTTATGCTCAAATTGTCACAAAATTTGCCAGTGGGATCCTCTGTCCTTTACTCTAAATAGTAGTGTGTACACACACACACATGCATATCTTTGAAGGACATAAGAAGAAATCAAGAACTAAAAATAATATATCATGACACTGGAAATGCCTTGTAAAATAAAGATAAAAGTTGAAATTTCCTAAGTTTCAAATCACAGTAAGACTAGAGTAAAAAGAAGAAGATATATTTTTGAAATTGCATTTTAACAGGGGGAAATGGATAAAATGAGAAGAAATAGCAAAAATACTAAGATTAAAAGAAATAATTCCATTTACTTTTCTTAAATTAATAGAAAAATCAGTAATCATTGGGTTCCAAAAATTGTGTGAAGGTATTCAGAAGCTCAACAAAAGTGGGTCCCTGTTTATTATCAGCCAAAATATGTGACGGGTCTTGTGAAATTTAAAAGGGAAAGAGTGACTACCTTGATATTCCACATCCTGAGATCATTTGCTTTAGCGTTAAGAGCATATATACTATTGGTGAGGATCCAAACATTCACTGAAGAATGGTAATAGTGGATAGATTTTTGTAAATGACTTCCTGGTTACATGTGTTCTGGAAATTTTGGTTTAAATACGTTTAAATTGGTTCCAACTACAGAACATTTCTGTACTGTAATGCAATCATGTTAACTGAGAATCTCCAGAAGAGGATACGGCATGCAGCCTTATCTACTAGGAATCAGGTTTTCTGGGGATCTCTTTAGTCTGGTAGTCCTCAGATGTTTTCCAAAACCCTGCATTATCATTATGGATTTCTTTTTCTTCAATATAGAGGGTTTTATCATATTTAGTGATGCAGACAATCAAATGTACCACTATTTAAGACAGAATTATCACACACAAATAGCACAAATTGTCTTTGGAGAAACAGGTCATATTTAACAGAACAAAATCTAACCTCACAGTTTGCCATTGAAGTTGAAAGAAGAAAAATCCATTCTTGAAAGGAGTGACTGGGAAATTCATGAAACAGATGGGAATTGATTTGAGACTTAAAAATGGACAGAAGTTATATAAAAGTGAATATAAGGGAAGAAGAGAGTTGGTATAGAATATAGAAAATTACATTTTAAAAAATGAATCAGCTTCCATATGATTTAACTTTTCACTGAACACTATTAGCTGAGAAGTGGTTCTGAAACATTCCCAGAGCATGGATTTCAGATCAGACCAACACAGCTTCATTTTCCCCTCCTCCACTCACAAACTTTGTAAATGTCCTTTGCCTGTATTCCCGCCTAATCTGCAAATGGGAATAATAACAGCGTGCAGTCCACTGAGTTATTGGGAGGTGATTTCATGTCTTTAAAGCACTTACCTAACATCTGCTTCACTGAAAGTAAGTGCTCAGTAAATTTAAGTTATTATTATTACTCTAACTATATTGTCATTGCATCTATTTTTAGCTAATGGGAGTCACAGGGATTTCTTGAGCTAATATTAACTGATATTATTCAATAGTAACTTCAGACACCACATAGGAGCTTTTTTCCACTCAAGCATTTTGTTATATGGTTTTCTTGACACATATATTATATACATATATTAAAAAAAATATATATATATATATATAATATGTATATATATATAGTATGTATAATGGACTGTAATGGATCTGAATTGGGGTTGTTGGCATTTTCTATCTGCGGAGAACCTTGCATTTATCAAGCAGACCCATCCTGCTTCCAGCCACATCCTTCCCTGCCAGCATGTCTTTCCAGGGATGAGGAGAGGAGTCCTAATTATGAAGCGTACCCCAGCACAGCCTTCTCACCCTGCGTGTCTTCAGTACCCACATCAGTGCCTTGGACCCACTGGATTCCCTTCATCTCTGCTGACGTTTGTTCGCTTTTGTCTTATATCAGGAGGTGCACTGTGAAATATTCCCCTCTGAGGAAGCTTCAAAAGTCATGCTTCCCTTATTACAAAGCTGTTTTTTCTGGTTATGCATTTCACAAGTATAGCCTGTCTTTAATCACTGCATGACCTTGAGGAGATTTAAAATCACAGAACCTTATCATTCGCATGGACCCGTGGCAGGTATCCAGTTGAACCCAATACAGAAAACTGCTCTCAAACATGCAAACGTCTCTCAAACAGGCTCTTGTCTGTATTTCTGCAGTGACAGGGCAATAACTTCTGAGGCAGCAAATCCCATTGTTGACAAGCCTTAAGAGGATCCTAGATTTGGCCAATGTATTTCTCCCTACAACTTTAACCCGGGCAGTAACTCAGGACTGAAGGGCTGAGAGGCTTACTGTAGAGGAAGGACAGGTCTTTCACTTCCTCAGACAGACTACGAATGAAATGGGGCTTTTATCTCTCAATTTTCTCCTGTACTTAACTGTGGGTAGTTTCAGATTAGTCATTATCACTCCTGAAAGTGGCTCAAACTGAACATTCTGGATATTACCAATGGAGAGGAGGCAGTAATATGTTTCCAAAGACTTACACACCTTCCATCAAACACTATTCTCTCAGGGTCCCTTGGTTTTATTATTAATTAATTATTTCTTTTATTTTCTAATTGCTTTCCAGAATTAGGTTTAGCCAGTGGAAAGTATCTGAGAGCAGGTCTACAGTTTCCTCGTTTATAAAAGTGAAATAACAGGTCTGGGTCCAACTTTCCGTAGCAGAGAACATTATTCAAATCTTAAAGTGCTTAACTTGCCCCTTAATTCACCAAGCTGTTATTTAGAATCATATGCATGTGTGTGAGAATTAATAAATTAAGATTTAATATGTTTCTCTAAAATTAAGACACTGGAAATTACACTCAGTGATAGTAGTTGCTAACCCTCGCTGTTGTTAGCGCTTAATAAATAATGAACCATTTGATCCATTTAAAAATCCTTCCTGTTAGGGATGAAGAAATGATACAAGAAGGGAAAAGTGGCAAGTTGATGTTTGAAACCTGAATTTAGGTTCTTAAAATCCCATGTTCTTAGTCTTCATGCAGGACTACTTTTGTGTGTATGGCAATGAGTGCACACAGCACACATGCCCTAAGTGCTGTTTGGTACCAGGAGGAGATCAGTTGGAAGTTCTAGGGTAAGAACCATTGAGGGGAAGGGAATTCTAGTTGATGCATGTAAAATACAAGACAGATTGTGAGGCTTTTCTCAGAAAGCTCTGCACATTGTCTCTTACAGGATTGGTAGCCACTCTGAACACTTGTACTTTCAGTAAATAACAGAGTCCAAAGTATGGGTCCCTTTTCTTGCATGTTCCTTGGAACTGAAAATCTCTGAACTTCACTTGAAAGATATTTAAAGACAAAAACTTGACACAAAATGTTGGATATTAAAGTTGCAATGACAGCCCTCAACAAATGTTGGAAAAGGGAAGTTTATTATCAACTTTCAGGCTTTGGATAGAAGCTTTGAAATCAAAGGCAGATAATGAAGTTCTGGTGTTTGAGGCATTCTTCAGTTATGAGAATATATACAAGGATAACTTTTCTTCTCCAAAGTTTGTAATCATAGAAGGCCATTTTCAAAATAAGTCAGATACAGCTTGTCACTGCAGTTCCTAAGAGCAAGGTTCCTTTTGCTGGCTTTGGATTGGGGCGACTGTATGTAAGGGTTAGTGTCACTGCTGTGAGCTGCAGTGCTAACTATACCTTCCATCACCGCTGAAGGGATGACGGCAGTGTTGGTGACAATTTGGAATTTTTTTGCTGAATATCTTCATTGCATATACTTACCGTGTCACCAGCCTGAAAGCAAAGAAGAAAAACAGTGCAACCTGGAATGCCAAATCAAGTGCTGCATTCTAGCTTTTGTTTTGCTAAATATCTAACAAGCACTGCTTTAGACAATTTGTTTATTTTAACGCTCATGATTTTTTTTTTTAGGAACTATAAAGTGGGTTTCCCTTTTTTCAGTATTAAATTTGAACTGCTGAATGCAGTTTAGGTTAATAGAATGCTCTTTTCCCACTGACTTACATCATTGCTTTCGGAAGTGTCGTCTTTACTGCTGATTGATGCCATCTTTACTGCTGATTGGTACAATGCATTCTTTGCAGACTACTTGTCTCACACCATGGCATGTAAATTGTCATGATGGAATTGCTAGCATTCTTCTTCATTAAAGAGGAATGTTGGGGAATGCTACAGGGTAATCACCACACTGTGCCTCCATATTGCTATATAAACTCTTCCCAAATCAGTGACGTTATCTTAAGAAGAAAAGACAAGCTTATGGTGAATTTGTGCTACATTAGTTGCTTGATGTTTTGGAAAATACAAAAGTAAAATGTTATAATGGTATTCATAATTAAGGTCCACATCTACTATGCAAAAGATGCTTCTTTATTTTTAGTATTAGATGCTGTTGAAACAGTGAGAGACTCTTATGATGGAAGCTGTTAATTTCCACTGAGATCTCCCTTTGGGGATTAGGGACTTATTTTCTCAGCTTCTGGGTGTGATGCCAGATGCTGGTGTTCACCTACAAATTTCTTTGGGATTCAGAATTCCAAGTTCACACTTCCTTTCACCGGCAGCCTGCATTCAATGTTGTATCAACATGAGAGATAAAGGCCCAGATGTTCCACCTCAGCTCCAGACACTTCCCAGTGACATCTGGGTTATAGAGATCCCACGCGTGTGACTCCAGTCAGGTCAAGGGCTGCCCCTCAACTCAACTTCTTTCTCTGTCAACACCTTTCACCTTCCAAGGTGTTGATCACAATCACACTCACTAACTAGCATACTCATGTTAATTTCAGTCTCAGAGTGTCCCAGCAACCATAAATCATGATGGTTGATGCCAGGAATGGTCCAATGAAGGAGAGCCTAAAATGGAATTTTGAAGCTGGACCAGATGCCACCCAGCTGGCAATGAGACCCTACTGGTGGCAGGTAGAGCACAGAGAGTTCCTGGCAGAAGATCTTAGTACAGTTGCTAAAACTTTCACTCATTAGGAACTCTGATGTTATACTGTGGGCAAGGACTTCATTAGCTGGTACAATATGGCATTTGAGAAATAGGGAATAAATAGCAGCTGTAAGGATAATAGAATCATGCGACTATTGCTAAGCTTGAGAATAACTTACTGGCAATTAAACACTAAATGTGGAAGCTGGAGGGCATTACTGACTGCATATAAAGTAACTCTCATCTCTGGAAGCTGGAGGAAAGAGAAAGCTGAGAACTAGACCTGAGAATTAGTGGCAAAAGTAGCTGAGATTCATAGAAGGAAAACTCCCAACCAAGGCAGTTCTGCCATGCCAAGTGCAGGACGCTGATTGGGAAAGAACGGATGCCTACACATAGAATGGGGATATCTGGATCGATGCCTCCAAATTTCTTGAATCCTCCAGAGATTTATGAACCCTCTGATCTTGCAAAAGGACCTGTTACTTCCTGTTATAGGAGTACTTCCTAATAAGGCCAGGACTGCCAGTTTCTTAGTGAGCGTCCTCTGTCTTAGAGAACATGCGCACACCATAGGTTCTGCTCCCACCCTTTCTCCTGGCATCTAGGACCATAAAGCTGGTAACCTGCTGGGCTTGCTGAGGGAGGAAGAGTTCTAGACTCTGAAGAAGCTAATTTGCAAATACCGGCAGCATCTAGGAGAATATATATGCAGCTGTGTTCTGAAGGCGCTGGATCAGGAGGGGCAAGCCACAAATTTCTATGAAACAGTTCATCAATATGGGAACACTCTCAGGATATATGTGAATTAACACTCCAACAAGAACATGATGTAAACATGCTGCTCTGAAGACTCCTAGAGGGGTGGAAAGAGTGATGGCTCACACTAAGGGAAGTAGAGATGCCAGAATTCCTACCAGTTAGTGGGAAAAGGAATTTAAGTGCTCAGAGCAATAAAAATATTAGAGAGAATATAGGATGGGTCAGAAAGCTTTCCCGTTTTCCACAGGAGAGCCTGAGTAGTGCACAGTATAGCAAAGAATAAGAAATGTGCTAGAGATAGGGGACAAGCATGAAGAAGTTCAGTGGATGGTCTCCATCACCTACAATGGAGATGCTGTAACAGAATTGGGCATCCATCGCAGAAGAGGCGGTATATAAGGAGGCAAATGAAATGACTTGTCCAGGTTGACAGGGAGCCTCTGTTATTAACCACCTCAGTCCTGGCACAAGAGACATGTGTACAGGAACCAAGGTGTTGGGCTGGAGGCAGTCTCCTCAGGCTGACACAACAGCAAAGACCAACCGTTACTTAACAAGATGGCGCTATTTCTTGAGGAGTTCAGCCAGCCACTTGGTAGCAAGATGGCTATACTGGGCCCTTTCCAGACTGGAAGGCCACCATTCATTTTGACAGGAAGAGTCACATAGTCCAGGTATGAATTTTCCTTTCCTACCCACAGGACTTCAGCCAGAACCACTCACCTAGGGATTACAGAGGGCTCAAACCACTGCTGCAGGATCCCACATAACATCGTGTAAAGTAAGGACATTACATTATGGAAGTGGACTCATGACCATAGGATCCACTGTTCATATCACATAACAGAAACGGTCACCTTTATAAAATGATGGAACAGTCTGCTTAAAGGCACAACTGATGCCCCAACATAGAGGAAATACTTTATGAGAATGGGGTGTCGTCATTCATAACACAGTATACCTTCTAAATCAATGGCAGTTATATGGTGTTGCCTCCCAGATAAATGGGTTGCATGGGTCCAAGAGGCAAGAGGTCACAGGAGGAATCTCTCTACTTAGCATCCCTTGCAGCCATCCATTTGGGAATTTGTACGTCCCTTATTCTCAACTCTGAGTTTTGTCTGTTTAAAGCTCTTTGTTACCATGGGGGACACATCCAGGAGGAGCACAGCAAGAGTCCCCTTGAACAACAGCTACGATCTGGACACTGCAGGCTTTCCATGCCAGGGGACCAGTGAGCAAAAAATGTCACCATGGTGGCAGGTGTAATCAACGTTGATCATCATGAGGAGACAGGCTGTTATGTGAGCATGTAGGAGTGCTTCTAGCACTCATGTGGTTTACTTTGGTCTCTCTTGGCAATTCTTTATCTGATTTTAAAGTCAATGTGGTAACCAGGGACTCAGATGCTTAGTGGATGGAAGTGTAGATCACATCAGCAGATAAGGCACTATGACAAGCAGAGACTCTAGCTGAGGTGAAGGACATCTGGAGTGGTAGTGGAGGAGGAAAACGCATGAGGGTCCATTCAGTCTTGACCCCAGATGCAGAGGCAGTGCTGTAGCTCTTCCCCTTCAAGAATCTTCCTATGACATGTGACCCACAGAAGGAAAGACTCACAAGAATCCTGGAGCAGCTGCTCCCAGATCCTACACAAAGACGTAGATAGGGCGTGCAGACACAGACAGTGGTAGTTGCTATGACTTTCTTCCCAGGTCCCCCTCAGGACTTATACACTCGGCTGCTGGGAGAGCTACCTCAGCTGTAAGCCCTCATGAAAATTGATTCTGGTGAAGAAGACTGCCTCACTCAAGGTCATTCCTGCTTCCAAAGGCAGCCACGACTCAGTGACTGATTAGCACAGAGATATAGAGGCTCTGCCCTCTCACCTCCCATGTAGGGGCTCTGAAATGCCATCCCCAGCTCCAAGTCTTCCCCGGGGACTGAGAGAGGACTTCGTTGGGACTGAATATCAATTCCACTTCTTACCTTGTCCAATCTCGCTCTTTCTCTTCCTTTCTATGGATGGATATTAATCCCAACAGGACTTCTGGTCTGCTTTCCAGGGAACCCAGCCTGTGACCCCACTTCCTTCTTATGGAAATGGTTTCCTTTATTCTATCTTCAATCTCCTGCTGGAACAATCCAGGAACTTTTCCATTTCAGTTATCGAAATTTTCAGTCCTAAAAGTTGCAGTTTGGTTCTTTTTTATAGTTTGTATATCTCTGATGAGGCTCCCTATACATTTATTTCTTAAAACTGTATTTCCTTATTATTCTTTGAAACAGATTTATAAAAGCTTTTTTGTATTTGTCTATAAAGTTCAACTTCCAGACCTTTAGGATTTCTTTATATCAAATATTTCCTTCTTCCTTCTTTCCTTCCTTCCTTCCTTTACCATGAATTACTTTTCCCTTTTTCTTTGAAATCTGATGACTTAAAAAATATATATCTTGGACATTTTGGGTAACACAATCCATGTGGAGAATCTGTATCTTGTGATCTTTCTCAAAAAATGTTGATTCTTGTTTTAGCAGTCAGATCAAGTATGATTGATCACTTTGAATTTGTGTAAACCTGATTTTAAGCTTGGTTAGTGAAGATCTGTAGAAATTGTAAATGTTTTCTAAGCCCTTTTAACTTTAAGTGACTCAAACTACAAATGTTGCCTTCTATGAGATCTCATCAATCTTTGATTTTAGGTTTCATAGGGTGGGCCCAGTGTATATTTTGCTCTCGGTTAGGTTCCATGCTGCCTTTCTGGTGCCCCATGGTTTCCCTGGGTGTTGGTTATCCCCAGTGGTCTCAGCATGACTGTAAGTGTACTGTCTGTTCTGCTCTCTGTAGCAGCTGTTGTCTGCAGTCCTTTGGGTGGCTTGCACTGCATGTACATATGTGCCTGCCTCTTAGGAACTTGTAGAGAATCTACACATGGGCTTTGGGGATCTCTGCACAGCTCTCTTGTCTGATGTGCCCCAGATTCCTGCTGCTTCAGCTGCAATAGACTCTGATCACTGCTTTTTCATTTTATCAGGATCTCTGTGCTCCACTCTTTACAACAGTCAATAATTATTTTTTTGGCAGAAACTTAGTAGTTATGGAATCCTCCATGGAAGTTCACCTCTCCTTGGGGGCTACAGTCCTGCAATGTCTTTAATCCAGTACTTGAAAGCATTTGCCTCATATATTTTGTCAAGTTATGTAGTAGTTTATTGCCGGAGAGAAAGTTCTGTACTCCATCATGAAAGGAAGCAGAAGACCGAAAAATTTATCTCTGTATTCTCATGTATAACTCTTCATAATTCAATCTTATATTTGCATGAAAGTGTGATTTCTATCTTTCAACAAAATAAGAATAACAAAGTCTCAGAGGTACTTATTTAATACTAAGTTGAAACTGTTTTATACAGATGCTTGTTGATATATGGGATATGACACTTTATGAGAAATGCAAATAGATTTGGAATAGCACTTTCCAATGTGTGTGTGTGTGTGTGTGTGTTCATACCACCAGGATTGGCTCAATTCTAATACTGTCTACCTAGAGATAAAATCAGATCTCACAGGTTAAAGACTCAGGCCCACAAGACTACCTTAACTTCAGATGACAATCAGAAGTCCAGCTTGTTAACTGTGTGTGACTGGCTACAGATTAGAGGTTCACATGACCCCCTCCTTAGGTTCAATTAATTTGCTAAAGTCACACACAGAACTCAGAAAAAATATTTACTTACAATTTAAAAATTTAATATAAAGGGTATTATAAAAGGTAAGTTGAACATCCTAATGACAAGGTGCATAGGGCAAAGGTCCTGAGGAGTCCTGAGCACAGGAGCTCTGTACCTGCAGAACTGGGGTACATCATCCTCATGGCATGTGAATATGTTCAGCAACCGGAAAGCTCATTAAATCTTGTGCAAGATCTTTATAGAGCTTAATCTTTAGCCACTCCACCTTCCACCCCTCTCACCTTCCCAGAGGTTGATGAGTATGGCTGAAAGTTCCTACCTCTAATCACTGAGTCTTTCTGGCGACCATCTCCAACCTGAGGCTACCTAGGGGGGCCACCCTAAGTCACCTCATTAGCATAAACTAGATGTGCTCAAAATGGGCTCCTTATGAATAAAGAAAGACAGTCACTCAGGAAATATCAAGGGTTTTAGGAACTCTGTGCCAGGAACCATGGACAGAGACCAGATATATTTCTTTCTATACCACAAATTTATAAAGAAATGTAGATGTATGTTTTGGGGTAACATGCTAACTCTTCTAGTGGGTTAGTATTTTGCTCTTCTCATCCTGAATGTAAATGTTTCATGATGGCTCTGTGGATTTCTTCTTAAGCCAAGGAATATCAAAGCCTTTTTCTTTATAAGATTCCTTTCATTTATCTCTTGTAGTTTATGTCAAAGGATTGTTGCTGTTGTTGTTGCTGATATTGAGTAGTCACTCTTATATGACAGTCTGTTTCTTTCTCTGTTCTTTTGAAATAGATTGAATACTAACTGGTTATAGTAGAAGCCCTACTCTGCACAGTCGGATGTTGAGGGCTGCCAGCAGTATTTGTTGAGGTTATTATTGGTTGAGAATCTCTCATCTCCAGATTTTCCATCTCTGAACCAAAGAGAGGAATTATGAGGCTCTGAAAATCATGCTGGAAGGTGAGCAGTAGTACCAAATGTGCATATAAATATATGCCAACTAAAATCAAAGGAGGTATTTGTCATGTTTTCCCAAAGCCTCTTTTTCCAGCAGTCATAAAAAAGCACATTTGAAATCATGGAAAAGAATCATATTCCTGAGAAGTGCCAGAATCAAGGAGTATGGAAGCTGAGATCTGAATGATAAAGAGAAAAATATCTTAAAGTAGGAAGTTGAAGAAACTCTCCCATTTCCTTCTGTTTAATTAGCACTTAGCTTATGCCCAGAAAATGTCCTTGGACTCAACTCTGCTTCTGCCTCAAGGAAGATATTGTTTTCTTACTTTTTGTGACTAATACCTTCTGCTTTATCAAGATATCTTTCATCAGTTGTTCCTCTCTTCCACTGGACTCTTGTCTCTCTAAACGTGGAATATTCAGAGAGTGGGGAAGGATAATAATACAATATTACAAACATCATGACATCAGCAATAAAGGCATTTCCTCAACTTTAGCTCCTAGAAAACAATGCCTGCCTCTCTCTTCTCCACTAATTTCTTTAAAAACCTATAAATAGCCGAGTTGTTTTCCATATAAAACTTTGAAATGGTACCAATAAACACTAATAGGAATTGTGTAGGAAGGAGCAATTGATTTAGCCAGAAATGAAGAAAGAAGGGACCTCTTCAAGAGGCATTGTGAGCAGACTGGCTTTAGGGGTGGGCATTGAAGGATGTCGTCTGAGTAATATTTCACTTGGACAGAGTATCATTTTCTAATGAAATTCATCAATTCATTCAACAAATACTTATTGTAGATGTATTTGCTCCAGACACTGGAAAAAGATACTAACCAAAAAGAAAAATTTCATCTGTATTCATGGAACTTACTTAGAAAGTAGGCTACAGCACTACTAAAATAAGCATGCATATAATGACCAACAATTTTAAGAGACACACAACTGAAATACAGATTCTCTGAGATTAAGGAAAACTGACATAGACTGAAATCCCAGAGAGGTCTCTTAAAAAGTGAGATAGAATTGATATGTGATTGATGAGGAAGCTTTACATTAGTGAAAGAAAAAAGCAATCCAAATATTTGTGAAAGAGAAGAGAAATTTGTGTAGACCGAGACACAAGGCAGTGTGGTCCTGGACCACACTGGACCCAAAGGCAATATTAAGACTTTGGAAGAATATTGAAGAATTTAAATAAAACAAAAAATGTGCAATCGATTTTGTATTTGTAAAAGATCACTTTAAGTGCACTGTAGAGAAAGACTGATGACAGGATGGAGGAGTGGATGCACAGACTCCTTTTAAGAAGATTTTGCAGGGGGCAGTATAATGATAAAAAAAAAAAAATCATGGTTGGTACTAAAATGACAGTGATGAAAATGGAATGGAGTGGAGAGATTAGCATAGGTTGAGAGGGAATGGAAGTGACATTACACCTTAATCAGTTTGAAATGAGACTGGTGATGGAGAAGGTGCTAACGATGTGTTTTCAAAACCTTCAAATATTATGGACACTGGTTCTATTTACTGACCTAGAACCATTGGAGATGTGCTGAGTGTAGATGTGGTGGATTATCATGAACTTGATTCCTCAATTGTTAAGTCCGAGGTGACTGTGGAAACTCCAAGAATACATGTCAAATGGCATTGCTTCATCTTTTCTGATAAGAGATCATGTAAGTTCAGCTTGATGGACAATACCGAAGAGACAGCCGTTGATACATAGATATGGTACGTAGATAAAATAACCTAGGAGAGAAATTCAGGAAGTAGAGTTGGGGCACTTCATCACCAAATGGCTGCTTGAAGGAGAATAAGACTGTAAACAGACTTAAAACTAGTGAGTAGAGAAGAAAAGGAAAAACAGCAGTGTGGTGTCACAAATTCAAGTCATAAGAATATTTCAAGAAAGATGGGTGAGGTTGATGTGAACAAGAGCCGAGAATGAAGAAAGCTCCAGTCATTCTTGCAAAATGGAGAACTAGTTAGTGATGTCGGCGTGCTGGTTATGCATAGGCGGAGCTGATTCTGGTAGGTGATAGCAGTAATTGCATCCCTGTTATCCATCATTACAGTATTAGTAAATTTATTACACGTTATTTATTTACATCTCACGACAATTCCATGGCCTGGGGGTTATTTTCTCCCTTTTGCCAACTGGAAACAAAACTCAGAACGCAACATTTACTCATTACATAGTTTGGCCAGAGTTTTATAAGAAATATCTGTCTAAATGAGAAGAAAATGAGAATATTTCTTCCATTTTACTGAAGAAGTGTTGCCTGGGACTTGGGACTTGCTCTTAAAACAGGCTGATTTCAAATACGCAAGAAGCCATGAATGAGCCTAGGGCACTCTGAAGGGAAAAGCAGACAACATCTCCTCCATGTGTACATAGGAAATGATTTATTTTCTTAAGAATTCCTTGTAAATGAGAAAGGTACTTAAAAATATGTTCATGTTGACCTCTATTTAAATAATATATTAAACAGAAAGTTATTTATCTGTATGATGCTTTAAAAAAAAAAGAGAGAAAGCACTCCTTTTTTGTCAACTGTGCACATTGTGCATTGCATCCCAAGTCTGGAGAAAGCCCTATCACCAAGTCAAACAACAATGAATAAATATGGTCATAGCATCTGGGAGAAGCTACCTGCAAGGATTCTTTCTGAGAGCATTACCTTGAGAGAATTCCAATCATAGAAAAGACGTACTGTACATTCTTAAGTTTGAATTTATAAATATCCATTTTTCTGTGGGTGAAAAAGATGAATGTGTCTTATTGGTTTCTTCTGTTCTTTTGAATGCATCACCAAAACTTATCTGTAATTTCAGTGTGAGAATATAAGTCTTTCCCAAAGAAGAAAGGAAATAGAAGTGCAGATTTGGGGATACATTGTATAAAATCTTGGTGTCAAAGTTTTAAATTTCTGCTTAGGTATATACTAGATGTTTAAATTTAGGAGAATAATATTTCTTGGAGTCTGAAATTGGAAATGGTAACGTCTTGCAGCTATTTTGTAAGGACGAGGTTTTATATGTGTAAAACACGCAACATGAAATAGATCACATGATAGGCACTCAATGATAGCTATCATCACTTTCAGTATTAACATTTTTTTTATCCTAGTGTCATCCTATGAAGCAAGTGTGGCAATGTCCATCCATATGTGCACACATGTTGCAGGCACATCAAGAGCTTTATAGCAATTTATGTTTTAAGAAAAGGGATTCCTTTTCCAAGTAGCCAATAGAATAAAATTTATTCCTGTGACTTAAGAAAGATTATTTTTTTAAATTAAGAAATGGTCTTTAAATTATTATCCTTCTGCTAAAACTCATCACAATTCTACCTAATTTACTAGTACATTCTAAAATACATTTCATTATCTGAACATTAAACTCCTTTGTATCTGCCTTATTATTCTAGAAAATAAAGTAAATAAATAATAATTATAGGATTACACACTCTTCAGACAAACATTAGTTAGCAGAATTATGGATATAAATTTTATATATGTATATATATTTAACTATGTGTCATATAATAGGTCATATAGATAGAAATCAACATAGGAAATACTGAAGAAAATCTGGAACTGGTTAATATTTTCAAGATTTGATATATTGTTTTTATCAAAGAATATATACAACTTTTTAAAGAGAAATTGAATACTGATCCAATTTTAAAATAAATATTTGTGTTTAAATATGTCTATCGTAATATTTACCATAAACGCTATATTAGTTCCTAGAGCTGCTGTAAAAAATTATACCAAACCAGATGGCTTAAAACAAAACAAGACAAAGTATTCCCTACAGTTTTAGGGGTCAGTTGTTCAAAGTCAAAGTGTGAATGGAGCCCACTCCCTCTTGGGGCTCTGGAGGAGAATCTGTTCTCTGCCTCTTCCAGCTTTTGGTGTCTCTCAGCATCCCTTGGCTTGTGGCTGCATCTCTCTGCTCCATCTTCACACAGCCTTCTCTGGGTGTGTCTTCTCTGTGGGTCTATCTTATCAGAATACTTGTCATGAGATTTAGGACCCATGAATAATCTGAGATGATCTCCTCTTCTTAGGATCCTTAAATTAATTACATCTACAAAGACCCTTATTCCAAACAAGGTAACATCACTGGTTCCAGTGGTTATAACATGGGTGTACTTGGCTGGGGGCCACCATTCAACCCATTCCAGACGCTAGTGGTTGTTACTGTGGTAAAATGTTCTCTGGCCAAATAATTTTGAATTATCCTATGCTTTATTGCCCTCGGTAACATCCTTATTGTGAAGAGATGAGCCATTCTGAAGGACACATAATGGTTCAACATTTTTTAAACATACTATTTAACAAATTTACATGTCCATCAAAATATTAAACAAAATATATAGTAATATATTTGGACGCACTACAATCCCAAGGAACACATTTTCAGTAGTGCCAGGTAAACATTCACACATACAAGTAGGATACGTACATACCTTTAAAAAATGTGTGAGCTTAAATACTCCTACTAGAGTATTTCCAGGAAATTTTTAAAATAAATTCATCAGTAAGAAGGTTTATGAATACAGATAGATAAAATCCTTCAAATCCTCTAAGTCCCTAATAATTATTGAAAATTATAATAAGTGATGCTGTTTTCTATCAGATCCTTAATTGACACTGGATTCTAGTGAGTAAATTATTTCCTCAGTAAAAGTTATCAAAAGAAACACTTCTTATGGAGATGGCACAAAACCCAATATGAGCTTCAAATTTTTTCTCTTAATTTGTATTTTGGCTTTACTCATCCTTAATATTGAAGATAAATTTTAATCAAAGACCACTTCCGACTACTCAGTAACAGACACATTCATTTAGGTGAAGAGATGCTGTGTCTTTCGAGGACGATTGTTGGTCAGTAAAGAATTACTTAGATGTTTCACCGCGTCAGCCAAATGATTCTTTCCTCACCAGTGCTTTTGATCATCTACCTCCTCTACCTCCTGTATTCACAGAATATCTGAGTCTCTACAATGTACTTTTTATAATGATCTTAACAGTTTTTTCAAGGACAGAGATAATGGAGAATCAGCCCTCACCCACCTCTGCAGGACAGGATTCTTTGCTCCTTTTCAGGTGACTTGTATCTTTAGAGTATAGCGTAGTCATTAAAGATAAGCAGCGGTTGAAAAACAGGGGTAATATAACAACTGCATCATGGATGAAGTTTTAAGCAACATTTCTCTGTGTGTCCTACTCAAGGCAGTGCAGCCTATATTAGTGGGATTCTGTGATAGGCTGTCGACATACAGGGGTGAGGGGTTTATAGTTACTCTGGAGCAATGACTCAAGTCTAGTCTCAGGGGCAATGACACACATAAATATATGAGGTCTGGCATTTCACTTGCCCCACTTCTCCTCCAAAAAAAAGTGAGTGATGATCATGCCTAAATATTCAGTCGCCTAATGAAAACTGGCTATTTGTCTAGTCTGTGCAGATGTACCATGACTTTGCAGCCCACCACCCAAATGGCAAACTTCTCCGAGCTTAAGGTCAAAGTAGAGGCTACTATTATGTTTCTGAATTAAAAGCTTGAGACCCACATGAACAGATATGCCTTCAAAGAGAGGAAGAGCAGTGAGTGTACCCACAGTATGAAGTGGCAGCTGCATGGAAGAGAGACTGGAAAGTGGTAGGTCAGCCACATTCCTCCAGGTCAGGCCCAGGAAAACAGAGTGGAGGCAAGCCTCTCACACCCCAGGGAGTGAAGGCAGAAGGGAGGGGCGGCTCCTCAGGGTTGGCCTCTCAGGCCAGTGGCGCCCAGATATCCATGAAAAGCAGAAGAGGAAGTGGGTGCCTGGAGTATGTAATTGAGGCACGAAGCTCTGAACCTTAAAAAAGCTCCCATCAGCCCTTCAGTCTGATTGAAAAATGTATGATCCCTCAAAAACTCCCCAAGTAAGGAAAGTAAGCAGAAGTCCCAAGACCTTAGTCCTTCACAGGATGGAATTACATGAAATAATGATCCTATCATTCTGTCCTATCAATCTATTCTAAGACCCTTTCTCTGATTGTTACATGGCACTCAATCTCAAAACCATACGTGAACTGCATACTATTATTATGCATATTGTTTGTATTATGCTATATTATATTATTATTAATAATACAAGGGAGTCTGACTTGAGTAGGTCATCCCAATCACTACACCTTAATTCTTCTCTAAATTACAGTACAGTGTGGTGCATATGGCATGAGAAGCATGTGTAAGGTACAGAAGTAGTACAGGATTGAATGACTGACTATTCAGTAGAAAGGACTGAATCCTTTTATGTATAGGGTTTGGGATATTTCCTAGAGATGCTGGTATGTGAATTAAGCATTTTAAGGTAAGTCGTACTGAATTACCTTTATTGGCTAACTTAAAAAATTTATATAGTCTATTTCAATTCTTAACTGAATTGAGTACTCTTTAATAACATCCACATTGGACACAGGTACAAAATACAAGGGATAGAAATGGTCATGTTCACCTAGTCCTGTAATCCTTCCATGCCTTAAAGCTGCCACTTTTCAATGCTTAAGATTCCTGAGGGTCCAGAATTGAAGCTTTTCCAGGAGCACGGGTGGGTTGGAGGCGGCTCTCAGGGCATCATTGTGTGGGGAGTCATACTGCCAAGGACTGCTGTCCATCTTTGTCCCATACCCAGGATATCCGCAAGTGTTCTCCACTTTCTGTGCAACAAACAGACCAGCTTCTTAATGGTCTCTTTCCCTAAACTGGAGTATCTGATGGTGAGTAGGGGTGGAGTTTATTCACTGGCTTATTTTTGCTAAATCTTTTTCATAGGAGAATAGTCCAATAACATTATATTATCTAGTTAAATAAATTTAATGAATAGAAACATTCTTCTGAAAGTGTGTCAGTTGAGAATATAAAGTATTATTGGATTATTTTGAGCTAAACATAATCACTAAACTTTAGGAGAGCCCTAATATCACTTTTCCTAAAGTAAAAATAATCAATATATTTTCTAAATAGCTTATAATCAGCTTCCCCTGTTTGATCTCAACCCCTTTACTTTTATGTACTGACAAATAAAACTTTGAGAAATATCCATTCATCAAAGTTTGCTAGAGAAGAAAGAATATTCAAGTAGAACAAAATCCTTGTGCAAAAACAAAATAGCATCATGTGTGTGTGTTTGCACATACATGTGTGTTTGTTGAACAGGCTAGAGACTGAGGTGATGTGAAAGAGATTGTGCAGTTAAGACTGAAAATATAGAGAGGTTCACTTAATGAAAGAGCAAATGGGCTTGAATATTTAGGAGAATGTTCTTCAAACCGAATTTCCCACAGATTAAAGGGTAATGAAATCTGTTTAGCCAGTTTCAACTAAGATTTTCTTTAATTAAACTGTAATCGACCATATCAGAGTTTGTCACAAAAAGTAAGATAGTTGGTTTGTGAAATCTTCATTTCATGATCTATTCATAGATGATGGATAGATAGATAGATAGATAGATAGATAGATAGGTAGGTAGATAGATAGAAACATACATACACATATACATACATACATATAGATGGTACAATAACTATGTGTGTTTATACTGAGTAGTAGTGTAAAATGTAAAATGTATTACATACTGTTCGAATGAACAAATTTGAAGATCACCATTGTAGAAATATGAAAATATGTTTATCAGTAGTTCATTACTTTCAGCTTCTCATTTACATTCATTAAATTAAAAATTAGAGTGTGAGAGAATCACATGCAATTAGATCTTAAAAGAACAATAGCAGTCATGTATCCACCATCCACAATTTTAAGTTGATGAGATAGATGCTGGGTCTGAGATGCAAGGGTTTGTCCAAGGTCACACAAGTGACGGGAGAGCTGTGATCCTAGTTCAAGTGACACGTCACATTCTACCAGTTACCACCATCATCAAGCTAACTAAAAAGATGTCAGCGTTGGTGGAAAACAGCCTTTTTGCTATGTAAATAATGCAAGCATTTCATTTTAAAGAAATAATGACAAAGATAATATATCCTATGTTGTAGGAAATCTAAACTTCATACAGTGCATATTTCTTTTAATTCCAGAAAGCACATGTTTCCCTGACCACCTTTACCATAAGCTGCCTGCTTTTATATTACCTCATTTGTTGATGCTCTGGGCATTGTTGAGTCCTCTCTCCAGAGGTGCCACTTGTGCACAGAAAGCTGAGCTGGTGTGGCTTAAGCGGTAATGTCATTGGTGATATTGGACTGGGTATGATTGTTGCAAGTGTTATGAATTATTTTTTTTTCTACAGGCAACAACTTGACCCTGGCAACTAACATAATGCATCACCTGCTGGTAGGAGACCAAGGGCAAAAAAGAAGTGATTGGGAAAAAGGATACATCAGCTCAGGAGTTTTAGAGTCAGTAAAATACGGAAGAACCAAAGTAGGCTCTCAAAAGGAGTCATAGCACAGCAAATACTTCTGTAAACCAGGGTGTGATTTTATACAGTAAAATAAAAGAATTTATAATTGGGTATATTTTATTTTATAACAATTGCAAGTGATCTGTAAGAGAAAAATGTATTTGTAAGGATTTTCTTTAGTAAATAATGCATTGCTTAATGTTTAGAAATATCTCCTTTGAATAAATATATATATATGACAAACAGTAAAAATGTATGTTTGGTATATAAAATTTGTTCATAGAAATTTTTATTGTGTTGAATGTGAAAGAATTAAAATGTACAAAGTTAGTCATCTTTCTAATATTTACTCGACAATATTTTCTATTCCAAATATCTTTCTGTATGTAATATATTTGAGTTGCTTAGTGTAATTGTAATTACAAAGAAAGAAGGAAAGTGTGTAAAGAAAAATCAGAGGGTACAAAAGTACTTTTGATGTATTGAAGCTTTAAATGTTTACAAAATTCAGACCACTTCAAAGATTAACATAAAATATCTGCACTCATCACACAATTTTTTGCAATTATTATTTTATACATTTGCTTCAGATTGTTTGAAGATACATTTACTTTCGTCACTTGGTGTATCAATGAAACACACATTATTGTTGCTTGTGTTTTTAATAGTTACAACATTATCTCATATAGTACACACTGTTCTGTAAACTTTCTTTTTGCCTTAACATCATGTTTGTACAGCATATCTAAATGATCAAAGCAATGAGGTTCAATCATTTGAGCTGCTGTCTAGAACTCCATCATAAGAATATAGCAAGAACAATATTTTTTTACTTCCTTTACATAATGATTTAGGTTGTTTTTAATTTGTCAGAACAACAAATGAAACATATTTGCTTTTGTCTCCACTTGCACTGAGTTAAGTGATCCTCCAGCACAATTGCTCAGCTGAGGCTGCCAGCCACACAAAGGATGTGTGGTCTATTGTGTTCAGTAGGCAGATCTAGACTGTTGACTTGCAAACAAAAGAGATTCCATCCAATTTAAACTCTCATCAAACTTGCACAAACTTTTCCACTCCTTCACATCCATGTCTCAACTGATTGTCTTCAATTTTTTTGCCCTTATACTAAGGTTAAAAATCTATTTAATTCACAGTTCAATAATTACTAGTGAGATTATCTCTTGGCAGGTTTAGTCCCATTTTTTGTTTACTTTTCTATTAATATCATTTTGATATATTTTATCTATCTTCCTATTAATCTGGTTGCTTATTTATAGCTTTGTAAGAATTTTGATAATATATTTTAACTCAATGATCCAAAATATTATTATTTCAACATGTAGTTGATATAAAATTGTTGAGATAGTTTTTTTACCAACTAGTCAAAATCCAGTATGCAATTTACACTTTTAGAATATTTTTTTATTATTTTTTCAGCTTTGTTGAGGTATAATTGTCAAATAAAATGGTAAGATATTTAAAGTTTACATCGTGATGATTTGATACATATATATTGTAAAGGATTCCTCCCAACTATTTAATTAACACATCCATCATTTCTCACATTCGTCTTTTATCTTTTCTTTTTTGCTGAGAACATTTACATTCTACTCTCTTAACAAATTTCTACTATGCAATGCCGTGTTATCAACTATAGTCACCATGTTTTACATCAGATCCTCAGACTTTGTTCATCTTATACTGAAGGTTTGTACCCTTTTACCAGCATCCCCTGATTTCCCCCACCTTCAGTCCCTGGCAGCTACTTTTCTACTCTCTGCCTCCATGAGTTTGACATTCTTTTAGATTCCACATGTAAGTGATACCATGCAGTATTTGTCTTTCTTTGTCTGGCTTATTTCACTTAGGAGAATGCCCTTCATCTATGTTGAAAACTGGTTCTACATAACATTATCTGCCAGATATTTTATGCTAAATATCTTATTCTAGGCTTTTTCTTATTTTCTAAGTTTTGACAGTGGTTTACTTTTATATAGTATAGCTTTAATTTTACTGTACTTTTTCCTTATGTTAAATGTATGAGTTTAGAAAATATCTACTCTGGAATTTTTTTCTACTCCTTTTTTGACAAGGGATGTTACCTTGACTGGGTCATTAATATACTGAATTAAAAAAAAAAAAATTCTGTATCTAAGAGCATAATGTTCAGTTTTTAAAATAAGCTTCTGTAGTTTGGAATAATGAGGAAGTATTACAGACAGCACAGAGAGTCCGTGTAATCCCTTCACTTGACTTCCCCTGAGGTTAAAGTCTCACAGAACCATGGCACATATTTCAAAACCAAGAAATCAGTGTGGGAACATCACAATGAACTAAAATCCAGACTCTGTTCACATATGACCTTTTTCCCACTAATGTCCTTTTCCGTCCAAAGATCCCATCCAGGATGCCACATTGTATTTGGTCATTATGTCTTTTTTTTCTCTTCTGTGATTCTTTCTATCACCTTGCTCTTCGCCACCTTGACACTTCTGAAAAGCGCTACTCTGGTATTTTGTAGATTGTTCCTCAGTTTGAGTTTGTCTAATGTTTTCTCATGATTGGACTATTTTTTTTGTTATGAGAAAGAATCCTACGTAGTGAGGTGCCTGATATCCAAAGACATAGAAACATACAATAGCAACAGGACTAATTACAGATGATGTTAAATTGATCTCTTGGCTAATGTGGGGTCTACCAGATTTCTCCATTGTGAAACTACTATTTTTCCTTTTCCATACTCTAATTTTGGAGGCAAGTCCCTAAATCCAGCACGAGTGCAGAGGCAGGGAAAGAGGATTAAGCCTACATCCTGCAATGGGGGAGGGTATTTACATATATTTTGTGGAATGCCTCTGTAAGGAAGATTTGTTTATTTTTCCCCATTTATTTATATGTTTAATAATTATATCACAGTAAGCTCATAATTATTTGTTTCTTTGGGTTATAGTTCTACACTTCGGTTATTTTTTTTGTTTTTTTTTTTTTGTTCAAATTTGTTTAGATTTAACCATCAGGGACTCCTTGAGGTACGTGCCCACACTCTCTTGATATGTGTCCATCCTTTTGTTTTTATACATTTTCTTATGATGGGGCACTATTCATGTCCCAGGGTCATCTTATACTTTCCCTGCCCCAACCCTAGGATGAGCCATTCCTCCAAGACACACGGGTCCCTCTTATTGGAGAATGATACTTAGAAATCAAGTTCTGGTACTGGGTGACTCTGTTGCTGCTGGTATGCTATTACCTAGACTTCCTCTTGATGTTCAATTCTAATCTGTTAATTGTTTTAATAAGGTTTTTAATGTTAAACCCTCTACCAATGTTCAACCTCAAGTTAACCCTTTGAGCTCTTCATGATTCACATTTCTTACATATAAAATGTTGACAAAAACAGTGTTTTCCTCTTGGATTTGTTGTTAATAGTAAATAAAGTTATATATTTGAAGCATGTTGAAGTGTTCCTGCTACATAGTAACACCCCTTTAGTATTATATATAATTTTAAACTCTAACATAGATTTATGGCATGTGCATTGCAGAACTCACTTTTTTAGTTATTTGATTTATTAGTTTATACCAGTGTAATATGAAAATCTTCTTTCATTTTTGGAAATTTCTCAACTCTCTTGTAATTGTTTCATTTCAAATTTCCATATTTTTAGACTATGATTTAGGTGCACTAGGTTCAATAGATTTATATATTTTAATAGATTGTATTTTTATTTATTAAGTAATATGTTTAATAGAGCTACAAATACTTAAATACTGTTTTCTCAGTTTTTAAGTTGGTTTCCCAGACACAGTATATTTTCAGCATACATTTTCTCAGATATAGTATTGCTATAACATTTTTCTTTGGTTTATATTTATTTTGTACCCTATATTTTTCTGGCACTTATAATCCTAGATTTGTTTCAGGTTTTATTTGCCCTATCTGATCATCTCTATTCTCAAATACATATTTTCAAAATTAGCAATTTTTGTGACTAAGACAATTCTATAATTTTAATTTGTGCTTCTTATTGACTTTGGTCTTTCTTTATAAATCTTTGCTTCATAATTTGCTCCCTGTTAGAGTAATATCTGTTACTCTGCTATAATAAAGGATCATAGACTAGGGGGCTGAAACAACAGACATTTGTTTCTCAAGTTCTGGAGGCTGGAAGTCCAAGGTTAAGGTACTGATTGGTTTGGTTCCAGTGAGGGCCTCTTCCTGATTTGTAGGCCACTTTCTTGATGTGTCTCACATGGAGGAAGGAGAGAGATGTCTTTCTCTCTCTCTTCCTTTTTATATAAAGTCACAAATCTCATCATGAGAGCTCCACCTTATTGACTTGTTCTAACTCCAGTTACCTCCCAAAAGCCCCACATCCAAATACCACAGTATTAGGGGTTAAGGCTTCAACATGTTAGTTTTGAGGAGATATAACTCAGTCCATAGCATTCCATTTTCTTTATTTTGATTTTCTTTTTCTCAGTTTAACATATGTCCTCTTCTATTAATTAGTTCTTCCCTTATGTTTGATAAATGATATCATTCATTTAATTTAACAGTCTTAAGTTAATCGATATTCCTATTTTCTCAAAATAACAGGAGCCTCTTAGAAAGTTTTACCAGGAGTCTTCTTTCTCACCCTCCATGCTACTTTTGACTAAACCTTATGTACTATATATTTTTAAACTTCCAATCTTTTTACAATTCCTGGATATAGCCAATACATTCTTAGATTTACCAATCAGTAATGACTGATTTGCTCGCTATTCTTTCTTTATTTCCCTTTTTTTGTTCACTCTTTTTTGGGAATTATATTCTTTACTATTTCTTTCAGTATATTTATAGGAATATAAAATTCCTTATTATTTGCGTAATTCCTTCAAAATAGTACTTTGGATGGTACTTTAGCTCGTTCTGGAATTCTACATTGGGGTTTTATTTTGGGGGTGGTTTTTTCCTCATTAGTCCTGAAGATTTTCTTTTCATTGCCACAGGCAGCTATTATGGTTGACGGATCTGCAATTACTCTTGGGGTCGTTTTTATGTCACTCATCAGTCTTTTCTTTCTGGTAGCATAATTTTTTAATGAATCATTTAATTGAACTACAACATACAAGCTTACAGCCCAATGATTTTCACATAATATGCACATATGTGTTCATCTTCCAAATGAAGAAACCAAAGGTTACCAGTTCACAAAATGTCTCTTTGTTCACCCTTCAGGTCAGTACCTACAAAAGTGCCCACTTTCCTAATTTCTATAAGTATATATTAATTGTGCCTATTTGTCATTTTAATATGAAGGAAAACATACAGAATGTAAAATATACCATTTTAAGATCATTTCCATTTTAAGAATATTAAGCAGTAATATTAATATTAATATTTATCCATTCTACTATTATATTTGGTTATAATTTATTCAGTGTCTCTTTGTGTTTAGAATAGAAAAGAATTGACCATAATTCCAAAATAATATTATCTTAATGACAAGAAAAGGTAAATACATGTTAGGCATTTTTCATCTTTTTCATTTATCAGGAAGAAGGCAGAGATGTGTACAGGTTAACTTAGAATATTCTGTCTAATTTTGATGTGCTAGGGCAGGGAGAATTTAAGGCTGATTGATTAATCTTGTGTATTACTTGGTGGACAGGAACACTGTAGGGTAGATATTGTAGAAATGGACACATAGAACCATATTACCTATATGTCAAATTTATAAATTCCTATTAAATTTTATTATAAGCACCTATTTACTCTGTTGCATTAGAGCCATAGTTTAGCATTATTTTGTTGTTTTTGTGTGGCTGACTGAGGTGTAGTTAAATAGTTTGAGGATAAATTTTTAATTTTCTTTGCATTTGTTGTGCATTTTATATATATTTATATTTATATAATCTTGGTAGTCCCTTATGTTTGCTGTCTATTGAAAAATATATGGAAGCAAATTGGGCTAAGTAAAGCATATGAAAGTCAAAATTTAGACAGGTTCTTTTCTTAGATGAGGTCTTTTCATTTGCTGAACTTGCAGGACTGGTGTCCAGGAGAGAAAGACCCATGAGATTGACATTGTAGTTTATCCATCTCAATCTTGATGGCAGTGCCCTCTGCTAATCGTGGGAATGCATTGTTTCATTATGGCTGTGCTTGTGGGTTGGAGATTCAATAAGACAGAACTGGTGATTCATCAATTCACATAGAAAATACTCTGAATTTCAAGATTTTTTATAAAACATTGCTCTTTGACCTGGGCTTGGGATCCTTTATTAAGTGTCCACATCACAGATCTGCAACTGAGATTGCTGTTTGCCTCCATCCATTATCTTGTGAAAGGTGACTGCTCCATGGCTCCAGTTACATTTTTCACATGCATTTAATCATGTGTCCATTGTCCGCTCTGTCAGAAATCTGTGGCTTATTCACTTTTTAAAAAATATATCCAGAGCTCTATAAAGGAAGTCTGTGTATCACTGTAAGTGCTCAACACATGCTTACTGATGGCCTGAGTGACCAAATGACTAAATTACTGAAGAGTCAGCCAACGTCCCAATCAAGTGATGCTGATGATGGAGTACAATGTCTCACTCACACTCTCACGGTCTCATGTGTATCTCAAATCTGCCTTCTTTTAAAAAGCTCACCTTTTCAGAAGAGAGACAATCAGTGCTCTGAATGAGGAAAGAAACTTTGGCCTGTTAGAACTATCAGTCAAATCTACCCTGGGATCATTGCAAAGACAGGTACTGCAGGTGCACCTCTCACAACTGAGGTGCAACCAAATGGCCAGACTTAGATGCTATTTAGCTAAAAAATGTTCCATTTTTGGAGAGCTCAATTATCCTTAGCAAAATGTGGAAAAACATGCTGGACAACAACAATTTTCTGACTTTAAGTAACAGTGTTAACACATCCTTGTCATTTTAGAAAAGGTTTCTGCCATGTTTTATTGTTTCTTTTTTCCAAAGTCCTCAAGGAAGGTTATTTCAAAATAATTTTAAATTCTCCATTAATTCATCATTTATACTTCTCAACACGTTATGTAACATCATATTGACTCCATTCAATGGATCTTTTTCAAAGATGTTGACATTTGAGATTACTTTTGAAATTATTTAATGTCATTCTCAAAATAAGCATATCTGATGATAGTATTTACAGAGAGCAACATGCTAATAAATAACCTTAAACCAGTTATGAAGGGGATTTTATCTCTTTTCTCAATATTATATTCTGATTTTTCCAATTTCACATTTGGTTTTAATTCCGTAAATCAGTAATATGTTCAAATATTCTTGATTGTTTTCCATGTATTTTAAAAATTGTGTAGCAGTCTGGAAATTCCTTAAGGTAGAAATTAGAGGGTGTTAAGCCTAAAGAGAAAACAGTAACAACAAGAAAGTATTTGTACAGAAAAACACATGTAGAAAAAAGTCTTTCAATTATTGGAGTGATGTCAAGGAGTAGCAAGCTCAGAGAGTTAAAAGATTTTGAAGAGACATTTGTGACATTTTTGGAGTTAGGAAAATCAATTTACAATACAGAAGTCTGTTAGCCTCTTCACCCACTGATGCTGTATTTGTCTCCATGCTGACGCAGTGGGTACACAGACTACAAATGCACAGGACTATAAAGGTACTTTGGTATTCACTCCCCAAGAGGAGCAGAAAGCCTGCCATACCAGCAAAGAAGAAATCAATGAAACATTTATATCCTTATGACAAATACTGGGAGAAGAATAAGTGAACACAACAGGGAGTCAAATGGTTATTCTTAAATATAAAATTGAGCAAACTCAACACAAAGAAAAACTAACACCTGAAGAAATAGATTTGACGAAGGAATTGGAAGAAAACTCTGGTATGATTAAATTTTATATCTTAAAATATTCACATTATATATTTAAAGAAATTATCTGAACAAAATTAAAAGTAAAAATTGCACATTACAAATTTTATCTATCTATGTATCTATCCGTCTATCTATCTATCTATTATCTATCTATCATCTATCTATCATCTATCTATATATCTCAGTGGATGAACTGAGTAGCCAAATAGATAAATAGATACAGGAGCAAAACCAATTAGTAATTCTGATTATTATTATTACTATTACTGTTGCTGATTAGTTCACATAGAGGAAAGATGTAGCATAACAAAAGTATACATGACATAGATAGTATATCCACCCGAAGACATAAATTTCAGAGTGAAAATGCATATGAAATATATAACCATTTCTCTATCTCTGTGTAGAACTAGTAACTGAGGCACACTAGCATGCAAAAGTTGGATGGGAATTTGGAATGACCATTCTATGTGGTTTAGCTGGGCAAGTGATGGGGAGCACAGCCACACGTGATTGTCTGTTTCTAAAGAAGACCGTAAGCTCTAATTATATCTGGAAATAATTAAATATTTTAATTATATGTGTTAATATTAAGGGGTAAACAGTCAAATTGAAAAATATGCATGATTTCTGAAATGGTATTTGGGTAAGGGGTTAATAATTGTAAACAAACTCAAAACAGCAGAAACCAAGGAGGAAATAGATGTCGAAATAAAACATATAAAATATTAAACATCAGGAAAGATAAGTTAGCTCTAGCATATGACTTAATTAATTCCCCCTCTTAAAATAGGTCACCGATTTTGATAAAAATAAAATCTAACTATTTTCTGTATATTTGAGATGTACTATAAATCACATATAATGACTGAAAGTAGAAGAATGAGAAAGACACACAGAAGCCGAATGTTAACAAGAAGAGTAAATATATTTAAATAATGTACAGAAAGTATAACTCAGATTAAAAGAAAATAATACAAATATTCATATTGACAAAAACTTTTATTCCTCCAAGATGACATAATAGTCAGGATCTTTAATATTTTCAATGCCAGAGTTTCAAATCTCACATAGAAAAACACTAGAAAGAAATTGAGAAGTTGATAAATCATCAATCAGAAGGAGTAGCTTCAACATACTTCAAGAAAAGGCAAATTAACAGATTAAAAAATAAATACTGGCTTGTACATATATTATAGAGAAAATGTTCATGTTATTACTGCCATAGTTCTGTATGGCATTATTTAGTATTTACTTTTGATATTTATGTTAAAATTACATAGCAAGCTTTAAAGAAAAGTACAGTCAAAGAAACTATATACACTTTGAAGTAAAAACTAATTGTTGGCACAAAGAGGAAAGTAAGCCTGAAGTTATTTATTTAAAAAAATAGAAATGGGAAAATAACTATACTTACAACAGACAGTTTTAGAAATGTGATGAAAATGTACTGAATAATGTACATTATTCTGACAAATTTGAAAATACTAGTAAAATGGATTGTTATATGACTTGACCCTCAAAAAAGCAGACAAATTGCATAGAGCCATAATTATAGACAAATGCAGATATGAGCCAAAGATAGTCTCCCTGGAAAAGTGTGTCAAGCTCACAGAGTTTTTCAAGCAAAGGTTCAAAGAATAGATTGTTTCTTAGCTATAATTTGTCACAGAGCAACAGCCAAGAAAAGATAGAAAGTTTCTTAACTCATTTATGAGGCTACCATGCCCCTAACCTGAAAAGCAGAGACAATTCCTAAGCAGAGAGTTCTGAAGCATTTTCACTTTAGACAGATGTAAAGATTCTCAGAAGAACCTCTGATTTTTTATGCCTAAAAGACAGAGGGATATTCCCTACCTCTCTTGTGGCGTCCTGTTGCTTACATTTAAACAGATGAGTAATAACTAATGTTGAAAGTGAGAATGGGGTATTTCCAAATGATAGGCAGAGGGGATGCATAGTAGTTGTGCAGTTCAAGCCAGACACCTTACTTGGGTGATGAGTAAGACAGCCACTGGGGACATCTGGGAATAAACATTCCTATCCTGGATGAAAAGGAACAGGAAAATCTCTCACTGATTTAGGCTTCTGCCAAGAAAGGGGCTGCTGCCCAGAGTCACAGCTGAGCACAGAGTGTCTGGCAGGAGAGACTCACAAGCCAGCACCACAGGTGGGCATGGAACAGACGAGTAGGTGGTGCCAATAAACCAGACTGAGATCAGTACAGGGAGGAACTGTGGACAGAAATGTGTGGCTTATTCAAGTTTGTTTGTTGTTTGTTTTGCATCTCTTTTGGGATCCAGACAGAAGCAAACATGAAAAAGCACAGTGTGGTCTTGATACCTGCGGTCCCAGTGGGGTTTCCAAGGAGAACTGGTGCTGAAGAATTACAGATAATGTGAAAGTCAACACCAGCACTGAATTATACATTTAGGCAAATAGCAAGGGTCCTCAGACTCAACAAATGGGAAAATTAAAACCAGAACAATTCAAAACATGTCTTAATGCCTAAACACTTCAAAGGTGACATGAAACTATCAAACAACAAAAAATATAATATTGAATCCAATAAATTAAATAGAAATTAAATAACAGCACAACTCTTCCGACAACATGGGCTACCACAAAATTCCTTGAAAATACAACTTTGGCAACTGAAAATTGTTCTTGTATGTTGTTTGTTTTCTCTTTTCCTTTCTTCCGGGGAATGTTTCCCTATTATGGCCCCAATGAAAACATGAAGTGAATATGAAGGCATGTAGGGAATAAGAGAAACTGCAAAGAGCTCCATTTTCCATTTGCAGAATTTCTTAGAATATATAGACAATTTGCATTGCTCAATGACATTCAAGTTTAAGAAATGTCATGTTATCTATTTTTCAAAGTCAAAGCAAGTACGGCTTTGAGTATGAAGTCCAATTCCCTGTTTTATCAGGCACAGAGATGCTGCCTAGAGGGTCCCATGGGGTACACGCTCCACTTTCGTACCCAGAGTCCTAGAGACCTAAATGTGTCTCTCTTTAAGGCTATTACTCGGTTCTTTTGCTTGATGTTGAGTGATGTCACTGCAGGTATGGTCTTCTCTCTGCCTTATGCTCTTGGGGAGAAGATGAGATTCTCTTGTTCAGCCTTGAGGTTGGGATCCTGTAAAATGGGAAAAGCTGAGGTAGGAAATATAATCCCATTTTCCCCAGGCAGCTGTCCCCCACCTAACACCCTGTCCCTGCATTGTCAGCTGTGCCCAGATCTGTCCTGGGCCAACAGCATCCTTTTGACTGGTAAACTCTCCTGAGGTCTCACCCATCTATTTCATCCTTGCTTTTCCTGCTTTTCATTCCACAGGCTTAATGGTTGGTGGTGAATTTCTCATTCAAATTTGAGGATCCCTTAACACATTGGATTTAGGAAAAGGTCATTCTTTAGATATGCAATAGATAGTTTTCCATCTCAGAAAGATGAATGAACACTTTTTTTCCAAAAGGAAAAAAACTATCTATTTGATTAGTCATAATGACTACATTAAAATTTCAATTGTTCCTCTTAAAAAAGATCTCTACGGTGAAAATGAAAATCTTATGCTCTGGAGGATATATATTTCCAAATGTATTATTTTCCTAGCTGGTTAAAATAGTTGATAAATGGCTATTTTTTTAAAAAAGCACACATATGTACACCATGAATTTTGTGGCGATCTAAAGTTGGTATGTTCAGCAATAACTGTACAGGGTACAAAGTGTTGAATAATGCAATATTCTAGAATTACTTCCATTTTCTGAATGATAAATCCAATTTAATTAAGTCTGACTTTGAGTGCTATGGACTTCAAATGAATCTTTAAAAATATCTTCCCACTGCTCTCCAACTTCTATTTAGCATGCCATATTTTGAATTCTTTTTTCTTAAAGAATATCAAATTTATTATCCAAAGCATTTGCAGAAAAGAAGAAACTTTCTTTCACTAAATCACTCTAAGCAAAGATCATTTTTCAAGCTAATGAAGTCTTAGTATTTTCCAAATAATGCTTAGGGAAACACCAAAGGAAACAACAGTAAATACCCTTCCATGTGTAGAACATTATTGGGCGTAAATAGTATTCACTAGATATTCATAAAGATAGCAGTTATACATGAATATACAACAACCAGCTTAAAACCCCATTATTCAAAGGACTCATTGCATTGGACTGAATTGTAATTTCAACAAATGCCAGACAGTTACTAATAGGTTGTTTTGTTGAGAATAATATGTTTTCAAAAATACTTGTTAAAAAAACAAAAAGTAGGTTATATACAGAGACATTGCATGACCTTAAAATCTAACAGCCTCCTCTGGAATCATTTTGATTAGGCCAGAATGAAATCACTGCTCATCAAGACTGCATTCTCTGTAGAAATTTAGGGGCAGGGTCATTAACAAAGTTAATGAAAACATTCACAGGGACTCGGGATGTTCTCATTGTGGGATAATTCAGATTGAATGATGCATCACAGGACTTGTTAATTTTAGAGAAACCTAAAAATATATAACTTTCAAAGTACCATTTAATAGTGTCTCAAAATTGTCAATGTCTAAAATACCAGAATCTTTCATTTTATAAAGAACTTCAGGAGCACAATACATTTTAGGTTAGGATCTGTAACACCTGAGTTTTCGTCTTCCTCTGTCATAATTAGGATAATAGACTTAATGATAACAAGGTTATAGTGCATGCAGCATATACTATGTGCCAAGTTCTGTTTTAATGTAACATGTTAGGCACTTTGTGGACATGATATTTTCCTAAACTCTGTCAACAACTCCCTATGAAATTATTATTCCCATTGTGGAGAAGAGAGAAGCTCGAGAGACTCACATTTACCCCTAGGTTCTCCAGCTCTTAAGGAAAACAACCCATCACCTCTAAGGTCCTATATGAGCTTCCAGTGACCATCTGCAAACTAAAACACCACATCTCTCAAGAATTGTTAGGAGAATAAATGAGTTCATATATGTACTTCGTAACATATGCAGGACCATTCAAATATTAGCTTCTGTGTGATGGAGACCATATTCTTGAAATCGTAATGTTCAAGATGAATCCGAAAATAAAGCTTAATCACTTCATTTATTAGACAATTAATGGGAGGGAGCTTCAGATAATAAAATGGTGCTGAGCTTTGGATCACCTGCCCTGGGGTTTGCACCTCTGCTCTCACAATAGATACAGAGCTAAGTCCTGGAACAGGTAATGGTGACAGCACCAAGGGGCCAGCAAGAAGTGAGAAAAAAGATTGATTTGAGATTTAAAACACCAAATAAATTCTGTGGATTAAAGCAGAAAGATATTCATAAGAAGGGACAGAAGAGCTCTCAGCTAAGCAAAGCGGGAATGAACACTGACAGGTGGTCTTAATAAATATAAAAGAAGATCCATCAGAAGGGCTTCATCAGCCCTGAAGGCACAGCAAGTGGAGAGTCACAGAGACCAAAGAGGTCATTAGTAGGGACAATGAAATATTAGATGTGGTGGACCCTCAACATTGCAGACCCATCTCAGTTTGATGCATGATGCAAGGGATAGTAGGTAAAATGTGTGCTTGTTTTGCTTTCAAGTCCAGTGTGGCATCATAATGCCAAATAGTGAGGGACACCTTGAGGCTTGTGGGTAGGAATTCTGGTTCAAACCCCCTCTAGCTGCTGGTCCTTAGTCAAGTACTTAGACTGCAAATATCTATTCCTCATTTGCAAACTAAGGATGGTAATACCTTTCTCATGAGGTTGTATTTAGTATGTAAGGAGATAGTTTATTTAAGGTTTAGTTAACTCCAAGATATATAGAAAAATAATTTCATAAAATGATGTCCCTTTCTCACACTAAAAAAATATACCAGGCAACTCTGTGAAGTCTAATTGGCTTCTTTTGTGAATCTATCTGTCTTCAGAAAGAGAATGTGATAGGATGCAGATACCATTTATATTTCTTAATGAAAATTACAAAGCTGCAAGAAAATCCAAGTATTTTGAGTTTACAAATCAGGTTAGGGAATTTTAAATTGATACCAATGAAATCTCCAAAATAAACACAATGATAATTTCCTTTTCTGCTTTCTTGCAACCTCTGCAAAAGGATGCTATATCTCAGAGTTTAAGGGATGATGAATATACATGTACTTATTTCTGATGTGTTACATGAAGAAATTCCTCAATAAATGATATTAATAACTGTAATTATAAGTTCAACAAAGTGTGTCTCCATAACACTGTGCCAACCTCTAACTTTCATCATTCACCTGATACGTGGGTGGAAATGGCCCTGCTCATTGCCTCTGAGTCTGCCTCTAGACAGGAATATGTCTATCACTAGGTACAAGCCCAATCCTGGGCATCCTTACTGCTCAAAAGCTGTCCCCACAGTTTTTGTTCTTTTAGGGCCCTTCTCCTCCTTCTGTGACTTGTCCTAAGCACTGTAGTGCCACATTTGATATGTCTGCAGAGGATAGAGAAATTGCCCCTGTTCTACAATATTGTTCAAAACTCTGACCTGAAGGAATAAAGCCACCTTGATTATCATCATAGATAATAATAACTTTAAAGCTAAAGAAAATACTACCTTTTCCAGATCTTTTTCTGAGCTGAAATTGCTTTCTTTTTTTTTTTTTGGAAACAGCCTTGCTCAACTCAGAAGACAAACCAGCTCTGAGATGTGCTTAAAAAGAAGTGGGTCTTGTGTCTCTACCACCACTATTCCAAAGGACCCACAATTTTATGTCTTTGCTAGTGTACTGTATTGGAAAACAGGGTACATTTTGGAATATGTTTAATATTTATGGGTTCATTTCCTCATTTGTACATGAAAGGTTAGATGATAAGATTAAGATTCCTTCAGCAAAGCATCCTAGAATTCTCCGATTTATCACAAATAAATGGAGCTGTGGTGAAACCCCCAAATAACACTGTCAGTGGGGAGGGTTGCAGAATCTTAATCTACTCAACCTCTGGCTAAGGTGTCACCATTATTTGAGACTAATCATGACAATTAGTGAGGAAAGCTACAGTGATTTTACACTTTAATTATACATCCTCTTCATCAAAAATAAAGCACATTGAGGAAATATCTTCATTTTACGACAGTGCTCCACAAATAAGATGGATAAGATGTGTTTGTCACAAATATTTTAATTAGAAATTTAACCTTCACTTCTTTAATATATACTTTAATACTAGCAGCCTTGGAATATTTTAACTGGGTGAAATATTCTAAAATGTTTGTATTTATACAAAACCTCATCCCTAAAACTATTAATGTATTAATACTTATAAAAAGAGATCATTTAAATTTAATGATTAATTTTTATTTTCCAGCAAGAGTTTAAGTCAATTAATATCAATAAGTGAGATTAGGTGGAGAAAATTAAACAATAATTCTCCAAGAGGTTTTTTTGTCTCAGTATCACGTTTCTGTCAAAATCTATTGATTTTTCTCAAAGTAACTGTTCATAATTGGGTATAGGATTCCAATTTCCACTAGAAATAGTTTGGAATGGTTTGAGAGTTCTAGACCAGAATGCTTTTTCCTCTTTTAAATTTTCTTATGATTATCTAAGGGGAAATTTCTCTTCTCTCTCTTTGGTCTTCTAGTTAAAAGCTTAAGAATAATACCCATTTCAGATAGATAAATAGATAGATATGCATATATAAATGGATAGAGAGATAGGTGATAGATAGATGCTAGATAAATATAGAGCTTAAACAGAGAGTTGCTACATATACCAGCATTTTTTTTTTCATTTTTGCATTGAATTTCATTCAATAAATACACCATTTGTATACCAGTTTCCAGTATCCAGTCTGGGCTGTAACAACTAAAGCTGCTATGAACATCCTTCTACATGTTTTTGGTGGACATAAACCCTGGTTTCTTATAGCTAAATATCCAGAAATTGATTTTCAAGATCATATAATGTACATATACTCAGCTGTAGTGGGTACGGCAAAATATTTTCCAATTCAACCTTCCAACAGCAGTGTATAAAGTTTCCAATAACTCTACATTCACACCAACGCCTGGAATAGTCAGTGTTTTTAATTTTAGTTATTCAGGTTGCTGGAGCATGGTATTTAATTGTGTTTAATTTGCATTTCTCTTAAAACTAATGATGGTGAACATATTTTCATTTATTCCTTCAACATTTTGATATCCTTCTTGTGAAGTAGCTATTCAAAAGTTTTTCTTTTTTTTTCTTTACATTGGTAATCTGTACTTTAATAATGTATTTATAAGGCACTTTATATAGTCTACGTGAGTTCTTTTGTCAGATATGAATCATGAAATCTTCTTTCAGTCTATGGCTTGTATTTTTTCTTTCTCAATGGTATCTTGTTGAAAAAAATAGTTAATTTATTCTAGTGAAATTTATAATTTAAAAAAATTTATCCTCCTTAAAAATCATAGTCTTTCTCAACTTCATGAGGAAATTTTCATATGCTTTATTTTAGAAACTTAGTTGTTTGGGGTCGGTGATGTCTCTGAAATTTTTAAATGCTTAAAGTTAAGGTTCATTGTTTTTCTTCCGTATGGGTAACCAACTGCCCCAGCATCATTTGTCGAAAAGACTAATCCTTTCCCCTACTGAAATGCAGTGAAGTCTTTTCTTAAATCAAATAAACAATTGTGAGTCCATTTCAGGATTCTTTATTCTCTTTCATTGGTCTCTTTGTCTATTTTTTTGTACCAATATCACACTACCTTATTCTTACGCTTTATAGTAAGTGTTGATATATGAGAGATTGTTGTTCTTTGATATTTCTTGTTCGATTATAGATCATTTTAATTTTTATATGCATTTAAGAATCAGCTCATCAATTTACACAAACACACATAAACATGCACTTACTGGGATCATCTAGGAACAGCATTGAATCAGTAGATCAGTTTGAGATTTTGAATTTTAATACTGAGTTTTTAATCTTACGAATATAGTATATTTCTCCATTGATGTAGGTCTTTTTTAAATTTCTTTAATTAAAAACTCATTGTAGGTGTATTATAAATTATAAATTAGATTTATTCCTAGTTTCACTTTTTTATAATATTGTAAATGGTATTTTTAAATTTATTATTATTTATGGAGTATAGTTACAGACAATATTATGCTAGTTTCAGATGTACTACATAGTGATTTGACCTTTGCATACATTATGCAATGATCACCACAATAAGTCTAGTAACCATCGGTCCCATACAAAGTAGTTATATCATTGACCATATTATTTATGCTGTGTATTTAACCCCTGTGGCTTATTTATTTTATAACTGGAGGTTTGTTCCTCTTAATAACCTTACCCATTTTGCCCACACCACCACCTTCCTCCCTTCTGCCAACCACCCATTTGTTCTCTGAATCTATGAGTCTATTTTCATTCAGTTTTATTTTTGCTTTTTTGTTTGTTTAGATTTCATATATAAGTAAGATCATGCAGTATTTGTCTTTCTCTGTCCACTTATCATAATGCCCTCTAGATCTATCCATGTTTTCACAAATGGCAATACTTAATATTTTATAGCTGAGTAATATTCCATTGTAAGTATATACCACATCTTTTTTTTTTTTTTTTTTTAATAGCCTTCCAGGCTTGTCTCTCTTCACTTTCACCTATGTTTCAACCACTTAAAATACTTGTCACTTCTTGAGACACCTCCATGCCTTTGTAATACTTTTCCATTTGTCTGGGACTCCTATTCCATCCTCACCTGTTAACCCCTGCTATTCCCACAGAACCCAGCTTTCTTTAATGATAGCACTTAACACTTGGTTACACAGTCATCTATTTATGTCTCTGTCTCTCTTACTAGGTTGTGAATGTTTTAAGGGCACGGGTCATGCTTTATTCATCTGTTTATCTTCAGCTGACCTTTGGGCTTGGCTCATAGTAGCCACTCAGGCCATGTTTGTTGACTGAATGAAGACCCAAGGTTTTCTTAACAAATTAGTAAATGACAAAGCCAGGAGGAAAGAACATATAAAGGCCAATGAAATCAAGCTTTAAATATGAGTCACCGAACTAGAATGTAGAATAAAGTTGTCATTCAAGTAACATAAGTATTGAAGTCCTGCATTTCGTTTACAAACTTTGTTCCACAAGTGCCAGGTTGAAAAGGTGGTGGTATTCATCTATGAAAAAATGACCAAAGGATGTTAATAGGCTGAAATGCCTATTTGTGCTAATAATAAGGCAGAATATTGACAAGTTAGATTCTCCCACACATTCACCCACCTATCCATTTATTAGCTGGACTAGGCACCAGAGAGGATGATGAGTGAACAGATTTGGGCCCTACTCCCCCAGAGTTTATAATCTAGGGCGGGTCACAGACATTAAACAGCTAGCCATAGTAACTGCACATACTTATGGATAGAGATATGTGTTCTAAAGGAAAAGGGCATTCAACTAAGGAGTTTGGTCCAGATTTGGACCACATCTTCTTTATCCATTTGTCTATTGAATGACAATTAGGTTGCTTCCATTACTTGGCTGTTGTAAATACTTCTGCAATGAACCTTGATGTGCATATATATTTTTTCAAATTAGTGTTTTATGTTCTTTGGGTGAATACCCAGAAGGGAAATCCCTGGATCATAAAGCAGTCCTTTTTCAATTTTTGAGGAACCACCATACAGTTCTCAAAAGTGGCTGGACCAATTTAAAATCTCACCAACAGTGTATGAGGGTTCAGTTTTCTCCACATCCTTGACAACATTTGTTACTTCTTGTCTTTTTTATAATAGCCATTCTGAAAGGTGTGAGGTGATATTTCACTGTGGTTTTGATTTACATTTTCCTGAGGACTAATAATGTTAACATCTTTCCATATGTCTGTTTGCATTTGAATGCCTTTAAAAAATGTCTATTTAGGTTTTTTGTCCATTTTATAATGATGTGGTTTGTTTTTTGCTATTTAGTTGTATGAGTTTCTTATATATTTTTGATATTAGCCCATTATCAGATATATCATTTGCAAATACCTTCTTTCATTCAGTAGGTGGCTCTTTTGTTTTGTTTATAGTTTTCTTCAGTGTGCAAAATCTTTTTAGTTTGATGTAGTCTAATTTGTTTATTTTTGCTTTTGTTTCCCTTGTCTAAAGAGACATAGCCAAAAAAAATTATCACTAAGTCCAATGTCAAAGAACATACTGCCTATATTTTCTGCCAGGAGTTTTTAGGTTTCAGGTCTTACATTTAACTCTGTAGTGCATTTTGAGTTTATTTTTGTATATCATGTAAGAAAGTAGTCCATTTTGATTATTTTACCTGTAGCTGTCCAGTTTTTCAACACCATTTATTATGGAGACTATCTTATCCTCTTTGTATATTCTTCCCTCTCTGTTATAGATTAATTGACCATATAAGCTGTGTTCATTTATGGGCTCATTATTCTGTTCTATTCATATGTGTGTCTGATTTTGTGCCAGTACCATACCAATTTCATTAATGTAGCTTTGTAGTATAGTTTGAAATCAGAGCATGTGATAGCTCCAGCTTTGTTCTTCTTTCATAAGATTGTTTTGGGTATTTTAGGTCTTTTCTTGTTCCATACAAATTTTAGAATTATTTGTTCTAATTCTGTGAAAATTTCCATCAGTATTTTGATAGGGATTACATTGTATATGTAGATTACCTTTGGTTGTATGGTCATTTTAATAATATAAATTATTCCTATCCATGAACATGGTATTTTTTTCCTTTTGTTTGTGTCATTGTCAATATATTTCATCATGTCTTATAGTTGTCAGAGGGCAAATATTTTATCACTTTGGTTAGATTTATTTCTTGGTATTTTTTGATGCAACTGTGAATTGGATTGTGTTCTTAATTTTTTTTCTGGTAGTTAATTTATACGTTCTAATTGTTTTTTGGTATCATCTTTAGGATTTTCTATATGCGGTATCTGTCATTTGCAAACAGTGACAGTTTTATTTCTTCCTTTTCAATTTGGATTTCTCATTTCTTTTTCTTATCTGATTGCTGTGGGTGGGACTTCAAATACTATGTTGACTAGAAGTGGTAAGAGTAGGCACCCTTGTCTCACACCTGATCTTAGAGGAAATGCTTTCTGCTTTTCACCATTGAGTATAATTTTCGATGTATCTTTGTCATATATGGCTTTTATTATGTTGAGGTATGTTTAATCTATACCCACTTTGTGGAGAGTTTTTAACATGAATGAGTGTTGACTTTTTCCAATAGTTTTTTCTGCATCTACTGAGGTGATCATATAATTCTTATTCTTCAGTTTGCTAGTATGATAATCATGTTTATTGATTTGTGGATATTGAACCATCTTCGCATCTTTAGGATAAATCCACTTGATCAGGTGTATAATCCTTTAATGTATTGTTGAATTTGGTTTCCTAATATTTTGTTGAGAATTTTTGCATCTACATTAACCACAGATATTGACCTATAATTTTATTTTTTTGTGATGTCTTTGTCAGGTTTTAGTATCAGGGTGATGTTGGTCTCATAAAATAAGTTCATAAGTGTTCATTTTTCTTCACATTTTGGAATAGTTTGAGAAGAATAGGTATTAACTCTTTTTTAAATGTTTGGTAGAATTGACCTGTAAAGCCATCTATCCTTGCCTTTTGTTTGTTGGGAGTTTTTTGATTAATGATTCAATTTCATTACTGGTAATCAATCTGTTCATATTTTGTATTTCTTCCTCATTCAGTCCTGAGAGATTGTTCATTTCTAGGAATTTGTTAGTTTCTTCTAGGTTTTCCATTTTATTGGTACATAATTATTTGTAGTAATCTTTTTTGATACTTTGTATCAATATTTCTGTGTTGTCTGTTGTAAGTTCTCATCTTTAATTTCTGTTTTATTTATTTGAGCCCCCCCCCCTCTTTTTTTCCTTGATGAGTCTGCCTAAAGTTTTATCACTTTTGTTCATCTTTTCAAAGAACTGGCCCTTAGCTGTATTGATCTTCTCTATTATTTTTCAGTCTCTATTTTATTTATGTCCACTCTGATTTTTATTATTTCTTTTCTTCTACTTATGGTGGGTTTTGTCTGTTTTGCTTTTTCTAGTTCCTTAGGTGTAAAGTTAGATGGCTTATTTTAAATTTTTCTTGTTTCCTGGGATAGGCTTGTATTGTTGTAAACTTCCCCTTTATAACTGATTTTGCTGTGTCCCATCAATTTTTGATTATTGTATTTCCATTGTCATTTGTCTTCAGGTATTTGTTGATTTTCTCTGAATTCTTCAGTTACGCATTGATTGTTTATAGTATGTTGTTTAGACTCTACTCGCATGTGTGATTTTTGCAGTTTTTTTCTTGTAGTTTATTTCTAGTGACCATACAATTGTGGTCAGAAAGGATGCTTGATATGATTTCAGTCTTCTTAAATTTATTGACACGTGCTTTGTTGCCTAGCATAAGATCAATCCTGGTGAATGTCTCATGTGCACTTGAAAAGAAAGTATATTCCACTATTTTTGGATGTGATTTTTTTTTCACATTAAAACATAAATATGACATTTTCTTTTTTTTAAATATCTTTATT